>NC_090928.1:1004214510-1004823796 GCF_040938575.1 Ambystoma mexicanum | reverse complement strand
GAGTGCAGAGAGAGAAGCAGCGGTTTGCAAATGAAACTCCAAAATGAGGCTATAAATGACATTGCTTTGTTGCTAAAAACTCCAAAATGCCTATACACAACACTTCTCAACATTCAAAATCTTGCTTGGCGCTAAAATTCATGTAATCTAATGAAGCATGGCAAATATACAAAGTCATAAAGTGTAAAGAGCAAAACATTTCCCCAGACAAACTGGATTGTCTGTAAACTGAGAAAAACTGTCTACCCCACTCTATGTCCGACCAGGGCTGGCATGGTGATCTACAGAATTATTGTGATAATGGCTTTCACCTTCAAATTTAGTAAGCCACGTTCATACAAGACATATCTCATACTTTGTGCAAAGGAAAATGAACCATCCCACTCAATTAATACACACTAACAACATAGCAATTCTTCAATAAGTCCACGTCAATTTATTAAGGGCCTCATTACGAGTTATGCCGGTAAGGGAAGAATGATGCCGGTATACCGGCATCATTTAACGTTCCGTAGCATTCTGACCCGCAAACCCGGTATTAACGGCACCGTTATTCACGGTGCCGCTAATAGCGGCATAGGCGCGTACACGCGCCTCTTCAGGTAGTAAATACCGGCATGCCGGTAATAGGGGGCAATCACAACCCACGCAAACATGCAAATACCGGCATCGCGAACACGGTAACAACGGGCTGCATGATGCCGGAAAACCAGGCATCACGGACCACCCGCAAACAGCAACCAAGATACAAGGCAGTTGCCACAGGTGCACACAATCCCCACAGGTGGAGTCAAAGGAGGCTGCGCCAGTATGAACTGAGCACACCCACACACCACAACCCCCCCACAGGTGTAGGCAATGCAGAGTGGCCCAGTACAAAAGGAGCACACCTACACACCACACCCCTTCCTACACCAAAATGCTACCACTAGCATTTGCAATCATGGCGCAGGAAGACATGCCTATACTGCTACAACTACAGCAACAACAGCAACAACAACAACAACAACTACTACAGCAGCAAGAACAGGCAGCACAGAGGAGACGCAGGAGGAGAAGGAGGGTGAGACAGGCCCAGCAATTACCACCAGCGCAGACACCAGCGCCTTGTAGGCAGCCACCAATCCCTCGCACCAGACCCAGCCCATTCAACCTAACCCCTGAGCAGATCCACACCCTGTACCGGTTGGACCGTGACACCATCACCACCATGGTGGACATGATACAGAACGACATTGCCAGCCACATACAAATACGCACTGCCATCCCCCCACTACTGAAGGTGGTGTCTGTGCTACACTTCCTGGCCACAGGCACCTACCAACACACAGTGGGCCAGCTGCATGGCATTTCACAACCACTATTCTCACGTATGCTGAACCAAGTGCTGGATGCCCTCCTGAAGCACGCAAGCACCCACATATCCCTACCACGGACTGGCCAGGAGATAGCCGAAACCAAAGTAGGCTTCCATGCACTGGCAGGCATGCCCAATTGTGTCGGTGCCATCGACTGCACCCATGTGGAATTGGTAGTCCCCCATGCCATAGAGGCGGTGTACCACAATCGCAAGCAATACCACTCCATCAATGTGCAAATGGTATGTGACTCCAGCAAGATCATCACCCATTGCTGCGCCCGATTTCCTGGATCCACACATGATGCCATGGTACTGCGCAACTCCACGCTACCCGTCACATGGAGCGACATGCTGGACCACGTGCCTGGCTGCTCGGTGAGTTGCACAACAGGCCCATGGCCATGTTGTGGGGTACTCATGAGTGCGGATGCAGAAGGGGGGGTAGTTTACCTGGGTGGGAAAGGGGGGGTTAAAAGTACACCTGGGTGGCAATAGCCAGTGAGTGGAGAATGAATGCAGAGCAAAACACTCCTCACCTGACATAGCCAAACTGAAAATGACACATCACTGGGCCACATATCACAAATAATGCAAATGGATGACAACAAGTAAGAGGCACAACCGGGGCACCATGGTGATGGCAAGCAATGCATGACTGAATAGGATGGCAACTGTGCCAAAGCGGCCAGTGTGACCATGCATAGTAAAGAGTATACAGCATGAATTGGAGGCTAAACATTGTCGCACTGCCACAGCACATCTGCCTCAGCATGCATGATTACACCCTGCATCATCTATTCAACCCCATCCAGTGTTCCACACCTCTTTACAGTATACATTCCATATAGGTGACTATTTGGTACACATACAGGGACATGTCCATGCTCACACCTAATAGCTGCTGCCATGACCGTGCTCCCTCAAGGTGTCAGTTCAGAGTGACACACACCTATTTGTATCTGCTTGCAGGTGATGGAGGATATCCCTTGAGGCCGTGGCTACTTACCCCTGTGCGGAACCCGCAGAACAGCCATGAAGAGGAGTACAATCGTGTGCACACTCGTACCCGTGTTGTGATTGAGCAGATCTTTGGCCTGTTGAAGGCGCGGTTCCGCTGCCTAAGCAGGTCTGGTGGGGCACTCCTATATAGGCCTGAGAAGGTGGCAAAGATCACCATGGCCTGTGTCATGCTGCACAACATGTGCGTCCGAAGGAATGTACCACTGCCACCTGACATTGACATGCATGGCCCGGGTGAGGATGAAGGGGATGGAGACGGAGGCGAAGGAGCCCCCTTGCCAGTACGTGATGCACGGGACGGCCATGCTGTACGCCAAGCACTAATTGACGAATACTTTTAAGACACAGGGACCATGAATGACTTTTGTAGGTCAGACACTGGGCCAATGTGAACATGCACAAAGGGAAGGTTGTAATTTGGACACTGAACACCGTAACACATTAAATGGATGCACACCAAAAACAACAATGTCCAGCCATGGATTGTTCTCCAGAAAAATTGTGTATTATATGAAAGTGCAAAACTGTGCCCAATCCCCCAACAAACTCCCTCACCCACCCCACAGATCCCAAATGTCCCCATGTGTGCAACAAACAGTGTTGCCTTCACCAATGTTACTCCTCACATTTTTTCCATTTTTCAGAAAGTCACTTTTTGGCGACTTTTGGGTCTGGGGGTGCCATGGCCATGCGCCGTGCGCTCCTGCACGTTAGGCGCACAGGGCTTGATTGAACAGAGGTGGAAGGTGTTGACGTGGTGGAGGTGTCAATTGTCAATCCCCTTGCAGACCCATGGTGTGGCTGATGCACTTGCCTGATGTTGGCTAGTAGGGCCTCGGTCAGTGACCCCATGCACTGCCTGAATGCAGACGTGGACGCCTCCACGGCAGCTGTATTTGCAGCAATGGCCATGGCTATGGCCTTCATGGCCTTCATGGCCTCATTACCGGCAACGACCTGTTGCCGCATAATCTGCAGCATCTCGTCTTGGCGGGCCTCCACCCTTGACAGACGTACCTCAAAGGGGGTTTCTGTCGCAGGTGTACCGGTGGCTGGTGGGGTGGTGGAAGGCAGGGTGGTGGAAGGCAGGGTGGTGGAAGGCAGGGTGGTGGATGGCAGGGTGGTGGAAGGCTGGGTGGTGGCAGGCACCTGCGTGGGGCCCTCGTCCTGGGCACTGTCGTCCACGAAAATGGCGATGTCCGAATCTCCTAGGTCGCAGTCATGGAGACATGGGTCATCCAGGCTCTCTGTCTCCGCAGGGGGGGAGGGGTTGCCAATGGGTGTTGGGCTGGGCGATTCCAAAGATTCTTCGGCCTCTTCGACCACCTCTGTGGACACGACGTCCGTGGTGGCCGGCGGTACAGCTGGCACTATCGTAGCAGGTGCACCCTGCAGAGATGATGCCTTGCGTGGCACACTGGGAGTGGTCTCATGCAATTTTTTGGCGTAGGGGGTTGCGGTGGCCCTGGTCCCCTTGCGTGCACTGGATATGCTTGACCCTGTCCTGGGTTCCACCTACCTCATCAGTGCCTGGGGGATAGAAGAGATGCAGGTCATCAGTGTGATTGCCAAATGGCAGCTGTGATTTGTTGCAGTGTAATATCTTGATACATTCAGGCATGATTTCATTTCTGTTGTGTGGCATTTGGTGTACTGAGGGGACATGTTGGCAATGATTGCATGGCTGGTGGCAATGGGTTGTCTAGGTGTGGGGGGGGCATGGGCATGGATGGGTCATGTTGCACCTCTGTTGGGTTTACATATTTCACGCAGCATGCGTGTGGTGCAGGGGGTGGCCATCAGTATTCTGTTGGTGAGTTGATGTTGCCTTGGGTAAAGGAATTGCCTTGCCTAATCGGACTCCCACCTCACTTGTGTCACATCATGTTTTGTTATTGGTGGATGTGATGGTTCACTCACCTTCCTCTGTTGTAGTAGCTGCCCCGAACTCCTGCTCTCCGATCCCCTCTATGGATTCTGGGTCGATGAATCCACTTGCAATCTCCTCCCATGTGGTGTGTTTAACAGGGGAGTGTGTGCCACTGCCTGTCGCCATTGCGGCACTCCGGTTCTCCGCAAGGATCTTCCGGACACGGAGGCGGAGGTCGTCCCAGTGCTTTCTGCAATCCCGGACACTCCTTGGGGTGCTCCCCACTGCTGTTACCCTCTGCGCAACCTCCTGCCACACCTGTTTTTTACGCGTTTGGGCCGCATGCTTCAGGTCCGTGCTTCGGATTATGTCAGCATGCTGTTGTAGGGTGTCCGCTAGCATTGTCAATTCAGCATCTGAAAAGCGCTGCTTCCGCTTCCTTTGTGTGCTTTTTCCGGTGGCCTTTGACATCCTGGTTGTGTTTTGGCACTCAACAACACGGGTGTAGTGGTAGTAATGGAGGATGGCAATGGATTGTGTTTTTAAAGATGGCCGCCGGCCCATTTCCCGTTCCTGCGCGATGACGTAATTTCCGAGTCCGTTTTTTGCGAACACGGTAATAACATGCCGGTATTACCGTGCTGGTATTTACGGGTTAGTGTGAGGCGGTAGCGCAACGGGCGGACCCCGCGATGCCCGTATAGGGGGCTTGGAGGCCCTTTACCGGCATGGCGGTATTGCCACTACCGGTATGGGGGAACGCACATGCTCGCGCACTCGTAATGACCCGCTATTAGCGGGTTCATACGTGCACGGACCCGCTCATTCCGGCATGCCGGTAATGAACCCGGTTTTACCGGCCAACTCGTAATGAGGCCCTAAGTGTTAAGACCAATTTAGAAAAATTAAAAAAGAGAGAGAGAACAAAGCAACAACGCAAACGTTAATCGTGGTACATCAACATATTCTTCTTGCTCACTTCTTAAAAAACAGTATGCTTTATATGGGGTTCGTCGTCTTAGTAAAAACCACTATGTACACTTCAGCAGTTTACAGATACAAGACTATGGGCCTCATTACACGGTAGGCGGTAACCATGGCGCTATTAGCGCCATGGTTGCCGCTGGTATTTTACCGTGTCCGCCTTGGTGGATGGCGGAATTACCGCCCTACTCCAAGGTGTGTGGGGGCGGTAATTCCCCATTCACCAAGGCTCTTCCCCATTTCCATTTTTGCCCCCATAGGGCATTATGGGAATGGGGAAGGTGCTAATTACGGTACCGCAAATTGCGGTACCGTAATTAGCTCCGAGGTCCCTTTGCGGCACCCTACTTTAACGGCTGGTAAAACCAGCCGTTAAAGTCGGGTCCTGCAAAGGAAACTCGTAGTAAGGTGGTAGGGGTTTACCGGTACCGGTGCCGTTACCGGTACCGGTAAACCACTACCGCCTACCGTGTAATGAGGCCCTATATTATTTAGCTAGTCTATTGTCAAGTGTCGACATGTTTTGGCCATTTTAGGAGATGAAACACTATCCCTATTGTCTCTACAACCAATACTTTTTACGGCCTTCTTCATGACAGACAATTTCTTTTCAGATGGTAGACACCTCTTTTCAAATCCCCCGTAACAGGATAAGCATAATCGAAAAACAAACATATACACATTTAGCACATTGTAAAACAATGGTTCCATTCCAAACACACAACTTTTTCTTTATTCTTTGTCTTGTTTATTTCAATGCATCGCATTTTCATAATATCTTTCAATTACTTCACAGTTTTTTCACAATAATATTGTATCCATAAATAACACTAGCCTTTACTTACATCCTGGTTGGACCTGAGCTTTGTGCTAGATAAAACCTAGTCGTGGCAGGGCTTAACTCCTACTCCCGAGTATTCACGGATCAACTCTGGGTTTTTTCGATAATTCCAGGCTGTGTGGGAAACCTATTTTGCATAAGGAAACCCAATATTTGTTTAGTTAATGTTCATTTAGTTCATATTAATACAGAGCAGGACACCATGAAATTACTCCTATTGTGCTATTTCTACCTCTATTTATTGTCCAATCAACCCATAGTGTATATACCATACTTTCTATATATTACACCCTAGGTTAGTTAGTCTCCTGTGTTAAGTGATTTTGTTCAGTACTTTTGTCAATTCATTTTATTTTTGATCTTATTTTTATCTTTATCACATTCGTTTGCCACGTATCAAGCATATTCGAACAATGAGGCCCATCAGACTAAATGAACATCCGTGGTAAATCGTTAACTTACTTGATTTCCACTGGATATATGCCTTCACAACAGACACACACAAGAGTCTGTTCTATTCGGTGCAGGGGCAAAACTCCAAAGCACTACGAACCTCCACAGCTTGGAAAAGCCATCAGTGAACATGTGTAAATAAATCAATGCGTCTCACTCGATTACCTATGGAGACACAACAAAGACAGGCATGCAAGTTTGGTCAAACTTATCTCCATAATCTCCAAGCACACTATGGCAACCCCCACGCTACTGCCTGAGTTTTTTCAAAACGCAGTTTGCCGGCGGTCGCGGCAATTCCTTTGTGCTCGGCCGCGCGTGCTTTAGTACGCGAGTCAGTAAACTAGCAGGCTCAGCAATACTCTTAGGGGATCTAACTAGCAGACTTACCTTAATTTTTCAGTAAAGCTTCGGCAACGCTTCACGAACGCGTCCGAACCGTCGTGTTTGAATCGCGTATGTAATTACCTTCTTGTTTTATAGCTGTCTTACGCGTTCACGTGACATTAACATGTGCATTGCCCTTCAGGGCATTTAAAGCAACAGCGTTGTATTTTCTCGATCGAGGCCGTGGGAAAACACCCAGGCAAACTACGTGGCGAGCACACACGGTACTGTAAATACTTATATTCAATGTGCAGGGAATAACATATTGGCATCTGTGCCTTGCACCTCAAAATCATTTCTCAATTTAGTTATACATGCACCTTAAGTCCTATATTCTGGAAAATGAACGGACACGCATTTCCAGATGGCTGAATCTAGTGTGGGCACCCCCAGACAAAATCGGGGCAAACCTTGTTTTTGGTGCTCTCCATCATCTAGGGCATTCTTTTTCACCAGTTCTGATCTGGGTTATCTTAAGGCAATTAAAGAGTTCCACTCTACCACTGAGTTCAAACCTGTATTCGCTGTGTTGAGGGAATAAATCCACCTTTGTTCACTAAGGCTCAGTAACATTTCCCTATTGCCTCCTCTTTCAGTTGCCGGAATTGTTTGTAACACAAACCATGACATGTCAGTGTGTTTGTGTTTTTTTATTTCGCAATGTGCAACTAACGGTTTATTAGGCACTTTATTCTTCAGACAAGATTTGTGTTCACAAATACGTTGTCTGATACATCTTTTGGTTTTTCCAATGTAGATCAAATTACATAATACATAATACATAGATAAAAAATAAATAAGGGTTTCATTTGCACACTACATGCTGGGCGTGACTTGGGTGTGTTCCGGATCGAAATCACTTACACTCTCAGATCCAACTTGGGAATTTCCTCTCCTCTATGTATACCTCTAAACTGTGGTGTTCTCCAGCGATCTAACCTCTCTCCGTGGCTGTTCAACCAATACCTGCCACTTCTTGCCCACCGCATTGCCACTCTCTGCCCCAACTTTCAGTGCTATGCAGATGAAAATCAATTCATTTTCAGGCTCCCTTCCGCCACTTCTTTTCCTTCTCTCATCTCTGACTGTCTGTCTGCTAGCCAGGAGTGGTGTGCTGCCATTGATCTCTGTCTTAATGCCAGCAAGTCTGTGATTCTCCTCATCAGCACACCTGCTCCATCCTTTCCTGTCACTCTCTGGCAGGCTTCTCTTGGCCCTCTTCCTGCTCCCACCTGTGAGGCAAAAAACCTTGGGGTAATCTTCAACTCCACACTCTCCTTCTCTCCTCACATCTCTGGCGTCTCTAAGAAGTCACACTACCAGCTGCACCTCCTCAGAGGTATTCTTCCTTTCCTCTCCTTCCCCAAGAAGCTCACTGTCTCCAGAGCTCTGGTTCTCTGTAAGCTGGACTACTGCAACAGCCTCTTTCTAAATCTGCCTGCTTCTACTCTCCGCCCTCTGCAACTGATCCAAAACAGGACTGCGAAACGTGTCCTTGGCCTCAAGCCCAGGGATCGTATCTCACCAGGACTGAAATCTCTGCACTGGCTCCCAGTGGTTAAGAGGATTAAGCTCAAAGTCCTCTGCATTGTCCACAAGGCCTTCTACGGCCTGGGGCCTCAATACCTTCATCTCTCTCTTCCTAAATACCTTCCTCCTCAAGCTCTTTGCTCATCCGCCTCCAACTCCCTCAGGGTCAGTCGCTTCTCCAAGCAACAAGTTGGTGGTAGATATCTTTCTTCGGCTGGGGCCTCCCTCTGGAACAGCCTCCGTGCCTCCCTGAAACTTGAGGAGAAGCATGTCTGGTTCCGGAAGCACCTCAAAACCTTCCTCCTTGCTTCTGCTTTCTGCTTTCTCTCCTCCTCTCCCCTGCTGAACTCCTGGCTGAAACTGAAACTGCACTGGGCACCTGACCACCCATTGATCTTGGGCTCACATCCACTCCCTCACCAACTGCACTTCTGCACTACCTCCCTGGCAACTCCCGCACTTGGGGACTGTTTTCTGTATCCCTGCAGTCCCCTTCCAGCACTTGACACCTGATGTCTACACTAACTTGTCTTATGCCATGTTCTGCACTGCCCCCTCCCCTACCCCCTTTACTCCTCCCCTGCACTTGCGCAATCTCAATGTCACCTGGCATAGTAAGATTGCTGTCTCTGTTCCCCCTCCCTTGCCTTGTTGCACCTTGAAACACTTGTGTATAGGCGCGTTACAAATATCATATCATATCATATTATAAAAACCTTTCACAACTAATGTGTTCCTTTGTAAAATACATTTTGGTACTTATTCAACTGGACGTCATGCTTTTTCTTATAAAACTCTAGTTATATACATTTAAAAAAAGGTCATACTAAAACATGTATATTGCAATCTGCTTTAGGATTGATTTCTAGCAGTCTAGGCATTATACTTTCTGCAAATGAAAATGTCCATTCTATTTACAAATTCATTCTTTCTAAAAATCTTGTCGCTGCTATATTCATCGATACGTGTTCTGTATTAATTATCAAATTCCATGCTTGTGTTTGGGTCATGTTGTGATACTCCTTGAAGTATCTGTAATAATGTTCTTTGCGTAATTCTGTCAGACTCTTGCATTGTACTAATAGATGTTCAAGCATTTCTATATTGCATTTCATTTCACAGGAATCTACATCTGGCATTGATTTCAGTTTCTTTGTATGAGATTGCGAGGAGTGCTCTCATAGACAACAAGTTGAATCTCATTCTCATTATTTGTGCTTGATAGATAGGGTCCGGATATTTTTGTAAATATTTTGGAATTTGATCTCGACATTTCTTGCATATTTTATATGATCTACATTGTGTTTTGGTGATCCAATGAACTTCCCACAGCATTCTTTTATCTCTGTCATGGTCGATATTGATGTAGTGCTATCGATATGCGCCCTTTTCATAATTGATTAAAATGGTCCCTCAAGGTGTCAAGATGTTTGAAAACGTTGTTTCTCAAGGATTGAGAAATAGTTGGAATTAACATGTTTTTATACTCTTCCGGCATTAGAAATGTTCTGTACAGGGTCAATGTGTTCCACCATACTTTTCTTTTCAGTGATGTTAATCCTATCCTAATTCATATCTGATGATGGCAATAGGAAAACTGATTGGTACAGGGAGCTATGATTTCCAATATAAACCTTCTATGTAGTCCCAATCGGGTTAATATTGAAGAAGTTTGGATTGTGCCCCATAAATCATGGATGGTACAACTTTTTGTTTATAATATATCAATAATGGTGTGTTGGAGAATTTGCCATAGTTGGCATGGATCATCTTTCCTTGTGAACACAGTGACTGCATTTTGTACTTTATTTCCACTTTATATGGTGTATCCATTTTATTGTTGTTGATATTAATTCTCAGGTTTACTCTAGGGTGGTGGTTAAAGGGTCACCTCTTATGAACCATTTGAATTCTGAACATTTATAAATTCCTCTCTTGTTCTGTATCTTCATGATATTTGTTTTGGAGGCATTTATCTAAAGTTTATTTTGGCTTGCATATTTATGTAGCACTTGTGTAGGCCAATTGGTGTCTGGTTTACGAGCATCAAGTCGTCTGCATAGAGAAGCCATGCTATTGGATGCTGACCCATTTGGGGGGATAGGTGTTAGAAATGGTTAGATGTTTATTAATGTCATTGCTATAGAAGTTGAACAAAGTGGATGCTAGTATGCAGGTTGTATACAAATTGTTAGAATTACAATTGTTCGAATGACAATTGACCTCTGCACAATTGACCAAATTTAAAGGGTCAATTAAGCTATATATGTGGGGGAAACCCCCTGCATACCCCACCAAATCCAAACCCCCCACTAGCCCCCCCACCCAATCCCCTTATATTATTATAACCCCAACCCAACCAATTATATATATATAAATACCCAAACGGTCAATTGTACAGAAGGTCAATTAGGACCATTGTAATACGGTCAATTGTGCCATTCGAACAATTGTACTCGATCAATTCGGGTTGTCCCAGTATGCATCCTTGTTTTAATCCCTGATGCGTCAAGATTAGTTGTGACAGGAGACCTTTCTGATCCATCTTTATTCTAATGGATGTGTTGCTATAAAATTGGCATATTTGATTCAAGATGTATTTCGGGCAATCTGCTTTTTTTTAGCTTTTCCCATAGTAGTGAGCGAGATATAGAATCGAACGCTTGTTTAAAATCAACAAACGTTATATCTAGAGGTCTCTTTGTTTTAGTCGCCTGTTCTTTTAGTGCCAAAACTATTGCTAGATTGGTTGCAGTACCTATGCCAGAGATGAATCCTGATTGATGATGATGCATTGTTTTTGTTGGTTTTTAACCATTTTTGCATGTCTCTCAAAACAGGACGAGCATATATTTTGCCTGGAGAATCCAATAGTGCCAATGGTGTTAAAGACGGGTCAGTAAATTACGGTCACTAACCTGTTCTGATGGCAATCTCCTGGAGCAGCAAGGGAGAATACAAGCATCTCCCGGAGACCCCTGCCCCTCCCGAGTCCCGGGTGGTATGAACGCCAGAGAGGGAGAGACAGGAGCCCCAGGGAAACCCTCTGGGGAAGAAAACCCTGGGCGATCTTGACGAGTGCTTCGGTAAGGAGTTGGCTCTTCTTTGGCGCAAGGATGCTGAAGCAGGAGAGGAGTTCCCTACAGAACAAGGATTAACAGGTGAGTAATGGAAAAAGAGAGAGTGTCAGAAATAGAAAGTCTGTTGGAAGGTAACCCTGCTTACTGACTTAGACTTTAAACAGATTTAAATCGTTAGGAGGAGGCTGGGGTCGAGAGCGTTGGCTCCGTGTGCTGCCTGGAGATTCCGAATGAGAAAAAGAGGGTTAGTTGTAGAACTAGAGGAGGAAGAGGGAGGAATACTAGTTGCGGAGAGGAGGAAACTCACTGTCTCAAGAGGGAAGGCTGGCCCAAAAAAGGATTCTGCACGGGAAGGCGAAACCTGAGCAGGAAGAGGTTTGTGAATCAGGAAGTTCGGGAGAGGAACTATCGCGGGAGAGATGGTAAGTGCAGGATTGCTGTATGGGAAGGAAGGCAGAAAGGGAATACGGTAAGGTCCTTGAATATGCACAGGAATATTCCAGAAAGAGTATAGCGAACTTACGAAGCGTCGTACAAAGCAGAAGCGACGCACTGGAGGGAAGGCTTCCGGTCTTTAAATGCAGTCACGTGATCGCTCGATCGCATGAGTGAAAGACATGCAACAACTAGACCGTCAATTCTCCAGTGCCGGTGATTCCCAGCCATCATGAAATTCCCGTGAAGTGCGGATCCATACAACGACCATCGTCGTCTTAACTGCCACCGTTGAAAAGGTGTAACAAATGGTCTACAATTGATTGGGTTATTCCTGTCTCCTTTTTTGAATAGAAGAGAATTGATTGTTACCATGTTGAAGGGGTATTTCCAGTATGTACAATTGTTTGATAGATGGTGTATAAAACGTCTGCTCATTGTGCCGGATGATTTTTTAATGTGGTGTTGGATAGCCCATCAGGCCAGGTTGCACGCCAGGAGCTAAGCTTTTTAATTTGTATTATGATATCCATGCAATCAAATTTTAATTCATGCATGTAATTTTCTCTTTTCTCCGACCAGTTTGTAATTTCAGGATCTGCAAACAATTTGGTATAATGGTCTGCCCATGCCTTTTAGCCTTATTGTGTTTAACAGGAGAGAGTCATTTTCGTGAGTATTAGCATTTTTTATTAGATGCCAGATTTGGGCACTTGACTTTGCAGACATAGCTTTGATCATGTTCTTGTTGTCTTCCTGTTTCTTCATTGCTTTGAGTTGTTTGACACGATTTTTATAAATTTATTTTATTTTTGCTGTTCTACTTTTTTGCTCACCTTTTGGGCAGTGTATCAGATTTTTTATATCTCATTTTGTCTTTGTTTTTATTCATCTGATTTTGGGATTTCTTATATGCTTTTGTATAATTTCGGGGCGGTTATTCATTTGAGTTTTTTCTTGGAACATTGCCAGCCGCTTTTGTATAATTTCGGGGCGGTTATTCATTTGAGTTTTTTCTTGGAACTTTGCCAGGAAATAATTATACTGGTGATTTTTAATCAGTAGTTTATCTTTCAAGGATGCTTTATTTTCTTCAGTCGTTTTGTTCAGTAATAAGTCTATTTTTGGAACTGACCATTTGATTCTGTTTCTTCCATTATTTAGTGATAATTCATTTAAGTAGAATTGTTTTGCTGGATTGATTACTTTTTTTCATGAAGTTTCCATCATGTTGTGATCACTATCAGCTGTTATAATAATTTTGAAACTACTCACGTAGTTTATCCCTTGCGAGGATATGAATACATGGTCTAGAATAGCAATGGACTTGTTTTTTCTCCATGTAGGTTTGGGAGGATTATCACCTTCAATTGTGCCATTCAGGATGGTGAAATTTATTTCAGCCATCAGTGACATCTATCTGTTGCACTTTGATGAGCGTGATTTATTATCTAATGGAATACACCTTATGTTCAAGTCCCCAGCGATTAAAATGGTATAATGATGCGGTTCACTCTCTACAATATCCAGCATTGATGACACATGTTTTAAACAATCATCGTCCGATATAATGGCAGGTTTTGAAAACAGATTGATGTTTGCTGTATATGCATCAAGTAGATAATTTTTTCGGAAAATTCTAATCTGAGTAATTTAACACATGGGTGTGGGGCTTGCCATGCTGTCAGTTTTCCACCTGAATCACACCGCAAAGCAGCTAGTAAACCAGCCATTGGTCTTCCTGTGTCTTGATTAATTGCAGGATTCCAGCATGTTCGTAGTTCGGTCCCTGATGATTGATAGAGTCAAGAAAACGTTTGGAGGAGAAGACCAGCTGTTGCTTTAGCAGGTAAATCTGACTGGGAACCAGAGTGCGCGCCTCATCTCCACTTTTTACAGTGTTCCAAGAGTCCCAGGGCCAAGAGGCAATAGCACCAGGATCATCATGCCTTACCATGGAGAGCCATAAACATTGTTTTCCCCCTCCCCCTATCAAAGGTAAGATTTGTGCTTTAGGAAAACAGCCTCCCTCTCCCTAATGATTGATAGAGTCAAGAAAACGTTTGGAGGAGAAGACTAACTGTTGCTTTAGCAGGTAAATCTGACTGGGAACCAGAGTGCACACCTCATCTGCATTTTTTTCATATGGTAGGTTGTGACGTGATCCAAGTTTGTGGTAGAATGATGAGATTGTATCTACCTAATGGATGTTTTGGGTTTTCTTTTAATAGATGCATAACACCCATAGTATTCCAGACTATCATCTTGAAAGAGGAGGGGGATGTCTTATTTTGGCTCTAGTTGTCATTGGAGTGGTTGGTATTTTTAATAGCATCTTTGAGCCATGCCCATTCCGTAGTATGCAGAGAAGATTCTTTGGATTCACTGAATACCTCGCGTTTCAGATTTCCCCTAGTTCCTTCACAATGTATTAGTAGATCTTGTCCTCTCATTTGTTTTTCTTCTTGTTCATTTTCATTTAACATTGTTCTCTCATCTTTATATTTTGTAGTTATGTATTTTTTTTAATGTTTAGATCAAATCCCTTTGGACACTCCAGATTAATTCTTTTACGATTTGTGAAGGAATTCCCAAAGTGGCTGTATCCATTTTTTGTGTATTTCTAATCTGAATTGCTTCAATGTCTCTTGATGCGATTAGTTTTAGATCAGCAATGGCCCGGAAGCACGTCAATATTGTGGTTCTATTAGGGAAAAGATCATTCCAGTTTCTGTCAATCATGGTTAAGACCAGGTTGTCCGATCGACTAGGATTGTCTTGTGTTATTCTTTCTTTCTTTGATTGAGTTTCTCTCTGATGGTCATCATGATTTTGCTCATGTCGATTTTGCGTGATTGCTGCTATCTTATTTTCATTCCTATTTTCGCCCCATAGAGCAGAATCTTTCTTTGATCGAATTTCTTCTGTGTATTCATCGTCATCTCGCTCGTGTTGATCTTTCTTGCTTACTGGTACCTTGCTTTCATTTCTGTTTTTATCTCGTTGAGCAGGGTTATTCTTTCCATGACTGCATAATCTTTTTTTGTCCTAAGATTAAGAAACTTTGCATATTTTGATTTGGGGCATGTATCCATGTGCTAGCTGCTCTACGGTCTTCATCTAGTTTTTGAATTTCATCATTGTCATCACCTCTTTCTGCGATGATGAGTTCTTCTTCATCATTTTGTTGGATAGTAGTGATAGAATAAGTGGAGAGATTCAAGAGTTCTTGGTCTATCATATCTTCTTGATTTATGCTTGCAACTACTAGGGGTTTGTTGCGATTTAGGTCTTTCAGTTTGTCATGTGTTTTTTTGTTGTGCTTTTTCCGAGCTGGTGATTTTCAGATTTGGTCCTTCAGCGTTATTGGGGATAATCAAAGTATTCACAAACTGTTTGGTTTTGGAGTGCTTGATTTTTTTTGCATTTTCTTGTTTTTTTGTTTTGTTTTTTAGCATTCGTTTTTTCTTTCATATATTTATTTTCTGCTTTTGTCAGGTGAATACCGTGAATACTGACTCGTGAGCTGGTACAGTTGTTTCAATGATGCTAATTGCCTGATGATCATGTTCAATTTCACAGGTTTTCTCTGCTTCCTTCTCCATCATCTCAATGATAAGCATATATGGATGTTCATTATAGTTTGGTGGGCGTTTATGCTCAGGTCACTCATGATTATATTAGTGGCTAGATGTATATCGCAACTTTTCTGCAGTCTAGAATGATTTATCTCTATGTTGTTTGGTATCAGAAGATCACATTTGGCCAATATATCACTTATTGTGCCAGTTTGTTCAATTCGTTTTTTTTCCATGTTTCCATATAATAGTTCCAACCTATTTATCGGGTTGAGTTTTACAGCAATCTCATTCATTGCAAGTATCTGATCCTGTATTTTTTTTCTCCAAGATTTCGTAAAGTTTAGTCAGGCTATATAAGCCATTATCCATCACTGTTAATGTTATTTCGTATGATGGATTCAGTATCTGTCTGTAGTGAAAAGGGTATCTGCTCACCCCAGGACAAGCCTGATGACCCTTTACCACCCCTCATAAGTTTCAAGCTGTGCGAAACACAATGTACTCAGTCTGGACGAAACCCACTCAGAAGAGGATTTTATACTTGCATTTATTTACTAATAAATCAGACTAAATTCAAGCAGCAATTTCTATAAAATGGGAATTAAAAATGCAAGCTAAACAATGCAGATTATTAGTTACAAGTGAGATGTAAATATCTTATGCTCCTATAAATCGCTGATCTTGATGTGATCTTGTTACACCTAGGACCCAGGCCGCAATTTGTGCCCGGGCACCGCTCCGGAACTGGCCTAGCTCCGGCAGCCTGCACAGTAACGGGATATAACAGCAAGAGCTTCTGCCTTCCAGTGCTTGCCTGGTATTCCAGGTGCTGCTCTGTGTGCACGCTCCAAACAGCCCATGAAGAGTCCCTCCCCCCTTGCACAGGTGGAGGCTTCTTATTATGGCCTGCTTGTCTATCAATGTGACGTATTAGAATTTCGAGAACCTTCTCGACAGAGCCCGCCGTGCACAAAAACATGTTTTTGATAGGAAGTTTCCAAGCTCTTTGGCTCCCAGGGTCGCTTCACCTTGTTTTGGGAAGCTGCGCTTCTCTACATTCCATTCTTATCAGTCAGTGCTCAGTGCTCCTAGTGAAAGCAGTGCAAGGCAGTGCCGGCTTGCAAATGTCTGTGCAGAGCCTCTTGCAAAATAGATGTTTACGCGCTGAGGTGCTTTTGCAGTTAACCCCTCACAAGCACAGATGGGCTCACCCTGATCATGTGCTTGAACAGCATTTTTCTACACGCTTTGAATAAGCGGAATATATGCTCAACAAGCCTTAGGCCAAGAAAGCACAGTTAGCTCAGTAGGTTAACGCCAGTGTCTAGATGCTTTCCACTACACTGTCTTATCTCAAAGGAAGATCTAGGCATGGGTTTTGCTAACAACACATCTGATATCATTGTTGTGTTAGTGAAGGATTTGCCTCTATTCATATAAAATATTGGGCAATGGAATACATTTAATGTATGCATAATAGATGATCCCACATGTGTTTCATATACAATTTGGGATGTTTGTGGTTCTTCCTCTAGTTCTCTGTTTAGCTCGGTCATAGGAGAATGAGTTGATGCTTTCTTGGTTCTACCTTTAGAATTTTGAATGTCAGGAACATTTTGCCAAGCGGCGTCATTTTGCTTAGGTCTATGAAAGGTGTTTCTACTATATTCATCATGCGATAAGCGCTCACTCTGGGTCTTCTTTGTCGGTTAATTTCTTTTAATGATTTCGGGGTATAGTATAGGTCTAAATATATCCATTGTTTTGTGTATGACAGCAATTGTTGTTGGGTTGGATTCCAATACATTCAGCTCTGTCATCTTAAATGATTTATTCTTCATGGTATTTGGTAAGGGGCCTGCTAATATATCTTCGTCCGATATGTGCGGGCCATTGTTATCACGTTCTTTGGTTTCTTGTAAATGCTCTGCTCTTTGGGTTTCTATGGATGTAGTGGGTTGTATTACGTCATCCTTTATTGCTGTTTCCTTGCCACAGGTCGCTTTGGGCTTCGGAAGCCAAATAAGTCTTAGGTCTGTTGTCAATGACTTTGATCACACCATTTTCAAGTGTTTCTTTTCCCATTCATAGGATGTAGCAATGCAGTCGTTTGTCAGGGAAGAGCTCCAAGCAAGTATTGGCATGTCTGTTTTTAGTGTGTAAGCCGCCATGTCTTGCTAACCTCTACCGCTGAGGACAAGTTCGGATGGATTTAGAGTAAGCTCAACTTGTGTGTCCTGTGGCGAGTGCTGGTTGCTGTCACGCTGAACAGCAGAACAGCACTCACCAAAGGCACTCTCCCGAATGCGTGCCATGTATCCATCAGATACTTAATTCTCAAGCAATAAGCGTCTCCTCAAAGCTTTTCCTTGCACTTAAGTCATTTTGAAAGGAAGCAGTGGCAAAGTCAATAGTTCTGGCTCTTGTACATGTATTAGATAGGCTTTTGGCAGGCACTGACATTGTAGGCCCAAGTACCCGCATTGTTTTCCAGGTATGTACCATTGAAGAAGTGCAGGCATACTCCCATGCCTACACAAAATCCACATTTGTTGACTTTGCCAATGTTTGTTATAGGGTGTGCTTTATTTTCTGTGATGTGTACAGAACCTACTGTAGCTCATTTCCCAAGGAGTTGCATTGCTTGAATTCTTTGATATTGTTTCTTTAAGATACTCTGCTTTGATTAAAAGGGATACGAACTTATGTGTTTGTGTGATGGTTTCATACATCATCATCAGAAACAGTTTGTAGTAAACCAGTTGTGCAGATGGGGAGGTGTGCCACCTGCCCTATGGATACACATCAATTAGTCCCATAGTAGTGATATTGTTCCTCATTAAATCATCTACATTTGTAAAGTGAACCTTTATAGGGGCTTTCTGAACTGTAAGCAATCACCCTAGAACTGGCCTTTCGAAAAGGGTTTTTGTTTGCATTTAGATTCCAAAGGGTGTTAGGCCTAAAGCCACTCAACTGATGCAGTGCAGAGTAAGGCCGCAGTCTTCACTTGCAACATGATGTGACTCAGAGGAGGGTATTTTACCTTCAAAAAAGTATTTTAGGTAACTTAGATACAAAATGCACGAAAAAATATATAACTATGTTGGGAAATGTGTTCCGTTTCCTGAAGATGAATTGCCTTTGTGTGGAAGACCATGTCACTCATTCAGCCATGGCCACTGTGATGAATCAAAGGGGGTTGTCACCTCTTTCCTAGGGGGAGCCCCCCAATTTGGGACTATGGGGATGAGCACACTGTGCTTAACACTCCATAGGGGACAGGGTAAGCAGGATGCCTCTGGAGGTGACTCCCCCTTAGGGAACAGGAAGCTCCCAGAGAAGGGACTTAAGTCACCATCCATTTCCCCCAGACACTACCATCTTTAAGAGCTATGTAGGAACTAAGGTATATGAGAACCGTATGACCCCTTTAACGACTAGCTCAGCTTCTGAACCAATAGCTCAGCTTCTGAACCAATCATTGCTTAGTCCTTATGGGAAACAGTAGAAAGGTAAAAAGAACAGCCTCTGAGAGGTACGTCATCTAAGGAACCAGTCAAAACCGAGGATCCGCGAAGTATACAGAGAAAAAGTACACTGCAGCGCACACCGACACAGGTGGTGTGTGTGGCAGGAGAAAGAGAAAGCCAGGCGAGGTGCCTCTGGCCACAATGTGCACTTGGCGAATAGAGCAAAGCCTTACGGATAGGTAACTGGAACCATCAGGCACAACAACATGCGCAAGAGCAGAGAACCGAGGAGGACCGATGAAAGGCCCTGAGAAGAAACCGCCACTGGTCCTCACATGGAGAGACTGGGAAAGAAGAAAATCTGATGAGTGATGCAGGGTAAAATTGAGGAGTCGTATAAGCAGCTCTGTGGAAAGAGGAAAATCGGACAGACTGCACAACCATCCAGAGGAGCACCACAATCACAATCAGGTACATAGTCAATCCAGCAGAATAGGAGTCAGGCACCACCGCAATATAGAGAGAGACAAGCCACAGAGTGAGGAAGGAAGCCCCACGGTGGGGTGAAAGGCAGAGACAAGCCCTGCAGCAGGGAAGGAACTGAGAAGCCCCTTAGTGTGGAGAGAGACAGAGACAAACCCTGGAGTGGGGAGAATCACGAGTGCCCAGAATGGGGAGGCAGAAAGAGGAGAGCCCCAGAGTGGGGAAAACTAAGAGAAGCCCCAGAGTGGAGAGAGAGAGAAAGAGACAAGCCCCATTGTGGGGAGAGAACCGAGATACCCTATGGTGGGGAGATAGATAAAGAAAAGTCCAGGAGTGGGGCAAGTCTCTGAGAAAATGCAGAGTGGGGACAGAGAAAGAGACAAGTCCCGGTGTGGGGAAAGAACCGAGTAGAGAAACTGACACACAAAGAATCCCCAGAGTGGAGACACAGATTGAGACATGTCCTATTGTGGGGAGAGAACCAAGATACCCATAGTGGGGAGAGAGAAGTGTGGATCCTCAAAGTGGGAAAGAAGGAAGAAATCCCAAGGGGGGAAGTGAAAAGGAGAGGAACCTCACAGTGGGGAGAGAGAGACTGAAAGAACCCCAGATTGGGGGAAAACAAACAGAGGAAGGTTTCACCAAAGGGAGAAAGTGGGTCATTACAAGTGTGCCAGTCTGGAAATTTAGTGCCGGTTATTCCATTTACTGAAACTTTTTCCAGACCGTAGCATTCTGAGGCATATCGCCGGTAACACTGATGCTGGTAACAGCACACACTGCCACCGTTGAAGGTAGTACAGCCAACAGTATTAGCGAGACCTACCGGGACATGTGGTGGAACCACTGGTGCAATGAAAAGAAGGCATCTTTGTGAGATTGGAATTGCCGGAAACACATGCATAAAAATGCGGGTACCAATGGCAAATCCATGCTGGAAACACTGGCACCATGGAGCAGGTGAAAACGGGCACAGGTGGGGAATAACAGGCCACAGGTGCACCCAATGCACCCTGGTGCACCCAATAAGAACCTGCACAAATGAACCACATCCGCACCAGAAACACTGACCAACACAACCATGATGCCACTCACAGCCGTAGCAATGGACCTGGAGGTGCTATACACTGGAGTGCAGCTGTATAAACAGGAGCAACATAAGGACAGGGAGTGGAGGAGGAGGAAAAGGATGATGATGATGATGAATGCCATGCAAGTGGCTGTTAGAACTGATATAATATTGTTTAGTCCTCATTGTATATGTTGGCCTATGCCCAGTCGCTTTGCGAAGAAATTCGTATTACAAGGTCGTGACCTTAAGTGAATCAAGCCTCCATTTTAGGTTCATCCGCCATTTTAGTTTATTGTACAAAGTCACCCTATGGTCTAAAATGGCCATCTGGTGTTCTCTTGTTCTTGTTTTAACCTCTTCAACCTCCGAAGGAGAGTTAATGTCCAACCTGCCTTCAGGCTACATGTTAGGGTCATGTAGACCTTGTCCTTTGTCGACCTCGGGATCAGGGGATTACTTGAATTAGCGATGTTAACCTACAAGTATACAAGAACAATAACGCTATCCAAATACGACATGCGAAACATTTGTTTGATCTGTATTAAGGCAATGTGTAAAGAGTGTAACATTAAACTTAGAGAATAATAATGTTTGTTAGTAAATGTATTAAAAAGTAAACCGTATGCACGAGATATGTAAATTAGAAATGAACCTGGCTTGACCCTAGCCCAGTACATGATTAACTTGAAAGAGGCTGGACATCGTTATAACGAAAATGTATAAATACGCCGATGTCCAGCTAGTAAATCCTGCTCACTGCTCACATTGAACCCTGCTGGTGGTGTCTGTGATGTATTGACGGCCAAATAGCTATTTGTGTACTTTGTTTTGTAACTGTTCAGTTATGCAATAAAGATTCTGGGAATCTTTACAAGCCCGTGTCGGTGTATTTTCCTTTTGCATGGTGTAAAAGCCTTAATATTGTATTTTCTGATTCCACAGAGGCGACACAGAGGCTTACTCTCTGTTCTCTCCTCCCCTCCCCTCTCCCTTTTTCCTATTTTCTCCCCTCCTCCCCTTACTTTCTTCTCAGACCTTCCAGGATTTTGCGGCATGAAATAGCAAATTTTGCGGCATGAAATGGCAAATTTTGCGGCACAAACCTTTATTTATTGTGGCATTTTTGCGGGACATTTTGTATGAACTGGAGGGTGTAAGATTGCCACATTGCAGGAAATAGGCAGAGTGCAAGGCTAGAAGGGAGCCAGGGTATCATTATTATGTATCTTTTGTATCAATTTAATAGGAAGAGTCCCAGATGTCTCTGGCTTGGCAGAACAGTGTTTGCTTTGGCTACATTTCTGGTTTAATGTTCATGCCTATTTAATAGTATTAACTAAATTGATCATTATCAATTGTAATGCTGAAAATATTCCCCTTCTATGTTCTCCAATCCCCCAAACACCCACACACCTCTCTCACCAACACACATCTCACCAACTCTCTATCACAACTTACATTCCTTAACCTCTCACTCTGTCATACAAATACTCACGTGCTATGTAATGTCACAATTTGCACTGCTCAGCCCCTGCCACACCAAATCATATTCCCAACTCACAACTTACACTCTACAATTCCTCCATCAAAATAAAGTCCTTCATTCTTTTGTGCTGCTTCTGCATCTTGCATCTTTTCTCCCATTCTATTGCATTCTTCCCTCATCCTTTTTCCCAATCTGCAGCTCACTGCCTCTTTCTGGCCAACCGCTTCCTCTCTGCTTTCTGGCTCACTGACCACACGCTCCCTCTACTTTCTGTACCTATGCTCGCTCTCAGATTTCTGGCCCACCGCATCATTGCTTCCTCTGCTCTCTTGTGCAGCACTTCCTCCTCTGACCCACTGCTCTCCCTCTGCGTTCTTACCTATCACTTCACATCTCACCCATCACTCTCCCTCTCTCTCATAGTGTAACCATTTTTTTTATTTTTTTAAATGTCGATTTTGACCCAGTTCCTCAAATAATGGGGCATTTAAAAAAAGTACAGAGGATATGCTATTTTTAGACAACCCATTTTTGGAAATGAGCAGGTCACCTTATTCTCAAAGGTGACCGGCACATTTCCACAGGCTTGAGCTGTAGCGCAAATTGTGCGCTGGCAGCTGCCTTGAATGGTGTTCTGGGTTGTTTGACCGAAGTGTAATTATTTGCGGCAGAATTGACCGTAGTCAATTTTTCGGCAAATTGATTTGCACTTCAGCCAAACAACCCAAAATGTACCTTTCACCACCACCCGACCCCCTCCCCTACTTAACTGCTTGGTCGCTGCCGCTTACCCTGCAGTGCCTGATCAGTCCCTCCAACGCGGGTCGGATCCGACTCCGCAGGATCCCTTTTTCGTTATTTTCTTTTTTTTCTGTCCCCGCCTCCAATTTTGAGGAAAAAGGGGAAAACACTTCTGCAACCACCCTAGACATAAAAATACTGAACATGGGGAGCGGGTGACACCCCCGCAACACATGTTCAGTATTTATAAAAATCGATCGAATAGTACTGGACGAAATTGGTCAAATTGTAACATTTGATAGATTTTTGTCATCCAAATGGACAGTACTTTGCATAGAATCGCTCTCCCGGCAGTGTTCTGCAAGCTCCCAGTGCCTTTCACAGGGACAGGCACTCCAGGTGCCTGCCACTGTAAAATGCGACTCAAAAAATGCATTTGTATCCTGTTTGAGGAACATGAAAATGCAAGCGACTCAGCAGCGGTTCATACCTTAAAAGAAATGCATGACAGGGTCAGGAAAGACCCTGTCGTGCAGTGGCAGCCCCACATCCCGTGTGCGTAGGGTTGCCTACAATTTCTGCACATTTAAAAGTGCATTTTGCTTGGAAATGAGGGATGCGCTTTTAAATTGACAGAAACGCCACTTTATTTGATCAAGGAGGTGAAAAAGGGCATCTGAACGGGCGCGCATATAAAATGTGCCCATTAATGTGTCCCTTGTGGATTGGGCTGCACTTTTTTGGGGCGCAAGTGATTTAATTTCTTGTGTAAAAAGAAAAAAAAGTTGAGAACCTGGCACCCTGAGGATTCTTTTTTTCAAAAGAGTAATTTTTGCAGATTACTTTAAAAAAAAGTAACTTTTTTTTTTAAAGATGCTGTTTTTGCACAAAACGGCAATTTTTGCGGCATTTTGCGCAAAAAAGGCCGTTTTAGCTGCATTTTGCGGGATCGCAAAATCGCTATAAACTGGAGGGTCTGATTCTATGCACTTAACTTATCAGAATTGTCCCAGGACCTAGTATGATAGCAACCTCATCTGTCGCTCCCCCATCCCCTTACTGTCCCCCCCTCCCTCCAGCACTATCTGAAACATTGTCAGGCCTGATACGAACGTCGCTGGTTTTGTTCTTCCCCTCCCTTTCTGCACCCCTCTCCCTCACCTTTTGTTTTTGTCCGGCTCTACCTGAAATGTCGTCAGGCCTACTACGGTAGTCACCTGTCTGTTTCCATTTCCTTCCCACTCTCCCCCTCCCTTCCTTATCTATGTCTTTGCTCTTGCCATATCTGAAATGTCGTCAGGCCGAGTACAAAAGTTAATTTCACATCCTTACTGTTCATGGCCTGTAAGAATGTCGTCGTATTTTCCCTTGTTCCCTCCCTTGCCTTGAAGCACTTTGAAACACATTGGCCCTCATTCCGAGGTTGGTACTAGTCATGGCGCTATTGGCGCCATGACTAGCACCAATACCGGTACCACCACCAACTTGGTGGTATGGGGATTTACCGGTCTATTCCGACCATTGCGGGACCGGTAACTCCCCATTTGAAAAGCCATTCCCCATTCCCATTTGAGCCCCCATAGGGCTCAATGGGAAGGCGTCAATAACGGTACCGTAAATTGCGGTACCGTTTTGACCCCGGTATCCCTTTGCGGGCCCCGTCCTTAACGCCTGGTACAACCAGGCGTTAAGGGAGGGACCCGCAAAGGGACCTCGGAATAGGGTGCAAAGGGATTACCGGCAACAGTGTCATTACCGGTTCCCGGTATCCCTTTGCGCCCAGGTCGTAATGACCCCCATTGTGTATAGGTGCGATATAAATAAACTATCATATCATATCATATCATATCATATCGATGCCAATGCTATCCATGCACTGCACAGTGCCCACTGGAGTAGACACATTGCGCTCTGCTGGCACTGCATTGTGAATAGCACAGGGGTGGGATCTCAGTGGGAACGGAAAGAAGAGGGGCAAGCCATCCACACTATGCCAAGAATGGCTTCAGTGCATCCAAAGTGGGGATTGGCCTTTCAGGCCTTCTGAGCTAGTGAGCCATCACATGTCGTACATACAAGTCAATCACTGTCAAATCTGCATTACAGGTGCCATGCCCTGTTTACAGGCAATATATGTGGCAGGGGAACATCACTGTCTAATCCAGACAATGTGGACATGCAGGCATATGGGCAACTCATGCTAGGGCCAGTCAGTGGCCAGTCCTGTCCTACCCCCGAGGAACTCATCCCAGGTACCCAAACCCTGCACACACAGCATGTCCAGCAGTGGCTGTCAGAGGTTGGAGCAGGGTACCTGAGGCACCGCTAATCCACAGTACCAGATGCATCCACACACAGACAGTCAATGTGAATAGCTCCGTCCAGCCACATGCATGTCATGGCTCACCTCGAGTCCTACCCCTTGCAGGTAATTCTGGATATCCGCTACTGCCATGGTAAATGCCCCCTCTGAGAGACCCTAGACACAGCAGGAAGTGGCCTACAATTGCGCACATGTGCAAACCTGGACAACTATTGAGCAGACATTCGGGCTGTTGAAGGCATGTTTACGATGCCTACACCGGTCTGGGGGTGCACTCATGTACAGGCCAGAGAAGAAGGGGAAAAAAGTATTGGCTTGTGCAATGTTGTACAATTTATGTTTCAGATGCAACATACCCCTACTCCTGGATATGGACAAGCCACCACCAGAGGTGAACATGATGAAGATGGGGAGGCAGCTCCAGCCATGCATTAACACATGCTCATGGATGTCAGGGATGGGTGTGTAGCCCATCAGAAAAATTTGAAAACTTCTTTTGACTACCCATCCAATGTGCATGACCCATGCCCCTCACTGCATGTGACATGCACAACCAATAAATCAGACCACACCAACAAGGAATGTCCAATCATTGATGTATGTGCATAACAAGATTCAGACATTAGGTGGAACTATTTACAATCTACGCCCTGTGCCCCCTCCCTCTCCCTAAACACTCCCTCCCTAAACACTTCCTCCCAAACACTCCCACCCCAAAACCCTCCCCAAACACTCTCCCCTCAAACACTCCCTCCCCACACTCTCCTCCTCAAACACTCCCTCTCCAAACACTCCCTTCCCAAACACTTCATCCCCAACCCCCCCTTACTAAACCCACCAATGAATCAATGTATCAACAATGGTGTGGTTTATAGCCACTTTCTATGTATTTTTATGTCACAGGCCTTGCCTTGTTCCGGGACCCTGACAGCCACTTGGAGCAGTGCCTTGGGCTGCCCTGGTGGGAACTTGCTGGTGTGGTGACAGTGGAGGGGGGTGTCTAATCCTTGGACACCCATGCAGTCCAGGGCCACCTGAAGAGTGTGAGTGAGATACTCTGCGAGAGCAGAAACGCCCTTGTGCCCCTTCTTGGACCCTCTGTGCTAGAACCACCAGGACGGAGGTTGTGTGGACCAGGGCACAGGCACAGTGCCAGTTGCTGGCCTGCATGCATTCCTGTATCATACAGGACTCTTGTAACTTCTGCATGATGATGTCTGCCATCTCTTCATGCCTGCCCTCAATTCTGAAGATGCATGCATCCATCTCACGGATGTTTGGCATTGGAGGTGGAGGTGGGGAATTCAGGTCGGAGGGGCTGAAGCTCGGCATGGGGTGTGGTCTGGGTAGCTTCAGACACTCTGTCATCATCTGCCCATGTGCTAGGATCTGACTGTGGCTGGTGTTGGGTGGGCACTGGATGAGTTGGCGGACCAAAGGGCTGCCCTGCCGGTGCAGGTGGTTGGGCCACTGGGACAGTGGGCTGCACTGCTGGTCCAGTTGGTTCGGGCTGCAGCCAGCATTGGCTGTGATGTTGTGCCATGTGGTGTAGTCGCCTTCTTCTGTGTGGCAGACTGGGATGTGGAGGCTATGGCATGGTCACTGTCACAGGATGAGATACACATGCATGTATTCACTTGTGTGTCACCTGTGTGTCACCTCAACGGACTTGCAATACACAGATATGTCATTGTGCATGATTTAGCTTGTACATGGTGTCTGGTGGTCAGGAATGCTCTGATGCGTTCATGTGTGTGTGTTATGGATGCACATTGGTCATAGTGCTGTCACGCTGCCTTGTACTGATAGATCAGCAAGGAATATCAAGGCTTAGTACCACCAAAAATTGAATCCGCCAGTCACAAAGTCAAAGTTATGAATATAACTTTATTCTGTACATATAAAAATATCAAAGCAGATAGCTATCTGGCTCCCAATTGCCACGCAGTGTGTACCAGCAGACACAGCGAGGGGTGAGAGAGTACTGGTCATAACAAAGCATGCAGTATTTATACACAGTCCTGGTCATTTCCCAGCCCTTCTCCAAATTAATAAGTTACAAATTTGAGTTCGTGCCCAGTTCACATGACAAATATAACAATATTAGTTTACCCTTTTGACATGTTTTCCTATCCTTGGTGATTCAATGGCGATGTTGGTTCTCTAGCTCAAGTTAAGCCCAGTTTCAAGAAACAAATTCAATAGTTTATTGCAAAGGCACATGGTTTTAGTTTGTCTGCCATTCAATTCTGATGTTTGTATATTGCTGAAGCTATTGATGCAGATAACACTTGAATTGAGGTGCACTGTGGCTCCAAGTTTCCTTAAAGATACACTTCTGGCAAACTTTGTTGTATTCAGCTGTGCAGACCTTTCCTTGTTTCTTGAGCTTTAGGATAAGTCCTGTTCCAAGAGATGCATAAAGGATTTCTGCCAAAACACACAGCTGTAGTTGCTTTGCTTTGTGTGTCATTTTTTGAAAGAGGATGAGTCTGTAGGCACAGATAACACTTTGAATGGGAGTTCATTTTGACTACAAGGTCTCTTTGCAGAGGACAAACATTTCTGCTTTTGGCAGTCCTAGTGTTGACATAGGCTCAAAGGTCATTCTGCTCAGTGGCAGCTTAAAACATGGTTAATTATTTCTGAAAAGGCAGCAGGAGTTGGGATCAAAATGACAGATGTTTTCAAGATGACGGCAAAGTCAATTCTATCTAAATTGAGTTAATCATAGGTTTTAATACAAATGCAAATGTCTTAGGCAAATGTTCATAATCAGTCGGTATTTATGCAAATATGGTTTAACAGTACTAGTGTGTACTTCATGTATGTGCTACTCGTCATGTTGTCTCTGAGCACATGACCGGTACTCATGTCCCCAAATATGTGTGTGCATGCATTTTGGGCTCAATGCTTGTCTTACCCTGGCCCACGAGCCTGGCAGCTGTATGTGCATGGCCTATTTTCATGTTGTGGTTATGTATCATTTGCATGCACTTGGACCTGACTGCATGATGTGTGTGGTGCATTTCACAGGCATCTCATGTTGTGTATTTTGATGTGGCTTGTTCTACTCACCACACTCTGCTTGCATCTCAACTTTGACCTCTGCCACGCCTACTCCCTTCCATGTGCAGCAACGTGCTGCATGTGTCCTCCCAGGGAATTGGTTTTAGTGGGGAGGCTGGCCGGACTCCGGTCGCGAGGCATTCCCTCAGGTAATATGATATGATATGGCATTTATAACGCTGCTATACACAAGTGTTTCAAGGCGCGACAAGGCATGGGAGGGGAACAAAGGGAGGACAGACAACGATCCTACTAGGCCAGGTGTCATTCAGATCGTGCAAGTGCATGGAAAGTGGGCGGGGTATGGATAAAACAATTAGCAAGTAACGGCACGCAGGTGGCAAGTGCATGGGTAAGTGCAGACATCAGGTGTCAAGGGCTGGTAAGGGGACTGTAGGACTACAGAAACAGTCACCAGTGTGGGGGTTGCCAGGTGGGCAGTGCAGGTGTGTGATGCTGGCAGGGGAGGAAACCTGAGCCCTAGATCAGAGGGTGTCAAGGTAGCCAGTGCAGTTCAGGTAACAGCAATGAGGTCAGCAGAGGAGAGAAGGAGAAAAAGCAGAAGCAAAGAGAAGGGTTTAAGGTGCTTCCGGAACCGGAGATGGTTCTCCTCAAGTTTAAGGGAGGCTGGAGGCTGTTCCAGAGGGAGGCACTAGCCGAAGAGAGAGATCTACCACCAACTTGTTGCTTGGAGAAGCGGCTGACCCTAAGGGAATTGGAAGAGGAGGAAGATATTTAGGAAGAGAGAGTTGAAGGTATTGAGGCCCCAGGCCCCAGAGGGCCTTGTGGACGGTGCAGAGGGTTTTGAACTTAATCTTTGCAGCCTCTGGGAGCCAGTGCAGAGATTTCAGCCCTGGAGAGATACGATCCCTGGGCTTGAGGCCAAGGACAAGACTCGCAGTCCTGTTCTGGATGAGTTGCAGAGAGCGGAGAGTAAAAGCAGGCAGATTTAGAAAGAGGCTGTTACACTAGTCCAGCTTAGAGAGAACCAGAGCTCTGGAGAGAGTGAGCTTCTGGGGAAGGAGAAGAAATGAAGACTACCTCTGAGGAGGTGCGACTGGTAGTGTGACTTCTTGGAGACGTCAGAGATGTGAGGAGAGAAGGAGAGTGTGGAGTCAAAGATGATCCCAAGGTTTTTAGCCTTGCAGGTGGGAGCAGGAAGAGGGCCAACAGAGACCTGCCCACAGGAAAGGAGGGGGCAGGTGTGCCGATGAGGAGAATATCAGTCTTACTGGCATTAAGGTCATTGGCAGCGCACCACTCCTGGATACCAGACAGACAGTCAGAGATGAGGGGGAGAAGAGGAAGCCGAGGGTAGCCTGAAAATGAGCTGGGTGTCATCCGCATAGCACTGAAAGTTGGGGCACAGAGCGGCAATGCGGTGGGCATGGAGTGCTAGGTATTGGTTGAAGAGCCAGGGAGAGACGTTAGACCCCTCGGGCACACCACAGGTATAAGAAAAGATAGCAGAGATGAAGGACCCAAGTTGGACCTGGGAGGGGCGGTCAGAGAGGAAAGAAGTCAGCCACGCCAGAGCTTGACCAGTGATACCCAGGTTATCATGGAGACGGTTGAGCAGGATGGCATGGTTGACAGTGTCAAAGGCAGAATAGAAATCAAGCAGGACGAGGATGCAAGGGGTGGTATAGTCAAGGTTGGAGAGCAGGTCTTCACGGATGTTCAGGAGAGCAGTTTCCGTGCTTCTGGCAGCTATGAAGTCAGACTGATGGTCATGAGGACAACCAACAGATTCAGTGTGGAGATTAAGCTGGGAGATGGCCTGTTTCTCTAGGAGCTTGCCCAGGAAGGGAGTGATGGAGATTGGGCGATAGTTAGCCGGGCAGGAGGGTTCAGCAGAGGATTTCTTAAGAAGAGGGTGCATAAGGGAGTGCTTTGGGGGGGATGGGAAGAATCCATTGACAAAGGATTGATTGCAGAAATCAGCCAGAGCAGGAGCCAATGAGTCGATGTGGTCCTTGATGGTTTTGGAGGAACAGGGGTGAACCTGTTTCGACGAGACTTTCATACATCGGACTTGTTTAGAAACTTTGTCTGCGGAGAACAGGGGAAAGGCAGAGAAGGAGGGAGGAGAGGTGGCTGCAGAAGGGCCAGAGGAAGAGCAGGGAGTAGAGGGAGGTAGGTGATAGGAGGAGAGTGAGGACATGATGTCCTGAGTATTAGTGATGAAGTGAGAAGCCAGTGCTGTGCAGAGGGCCTGGAAAGGGACAGGAGAGGTAGAGACTGTGGCCGGATTGGCTAGTTCCTTGCAGATTTTAAAGAGTTCAGCCGAGTTGTTAGAGGCCACAGATACACAGGCTTGGATATGGGCTCTTTTCTTGGTTAGAACAGAGAGCTGGTATTGCCTTTGGAGCAGGCGGCAGGCCAGTTTGTCAGAGGATGTACATGAAGCACGCCATTTCCCCTCGGCCACCCTACACTTGCGTTTTAGGGTGACGAGATCTGAGTCGTACCAGGAGTTACACTTGGCTTTGGGCTTCATGCAGATTCTCATGACAGGGGAAAGGATATCAAGAGTATCAGATATAGCAGAAAGGAGTATGGAGAGGGCTTTGTCAGGGTGATAGTCAGCCAAAGGGGGATAGGGGGGAGAGAAGGTGGCGGCAAAAGCCTCAACTGATAGGTGCTTCATGGATCGGAAGACCAAGAAGTTGGGTCGCAGTGATGGAAGTGGCTTGGCCTGAGGGGTAGGGAGGGTGAGGTTGGAGGAGAGGAGAAAGTGATCACTCCAGGAGAGAGGAGTGGAGAGAGGGACAGAAACGGGAAGGTCTGAGGAGATCAGAACATCCAGAGTGTGCCCTGCAGAGTGAGTCAGGCCAGAGGGAAGAATAGTGAGTGAGTGAGAGTCCAGAGGTCACGAAAGAGTCCAGAGGGAGGACAGGAGGCATCCAGGTGGATGTTGAAGTCTCCAAGAAGGAGGAGTTGAGTAGTCGAGGCCAGGAGTGAGGAGGAGAGGTCCGTCCACTCAGAGAGGAAGGAGGAGACCTGACCAGGTGGCCGATAGATAGTAGCCACAGTAAGGGAATGGCTAGGAGAGAGAGAGAGCCTACACACGAGGCATTCAAAAGAGGAGTAGGCCTGTGTGGGAGTGACAGAGGCAGGAATCCACTCTGGGAAGATCAGAGCTACACCCTCTCCAGAGCAGTTGGAGCTGGGCGCTGAGAGAATCTTGTAGCCATCAGGTAGCAGCGTGTCAAAGCTAGTGACAGAGCTGGCCGTGAACCATGTCTCGGTGAGACCGAGGACATCAAGGTCAAGTTCTTCCAGAAAGCGGCAGATGTCAGCGGAGTGTTTGACAGCAGAGCAAGAGTTAAGAGTGGCAATATGGAGAAGGTTTACATCCTTGAAGGACTTCTGGATAGGGGTACAGATCAGAGGTATGCCCTTCAGAGGTGTAGAGGGAGCCCGAGAGGGGGCAGAGAGGGAGGGAGAAAGTAAGGTAGCCCCGGAGGAGGCAGAAGGGGGAGGTGAAGTAGCCGAGGAAGGGAGAGAGGGGACAGCAGGAGAAGAAAGGAAATTGATGAGGTGCGGGAAGCGTCTATCAAAGAGGTGAAGGTTGGCCTGAGGGCCTTGGACCAAGACGGTCCTATTCGAGTAAACATTAATGATGACCTTGGAGGAGTGGAAGGAGGCAAGGAGGGCATCCCAATGGGTGCCAGCATTAATGGGAGAAGAGGAGAAAGGAGAAAGCACAGAGACCATATGTGGGGTCCATAGGTCTGGCGAAGGAACGACAAAGAGGATGTCAGTGAGAGTTTCCTTGGCGGAGGCACTGGTGTAGGTATCAGCGATAGGGAGGCGTGGGCTGGAGACCAGGATGTTCTTTTTAAACTTCTTCCTATCAGATTGTGTGAGGAGAGCAGGATAGTCAATAGAGAAGCAGTTAGAAAAGATAGGGGAGACAGAGAGCACCATAGAGTAGGTGGGAGAGGAGAGAGGTGGAAGGGAGAGGGGGAGGCACTAGAGAAGGACACTAGAGTAGGCAGACAAGACAGCGAGAGGCAAGCAGGTTGAGCAATAGGACAAGACAACGACACTCAGGGTTAAAGAGCTCACAAAATGCACATTTTTTAGGCAGGAGAGGAAACACACCTAGAATCCTGAATGGAGGGAGAAATGGCCTAGATTTCACAATGCAATTTTAAATACTGATAGAGTGCATATTATAAAAACAGCGGGAAAACACACCAAAGTTTGAGAATCCTGAATGGAGGGAGAAAAGGCCTAGGTTTCACAATGCAATTTTAAATACTGATACAGTGCACATTATAAAACAGCGGGAAAAACACACCTAAGTTTGAGAATCCTGAATGGAGGGAGAAAAGGCCTAGGTTTCACAATGCAATTTTAAATACTGATACAGTGCATATTATGAAAACAGCTGGAAAAACACACCAAAGTTTGAGAATCCTGAATGGAGGGAGAAAAGGCCTAGGTTTCACAATGCAATTTTAAATACTGATACAGTGCACATTATAAAACAGCGGGAAAAACACACCTAAGTTTGAGAATCCTGAATGGAGGGAGAAAAGGCCTAGGTTTCACAATGCAATTTTAAATACTGATACAGTGCATATTATGAAAACAGCGGGAAAAACACACCTAAGTTTGAGAATCCTGAATGGAGGGAGAAAAGGCCTAGGTTTCTCAATGCAATTTTAAATACTGTTACAGTGCATATTATACAAATAGGGCTGGGGAAACCCTGAGTTTAAGAGACTGAAGCTGGAAGGGGGGTAGGCAGGGAAGCCTGTGTACTATCCCGGTAGATGGACTGGCAACTGGCATCCCCTTCGGACACCTGCAGACACAACAGGAGCCGCTACCATGGGAGCTGCCCTTTGCCTCGGGCCCTTAGCCGTAGGGGCTGCTGGCATAGGGCTGCCCAGGGGGGTCAGTAAGATAAGGCACTGGCACTGGCCAATCACAGTGGAGGGCGGGCTGGGAGGAGAGAGGGAGGGTTGTGAAGAACAACAACAGATCAGGGAGGGAAAGAGAGACAAGCGGGGCCTAGGGGCACCTGCAACAAAAGGAATCAGCCCAAAATAACACAAAATCCCTAAGAGGGACTCACCAGCACAGGAGGGGCAGCTGCAGCAGCGATCTCCCACTCAGCCAGGTGGAAATGGCGAGCGTGGAAAACCGCTAGCTGCTACAGGCAGCAGGGCCATGGCACTGGCCAATCACAGTGGAGGGTGGGCTGGGAGGAGGGAGTGAGGGCAGGGAAGGACAAGAACAGATCGGGGAGGGAAAGAGAGACAAGCGGGGCCTAGGGGCAGGTTCCTCAATCAGAATCAGATGTCGCCCCACCTTTTATGGCAGTTTTATGGGGGACAGGGGACAGTGCCCACTGCCCAGACCTTCTGGGCCATGTCCTCCCATATTGCAGGCTTTCTCTGTTGGCTGGTTTGCCAGTTGTCTGTGCCAAATAGTGCCTCTACATTGGCCACTATGGTGTCGGTCATCACTTTCAGCTCAGGCTCAGAGAAGCGCAGCTTCCGCTGATGGATCTCAGGGATGTGTGATCTTGCTGATCCTGCCATGTTTCTGTTGTTTCCGTGAGTGGATGGCTACAGGAAGTGGGTGATTTTTATATGGATCGACTTTTTCAAAATGGCAAGCTTCTAGTTCCTGTGATGATGCTGTTATTGCTTCAACTGATTTGGTTGCCCCGATGCCGGTGTTTCTGTGATTATACTGCCGGAATTGCTGTTACCGGCATCTTTCATCATGGAAAAACAGGTAATTTTTGATTTTGCTGGTGTTTCCATCATGCCGGTAACACTGATTACGTCAATAAGGGTTGCGCGCTCCTGCGAGGTTGTAATGTGCCGGTGATTCCGTCATTGCAGTTGCTGGAAACTATGCTACCGGGATGGCAGAATCACCAGTGATTTAACGGCTAACTCGCAGTGAGGCCCAAAGACTGTGAGAAATTTAGGGAACTGGTTGGAGCCCCAGAACAACACTCAAGCAGAACACAAACTATATGTTTTGTACTGAACATAGGAAAGGGACAGAAGCCAGCAGCCATCAATTTCGTTGGGCAATGCTCAAAAGTACTGTTCTATGTTTTTCCTTTGATCAAAAGGGAGAGAAACAAAGTTAGAATAGGTTTCTGGGTAGAGAACCCAATTTATGTTAGACATCTTGATAACCTGACAAGCACCCTTTGGACCTTTGTTTGAATAGCTTATGCATTAGCATGAGAGGTTTTGGGAAGTAGCCATGTTTTGACTTTGAAAAGAGAATAAAACCTATGCAAATTATGCCTCCTGGTTCAACTCCTGATTCTGACTTACCACACCACCCATACTTTAAAATCAGTGGTACTTCAACTCCATTCAAGGCACTGAAATGCACAAAATGAATTATTCACAATCTTTTTTTTCTTTTTAGTTTTTGCTATTAGGTGGTGCTACAAGCCAAACATATTGAAGTGGAGTACAGCTAGGAGGGAGATGGGATGAGAGGTTGTGGGTGTTGCTTTCGTTATTTACCCACCCCTTGATTGCCCATGGCCATGCCATGTCCTGTGGTTATTTCCACCCACTACCTGACCCTCCCTGTTTAAAACACATCCTCTGGGGATCACTGTGAACTAGTGTTATCATGCCGTAAGTTCAGATGTTGTGCTCTGTATTCCTGCCACTATTATTTGAAAGCAGTCTTCTGAGAGTTAATAGCTTACTTGCAATTAGAAACGCGCTACTGGTGTAATAACAAGCTCTTAACCAAGTGTGGCTTCAGCCACTAGATTTACACAAACTATGCATAAGCATTGGTAATGTCAACAGTTTTGGCTTGTGCATCAGTATTAGATAGGCATTTGCCAGGCACTGCTGTCAAAAGCCTCAGATGTAAAAGAATTGTGCAGCTGTTTCCAGTATCATATACCTACACAGAAGCCTAAATTATTGTTTTGTTGTGATATGTTGTGATATTTGGGTCCATGTCTTCAGTAGAATAATAACTGCATGTGTATACAGTGCTCCATGCCAGGTTCTTCTTGCTTCCAAGTGCTGTGACAATCGCCTGCTTTCATGGGACTCAATAGACCTGGTAAGCGCAAAAGGCTTGAGTGGGGCCTGGTGCTAGTCTATCCTGGAACTGCAGGTTACATACAGAGCTCTCGCGCTCATCTAATAGGATAGAGCAATGCTGTGTGATCTTTGCAGAGAAAATGCACCTGTGGGCTGATAGTCTGAATGAAGAACACAACTTAGGCTAGCCTGGCAGGTATTTCAGGAGGCACGTTTTATCTTGACATCATTTCTAAGACAAACACAACCCTGGACTTCTGATCATAAGGAAATGATATTGTCTGAGCAGACGATTTTTATAAAGCTGTGCAAACACTCTGGACGCATGTTTTAAGAGGACAATACGCTGGCTTTGCAGAATGCATGCAAGTTCAATTGGTCACACGCACGCCATGCCATGCTGAAGGCACATACACCAGACAGTATTTTGCATGCACACGTAACCAACTTGCGTGTTTGAACTTTGATGCATTTCGGTGGTTGTTCCGGGTGCATGGCTAGTACTAATTACAAAGATACCCTCCAACAAGTGTATGGTTGGATGGGCTGAGTGAGGGCAAGTGAGTGAGGAAGCAAGGGAAATAAAGCAGGAGCATGGTTCTAAGGTGCTTTTATATGCAATTTGATCAGGGCTTTTAGAAGTATTAGGGCAAAAACACATTTGTTTTTGGTTGATATCGATTTACCCATATGCTACAACAACATTTTGTATTTATAATGAATGTTGCTGGCCAACCTATCAAAAAGAAGAAATGGACCGTGGTAATGGGGCTAGAACAATTCAATGTACAATTAGTGAACACTCTTTATATCACAAAATATATATTTTATTCTTTTCAAAATAACATTTTAGTTATTGTTCGCTAGTTAATCATATAGTTATATTATGCAATTTGACACCTTATCAATCTTTTCACCAATCATCTATTCTTTCATTCCATATCGTTATTAATTCATTCTACCAAAAAAGCATGTCCGGGAAACATTTTCCAATCACAAAAAACAATTCTGACACTTTTCTCTTTCGATTACACTAGTGATTATTCTTTGTATGTATGTGACAAATAGCTCCACAGCTAGGTGTCAAATTGTGTAATATAACTATATGATTAACGAGTGAACAATAACTAAAATGTTATTTTGAAAAGAACAACATATATATTTTGTTATATAAAGAGTGTTCAGTAATTGTATATTGAATTGTTCTAGCCCTATTACCTGGGTCCATTTCTTCTGTTTGTACCCATACAAATCTTACCTGGAGGACTCTGGGTGTACAGGTAACCCCTTTCTTCTACCAACCTATCAAATATACTACTTACTAACCAAAACAGAATACTTTTCGAAACACTCCACTTTAATTCAGCTTTTTTAAAAATTTTTCTAGGCTTGTGAACATATACGGCATTGCGTCTTCATCTTGTTTTATCAGGAAACTGCATAATGCTCAAGTCATGTCCTGATAGAATGTTGCACGAAAGTAAACAAAGTGACTTTGTAATATGAGCAAATTGCACAAAAAAACTGTGCTTGTAGGTATTGACATCACTAAGAGGTGCGGTGGGGTGCGGACCGCATAATGCCTCTCCACCCCCGTAGTAGCGGCCCTATACAGGCTGCACCTTGGAGCAATACAAACGAATGTAGTAACGCAGGTGTATATTGCTCAAATTTGCATCCTTCATCGCAGTGATCAGTGCTGTGTTTTCTCCTCTTAAATCCAGCTTTTAAACATCCCTTTGTGCCTGCTAGTGCACTCTGTGTAGAGGCCTAGTTCAGTTCACTAAGACAAGAAACTTCATTTCTTATCTTAGTTCTTGAATGGAAGGCGCCTATTATTAGAGACTAGACATCTTAATTACACTATCGTATTACCAGGCATGTTCCTAAACGTTGGAGAAAGTAATCACTTGGAGAGCTGCAAGAGCACAAACCGCTGAGCTGTCTGCATTCTATCTAGGGCTGACTGTCTGAGTCATACACATGCCGTTATAACCTCATCAGATTGGTACTCAATTCACCTTCCAAGGAAGGATGAAAGGTTAAGTTGACCCTGCCAGGATTCAAACCTGACACAGTAGACTGTGCACAGGTATCAGGAGCGAGCACTCAACTCATTGTTCTATCTGACCAGCATGCATGTTAATTGCATGCTGCAAAGGCTGGCACCACATATTCACACTGACATATTTTAAAGAGAGAACCTCTTAATTTGTTTTGCTCTTTGTGTGACTTTGCTGCTCGACACCACACCACTCACAATCAGGAGCACTGGAGTGCTTGTGTTGCTTAGGGATTGTATGGTTTCTGGGTGAATGTACACCCTACACTCCTTTCTGGGCTGGAATGTGGAATTCCTGTATGCAAAGGACTGTATTGTGATGTGTATGTGTCAGGTTAGGTGCGTGTGTGTAAAGCAATGTTCGTTCAATATAGACACCTCAGCGCTAAAACCAACAAGGTGCTGACAGAAGTGCAGGCCAGTGTTGTGGTTGGTCCATGTTCCTGTCCTGTCCAAACGTGACTTTAAATACTCCAAGAGTAACTGGAATATGTACATAATGTGCATACTGTATAATAAAGACTTGCTTGGACCAATATAAGACTCCACAGCAGGTCTGTGTATGAGTGCTTGGTGCTGATGACTACAGGGGCTTTACAACAGCCAGGCACATCATATCCCTTTGAGATTACAAATACAGCTGTCAGCTGCATCTTCAGCAGAGCGGTCGTACTGCCTTTTTATTCGCCTTATTTACTTTCTCTTAATGTCTCCTCAATCTACCAGGAGTAATAGCCCGTTTTTTTCAGTGGTTAATTTTAAACACCATACGAGTGGGCTGCATGCCCATTGTGACTGTACCTATTGCTTACATACTTCAAGCAAAGGCTCACACTTGAACACAAATAGAATCGTTAAACCTGCGCCATTTATTTACGTTACAAACGAGCAGGTCACCAAGCCGTTCGCATCCCCGCGCACCTGGTGCCCTGCTGATGGAATCCCACAAGAAACAAGATAAGCAGTACTCCTGCTCAGACTGCATGACACTCTTAAAGACATTACTTACACCTGAATAGCATTGTGGGCATTTACTTAAACCAGTTAATATCTTTACATGCAGGTGCCTGACCTAGGACTTCTAGAGTATATGAATGAACGGACAAAAGTGCTAGGCTATTATGCAAGTCTATGCAAAAAAGACGAGCATACTCGTCCTTGGCACTTAAGGGGTTAAGGTATGACTCATGTTTGAATTCTGCACTGAAGTACCATACCCACATAATAACAACCTAGGTGATTTTGAAGAAACTAGATGATTGTCAATTTACTGATGTATTACAGAAACACTGAGGGCACTAGATTAACAGGGAGACAAAGTCTTTGCTATGGGTAAGTGAAGACAAGAAAGGCCTGGTAAATATTAATTTGAAATTGTGGTTTAATTCAAGACAAGGGGCCTCATTACGATCTCGGCGGTAGCTATGCCGCTATTGGCGGCATGGCTGCCGCCAAAATCGCGTCCGGGTCTGGGTCCGGGTCTGGGTTCCCAGAATGAGGAATTACCGGGCCATTCCGAGTTCGGAGGGCCCGTAATTCCTCCCTCCAAGGACCCGGACCTTCCCCATTCCCATTTGAGCCCCCATAGGGCTGAATGGAAATGGGAGAGGGAGCAAACAATGGGCCGATAACGAGTGGCCCGTTGTTTGCTCACTCTTCCCCTCCCGGAACCCGGTAAGCACGCCTGGTTTTACCTGGTTTTACCAGGCGTGCTTACTGTGTCCCGCGAGGGGACCTCGTAATGTGGCAGAACCGGTTTAACGGGTCTGCATACTTTTGCGGCACCCGTTAACCTGTTCGTCCAGGGTCGTGATGAGGCCCAAGACGTAGTGAGACCACTATAGAGTCGTATTGTACATATCTTGTTCAACTTGTTTTTTTTCTCCATTCAGAAATAGTCCCTGAAGATGGTCATCATTGCCCGAAATGCATTGGATGCAATTTGCAACAGGCCCTTTCTTTGAACTATTGCTTTGAATAAATATTACCCCACAAGAAAACTTTGCAATCATTTGATGAACCATCATTTCTTTTCATATCAAAAAGGATTACCATTACAAGAACTAGAGAACGCATTTTGTGGCTTGCCACCCAGGTCCTTCCAGCTGTCTCGGGCACCGAACCCAGACAAATACTTGGCAAATATAACGTATCACCCCACTGTGCAAATGGGGTGCTTTCTGGTGACAGGACCACATAACTGATAACAATATACACATTATTAGAAGAGTGTATACTAACCAGGCTACCCAACTTGGTATATCAGAAGTGCAGGCCAGGGCCAGTGTTGTGAAATTTGTATTAATGCTGCCCTATCCGAAAATTCCCAAATAAGGTATGCACCTCCGAGCACTATAGAGCACTCTCAATTTATTTTATCCCTTATTACCTCCCTATCTTCCTCACTCCCTCCATGCCTCTCACCATTACATCCTCCGTCCCTTCCCCCGTCTTTTGTTTTTTTCCTTCTGGGCCCTTTGGAATAGGTGTCATAGGCTATGCATATTGCACTGCCATACCCAGTTTCCTATAGCTGTTAGATTTATAGTTTTAGATATAACTTATAGTTAAACCTAGAACCCTAGTAACGTCACTGGCTATAAGTTAGAGCTTAAATGCCACCTATATGCCAAAACTTTGCATTGGAGAGAGGGAAACGACATATGAGAAGGGAGAGATATTAGCTCTCCATGTCTGTTCTAATCCGTTTGGCCATTCCCACCCACTACTTGCCCATCCACGCCCAAAACGCACCCTTCTCACATCTCTATGAGCTAACTTTATTGTAGAGTAACTTCAAATTTTGGCCCGCCAATGCTGTTTCTATGCAGTCTGCCGAGAGTTCATGGCGTAAGCACAGTTGCAAATTAACTACTGGTGTAATAGAAATTGCTTAACAAAGTGTGCCTTCAGCCACTTGATTTATATCTGTGGCTTGCAGGTCCTGTTAAAAACAAACACTGACAAGGACAACCGTTTTTGCTTGTGCATAAGAATTAGGTATGTTTTTTGCCAGACATTGCTATCCTATGGCCATGTATAGGTTTGGTTGTTTTCATTAGGTCAAGTACTGTCATTAAGCAGTGGTTGGCAAATGCCTAGCCCATGCCAACACAATAGCCAAAACTGTTGGCTTTGTCAACGCTTCTTTTAATTATTTTTTAAGGCTTGTAGTGTTTCCCATGGCACGGTTTGCAGGGTGGGTCTTATAAATAGCTGGATGCATATTTGAAACATTTTTGGATGAAAACCAGTGTGGCATTAGCTCAAAATGTGTTGGGTGGAATATGGAAGGGATAGCATGGCTGACCAATCATAACTAGAAACATTCAGATGATGAAACTGGGTGGTGATATTGGTGTACTTCTTAAACATAATGAATTCAAGTATCTCTTGATTTTGCAACATGTTCCAGTGACAACCATAATGGGAACGAGTTCATGAATGCGGTGTTTTTTAATGCAAGGGCTTGTGGCAGTGATTGCCACAGGCAATCGATGTGATTAGAATTCATAGTGATGGAGGGTAACTTCCATTGTGTTAGGGTAGGACAAGAAACTAATGTTGTCTACCATCCAGAGAATAATGGGACTCTGGAACGTTTCAACATACTCTTTATAGAAAGTAGACGCATGACCATGGCGGCTCTAATGATTACAATGCAGAGGTCGAAGTGAGCGGGAGCGGTTCGGAGCGGTGCTCCTCTACTTTTTTAAATTAAAGTGACACCATGAGTTAACGCACTGTGTGTCACTAACCCTATGACGCCACTGCTAGTAGGTACATTCCAAATGCCTTCCAAAGTTCATTCATTGGTGTAGTAGAGAGCATTTCCAAGGTAGATAGTCTTCAAAGTTTTAAGTGGAACAAATTCTTAATCAACCGCGCAAATTGCGCGCCAGCATTTCATCAGGTAAACGGACAGTCAAACCACCCTCAAAGAGTGGTCAATGTTAAAAACTTCCAATACGCTTCTCCAATTACTTATGCTATTCCCAGGTCTGCTCCATCTATTAAGTTTATGCGGACTACTAGTGGCAGAAAAAAAATCACATTTTTTGACTTTTTTCAACAAGTTTAAGGAAGCAGCATCCTGCTGCTCCAAGATGACTTCCCTCAAATACAACAATTTAGAAACTTGATTATTTCCCATCACCTTTTAGCCACACTGACACTTTTTAAGGCTGTTAGCTCAAGGCAATGGTAAGAAAGCAAAGTAAGTAAGAAATCCTGTATGCACGTTTCTAATCCAGCTTTGAGCCCTCACTTGTAATCAAGTACCATTCACAATGGGGTAGTTACGCTTGCTGTTACAGCGCTTAGTAACGCAACACTACTGTTATTATTTTAAACCAGCCATTCCGCCAAATCACTGTGGGTTCCACGACCACCCTCTGAAATCAGGCTTATTTAGTAACTTTATGTGAACTTTAATGAAGGGCCCGCACTTTTGGTCCGGACGTACAAAGCAGCTCATTTGACCAGAATGGCTTGGGACCTTTTGTCTCAACATATAAAAAGACTGGTGCTTTTTTCTTGTTATTGTATGCTGGAAATGTATACCTTTCGGCGCTTTCTTCTAGTGTCCAAAACAATGCCATGTCTTTAAAGGCTCCCTCCCTAATGGACTTCAGGAGTAACTCAAAACTCTACTCATCAGAGAATCTCACGCCATCCACACATCTGGGACCTCAACATTACACCCTCACCTGCCCCTCCTTTCCATTGAACTATTGTGCCTTTGCCAATTATTGTACAGCACGCATTGCTCGCCAGTGGAGTACACGCTACAGAGTATTTCATGCTTCCAGGGAAAGAAGGACACCCGCAAGAAAAAATCAAGAATTGGCAAAGCAAACAGTTTTTACTTTTTGTGGTGTAGGCATAGGCTAGACATTTGCCCGGCACTAACACTGGTAGTACCGGGTCATAAAATGGTAACAGCTGCAAAATGGTGTGAGTTCCTGAACATGTAATAGCAGTGCCTGGAAAATGCCTATCCAATACATATACACAAGCCTAAACTGTCAACTTTGCCAATGCTTGTTATAAAGTATGGCACCCAACCAGTGGCGTAACACAAAATGTGGGGGCCCCCCTGCGAGCCATGCTGTGGGGGCCCCCCAACTCGGCAACAAATCACGGGTTGCGCCACACTCTGGGCCGGTCTAGACTGTCACGCTTGCACAATACGCATGAACGTGCTGCTGAAGGGGTATGCCGCACACTGCACTAGGAAAAAGATATAAATATGTGTTTTAATGCAATATACAGCACACTTTCTGAGATAAATTGGCTATAAAGCCAGAGTGTTTGCAATTGTTTTGTAGGGTAACACAATCCAATAAATGCAAGTCACCAACAGTGCACAGGAACATTAATGCTTCCAACTGGCTGCACAATGTAGACCAGTGTAAACACGTAATAAAATTATAGTACAGAATGCAAGGCCACATTTAGACATACCTAGACTGTTTTCAGCAAAATGCCAGTCAAAGCAATAACACTCATCAAGAAGAGAGCACACAATAAAGCATGTGTCTCCATGGCCTCGAATAACACGGCCAAACTCTTTAAAATCTGCAAGCAACTGGTCAATCCTGTTGTGGTTTATACCTCTTCTGTTCCCTCCCATGCCCTCTGTACAGCTCTGGCCTCTCATTTCTCTGCTAAATCTCAGGACATCCTGTCCTCTATGTCCTCTTCCTCTCTCGGCCCATTTTGGCCATCTCTTCTCTCCTCCTCCTTTTTCCTCTTTCTCTCTGACAACACCTGACGAGGTTTCTAGACAAGTCCGATCTATAAAAGTGTTGTCCAAACAGGTGCTCCGCTGCTCCTCCAGAACCATCAAAGCCCATATTGACACCCTCGCTCCAGCCTTGGCCGATTTCTGTAATCACTCTTTCACCACTGCAATGTTCCCCTCTCCCTTTGAGCACTCCCTTGTGCACCCACTCCTCAAGAAGCAGTCTGCTGATCCTACCTGCCCGGAAAACTATCGCTCAATCTCCACCTTTCCTGAGCAAACTCTTGGAAAAGCTTGCCATCTCCCAGCTTACTTTCCACACTGAATCTGTTGGTTGTCTCCATGACCATCAGTCTGGCTTCAGAGCTGCCAGAGGCATGGAAACTGCTCTCCTTAACACCCGTGCTGCTCTCTAACCTTGATTCCAGCATTCCTTCTATTCTCATCCTTCATCTTTCCTCTGCTTTCGACAGGGTCAACATCGCCATCCTGATTAATCGACTCTGTGAGAACCTGGGCATCACAGATCAGACCCTAGAGTGACTGACCTACTTCCACTTGGACCGCCACTCCGCTCCCAGGTCGATCGTGGTCCCATTCTCTCTGCCACCTCTCTCTACCTGTGGCATTCCCCAGGGCTCTATCCTCTCACGCTGGTTTTTCAACCTCTAGTTGGCCACTTTGGCCTCCCTGATCTCTACCTTCTCCTCTAACTTTCAGTGTTGTGCGGATGACTCAGCTTTCCTTCAGGATCCCCTCATCCTCCTCTCCTCTCTTGCTCATTCCTGACTGTCTATCCACGATTCAGGATTGGTGCGCCTCCAACGATCTCTGCCTTAATGCCAGTAAGACAGAGATCCTTCTCATTGGGACCCTTGCCACTGCGTTTCCTCTCTCACTATAGCAGACCACCTTGGGCCCTCTTCCTTTGCCTTCCTGCGAGGCAAAAAACCTTGGTGTCATCTTCAACGCCACACTCTCTTTCTCTCCTAACATCTCGGACATCACCAAGAAGTCCCACTACCAGCTGCTCCTCCTCAAAGGGACTCTTCCCTTTCTCACTCTCCACCAGAAGCTTACTGTCTCTAGACTGGACTACTGCAACAGCCACTTTCTCAATCTGTCTTCCTCTAGTCTCCGTCATCTGCAAATAATCCAGAACAGGACTGCAAGACTTAGCCTTGGCCTCAAGCCCTGGGATTGTATTTCTCCAGCCCTGAAATCTCTCCACTGGCTGCAAGGATCAAGTTCAAGAACCTTTGCATTGCCCACAAGGCTTTCTGGGGCCAGTGCCCACACTAAATCCAATGCTCTCTTCCAAAATACCTTCTTTCTCTAACCCTTCACTCAGCTACCTCCAACTCTCTAAGGCTTAGACATTTCTCCAGGCAGAGAGTGGGGGTAGACCTCTCTCCTCTGCTGGTGCCTCCAACTGGAATGGCCTCCCTGCCCCTCTCAAACTTGAGGCGGACAACCTGAAGTTTCGGAAGCAGCTAAAAGCTTTCCTCTTCTCTGCTGCTTTCGCTCTCTCTCCCCCCCCCCTGCTAACCTACCTGACCTACCTGTCCACTGTACTGACTGGCTGCTTGGCTACCCTCAGAGTCTCTCTGAGTCCAGGCTCTTTCTTGATTGGTCACCCTTGCACTGCCTCCGGGCCTACCAGGCACTTAGGGGCTGTAACTGTAACCCTGCAGTCCATTGTTCTCCTTGCACAACCAATAGCTGCTCTGCCCTGGCTGCACTTACTGAGAGCATTGCTGCCCTGTTTTCCCCTCCCCTCTCACTTGCACTTCCCTGCTCCCTTTTCCCTTGCACTTCTCGTTCTCGCAATGACACAAGGCCTAGTGAGATCGTTTGTCTTGTCCTCCCTCTATCATCCCTCCCTTGTGTACACTTGTGTACAGGCACGTTATAAATGACTTGAATCACATCATATAATTTTATCACAGATGTCCAGAAAAATATACAATGCCGCAGTAAGAAATGGCTAGACTGGCAGCACCCAAATGCCAATCTAGCCAGGTAATTAAAGTTAGCAGGACTACTTTATCAGAAATGTCCAGTTAAAAGAAAGTCATACCAAACTGAGCAATGACTAGACTGACTGCATCAAAATGCCTCTCTAGCCACTAATACCACATATCATGCCTGCTTAGCCTGGACATGGACAACCATTATGATTTATCACACAATCCTGCCCCCCACACATCCACTCTCCCTCCCACCCACTACCCCAACCTCCACAATCAGCTCCTTGGCCCAGAATTACCTCTGCGTCCCTCTTCCTTGTCCCAGAGCTTACGTATGAGGCTCCTTGTCTCAAAGGTAAGTACTGGGATGAGGAACAGTGGGACTAGGAGTGATGAAGATTACAGGTAGCTAAATCAGGCATTACCTCCATGTACCTCTACCTCTTCCCAGTACTTGTGTATGAGGCAGAGTGCCTCAAACACACGTACTGCCTCATATATAAGTACTGGGACGAGGAAGAATAGGGCTAGGAGTAAGCAAGGCATTAAACACAAGTAGTAGCGCAACACCATTGAGTTGACTGGGCTTCAGCACTACCCCCCCTGACATTTTGGGCTATATTGACTCAACTTGGCTAACCTTTAGAGCAGTTGCCAGACCGAACAGGACACAGATTTTAAACGGCACCTGGTTTTTGCTGTTAACAAGAACCCAGCAATTACCAACGTAAAGCATTTCACTGTTAGTACCTGCATTCAAATGCCACATTGTTTAGGCAATTGAAATCGTGATGTGGGTTTAGTACTTGCATGCCAGGGGAGTGAGGGAACAGGATACTTATAGGAGAGAGTTAACTGCTTGTAACATTGAATCTGCACTAGAATAGTCTCATTAAAATGCGTAAATAATTTGGATGCGCCCACACAAATAAGTTACCCCCTCCCCACCACATGTGAAGTTAGCGCTTCTCCCAACATTTGAAGGGTTAGCCCCCCCGAAATGAAGGTTTTGTTGTGCCCCTGTACACAAGCACACACACCATTCACCTTATACACACCCAGTCATCCACACATTTAAGTGTGCACCCTTTCACCATACACTCACACAGGTAGCCACCTATACATTTGGGTGTGCACCCTTTCACCATGTAGGCACACAGCCACCCATACATTTAAGGGTGCACCCTTTCACCATACACACAGGCAGCCAGCTATACATTTGAGTGTTCACCCTTTCACCATAGACTCATACACACACACCTCATGGAGTTGAGGGGGGGCCCTATTACTTCAAAAAGAAATTGGGGCTCATTACGGGTCCAGCGGTAACCGTGCCGGTGCTACCTGCGGGTTGCCGCCGGACCCATAAAAAATTACTATGGCCTGACTTCCCGGTGCCACCGTGCTATTTCAAGTCCGGCGGCTGGGAAATCAGGTGCCGGTAATTTCGTTAAACCCCAGACTCCACAGGAATGGGGACACAGAAGCACCTGCACCATTGTTAACGGTGCCGGTGCTTCCGTGACAGGTCTGCCTACCGTGGCTGCTGTGCCTGGCAGGGTCAGACCTGTCGGGCACAGCAGCCCCACCAGGCAGACCTGTAATATGCCAGTCCGGAAACAACAGTGCCTGTAAGCTTACCAGCACCGTTGTTTCCGGACCGGCATGGTCAGAATGAGCCCCATTGTTTCTTTTTTAAGTCACTATAACTTCATTAAGAAATTATTTCAGTTAAGGACCGAACCATAATCAAAATAATTTCTTTATGATGGCTGAGTGGCTTCAAAAACAAACAATTTCTTTTTGAAGGCATAGGGCCCCCCCCCACTCCATGATATGGAGGCCTCCAGCCTAGGGTCTTCCATGTCATGGGGTACGAGGGGCCTCAGTCTTCAAAAAGAAAGTTTCTTTTTGTAGTCACTCAGCCTTCATAAAGAAATTATTTCTGTTACAGAAATGTTCTTTATGAATGCAGAGTGAATTTCAAAAGAAACTTTTTTTTTTTTAGAAAAAAATATTTTCATTTTTTTTTTTATTTTTTTTACTGGGGCCCCCTCCCAGCCATGTGCTGGTGGGGCCCCCCACACCGCGGGCCCCCCCGCACCGCAGGGGCTGCGGGGGCCCCTGTTACGCCAGTGCACCCAACCCCTACAGACAGCCCGTTCACCCATGCAGGCCAGCACTCCACTCCCAATCTGACCCCCCTGCCCCCGGCTGAATTGATCAATATGCAGGCATAGCAGCATTGCCGGCTGCAGAACGCCCTGGCGCTAATACCATGCCAAACTGCACTTTCATGGTGCAATAGTTTTATAATATGTCCCACTGTTTAAAAAAAATAGGGTAAACTTTGCACTTGTGCTAATACCGTGCACCTTTGCACTTACACCGGTGCAACATTTCTGTAATCTGGCCCCAGGACGGCAATGCTCCCACACCAGTACTATATCCCCATGTGATAGGGAAGGTTCCATGTCACTATGATGCACTGCTCCCAGCCATTTGTTAGACCTCACTAAATGCATTCACCTTGCAATGCATGGAGCAATGCAGTGTTTCAAACTGCACCATATGATACTTAAGCCAATATCATTTAAACAGACTCAGCAGAGGCAGACGCAGCTGCCACTGGCAATAATCCAGCCATGAAACTTGTAATCAAGTATAAGCCATTGAATTGCTAGGCAGGACTTGCTCGTGGGAAAAGTACAGAACAGAATTTTGAACGGAATCATGCTCCTACTGCTTCCTCTACATTTTCTATGGTATCACAATTAACGTGGTACCATATAGGACCGTTAGGTGGCAGCCTTGTTCTTCCTTTATATTTCTAACTTGTGTAGGTCAGTGTTACAAACGAGCGTAATCAGTCTACTGCAAACAGCGAGAACTGTTCGACACATGAGACACAGGGGTCAAGTCCTACAAATTCAAGTTGGGGTACTCATCAACAAACACAATGGGAGGTGACGTCGCCAGACATGTGCATATGAATGTGAGCACATTTCATTAAATTGGCTTTGCATAAGCACCCAAATTGAACAGGACGAATGACATTTGCATTTCATAAAATTAACATACACACAAAACTATGAGAGGATATTTTCTTCTGATAGTGTTTTAATAACTTTAAAAGGTGTGCATGTTTTAAACTCCAAGAACCCAATACACAATTTTTCCCTGGGACTTGCTGTACAGAAATGGAACATTTCACCTTTAGTTGTTTGTTACTTTTCATGAGGTCATAATAGTGCAGTGGTGAAGTGTCTGCCCTACAAACCTGCTGACTGCGGGTTGATGCCCAAGGTCGGCTTTAACTCAGGAACTTAAAGAGGATATTCAATGTTTATCATTTTAGCTGGGGGGGGACTGAGTCCACCCCTGATTAAAGTGGGTGAACTCCATCCCCCCGCATGTGTCCTCGACTTGAGCCCTGGTGACACCCAAAGGGCCAAATCTGTGGGTTGTCCACAAGACCAAAAATCCTAAAAATGTCCCCTTCCAGGACCCTTTGGTATACCAGTGGTTTAGCCTTTTCCCTTTGCGCCCAGGTCAGTGCATACACACATATGAGGTACCGCTTTTGTCGGGACACCTGTGGGAATGTGGGAAGGAAGGATATGTGCTGTTGCCGGCATGTTTCGGTGGTTTCCTGGTGGCAAATGTTTGAAAAATGTGTTTTTTCCCCCCTACATTTTGGACTTTTCTAGACCTTGTGGGTACCAAATCTAGGGTGATGCGCAAAAGTCAGACCTCTTTGGATTCCCACGACTGTCTTCTTTTTAGAAAGGCAGGGGATTACCTGTTTTCCTTGATCCCTGCAGCACCTCAGGTACAAATCTGTGGGTTGTCCAGAAGGCCACATCTAGTATTCCCCATGGTGTTTGATTTACCAGTGGTTTACCCTTTTCCCTTTGCGCTCAGGTCAGTGCACCCACACATGTGAGGTACCATTTTCATTGGGATACCTCTGGGAACGTGGGAAGGTAGGACATGTGTTGTTGCCGGTCTGTTTTGGTGGATTCCTGGTGGCAAATGTCTGAAAATTGTGTTTTTTTCCCTTACATTTTGGACTTTGACGGGCCTTGTGGGTAACCACTTCTAAGGCAATTCGCAAACGTCAGACCTCTTTGGATTCCCACGGGAGTCTTCTTTTCAGAAATTCATCGGGCTGCATGTTTTCCTTGGTGGCTCCGACACCCCAGGGCCAAATCTGTGGGTTATCCACAAGACCAAAAACCTAAAAATGTCCTCTTCCCAGATCATTTGGTATACCAGTGGTTTGGCCTTTTCCCTTTGCGCCAGGTAAGTGCACCAACACATGTGAGGTACCATTTTTGTCGGACACCTGTGGGAACGTGGGAACGTAGGACATGTGTTGTTGCCGGCGTGTTTCAGTGGTTTTCTGGTGGCAAATGTCTGAAAATTGTGTTTTTTACCCTACATTTTGAAGTTTTCTGGGCCTTGTGGGTAACACATTCTAGAGCGATTTGCGAAGGTCAGACCTCTTTGGATTTCCACTGATGTCTTCTTTTCAGAAATGCATGGGGATACCTGTTTTCCTTGGTTGCTGCGACATCCCAGGCACACATTTGTGGGTTGTTCCAGGTGGCCAAATCCAGTATTCCCCATGATGTTGGATGTACAATTGGTTTACACTTTTCCCTTTACACCCAGGTTAGTGCACCCACACAAGTGAGATACTGTTTTCATTGGGACACCTGTGGGAACATGGAAAAGTAGGACATGTGGTGTTGACAGCCTGTTTCGGTGGTTTCATGGTGGCAAATGTCTGAAAATTGTTTTTTTTTCCATACATCTTGGATTTTGACGGACCTTGTGGGTAACATTTCTAGGGCGATTTGCGAAAGTCAGACCTCTTTGGATTCCCATGGGTGTCTTATTTTCAGAAATGCATGGTGTTCCCTGTTTTCCTCAGTGGTTGACACATGCATGTGTACTCAGCAATTTTAAAAGCACTGGGATTTGAGGATGTGAGGATGTGCATGTAGTAACAAAATCGAAACAACACTGCCTTTATGTTGTGGCAGTCTTCAGAGTGTGTGTGATAGTTTGTTTGTTTGTTTATTTTATTTATATAGCACGCCTGACCCGGGGGTATCTGGGCACTAAAAGGTTAAAATAGCGGTTACAAGTTAACAATCATACATCATAGTACATAGGATACATGGTACATACAGAAGCAATCCTGAGGCATATGATACGTCGCAGGAGGTTTGGAGCAAAGTAATCCGAGCATAATTATATACATACATGAAAAATGCGGGAACATAGATGGGCAGACTGGGTTAGAATGTTAGTTCTTATTGAGTAGCCAGGATATGGCGTTACTTCTGAATTTTTCAAAGGTTGGAATGGAGTTGATGTCCTGTGGGAGTGTGTTAAATAGCTGGGCGGCAAGGTCCGGGAAACTGTACCCTCCTGCTGTTTTGAGGTTGTATCTAGGTACCACTAAACATGAAGTGTTGGTGGATCTCGTGGTCCAGGTTGAGGATCTCAGGGTGAATTTGTCAGTAATATAGGGTGGGGCTTGGTGGTTCAAAGCTTTGTGGGCGAGGCATAGAGTTTACAGGTCCATTTCTTTCTTTATGGAGAGCCATTTGCAGAGTTTTCTAGTTGCCGAAATATGCTCTGTTCTGGGAATGTTTAGTGCAGCTCTAAGCGCATTGTTCTGTAAAATCTTCAGTTTGTTAAGTATGGATTTATTGGCGCCTAAGCAAAGGCCATCGCAGTAGTCCAATTTGGACTGTATAAATGCTCTGGCCAGTGTGAGGCAGCTATTAGGTGACAGTAAGGGTCTACATTCCCAGATCAGTTTGCCAGTATATGCAGTGGCTGATGCCGTCATGTTTACCTGTTTGGTTAGTTTGGAGTTGGCATCAATGTAGAAGCCTAGTGTTTTAACGTCTTTGGCAATGGGTATATTATTCCCATTTATGTAGATACTGGCATAGTTTGGACTTAGTTTCAGTAAGTTGTTGATCATTCAGGCAGAGGCCATGAATGGCTATCTGTGCCTGAATGATGGTGTAGACTTTGCTGATCCGAGAGACATCTGTGTCAAAGGTTCCGGATAGGGGCAGGAGTATCTGGGTGCCATCTGCGTAGTTAGTGTAGGTGACACCCAGACAGTCCAATTTGTCAAATAGGGGCTTTGTAAAGATATTGTACAAAGTGGGCGAGACACATGAACGTTGTGGTACGCCACAGGTGATGGGTATGGGATTGGCCGCTGCTGTGGGTGAGAAAACACACATAGTCCTGTTGTCAAGGAAGGATTGAATCCATGTGACACAGGAGCTTGAAAAGTGTGCTGCCGATGAGAGTTGGTCACATAGTATCTTGTGGTCAACCAGATCAAAGGCCGCCGATAGGTCTAGGAGGAGTAGAATGGCTACTCTAACCTTGTCTTTTAGTTTGTCAATCTGGCTTTTGAGGTCAACAAGGGCAGTTTCCGTTCCGTGTTGGGGTCTGAAGCCAGATTGACAAGTTCCTAGTAGTTTATTTGTCTTGAGATAGTCATGGTTTTTGCAAATATGCATCCCTATCTAGGATTTTCAATAAGAAAGAGACTGTTGTGATCGGTCTATAGTTTGTGGGTATGGACGGATCTAGTGTTTGTTTCTTGAGTAATGGGAGAACCCAAGATTGCTTCAGGTTACATGGTACTGCATTATTGGCAAAAGAGGAGTTTATTAATATGGAGGTAAAAGGGGCCAAATCTCTGGCCGCATCTTTTATGATCTGGGCTGGACAGCTGTCTCCTTTACAATTTGATGGTTTCAATGATGCTATGATTTTTTGTACCTCAGGTATTGATACCTTAGTGAATTTGAAGCCTGAGTTATGGTGTGCAGAGGTGGGCACAGTAGGACTGGCTGGATTACAGGTGGATAGTTGTTGTCGTTTGGCAGTTATTTTAGTCTGGAGCCCCGTGATTTTATTGGTGAGAGCATTTTGGATGCTAGTGCACCAGGTTTTATTTTTAATGCAGGTGTCTGCTGGGGGGTTGAGGTTTTCCAGGTCTCTTAGGATGTTGAATAATTCTTTGGTGTTAGAGGCTGCTTGATTTATTCTGTCATTGAAGGTTTCTTTTTTGGTACAGTTAATCTCACTTTTGTAAGTAGCTGTAATGTTTGCTAAGTTAGTTTTGTTCTCTGAAGTAGGGTTATTTTTTCAAAGTGTTTCAAGTTTCCTCTTTTCTGTGTGTAGTAATTTATGTTCATGGGTGAACCAGGAGTTCAGATGTGCTCTTGGTTTGCCACTACACAACTTTAGTGGGGCAATTGTGTCCATGGCTTTGGCCATGGTATCATTGTAGATGTCTACCATCAGGTTTAAGTCATTTGTGGCAGGTTGTGAATTGAGTTTGGGGATTATTAGAGGTGTGATGGCCTCAGCTGTGATGTTGCATTTATTTCTGGTGAGGCAGGGTGGTGCAACTGGGCTATTTTTCATCTCAAGGTTATTGATATTGATTTCAAAGGAAAGGAGGTGATGGTCAGTCCAAAAGAGGGGTGATGAGTCTTTTATGGTGGGATTGCAGTTAAGGTCTGCTACCCAGACGAGCATTCTCCCTTTCTCATGGGTAGGTTGGGTACTGTTTTGTAAGAAGCCATGTTCTGACAAGGCGTTGGCTAGGGAAATGGCAGGCAACTCGTTAGGGTCATTAAAGCCAAGGTTAAAATCCCCAAGGATAATGTTTTGCACCGTTGGTTTAGTTGTCCACCACTAGCGAGGTGATGTCTTCTTCGAAGGATCCTGGAGGCCCTGGAGGTCTGTATATTAAATGGATAGTAATGGTATTTTTGGGTGAGGTTTGGGATTTGACTGATAGGAATTCACATGAATTAAGAGGTGAGGAGGTGGCTGTTCTCATATCTAGGGTAGATCTGAAGATAATAGCAGTGCCGCCTCCTCCAGCATTAGGTCTATCCGCTCTGAGAATGGAGTAGTTGTCGGGGATAACTAGTGCAAGTGATGGGCCAGCTGCATCATGTAGCCAGGTTTCTGTCACTGCCAGGAAGTTGAGGTTATTTGCCAAGATGATTGATATTTATTCGGCTCTCTTTTAGATTGGCGTCAGATCTTTTACGTGTTGGTCTTTGGTGTCTTTTGTGACCATCAAGTACATACTAAGCAGGCATTTCCAGACTATTGCCACGTATTTGCTCCGTTGATGAAGTAATTTGATGAAGTAATTTGGTACTTGTTGTAATTGGTGATGAAGTAATTTGGCACATGTTGTAATTGTTTATTCATAAGGGCTTAATACCAAATAGGTTTCTAAGCGTGGATAAGAGCGGACCCGAGATTGGAACCTGTGTTGCTCTGCGTCATCTTGCTTCCAAGACGAGCCTGTTGCCACTAAGCATTACTACCCGTGCCCATGATATCCTGTGGTACTCACATTACATGTATCGAAAGAACCAATAAAATACACTGACTGGGAATTTTAACTATATTCATATAGGGTTCGCTATCCCTCCCTGTATCCCTATTGGTTAACTCGTTTGTAAAGCAGTTAGGGGTGGATTATTCATAATGAGCTACACACTACATGCATTGAACCATCATTCATTTTGGAGGACCTGATCAAGCCAGCTCTGTGAAAACACTGAGCACGCTCTCATCTGCACCAAGCAGCTGCGGCTGCCCTTTTGGGATCATGTTCTTCTTGAGTGAAACAATATTTCCCCAGATTTACAGTATCATAGCTACCTCACGGCCAATGGGTCATGCAGGGCCGAGGGCATTATGTTACACAGACTTGCATGGTTCATTGGGCATTCAGGCTGAGGTATTGTAGGCCCAAAGTGTGTAAAAGTTGCTCCTGTGCCTCCCCATGTGGTATGGTTCTGGCTCTGCTGTGCATGTCAGGAGCCAGAAAGGGAGAGACAATGATTGATGCCGCCACCTGCATCTTGGTTCCTGCCTGACGGGTGTAGGGGATCTGGAGGACAAGCTGAAGTTGTGTGTCATATGGAGGGAGTGCTGAGCTCTAGCTGAGATATCATGTAAGAAAAATGTTGTACCTATGCATGCATGCGTGAATGTGAGGTGGCGAGTGTGTAAGTGTGGGTGTTAATGTGTGCACACGTGAATCAGAGGGCAGTGAGTATGTGTTAGTTTAATGTGACCCCTATTGGGGTTGAGGACCTGGCAACAGTTGTAGAACAGCTGAAAGCCACCAGGTGTAAAGGCGACCCATGTTCTTCAATGATAATTAAATCTTGTCCCCCCCGTTCTCCTGGATGCTATTGGTACATTTGTCAACATTTCCTTATTAGAAGGGTCTGTTCCAGTTCATATAAAAAAAGCCTGGGTCACCCCAATACTAAACAACCGGGTCTTGACCCAGAGGTTCCCTCAATTATAGGCCCATATCTAATATGCCGTTCTTAATGAAAATCCTTGATCGTATTGCATACAATCAAATTTCGAAACACATTGATGAATTCCCCATTTTGAACCAATATCAATCAGGTTTCAGAAGGGGTTTTGGAACCAAGACGTCATTACTGGAATTTTAATTAAGACTTTTGGAGCGGCTAGATAAAGGATATTCGTCTCTCTAATATCACTGGATTTGTTGGCCGCATTTGATTTGGTCGATCGCGCCATTCTGGTTTTCAGAATGGTGGAGGTGGCCAATCTTTCTCCACTTGCAGTTCAATGGATTGGCTCCTTTTTAGCTAATAGAGAAAGTAGGTTCTCGGTGGGGGAGGCGAAAGGCTGCTCCTGTTTCAGTCGACTTTGGGGTTCATCAGGCTGCATCACCCCATGTTTTTATAACATCTTCATGGCCCCCTTTTCTGCCCTTTTGAAGCATGAGGGGGTCAGGTTTTCTAACTATGCGGATGACACTCAATGTGTTATCTCGTTGACTGTCTCTCATGCCATAGATGTAGGTGAACTCAACAGAGTCTATTCTCTGATAGAGAAATGGATGGACGGTAACAATCTCTCCCTCTAACAGAGGTAGAACCGAGCTGATGATTGTGGGCACCTCATCGATGCTGGCGAAGTTGGACCCTGACTATTGTTGCTTTATACTTGGTGATGTGAAATTATCCCCACATGCAAAAGTAAAAATCCTAGGGGTTATTCTTGACCAACTATTGATCATGAGGACCCACGTGGGCAATGAGGAGCGAGCAGGTTGCTAGGCAACCTATAAACAATATTTGGCGGCACCCATTTTGGTTAGGTCTGTGTGGATGTCCTTGTGGGTTTTGGCGAACAAAGTGGATTTTATTGGCGATCAGGTGCAATGAAATGCACTCAATGCCTGATAAAAAATGCAGTGGCCATGAAGGGTCTTCCCTGCTCAGCAGAGCAGTCTGGAGCCAAGAAGCACAATGTGTGCACGCTCGGGCCTTCTTACTCTGTGAGGTATTGGGGTGCAGAGTTATTGAGGCATTTATAGGTCAAGGACGCTGTCTTAAGTTGTATTCTCTCCTTGATGGAAAGCCAGTTGATGTCACGTCTAATAGCAGAAATAGGTTGTTTTCTAGATATGCACAGGGCAGTACTGAGTGCATTGTTCTGCAATATCTGAAGTTTGTTGTTAACAAATGTACTGGGGCCTAAGTACAGTGCATTGCAATAGTCAATTTTTGACAGTAATAGGGCTCTGGCCAGGGTGGTGCAGCTTTTTGTGAAAAGAAATGGTTTACAGGCATGGATGAGCTTGCAGGTGTAAGCTGTTGCCGAGGCTGTAGCACTGACCTATTTGCGCAGATTCAAGGAAGAGTCAAGGTTTACCTCGTTGGCCACCTTGATATAATTTCCATCAATGTTAAAGTTAAGGTATTGGTTACTCAGTTTTTTTGAATTACTGGGTAAGGCTAGGAGTAGTAGCTCGGTCTTCTCATCATTCAGGCACAGGCCATGAGTTGCAATCCAGGCCTAGATGATGAGGTAGATTCTGTTAACAAGAGCTAAATCTGTGTTAATCGGCTGTCAGGGGTATAAGGATCTGGGTGTCATCTGCATAATTCGTGTAGGTGACACCTAGACGGTCCAGATCATCAAACAAAGGTTTGGTGAACACGTTATACATGGTAGGCGATACGCAAGATCCCTGAGGGACTCCATAGGATCTGGGGATAGGATCAGCTGCTGCCGATGCTGAGAAGACTCTCATGGATCTATTGTTTAAGAAGGATCGGATCCATACCGTTGCTTCTGTTGAGAAATGGGCCCTCTGTAGAGAGGTGCTTACACAAAACCTTATGGTCAACCAGATCAAACATAGCTGACAAGTCCAACAGAAGCAAGAGTGCTGATTTCCCTTTATCGTTCAGATCATCAATCAATCAGGGCAGTTTCTGTACCATGTTGGGGCCTGAAGCCGGATTGGCGGAGACCAAGTAGCCTATTGGTCGCTAGGTTTGATTGTATCTAAATATAGGCTGCTTTGTCAATGATCTTTAGTAAAAAGGGGACTGTCGTAATAGGTCTAAAGTTTGCACGGATGCTTGGGTCCAGTGATGTTTTTTTTAGGAATGGGTTTACCCATGAATACTTCAATTCTTCAGGTTGGTGGGGACAGTGCAAGTACGGAAAGGAGCGTTAATTAAAGAGGCGATAAAATGAGCAAGTACACTAGCAGCTTCCTTTATGGTAGTTGCTGGGCTGGTGTCACCTTGACAAGTGGAAGGTTTGAGAGAGGCTATGATATTCTGTACTTCTTGGGCAGACACTGGTGTGAAATTGAAACTCTAGACGTTTGAGGGAGGGTGGGGCTCTGTTTCTGGGAATAGGCCTGGAGAGGCAGGTTGATTTTTTTGGCAGCTATTTTGTCTTGGAACATGGTGATCTTGTTAGAAAGGGCATCTTGAATTTTGGTGCACCAGTTTTTATCCTTGAGGCAGTTGTCTACTGGTGGGGTGGGAGATTCAAGTTCTCATAAGACAGTAAAGCATTCTCTGGTGCTAGAACTGCCTTTATCAATCGTATCGTTGCAAGTATTACACTTTGCAGAAAGAATGTCTTCCTTATAAGTGGCTGAGATTTATTTGTAGATGGTATCTTTGTTAGCTGTGGAGGGGTTGTTTTTTAAGGTAGCTTCACATTTCCTTTTTTCATTTCTTAGGTTTTTGAGTTTGGGAGTGAACCAAGTATTCAGGTGTGCTATGGGTTTACTTTTGCACATTTGTTCGAGGTGCAATAGTGTCTGTGGCTGTGGTAATAGTTTGGTTATAGAGATCCACTAATTCTTCCATATTGGAGGAAGAAGGTAGGTAGAGGTTTAAGTAGGGGTTGGAGAAAAGGCCTACATTTGTCTACAGTAATATTTTACTTATTCCTGGTTGGAATGGGTGGAGCAGTAAGGTTCTCTCTAATGGGAAGTATGCAGTCTTGCAGATAAAATGACAGTAGGAAATGGTCAGTCCAGGATTGTGATTCGATAGAGGTTATGTTAGTTACACAGTTGAGGTCAGCAACCCAATCTAAGATTCTTCCTTTTTCGTGTGTAGGTAGGAGGGCTCTCACCGTGAGGCCGAGTTTAATCAAGGAGTTAGTCTGGGTCAATGCGGGCTGGTCTGTAGGGTTGTTGAAACCTAGGTCAAAGTCGCCTAGTATGAGGATTTGTGAGAAGGGCTTTGTGTTAGTAGAGAACAAGGTACTGATTTCTTTGTCAAAGGAGCCTATGGGACCCAGGGGGTCTATAGATTAGATGCATTGTCATGGTACGCATGTTGGTACGGGGCAGTTTCACAGTCATTAGTTCGCATGATTTGGTGGGGGCGTGCAGGACAGTTCTGAGTCATAGTGTGGCTTTGGCAATAAAGGCAATGCCACCCCCTCTGGAAGATTCTCTGTCAGACCTGAGGACTGTGTAGTTGTCAGGGGTAGCAATGAGGAGTGAAGGGCCTGCTGCTGCATGTAGCCAGGTTTTGGTAATTGCTAAGAAGTCCAAATTATTTTCTAAGATCAAGTCCGCAATATCAGCTGCGTGGGCTACCAGGAATCTGGCATTAATCAATGCCCCATGGAAACTGTCCCTGTTGCTAAGAGAAGGTGGATCATGTGTGATTGGTGCAGTGGTTCTCCTAGAAACATTGTAGGATTTTAATGGGACATTTTTAGGGCGTTGTTCGGGTCTGTTCGTGGGTAGAATGGCAGGAGGAGTTTTGTACATTTTACCTAGTCTAGCGCCAAGCCTGGCGTTTCTTGTTGTCTTTGGGCACGGGCGATGCGAGATAGGTGAAGTGGGGAAGGTATCTAGGTGAGTGCCTGGTTTGCAGGGCATAGTACCTTGTAGGATATCCAATGGCCTGTTATAGTTATTCCAGGTTTTCGTATCTGAGGGTTGTGGTGTATATGCTAGCTTCAGCGGTGGTAGGAATGGCGTGGGCGTGATCCTATCAGTGAGTGTCAGTGGTAGAAGAAAGTGAGTTGCCTTGATGAAGGTTTCAGCATAGAAATGATTGGACATTGTCACAGAACTTCCCGGACATAGGGGAATGTGAGGTGGTGCTAGTCCAAAGGGGTTTAGTCAAGGTGGTGATCGCACTTATGATGGAGATAAGAATATAAAGGCTAATTCGAGGTAGGACAGTAATATGTCTGGTAGAGGCAAACATAGTAATGGGGTCCAGCTAGACAAAGGCCGATTGTAGGCATTCGTTGCTCTGGACTGGCCCGAGCTTGTATTCCTATTTACGGGTACTGATGAGAGTCAAGTTAAGGCACTCAAATATAAGCTGCTGCTGGAGGTAAGGCAGGGCAACCCCAATGTGATATAAACGGTAGCGTTTCAGGAAATGTGTGTTGTTTACACATTGATAAAAAAAAAAACGTATGAGCAATTCAGGCAGTATGCACAGAATACACACTGGTAGGATATAAATGTGGGCTGTTCAGGCAATTTGCACATTTTGGAGCTAAATGAAATATAAGCGGTAACAGTTCAGGCAGTTTGCGAGTCCTGCAGGCTGCCTGAATGAACTAGAGCAGCAACCAACTCTCGAATCGTGATGACATGTTAGGCAGATGGTGAGTGGGATATAGCTAGCAGCGAATCGATGTGATTTGAAGGACTTGGGCACAAAACTAATATAAGGAATGTGGAGACGTATTCAAGCAGTATAAGAGGCATAGGACTATGGAACAACCTACAATGCAATTGGCTGACTGAGTTCAAGTCGGTATGTTCAAGTGGAAGCATTCCAGTTAAATGCAGACATAGGCAATCAAAGCAAAGGTGCAAGGTTGGCATCAGGTAATTTTTAGATAGGATGACTCTCTGCACGAGGCTGATAGGTATGTATAGCGGACAGCACCATACACTTGAGGCAAACTTGTGGTAGGGGCATCTCGGACAAAGAGATGGCGGCAATGTCTACAGTTACAGGAACGGTGAAGTGATATTTGCTGTTACTCTTTGACAAAGTGTGTAGACATATATGTGGAAGCAGCGTTTTGTGACCTATGGCCTTGGAAGACACAGTCAATGTATGAAATCACCTACATGAAAAACTATACTTTCTTTGTTAATTCCAAATGTTTTCTGTCATTATGAAACTATGTATTTAGTTTCCAGGCGACACGCCCTAATTCTCACCCTCTCGGGCTGTTAGTAATACAATACAAACTGTCCACTTACTTAATTATGTTTTTTCTCTGCTGAGATTCCTGAGACACATAAACATTTTGTGATCCATGCCACAACATATTGAAATGAAGTATTTTCGGTAATCACAACCTCATGGGGCCATTAGCTATGTTGTTCCAGAGTATAAAAAACCAATGCCACTCCGCAATGCTTACGGTTGCCATGACAACCGTTTGTCAACAATATTGTCTAAATTAATTTTTTAGACACGCGTTGACACTAATCACACCCATAATTGATTGAGCTTTTTTTGTGCCCCCCGGATGGACCAGAATCCATCATTTTGTTTCCCACTCGATCCTAGGGCCATTCCAAGATGACCGACATATAAATAACTACAGGGACCTAGCAACAGCGTTACCAACGCTTTGCAGTCAGGCCCCTGCAGTCTCATCTGTGACTCAGCAGCCTGAGGAGCTCCAGCTCGTACTTTTTTGCAGACAGGCTGCCCATGCTGCAACCCTCACAGGTACTTTAAAATAAACCCTGCACTTACTGCTATATATATGAGACAGTTGTTACTAAGTAACCACACTCACCTTGAGCCATATATATTTTTTAGCTTTGCAAGCCATGTCTGTTTCCCACTGATACCACCCTGGATCAGCATTTTTTGACCTCCAGCGAGAGGTAAGACTTTTTTACCTGAACTTTTTTTCATGCCTTTTTAAACGGGAACATGTTTAGCTTCAACTTCCCTTTGCTTCTCTCGTTCTCTGTTATTTGCAACAGGATCATACAGAGACCAGCCCATGCGGCTAGCAGATCTCAAATTTAGCGCCTGTGAAATATATTAACCCATAGGTAAGCTATGTGCTTTTTGATTTTACATCAACCACACGTGATTCACTCAAACTAAATAATTTTGGCTCAGACACCCCCCTGACTGTAGTCTCCTTCCCCTGCAGCACAGACGTCAATCTACACAGAACTCCGTCCTGATGAAGGCCGTGTTAAAGATGAGGCACACCTAGCCCACCTAGAAACGGCTGAAACACCTGGTGTAGACGCAGTACTCCCCCAAAACTACAGCACATTAATGCTGTTTACGCAAGAAAAATAATTTTGTGTACCCACCATTGTTCTATGTGTTTTCCACAAAAGTTGACTTGAATATGTACACTGTAATATGTGAATTTCTTGGCAAATCCTAATAGGAGTCGGGTTTGTTGCACACACACAATTTGGAGATTGTCCCAAAAAATGTTTTTTTGGCACTGTGTGTTGTAAATATCTTTCTGTTTTTTTGTCTGATTGTTCTGTTTTAGCAAACCATTTTGATGTCTTAATTTCTCTAAATGTTGGATTTATGTCTTTTTGCACACAACTCTAATATAAAAAAATGAGATTTATCTCTACAACATACTATTGAAGAGTGATTCCTTCCTTAGCAATGCAGAGTTTGATAATACATGTGGAGGTGTTGTTCTGAGCCTAGCATACTTGGACCTATTCATTTGTATCTTTTGTTTTCTTGGAAGACACAGACAGGCGAGTGTCTTTAAAGGGTGCCGCATTCCGGTAGCGCTGGACTCCTAAAATGTGTCGTGCTCGCCAATGAGGAGCGAGCAGGTTGCCAGGCAAACTAAACAATATCTGGCGGCGGCCATTTTGGGCAGGTCTGTGTGGATGTCCTTGTGGGTTATGGCAAACGGAGTGGATTTTGCGGCGATCAGGTGCAATGAAAGGCAATCAATGCCTGATAAATAATGCAGTGCCCATGAAGGGTCTTCCCTGCTCAGCGGAGCAGTCTGGAGCCACGAAGCACAATGTGTGCCCACTCTGGCCTTCTTACCCAGATCACAGAGTCGTCGTGTGTAGCAGCTGTTGATGTCAGTTATGTGCTCCTGCCCATCCGGCGAGTGAGGTAGGAGTGCAGTATGGAACAGAGACTGTTCTGTTGAATCCTGATTTTACATTTGGGACACAAATCTTTCAACAGCCTTACCCTCAACCTACTGGACAAAATGTCTCCAGGTGGCAGTAGGTTTATCCGGAACATTAACAAGACAATTCTTCCCTTACTATCCGGAAACCTAATCAGATAGCTAGGCAAAACCCCCATGGGTTTGTCCAGGATAGAGAGACTACCCTGAAGCCTTAACAAATGCCTTGCGTCAATTGTCCTTATGCAGTCCTTCTCATTTAGTACTATCTTGGTTTTAATTGGGTTAATCAGCAGGTCCTCCACTGTTCTTGAGATGTTTGACAGAATAGCGATTACATTTCTAGTCAGATTTTTCATGAAGGCGTTTGATTGTTTTGTTTCTTCTTGATGCATATGCATATACAGGGAATTTTCTCGAAGCAATTTGATCAGCCTGTATGATTGCAAAAGTCTCCACTTCTGTCTGTCCTGATACATTCTGGTTTCACCATCACCGTCTTGTGGCCAATGCTGGATTTTACTTTTATGGACTTCATTGATTCACGGTGCGTCACCCTTTCTCAACTCTCATGCTGGACTTCCTTTGCATCTTGTACTCATGGTGGCCCTGAATCATGCTGTTCCATCTTCATCTTGTATCCTGGTTTGCAACATTATGTGTTACTACTGACTTCTGCAATTGTATTCGCCCTCCTCTCTTGTTTCTCCACTCTTTTTGACTGCTTACTCTCTGTTCTCTCCTCCCCTCCCCTCTCCCTTTTCCCATTTCCTCCCCTCCTCCCCTTACTTTCATCTATGCACTTACTCTATCAGAATTGTCCCTGGACCTACTATGATAGCAACCTTGTCTGTCGCTCCCCTCTCCCTTTACTGTTGCCCCCCCTCCCTCCAGCACTATCTGAAACGTTGTCAGGCCTAGTACGATAGTCACTTGTTTTGTTCCTCCCCTCCCTTTCTGAACCCCTCTCCCTCACCTTTTGTTTTCCTCCGGCTCTACCAGAAATGTCGTCAGGCTTAGTACTGTAGTCGCCTGTCTGTTTCCATTTCCTTCCCACTCTCCCCCTCCCTTCCTTATCTATGTCTTAGCACTTGCACTATCTGAAATGTCATCGGGCCGAGTACGATAGTTAATTTCACATCCTTACTGTTCATGGCCTGTAAGAATGTCGTTGTATTTTCCCTTGTTCCCTTCCTTGCCTTGAAGCGCTTTGAAACACATTGTGTATAGGCGCTATATAAATAAACTATCATATCATATCGACTTCATACTAACCCTGAGTGATTTTTGACACAGCTCGTAATGGAGCGAGACTATCGGGAGGGAGAGCGGCAAGCCCAAGACCTTTTTGCAAAGCCTTCCCTCCAAACAATCCCACTCAAGAGTCTATGCCTGGGATTCAATTTCCATACCATATAACAGGGTAGGAATTACTCTATCCTTGTAGGATTTTATAAAAGGGGTCAATGATAATCTACAATAGTTGGTCTTAATTTTCTTTATCTGGACAGCCAGTTGGTCTAATTTGGTTTTCAATCTGTCCTCCATCAAACTCACGCTCAGGTATGCTGCAAGTCTAAAGCCCAGATATGTAGTTTCCAACACTGGTTCAATTATTTTAGACTCCATGGACCAACTAAACACATTTCCTTTCTTCTTCCGAGTACCAAACCTCATTATGTAGGTCTTACCAGCATTAATCACCAAGGTGTTCGCTGATGCAACTCACTTATAGTTCACAACAATTGCTGGATTCTATGGGGTGCAAAATCAATGAGCAAGATGTCATCAGTGTAAGCTAGCCAACTGATCTTCTGAATTGCAATTTTTGTACCTGCAAATGCATGTTTACCTAGTGCACCATTTAAATGTGCCAGGTATACGTTAAAGTGGCAGGGAGAAAGTATGCATCCCTGCCTCACTCCCCTCTCTGTACAAATTGGTCTTGTAAAATGTCCCAATGCATCCAATCTAACATGCATAGTGGTGTGTTGATGCAAGTGTATCAAAATTAGCAATAATCCCAAGGGGATTCCCCATGCCCTCAGTTTTTCCCACAGCCGATTCCTCTTCACGGTATCGAAGGCTTTGCTGAGATCTATTAAGGCCACATATAGTTGTGGATTACCCACCTGTCATGCACTATCCCCGAGCATTTCACTACTAGCCCATACCTCGCCTGAAGCCAATCTGAGCTTTGTCTAAAATACCATTACTCTCGGCCCAGCTTTCCAATTGCAATAACACTGTGCCAGCAAAAATATTGCTATCCGCATCAAGCAGGGCGATCGGGGGGTAGTTGTTAGGATTTGCTAGATCCCCCTTGTTATGGATCAGAATGATTACAGTTGACTTCGAGGTCTCCGGGCATTGTCTCATTTCAATAGAGTTCTTAAAAAGAGAATATAATATTGTAGTCCAGGTCTCCGACTCAGCCTTTAGAATAGAGTTGGATAACCCATTACAACCTGCTGCCCTTGAGCTGGAAGATTTTTTATTAACTTTCGTACAACAGCTAGGGAGATGCACTGAAACCATGGAACATCCAGGTAAATACAGGCTGAGTCCTGAGAGACCTTATTAAAAAGAGATCTAAAGTGTTAACACCATAGATCTTGCAACACACATTTTAATTTGACAAGTAGTTTCCAAGGCTTTCCCGCCATTTACTAAGGACCAGAAGTTACAGGTATTCTTTGTGACAAGATTTTCGACCATTAACTCCCCGTGATGCTGAAATTTTAGATACATATTGGCGTGATTCCATTTAAGATATGCAGCAAGCAATATTTTCTTCCCCCTTAAAATAATACCCTTGTCAATGTTACTTTTCAAAGGTTCTTTCTCAATTCTTTCTTGCGCATACAAGTAGCCTAATCAAATTGGTATATATGGTTAGACACAGTTTTGGTCCCTCCCGTTTGAGGTTTATCCAGATCCCACAGAAAGTGTTTAAAGGTATCTGGCTGGCATGCTAATCTTAATTGCTTATCTGATTTTGCAATTAAGGAGTCTTTCAGATTTTTGTTCACTCCTTTCCTGTTTCTACTAAACTTGACCAATTGATTTCCTCCCTCGTTCACCAAAAGGTCTGCCTGTTGCCCCCTGGCCACAGAGTATCCCTCATCCAACATCCTAAGAGTCAGCATATTGTGATCACTTCTCTGTGTTGGTCTTATGCACATCCCAGAGCAGCAATCAAACATATCTCTTGACAGGATTATGTAGTCAATGACGGATTTGGCCTGATTCCCTACCCAGGTATAAGCCTGGGGCAGGTCTCCCATCACATTACAAACAACCAAATCCCATTCATCAAAGAACTTAAACCACTTCTTACCATTTTCCTCGGCTAAGCCAGTTCTGTACTGGGAATGTTGTAGGTCTAAACAGTACGACTTTAGGTCTCCCGCTATTAGAATGCATGTAATTTCTCTCAAGCCCACAATATCTGACAAGGTTTCAGCCATTGACTCCAAAAAATCATCCAGCTTGGAATAGGAGGGTTTATAGTAGAGATTGAGGACTACCATGTTCCTCTGTAAGTTTTTAAAGTTATAACCCAGTTTGGTTGCTAAATTACCATAGTGAGAGGTTGCACCCTCCACCATTTTTACTATTTTAGAATTCCGTGAGGCAGTATTAGTCCACCAGACGGCCAGCCACCATTACTATTAGTCGCAAAATCAAACATTATGGGGAAACCGTCAAGCTTCATTTCAGACAGCAACCATGTTTCATGTTGTAGGATTAGATCAAAGGAGCCAAAGATTTCATCACTAATACTCTTATTAATATAACTTTTGTAATCCCTCGTGTTCCAACTCAATACATTAAGGGTGCTATTCACTAAAGCAAAACATTTTGCTAATTAATTCAGAATCCCCTAATGAGGACCACATTTTGCTCTTGGAATTCCTAACTTCGTCATTCCCATTTTCCTGTGATAGCACAATTTCCTGCACATTAATTCTTCTATCCATCTCTATCCATCTCAGTCAGGCCATTGATATCTAGGCATACAATTTTTATTTTTATTTGACAGAGGAGGAAAGCCATTTTTATCTTGTTGAAGTACCAACTACTGTGACTCAGATATTGGACTCAGAGCTCCCTTATGGCCACCGGATCTCCCCCTAAAAATGAGAAGGCCATCGAAGCAGGGGCTGGGACCAGCTGCTCTAACTGGTTGCTCATAATGATAATAGGGCTTTTTAGCATGTCAAATGTCTTCTCCATTTCTTGTTGTTTGCCGTTGATGGCGTCATTGCCACTTGACTATATGTGTTTAATTGCACTTACTCCTCGGTTCCAGTGCTTGCTGCTATGCAGCTTGGACATGCAGTAATGGGCTCTGGATTTGTCTTTTACTGGGAGACAGAGAGCTCAAAGTCACAAAGTCACTGCCTACCATGTTGCTCCACTCGTAAGTCGCTAGTAAGGTTCCCAGTGCACACTGCGCAATGAAACTGTATGTTACAAAAAGGAAGAAAAACAAGAAGGGCTCAAAGGTATACACCCACAGTCACCCCTACTTTATTCTGCCAATGCCTTTTCCTTCAGGGCTTCGAATTGTTCAGTCATGTGTTCAATCCATTTCTGCCAGGCCACATCGCACTTTAAGGGTGGGAGATAGAAACTTTCAAACAAAGCAGGAAAACCAGGAACAGAACAGAATTTACAGACCCCACAATCACATGCTCGCCGAACTGCCAAACTGATCACTTACGTTCACTTGGTGTGAGTGCATGCACATGAGCGCACAGGGGCCAGTTAAGTAGTGTTTTTACAGGTAATCAGCATCCAAGGTAATTGCCCGCAACGCTCCACCAGAAGACTCCAAAAGCAGAGAACTCACCACCAAACCACACACTTGCTGTGAGCGTGTGTGCATGAGCTCGCCGGGGCCACTTAAGTCATTTTTTTTAAGATAATAGGCATTCAAAGTTAATGGCCTGCAATGCACCACCAGAAGACTCCAAAAGCAGAGAACTCTCAGCCAAACGGCTTGTACAGGAGGGCGGAGCGACCTCTGAACGGGCCCATGAGATTCAGAGCTTGCCCTCCGGCACCTTAAGTCGAGATAGCTGCACCTTGAGGCAGATGGGGTGCAGGATTCACATACTCCAACACCAATCAATAAAGACAAGTCAATGGTTTGGCAAAGGGAAGTCCGTTTAATGACAAGTACAAAAAGTGGGGAAACAAATGGAAATCATCATAAGCTGCGATCGCCTGTCTCACTTCAACTTCCTAATTCTTCATGGAAACAGTAACTTTTATAGCAAATTCTCATTATCATTGACGTGTAAAACTCATAAGTTTGACATGCAATTCTATTGGTTGGAAAAGGTAACTTAAGTATAGGTACTATATCTGTATATGGTAACAGAGTGTGGGTATTGGATAACTCTTATCGGGTGGGCGTCTATGTCCATCCCTCTACATCACTCGTGATAGACATCACAAAAAGTACAGCATCTTATTGGTTCTACTCTCTAAAGGACCCTAGATTATTTGGTCCATTGTGATTGGGTCGGTTACACCCCTAGACATAAATCTCCACTTTAATTAGCAGCATGCAGAATGGTCGCCCAGGTGCGGGATGGCCCAAAATGCACCCTGCCTCCCTTCCATCAATCAATACCCTTAGGCCTATGTGTCAATTAGTTGGCTGAGTGTGGACTGGAACTGTAGATTCTTATCCGGAAAAGTTATGGCATCCTCTGGGTTTGAATGACATCAAATGTGGGCACCTCTCCGCGCCAGGCTGGTCACGTGTCAGTTCACCGTGGGTCGACTTCATTTTCCCTCTAATTGTGTATTTGATCCTTTGTTCGGCCTTGCCACCTGCCTGGGCCTCCTTATCTCGACCTTCAAGGGGCAGGCTTCTATGCTCTTAAGTTTCGATTCTTCGGAGTTGCTGCTCTCCTATCTTCCTTGGGTTGACCTCAAATTCCTAGCCATGAGCTGCTTCTTGCTGAGTTTCGATTCCGCTCTTTTGTCTGACTTTGAGCTAGTTTATTAATCCTGGCCTGTTCGTCCTCTACCATCCTAGGCTTAATTCTGCTTTTGTAAAATGCAGTCACACTTGTATAATGTGCTGCTGAGGTAGATATATATTTAGCGCTTTGCCGCTCTATCCTCCTACTCAGCATTGCAAGCAGCATCGTTTCCTTAGCTTCTTGCGTTCCAAGCCTATTTACATCATTATTCCCAACATTTCGTCTTTGTTTATCACTTGCTGTAGAGGATATTGGTTCAGACACCAAACGTAGAATGGTTTTATGATTTTCTAATGCAGGAATGAATACCACTCACTCTTCGGTCCACCAATCGTGCCCCACAGGTGCAAAGCCATTCCACTAGTGTGCAATGTCAAGAGAGAGGAGAGAATGTAATTTACAATGGAATCATTTTCTATGGTTATAGAAGTGGCACAGCTAAACTCCATGTCACCTTCCAATAACTCCCTTTAAGTATCTATGTTGTTCGCTGGCAACAAGTTGTCAAGCAATTCTCCATTAGGCTATGGAGCATTAGTATTCAATTCTCAGCCTAAGTGGTTGATTACACCTGTGAAAAAACTCTGGCTACAATTTATTTGTATTTAATTAACAAATCAATACAGTTTCTCTGCACAGAAATGCTATTGGTTGTAAACTGTGCACACTGCACACAAAAATGCTATTGGTTTTCATTGAAATGAAAATCCCACTTGACTTTAAATATAGTGAGAAAGCAAAGTGCATTTCCTGTTACATTAATAAAGTATTTTAATTGAACTGGGCTCTCCATAGTGGCATCACCTCCCCAGGTACCTCCCACCTTAAGGATTTAGTAGGGCAATAATTCTAAAGGACTTATCTAACTGGATGGGGACATGTTATGCTCACTTTTAAACATTTCTTCAGGGCACTGAGCCATGATGGACCCTCATGAATTTTCAAAAGAACTCCCAATCAGTTTCTACTTCCTCTTGGAAAGCAGGTCTGCCCCAGGTACAAACCCTATCCTCAAAATATTATGCATGTTCAGCTCTCATCTCTTTGGATTAGGTATTATCCTTCTATCCATATTTTTATTCCAGAGTCTTCCCTATTCCCTGTGTGTTTCGACACTTACAACGATAATTTTTCCCAACACTATTTGATTCAGTACATTTTTTCTTTGTTTTGCTCAGTAGGCAGAGACTCCCAGGGAATACACCCCCTAATCTTAATCGGCTGATCATATTTTCAGTACATGTGAAAAGGTGGGGAATACCTGCTCTGAATGCATTTGAATTCAAAATATTTTTTGTTCCATATTTGTTCAGAGCACCATGACACATTAATGAAATATGACTTCTGTGAATCCCTTGGTCCATAAGGATTAAGGGACATGCAGGTTTAATATGTGCCATACCTTTTCTTGAAGTTATTAATATTCATAATTGTGTACATTATTTTAAAATGTAAGCAATTTGGATTTAGTCTGATAAAAAACCTCACAGTCCTCATGCACCTTTCTTTTTGATTCTATGTCTTATTGATGCAAAGTTATGTTAAAAATATTGTTTCTATGCACAAATAACTTAGATTTGAATTATGGACATGACACATCATGTTCAGCATAACGACCCATGTGAGCAGCTCTTTGTAATTCCTTCAATCAATGATTGGTTTTAGTAAATACTAGGTCTCTTTGTTTGTTCTTTCATTAGGCTGTCCATCTGGTGGACCTTATTACCTAACTTGATGTCAAGAGGTGGTCCTTCTAAGTGCATTGAGATGTTTGAGGCTCAGAGTTTGGAAAACAAAGCTCTGTGGTCAGTTCAAATTTGTATATTTGTAAATTCAGACTTGTTGGAATGTAAAGATGCATTTACTTTAGAATATCTTTACCTTGTGTAATTAATTAATTGCTCTACTGGAACACTTCCATTTTACCATTGTTTAATCTATTCTCATGTAAAAGTTTCACTGCATTATGTTTATGTAGTTATGACTTTATGATTGTATACTACATACCTTAATAAAAAAAATTATTAAAATTAAAAAAAAAGAATATCTTTACCTGAAATTTACCAATGTGGGAGGGGGATCGAAGTAACTCTGAGGCCTTGTCCACATGGCTCTTTGTTCTAAAAACTGAATTAGTTTTCATGATAAAAAAAACAAACATGCCTAGTCATTCTAGATGGCCAAGGGAGGTCTCCTTTGACTCCTACACCTTTCGTTATTTCATAATGTATGCAGGGCTAAAACAGAAATAATAGCTTGTCACAGCTTTCACTGGAGAGTTAACAAAAACGGGCATTGCCAAAGCCATGATAGAAAACCGCTGATTTCCTTTACATTAAAATAGTAATGTACTTCTATTTTTTAAAGATGTGCATGGACATAACCTTCTGTAATCACAATAGACTCCTTCATGCATCTATAAAAGTATCACATTCATGTTTTAGACATTTTATTTCCACTATTCTGAATAGAATGCACTGCAGGGTGGTTTGGTAATTATAATATGGAGCTTCATTTGAAATTACACATCAACACTTTATGGTATTGCAGGAATGTGACCCGCAGTGCTTCATTTGAAACCCATACCAACATTTTGATTTCCTAAAATTACAGATTAATACATTACAATGTTTTGCAAGTAGTGTAAAACTAACAATGAAATCCATGCCTTTCTTTCACTCTGCTCTCCCCTATTAATTGGGAGTAATGTTGTTAGTGATTAGATGTAATGCTGTTTTTAAATTTTTCACACTCAACAGCTCTTCATTAGTAGAGTTCTTTACAGTACACTTTTCAAGTTGGCAAAGTACCATTTTTCATTAATGCAGAGTTCCATTTTGAACTAAGACTTTTAGCATTTCCTTCTGTCAAATCATAGTTGGTTAAAACCCAGTCATTGGGCTTTCTTGTATTTTTGGAAATGAAGTTCATTTTCTAGTGACCGGCACAATATTTCTCATCATCGTTATATAAAATGAGCCACACTTCACAGAAGTAGTGTCAATTTTCAACATCTCATGCTTTAAATATTGTTAGGTTCCATTTATCTTCACAGATTTCCGCTACCTCAGGGACCAATGTCTCAAGGGGAAAGATATTTTTTTCAGGGATTGTTATTTCTTAGCAGTTGACAAAGAGACTTATCCAACATATAGTTGGAATAAGAACCTCGGCTCTGAAGAGAGGCTTAGTTTCCCCAAGTGTACTTTTACCAGGGCCTCGACTGGCCTTCACTCGTCAATGCTATGGTTTCCACATCGATGGAAATCCATGTCTTGTGGTGTGGGGATGTGGCATCTTTACCTCCTCTTTTCCTCTTTGTTAGGATGAGGGTTTGTGACCAAATGACTTCTGCCCTGGAAGAGTAAAGGGATGAGTAGTGGCTAAAGCATCTACTCTTCCCTCAAATAGCAGCAAACCAAGAGTGATACCAATAATAAAGGTAAAATAGGGACAGTTAATAGATTTACATCCTACGCGTTTTGTTGTAAGTGGTCCGTGGTATACTCTCAAAAAAGGCGTGAATGTGATGAAGTAGGAACCCAAATAGCAAAGCACATTACGAATCAGGCTCGAAGTTAGTTGGTCTCGTGGTTGCAGACAGGAAGCTGATGTTTGTTAAGGTTTGAAGAAGTGCGGATTGTGTGGGCCAGCAGGGTCGGTTCGACAGACGGTTCAATGGCAAAACAGCAGGTGAAGACATATGCAATTTGAGTCTGGCATCTCAAGTGTGGCATTCAAAGATTTGGGTTCAAACGATCCCACAGGGTCTTTTTCGACTGTCAACAGAGATCGGCAATGAAGATGCTGGTGGTCTGAGGAGATGGTTCTAAGGCGGTGGGTGCAACAATAAGTCTCAGATTGAAACATCACAAGGACATGCTTTGCTTCCTGGATGCAACGGAAAACTGGTTTGAACATGCAGTACAATAGTTCACATGCAGCAGTCACGTTCTTCTATTCGGGGAACAGTGTGGAGAAGGAGTTGAACAGCAGATTGCTGCATTTCGAAGGCGATGCTTGAGAAGGACGAATCAGGATAGCCACCAGGATCAGTTCAGGTCAATTGGGCTGCAAAGAGGCTGCTAACAAGATGTACACTTCTACTTGATTGGTTGAATTGAGTGCTTGAGCAGCTGTGTATTGTGAGGGTCATCAGGGTCAGTGCGATGGTTGAAGAGGCTGGAGACTGTATGTGCAGTTCGGTTCGAGCAGTTCCATATGGCGTTTGATGGTTGAGGCTCAATGGTATACCAGTGTTGGTTTGACTGGAAATGCAGCTTTGCAGTGAAGATGCTGGTGGGGCGAGTGGGGATTCAAAGGTAGCAGATGCAACCAAGAGCTTGTAGTCTGAGCCGATGCAACAATACATTCGCTAGAGCAATTCAGTGGCAAACAGGTTTGAACATGTGGTTTGAGATCATAGCGTGAAAGGCAGCTCAGAGGGCGATCCAGGAGGTTTAAATTGTCTCAAATCACAGAGCAAAGTGGTTCAACTGGATAAACACAGGCTGGCTGTTTTGGTCCTCTTTTTGCTGTGAACCCCATTCCAAGGCCCCAAGGATATGTTCAGTCTGTGTCCTCATGCTCCCACACATAGGGGAGGCCGGCCCACAAATGCAGGTGTTCCTCAGCATGGTGAGGTCCTGGGTAGAGCTAGGCGACATTGTTAAGTTCCATTCCACCAGCTGAAGAATGGGAATCTGTAAGATTTCAATCTGTTTGCCACAATCTGCCGTTCATCCACCCCGCCATATTGAAAAGAGCAGAGCAAAGTTTCTCTTGCGTCTCTTAAAATGAAATGAGCTGCACAATGTTTCTCATGCCCCTGTGTGAATTTAGCACCGATCAAAAGGATTGGTATGAAGTTTCTTGTGCCGCTGCACGAACCAAGCCTGAATCAAACATAGCTGCCACAAAGTTTCTTGTGTCACTGAGTGAACATACCACGAATCAAACAAAAAACTGCATGGAGTTTTTTGTGCCACTGGGCGAACTTGGCATGGTTTGAAAAAACATGTACATTTCCTCATGCCGCAATGAAAAACTAGTATGGATCTAAAATAAGCATGTATGACATTTCTCGTGTCACTAGCATGGATCGAAAAAAAGACCAGTGTGAAGTTTCTTGTTGTGCTACATACACAAAACTAACACAGGAATACAACACAACGCTCCACATGAAAATATACAAAACCGGTCGAAATTTCAGTGGTGGTGGAACCATAATGCTGATTTTGTGGAATGGGCGGAAGCAGATTCCAAGTGAATTTCGCACTTTTTCATTTCGCAAGTAAAAATTGTACTCACCCCTAGTCCTGGATATTATTGTGGTGGATGTTAGGGAGAATTCTCAAAATGTGCTAATTTCCCTTACCTTTTGAGAGCCCCAGCAACTTTGCTGGAATTCTAGGATTTTATTTTTTATCTGGGAAGAATGTGAGCCTTTTTTCCCCACTCTTCCATGTATTTTGATGTGTGTTTTACTTTTGTGTTCTTTGGTTATGGGGTTTTTAAACAAACTCCATAGGCATCATCTTTCTCTTATGTGTCACACAGCACCTTCAGTGCAGTGGCACAGGGGTGTCTTTTAAAACTCCCCAAGGTTTAAATACCTTCTCTGAGACTGACTACCGTCTCCCAGAGCCTGTAAAGTTGAATTGACTTTACTAGTCTCTTCAAATTTACAGACCCAGCACACACTATCTTACTATGGAGTGCTGGAGAGGTTGCCTAGCATCCCCTGAGTCTGAACACTCACGTAAAAGTCAGATGTTACCCTTTCCTACTTTGAATGGCTGGTGGCAGTGGTTTTAAACAAACTACCATGATTTGTTCCGACCGCGAACACCAGTAGCTAAAAATCGGGTCAGCCATGTTTTCCAATATGACGCCCAAGACATATCTGTAAAAACAGACGACAGTCATCTTTTTTCGCTGTTTCTTTCAGGAAAGGTCCTTCTAGTGTTCTAGTGTCCAACTCTGCACGCCAAACCAAGTTTGGTCCCTTTGTCGGTTGGCCTTTGGCGGGCTTCAGTGCTGAAGCCCTCCTCTGGCGCCTGAGTGTCTGGGGTGGACAGGATCTGAGGGAGGTGCCCGAAACCCCATGTGCTTAGTCTCCTAGGAGACCTTAATGCACTCTGGCATGATTGGCCAGCTGGCTGTCCGGCAAGGACTGCCACCCTGCTGTGTGAATGACAGCCAAGCTGGAATGAATGGGGGAAAACTGTTTAAAAGCAGGCTTCTGGGACTTGGAAAACAGAGTTGACCACTGGAACGAAAGAACCGAAGATGAGCTGAAGGAAGACGACTGCTACAACTGCGGGTCCACCAGTGAAGCCCTGCTGCAGGTCTAAATTGCCTGAAACTCTGTCGACAGTGAAGCCCTTCAAGGTTAACTTCTTCCCTTGAGTTTGGTGGGAACAACCAACTCGTAAGCCGATTGGACACCGTCCCCATACTGGTTGAATTTTCTATACCTTAAACTGACGTTTTGCAAAGCTTGTGGCCTCTTACCTGTGCAGTGCTGGAACCTCCCGACGTTCTCCTTCTTGTCCCCACGGCTGAAGCTCAGGAACAGCGAGATCTGCAGGAACTGCCAGGAACAACTGCCTCAGCTGCAGCTCTTCTTCACTTTAAAGGTACTGTGAAAATGGGGTCAGGAAATCTTTTCAGATGCGGTGAAAGTTTGTGAAACCTTCACAACTTTGAAGGCTTGTCCTCCCCTAAACCAACATCTAACTTTTAGTCTGACCAAATTCTTCTAAGATCCATGGCAAAGACTTAACCATTTACTACCAGAACTGTGCTATCCTTTACAAGACTCTGAACCATTGACTTTGGCCCAGGCCTATTGAATTGAATTGCTGGCTGTAGTGAACTGAAACCATTTGCCCTGACTATGAAAGTATTTGTGCCTTGATTTCTTTTAATCTTGTCTTTTTACCCCTTTTAAAAGTAATTGAAGTGCCATTTTGCTCCCACTTCAGGGGAGCTGAACTTGTTCAATAACTTATTGGTTGTGTATTTGTAGTATATTAGTATATGATATTGAGCTGCTCTTGCTAGTGTAATGTTTTCCAAATGAATTGTTGGTCCCTTGAGTAACCCCCTGTACTGCTCACTTTACTCTTGAGATAAGTCTGGCTGCTCAGCCACTGCTACCACAATACTGTGTTGTACAGGCTTGTACCAAAGGTGAAATTGTACTGACACTTGTAGTCTCAATTGCATGTAGTGGCAGTGCATGTGATTCTGCCTAATAGTGGGCAGAGAGGTAGGTCTTTTCCCAAAAGCAGTCTGCCCCCAATGGTGCCTGGGGTTGGTGAAGTGAGAGAGCCTGCTCATGCCATGGACACTCAGTCATCACCTCACTGACGGAGAAATTTGGAAAGATCAACTACCCCAACAGATGTCTAATGAATTTTCTTGAAGAGGGAATCAATGGAGTTGGAGAGCCCTTCTTTTAAAGGCAGGAGCCTACAGGAGATTGAACTAAAGCTAGCCTGATTTGGGGGTCCATTCCCCCTTCTTAGAGTAAGTTGAATTTGCCTTCTGACATCACACCCAACACTGCTTTGCGCTAATGGAAGTGGAGGGAACAGGAAGGAAAGATAGAGGCAAAAAGAAACAAGATGGTGGAACCTTCCACCAGCTGTAATGAGGTCCCTCTGCCTACAATAAACAGCTGGTGTGAGGCTTAGCCTTTTGTAAATGTGTGTCCCCTTCGACTCTTGTTGCTAGGACATCTTCCTGTGGAGTGACTGCCTCTCAGAGGAGGGTGTTACCTGCCCTCACAATGAGCAACTCCCCTTCCCCCCAAGTGACCGTCCTGCTAGCAGCACAAAGGAAATCCTGTCTGGAGGAGAATACACAAAACCCTTCCACAGCTGAACTGGTCTTACAAGGCTGACATATCTATGATATCAAAAGTATGTGGCTTTGATAACTACGATGAGAGATGCTGGCAACCATACCTTAAACGTAGGTATGGCTTATATTTAAAGTTTTACGTGACACCGGAACAGCATACTCAAAGTAATGTTGTTTTGTGGAACAAGGGTGCATATCTAAAATGCAGTCCCTGCACTGCAGAGACTTAGCTGTCACTGCAGCTCTCACACTGGCTCCTGTGACTCTGAACCTACTTTGTGCCACTGGAGAGAATGCACTGCAGATCAGGGTACTGGTGCAGCAGGGCACAAGTGTATATTATAGTTTCAGCATGGAATTCATGAAGGGGGAATATGATTAGCAGATTACCCATCCACAGATGGAATTACCCATATAATTGTATTATTTTAATACAAATAAACAATTCCAGGGGTTATACACCCATGCCAAATGGAAATCCATCTCTGGGGTTAACACCCTTGTCTCCTCTCTCCTGATCTTGGAGGCTGTAAGGAACTTCAAGTTATTTAACTAAGATAGAAGGGTAGAAAGGCTGATTTAGTATAAGAACTTGACACAATTTTCAATTTGCATAAACAACCTTCACTATTCTTTAATTTCTAATTCTAGTACATGTTTTTCATAATCAAGACTATACATTTTTATTTGTAATATTAATACTCAACCATTCATCCTTTCATCTAAACATTTGTATTTACCATTGCTACACAAATTCCTTTTTTATTCAGAGGGTGTCTCATTAGGATTCCAGACAGTTCAGGGATGACAGGTATGTAGCTGGTTCACATGGTTCCTCTGTCTGTTCCCACCTTGGTATCTTGAATTTGTAGGCAATGGGCAAGATCTTATCTATGGTCTCAAAGGCCCCTAACCACGTTTGAATGAATGTACACTCTTTAGATCGGTTCCTTTGGAAATGATCCAGGTAACTCAATCTCATACCTCATATTCCTATTTGGATGTCTGCATGTCAACTCACCACACCCTTCTCGAGGTTTCTCTGTGCGTAGGCAAAAGCATGTTGGAAATGCTTACTTAGGTTTTCTACATAGTAAAGAGGTCATAGAAGTATTGTTCAAGCCACACTCTTCAGCATTTCCTTGGAATCCTATGCATAGATGGGTGAGCTGGAGTCCAACTCCACCCGCCTTGATGCAGCAGCTTACCATCCAGTCAAGTCTACTTCTGATGGCGTGGAACAGCATTTGCCAGGCAGAAGTACTTGTGAAAGGCAAGAACCTCTCCTCAGGCTCCTCCTTGGTGGCCAGATGCAGGTGTGTTCTATGCCTACTTGCCTGTCTACATGAGGGTCATGTGTGCCTGGCGGAGGTGCTGATTCTGCTACACATTAATTGGGTGAGTCAGTGCTAAAAGTGACACAGCCTTACCTAAAATTGTATTTCACTCAAAAGACAAGTAAGCGTGACACCATCTTTCATTGTGCAAGGGGAAAGAGTGATCAGCTTTTAGTTATTTGTGCAAATATACCTTATGTGCATTGTAAAGACCGGAGGGGGGTCTGCACTTGTGCTCTCTTTATGGTAGGGGGAGGCACAGAGACCCCTGCCAAGATTCTCTAGTATTGGTAGACGTAGTCGAGCAATCAAGGCCTAGCTTCTCGGGAGGTGATGCGAGCTGGTTCTTAAGTACAGTGTAGTCCCCGAGCACCCACAAAGGAATGTCCACACACTGTATCGATTTAAAACACAGTCTTTATATAATTAATATTCAAAGTCATATACACGATCACAATAACTCACTTTGTACTCCAAAAATCAACAATGGTAAATATCTACAATTCTAAAGTGGTACCACTAACGTTATTAGATCTTATTCAAGTGCATACGGTCAGAATGACACACAGATCAAAATAAAGAGGACACCAGCAGTAGAGAGAGGAAGGAAAGCAAGATGGTTGAGCAATTGGCAGAATACTGGCCTCGTACCACTGGACACAGTTCTGTGTGGAGATCCCCCCACCTGGGCAACCTGTAGAAGAAAGATACAAGCCCAGTCCATATATTGTTCACCCTTAGACTTCCCAATAGTTCTGCAACCCCAAAGTACCTTGACGTTGTAGAGTTCCTCGTCGTGGAAATCGACAACCCTTCTTGAGTGTCCTCCCTTTCAGGCAGGAGTCACGGGTCGTCGAACGTCCCATGGAGAACAGGTTGAGCTACAACGGTGAAGTGGCTGCGTCGTTCCTAGCAGTGCTCATTGATGGGGAAGCGTAAACGTCCTGCCAGGAAGAGGCGTGCGGGGCACCTCGGTGTCGATAGTTCTGGACCGCAAAGAGTTGAAGAACTGTAGCCCAGCAAGGGCATCAAGTCGTAGGCATCTCTGTGGTCTTCGGGTGGCGGGAAACCCACCGGTGGATGCTCCTCGGCACGTTGATGGTCAGGCCTTCTCCGGCAGGATACAGCAGCGATGATGCGGATGAGAGCATCCTCGGATCAATGAAGTTCTTAGGCAACGGGAGCACAGCGGCTCCAGTCGGCGATGGCGGTCGTCGACAGTGGCAGGCAACAGTCTGGGCGCTTCTCCTTGGAGTTCCGCAGCAGTCCCCGTATCGGGTCGGCAGCCTGTCGAAGGTCTATCTACCAGGGAGCATAGGCAAAGATCAGCTGTGCACGATGGTCCCTCGTAGCTCGGGACGAGGGCGCCTTACCAGGTCCTCTCTGGGCCAGTTCTTGAAGCACAGCAGCTTTCCGATTGTGAAGGAGAGCAACAGCAATTCTTCTCATCCAGCAGGGCTTCAGGATCAAGCTTCAGTTACTCCAGTTACTCATCGTAGTGGACTTCGGCTTCTGAACACGATTCCTAGCAGTGAGAGGTCCCCAGATATACTGTTGATCTCCCATTCATTCCGCTGGGTCACACTCAAGCATCCAATCACGATTATGGGCATTCATGCAGGCAGGCAACCAATCAGGCACACGAGGTATTCAGGCCATTCACTCCTCTCCAGACACTCACTACAAGTTATGTGTATTGGGACAAGTACCAAGCCATTCAACACTCCAAGCTGCATTCATACCGGTTTCGGGCAGGGCTGTCTCAACCATTGTGTCAACCACCAGATACTAGACAGCCACAACATAGAATGTATATTCGTCACACACTCCATTCACCCAGGTCCCACCCACTGGCGTACCCACAACATACAGTCGTTGAGAAGGCTCCAGCCAGTCTGGTCGACACTTCCCCACACTACCATATACGGAACTTCCACCAAACAGCCAGTCAGGGGGAAGGGACAGAGGCAGGGCTTCCTGGGACTTCGGGAAGATCAGGGTAACAGGTGATGGAAGGCAAGAGGCCATGTGGGCCATTTTGTCTCCATTAGGAATCTACCGATTCCAATGACAGGGCCTGGGCATCCCAAAATGGAGGACGCTCAGGGCACCAGTCATTTCAGCACAGAGCTGCCACCAGCCCGTACCCTGCTCTGTGGGTCACACACAGGTGCCCAAAAACATACACTAGGGGCACAGGGTTGTACCCCTACCCATGGGAGCTATACGGGTATCCCACGGGTCCGTTCACCAAACCAAAGGAGAGAGAGCTGCACTGCCAGGAGTCCCACATGAACTCCTGAGTGGAAAACACGACAGACCACACGATAAAAAGCAATAAAGGACAAGGATACGGAGGCCTGTCCCTCCGATGCATTTCCAGCATCACAGTCGCCCCCACAGACTGACGTGGAGGGTGCCTAATCTCCCACGGGATAGACACCCTCATCCAGACGGTCAGCATACCTTCTGGAAAGGCCATCTGCATTATCGTGACTCTTCCCTGGTCTATGCTCAATGGTAAAGTCTAGTCCTTGCAGACTAATGGACCACCTGAGCAGTTTCGGGGTTTCACCCTTCATCTGCATAAGCCACTTCAGGGGCTTATGATCGGTTTGGACCTTGAAGGTAGACCCGGTAAGGTAGGATCTAAAATGCCTAAGGCTCCAAACAATACTAAAACATTCCTTTTCAACAGTAGCCCACCTAGGTTCCCTACCCTTAAGTTGTCTACTGATGAATATGATCGGATGTTCTCTTCCTTTGTCATCTAACTGGGACAAGACAGCTCCAATTCCAGTGTCGCAGGCGTCAGTTTGAACGATAAAGGGCTTGCTGTAATCAGGTGCACACAGCACGGGTGCCCGACACAGACTTCCTTTGAAGCCATCAAAGGCCCTCTGACTGTCCTCAGTCCAATTAACCTTCCTAGGTTGTTTGGGCGAAGCCAACACTGTCAGGGGTGCAGCTATGGTTCCATAGTCTGCCATGAAATTGTGATTGCACCCAGTGAGGCCCAAAAAGGCTCTCACCTGGGTTTGAGTAGTGGGAGTCTCCCAGTCATGTACATCCTGCACTTTACTGGGGAGAGGTTGGATTGGACCCCCTCCTACCTCATGACCAAGATAGGTGACTTTCCCCTAAGCTATCTGGCACTTGGTGGCCTTGATAGTGAGGTTAGCCCTTTTTAACGCCTGCAACACTTTATCCAGATGAGTCAAATGCTCTTCCCAGGTGGAACTGTAGACGGCAATGTCATCTAAGTAAGCCACGAAAAAGGCTTCCAGGCCTCTGAGTGCATGGTTGACTAATCTCTGGAAAGTGTCAGGGGTGTTCTTCAGCCCGAAAGGCATGTCTCTAAACTGGTAGGGTCCTTCTGGTGTTGAGAACGCTGTCTTTTCCTGACCTCAGCCTGGATGTGGTTCTTGACGGTATCTGACATACGGTAGCACCTGCTTTTGACAGGCAAACTGTCATCAGTGTCAATTTCGTGCCTACACCACGGTGTAAGGCCTGGTGTCAGTGAGAACAGAGTGGCGTACTGCCGGAGCAAAGCCCGGCAGGCCTTCTTCTGCTCTGTCGTCAGATCGGGAGAGAGATGCACTCCCTCCACTGAGCCATCCTGAGGCTTGTTATGTAGCAAATCAGGAAGGGGCTCACTCTCATCCTCTTCTTGCCCTGAGGCTAGCAAGAGGCATGAGACTTCGGCCCGCCTGTGGCTGTGGAAAGGCTTGAGCCTGTTAACATGAAATATGTGAGGGGCTACCCCAGAGGCTCCCTTGTCAACCAGATAATTGACCTCGCCCATCTTGGAGATTATCCTGAAGGGTCCAGTCCATTTATCCGCCAAAGCCCGAGGCTTGGTAGGCTCCATCACGAGGACCTCCTGTCCCGGAGTCCAATCCACTTGCAATGCTTTAAGGTCATGCCAGTACTTATTCAAATCCTGGCTGGCCTTAAGATTCGCTGTTGCCAAACCCATCATCTGTGTCATCCTCCATCTGAGGCCTAACACATAGTCCCCCACTTGCTTGGCAGGACCTGGAGGGGTGGCCTCCCAACCTTCTCCGATCAAGGCGAGGGAACTGCTCACGGGATGTCCAAACAGGAACTCAAAGGGGCTGAAACCAACACCCTCTTGAGGTACCTCTCTGTAAGCAAACAGCAGGCATGGCAGGAGAAGATCCCACTTCTTCCTAAGGTGCTCTTCCAAAGCGCCTAACATGCCCTTGAGAGTTTTTGTAAATCTCTCCACCAGACCGTTGGTCTGGGGTGGTAAGAGGTGGAGAATTTGTAAGTTACTCTGCATTGTTTCCACATGGTTTTCATTAAACTTGACATGACGTTGGATCCTCTATCAGAGACAACCTCCTTAGGGAATCCAACACGGGTGAAAATTCCCAGGAGAGCCCTGGCAACCGCCTTGGCCATAACTGTCTGAAGGGGTATAGCCTCAGGGTACCTGGTGGCATGATCTACCAAAACTAGGATGAACCGATGTCCACCCGACATGGGAGGGTCAAGGGGTCCGACAATGTCAATGCCAACCCTCTCAAACGGTGTGCCCACCATTGGCAACGGTTGCAGTGGGGCGATGACTTTGCCTCCAGTCTTGCCAGACAACTGACAAGTTGGGCAGGTCCTGCAGTGGGCTTCCACTTCTACTCCCATCCATGGCCAATAGAAATGGGCATGGAGCCTCTGCTTATTCTTCTTGGTACCAAGATGAGCAGCCAAGGGCACCTCATGCGCCAACTGCAGCAGGAAGGGCCGGTAAACCTGGGGTACCACCAACCTCTTGAGGGCACCAGGTTCAGGCTTAGTGGGCTCACTAACAAGGAGCTTACCCTCCCAATAAATCCGAAATGCCCTAGGCACTTCTCCCTGTGCCTGGGACAGGGCCTGTGTCCTCAGACCCTCGAGAGAGTGGCACTCTCTCTGTCCCCTTCAGAAGTCCGCCAGGGAGGGTCCCTCTTCAGCCAACAAGCATTGAAGGTCGGGATGATCCTCCGGGTTAAGAGCCTCTCCCGCAAGAAAGTCTTCTGGCTCGTCTCCCACAGGAGTTGAGCCAGGATTTACCACTGGACCCAGCCCGTCCGGAGCATGGATTCCAAATGGGTGCTGTCACAACAGCGGGAGGAGTGGGGACTCCCTCCACAGGGGCAGCCTTCTTACTCCTCCATTTCTTTCGTGCCTTGGGTTTCCCCGTTGGCAAGGGTACCGGGCTCCCAGCCGGACCCTGTGTGACCTGCGATCAGGTGACTGCCACAGCAGCCAGGGGTAGACCATCCGTGATCATCTCCAATTCGACCAAATCATTTCCCAACAAAATATTCGCAGGCACGTTGTCCTGAACCAGGACCGGAAGCTTTGCTGTCTTGTCTCCAATCGTAATGTTGACTAAGGCTACAGGCAATAATTTGGGAGGCCCACCAGCTAACCTGGTGGTTCTCAGAGGAGCACCTACATAGTCCTCTGGCTTGAGCAGGGTCCTGTCCACCACTGTCATGCTTGGCCCAGTGTCTCTCAAACCAGTAGAAGGCTGATCATTCAAGAGGACACTTCTCAAAAACCTACAAGTGTTTTGCGGGATAGTCGCCAGTACTTCTGCGTACTGGTCCCAGGCCCCAAGGGACACTAAGGAAATCTCTACAGGAGCATCGAAGGTGATCCCAGTAGAGGAGGGGAGGACGGTGGCCTCCACCTCAGGTAAGGAGTAGGGATAGGTCAGTCTGACAGCCTGGACTCCAAGTGCCTTACCCTTACACTTGGGGTCACCCTTTCCCTGATCCAGAGCCTACAATCCCAGAATGTGCCGGGCGTGCGGGGTACAGTACTGGAACCACTGGGAGCCTGCTTTGCAGCAGGCGGACCACTACTCTTACTCCCACCCACAACAGACTTATCCCCACTAGGTTTTTGGGTCTTCGGAGAGGAAGGTTTTGGTTTACCCGACTGTGATTGCTTTTGGGACTCCTCAGCTTTCTGAGAGGCCCCCTTTTCTTTGTCCTTGTCCTTCCGACTGCAGTCCTTAGGGGACACCCGGTGGGAGACCCACTTGTCAGCCAACCTAGCCAGCTTAAAGGGGTCCAAAATGTTCTGGTCAGCAACATATTGACACAGCTCTGGTGAACAGGCATCCGAAAAATGCTAAAAATAAAAGAGGTGAGACAATTCAACAAACGTTTTCACTTTGTAACCATCAATCCACCCCATCATGTTTATGTGTGCAGCACTCACCCAGTCAACCCAAGACACATTCTCTCGTTTCTTAAAACCCCGGAACCATTTAAGATATTGAGTAGGTGTTTTGCCAAACTTTGCGATTAAGGCAGACTTCATGCACTCATACTGACCCCTTTCTTCCACACTCAGTTTCAGAATACAGACATATCCAGTTTGAAGCACTCTGCTTAACAAACACTTAGCCCAATCTCTCTTATCAACATCATGAATTGCACAAGCCATTTCTAACGCTTCAATCCATTGGAGGATATCAGAACCCTCCGCATACACACCAATCAAATCTTTCATAAACTTGGTTGCGGGGGAGCTGACACTCTCAACTGGTTTCGCTGAAGTCTCCACTCAAGCTTTCTCTAGATGGATTCGCTGAAATTCAGTGTCCCGGTTCTTGAGTTCAAGGTCCTTATCTTTGAGGTCAAGATCCCTATATTTTAGCTTAAGATCCGGTTCTTGAGCTCCACTTGCTGTGCCAACTCCTCTTTCTTAAACTCAGCATCTAGTTCTAACTTGCGATATTCAAAGGCTAACTTCATCCTCAATAACTCAAGCTCTAAAGAATTGCTGGGGTTCAGAACAGAGGCAGCAGGAATGGTGGCATTCCCATAATCAGTCTCGGTGACAACCCCCGGGGTAAAGTCCTCATTGGTTGCAATCCCCCCTTCAAGAGTTTCACAATCGATCTGGTAGTCCACCAGGGCAGCTATCAGCTCAGCCTTAGACTTATCCACAAAGTCTAATTCCCTGGCTTCACAAGCTCTCTGGAGAGCCTCTAAGCTCATCCGAGTCAATTTACCATTCGCAATAGATTCCATTGCTTGTAATGGAGTTATCTTGTACACGACTAAACCTTAATTTAACAAAGTGCAGATGTCCTTCGTAAGTGGCACGGTTTTACACTGAGTCTTAAAACCATAAGCATCCCACTGCGGCCACCAGCTGTAAAGACCAGAGGGGGGGTTTGCACTTCTGCTCTCTATATGGTAGAGGGGAGGCACAGAGACCCCTGCCAAGATTCTCTAGTATTGGCAGACGTAGTCGAGCAATCAGGGCCTAGCTTCTCGGGAGGTGATGCGAGCTGGTTCTTAAGTACAGTGTAGTCCCCGAGCACCCACGAAGGAATGTCCACACACTGTATCGGTTTAAAACACAGTCTTTATATAATTAATATTCAAAGTCATATACACGATCACGATAACTCACTTTGTACTCTGAAAATCAACAATAGTAAACATGTACAATTCTAAAGTGGTACCACTAACGTTATTAGATCTTACTCAAGTGCATACGGTCAGAATGACACACAGATCAAAATAAAGAGTGAACCAGCAGTATAGAGAGGAAGGAAAGCAAGATGGTTGAGCAATTGGCAGAATACTGGCCCCGTACCACTGGACACAGTTCTGTGTGGAGATCCCCCCACCTGGGCAACCTGTAGAATTAAGTTACAAGCCCAGTCCATATATTGTTCACCCTTAGACTTCCCAATAGTTCTGCAACCCCAAAGTACCTTGGCGTTGTAGCGTTCCTCGTCGGGGAAATCGACAACCCTTCTTGAGTGTCCTCCCTTTCAGGCAGGAGTCACGGGTCATCGAACGTTTGACGGAGAACAGGTTGAGCTACAATGGTGAAGTGGCCACATCATTCCTAGAGGTGCTCGTTGACAGGGAAGCGTAAACGTCCTGCCAGGAAGAGGCGTGCGGGGCACCTCGGTCTTTATAGTTCTGGACCGCAAAGAGTTGAAGAACTGTGGCCCAGCAAGGACGTCGAGTTGTCGGCGTCTCTGTAGTCTTTGGGTGGCGGGAAACCCACCAGCGGATGCTCCTCGGCGTGTCGACAGTCAGGCCTTCTCTGGCAGCATACAGCGGCGACGATGCAGACGAGAGCGTCCTTGGATCAATGAAGTACTTAGGCAACGGGAGCACGGCGGCTCCAGTCGGCGACGGCGGTCGTCGACAGTGGCGTACAACAGTCCGGGCGCTTCTTCTTGGAATTCCGCAGCAGTCCCCATATCGGGTCGGCAGCCTGTCGAAGGTCTGTCTACCAGGGAGCTTAGGCAAAGATCAGCTGTGCACGATGGTCCGTCGTAGCTCGGGAAGAGGGCGCCTTACCAGGTCCTCTCTGGGTCAGTTCTTGAAGCAAAGCAGCTTTCCGATTGTGAAGGAGAGCAACAGCAATTCTTCTCGTCCAGCAGGGCTTCAGGGTCAAGCTTCAGTTACTCCAGTTACTCGTCGTAGTGGACTTCAGCTTCTGAACACGATTCCTAGCAGTGAGAGGTCCCCAGATATACTGTTGATCTCCCATTCACTCCGCTGGGTCATACTCAAGCATCCAATCACGACTACGGGCATTCATGCAGGCAGGCAGCCAATCAGGCACACGAGGTATTCAGGCCATTCACTCCTCTCCAGACACTCACAACAAGTTATGTGTATTGCGACAAGTACCGAGCCATTCAACACTCCAAGCTGCATTAATACCGGTTTCGGGCAGGGCTGTCTCAACCATTGTGTCAACCACCAGATACTAGACAGCCACAACATAGAATGTATAATCGTCACACACTTCATTCACCAGGTCCCACCCACAGGCGTACCCACAACATACGGGTGTTGAGAAGGCTCCAGCCAGTCTGGTCAGCACTTCCCCACACTACCATATACGTAACTTCCACCCAACAGCCAGTCAGGGGGAAGGGATAGAGGCAGGGCTTCCCGGGACTTCGGGAAGATCAGGGTAACAGGTGATAGAAGGCAAGAGGCCATGGGGGGCATTTTGTCTTCATCATGATTCTACCGATTCCAATGACAGGGCCTGGGCATTCCAAAATGGAGGAGGCTCAGGGCACAAGTCATTTCAGCACGGAGCTGCCACCAGCCCGTACCCTGCTCTGTGGGTCACACACAGGTGCCCAAAAACATACACTAGGGGCACAGGGTTGTACTCCTACCCATGGGTGCCATAAGGGTATCCCAAGTGTCCGTTCACCAAACCAAAGGAGAGAGAGCTGCACCTCCAGGAGTCCCACATGAACTCCTGCACGGAAAACAAGACAGAACACATGATAAAAAAGCAGTAAAGGGCAAGGATACGGAGGCCCTGTCCCTCCGATGAATTTCCAGCATCACATGCATGACCTGCACAATGTACAGCCCCAGTGTCACAATCCTTGGTACCTCCCCGTTCCCACTCCTCACCTGATTTGTCTTTAAACATGTCCAATACATTTTTCTTTCGGTTCCCTTTAGTTTCCTTTGTCTTTCTTTCCTTTTTCTCGTGCAAGTAAGGGCAAGCACCCTCGGAGGCCACCTTGACCTTTAGGAAAACAGGATCAGGGGGAACCCCAAGGAGCAAGCCCCAAAAACGTCCAGGGAAAAAGCTGATGTGACAGAAAAAACCCTCATCTGAGTAGACAACAGAGGTGATGCCTTTATGTTAGAATTCTTAAGGACCAGGATAGAAGGGTAGCGTCCCTCTTCCCACTGTAGAGATCCTCCAAAGTTCACCCCTGAAACCCAGTGGCAAGGAAATGGTTTCCGGTCCTTTGACAGAATAGAATACTGTTGTGTCCAAATCTTCCAAAAGATTCTTGTAGCAGGTGTAGTATCAACCAGATATGGAACACAGGAAGTGGATAGCAGGAGATACAAGAATAGACAGAGGAAGTGGAGGTGCGTATGAAGACAAAATACCTAGACGAAATGAAGAACGAAAGTACGGAACCAGCAGGAAGAAGCCATTCACTACACAACATGATGTATAATCACTGTAAGAAGATGACAGAAATCGAAGGAACTGGAGTAAAGTATAAAACAGATACGAATAAAAATAGGGATAGCTAGAAATGGTGTAAGCACCGTGATGTACATAGAAATGAATAGATAGCTAAGGTCAGTAACCGGACAGAAGATATAACCCAGAGAGAGGACAGTAGCAGATAGAAAGAACCCGGAAGTACCACAACGCTGGCACTATCAGGAAACAAAAGTAAATAAGCACAGAAAGAATATGAAGGAATAGAATGCAACAGGACAGATCAAAAGAACACAAGTAGAAAAAGATAATGAAGTGAACAGAGAGAGCAGGGTAATATAAAGCAAGCAATTGGAGAAAAAGCGCTAGCACGAACAAGACGCACATGCAGCGAGGGTCCTTAGACGGATACAACGTGAAGTGTCTCCAGAAGTAACCGCCTATAAACACGCGGCAGCCATTTTAGGGGTAAACTAGACCACTGCCACCAGTTTGTGCGCACAATACCCCCCAGCCTCCACTGATGCCAACGCTTCCAGGGACGAAGCGTGACAGTATGCCCCCTTCTTAGCCAGCACCTCCTGGCTTAGTGGGGTACAGAGCATGGAACCGTTGGATAAGGCGGGGGGAGTGAATGTTGCGGGCTGGTTCCCAGGTCCTCTCGGAAGATGAATAGCCCTTCCAATGTACAAGGTATTGGATACCACCTCTCCTATAACTTGAATACAACATCCTATCCACCTCATATTCATCAGGATCTTGAACACCTGGTTGTCTCACTGGGGGCAAGCTTCTCCCAAAAGGATCCTTGCCATAAGCCTTGAGAAGAGATGTATGAAAAACAGGGTCAACCTTCTTAGGGGAAGGAGGCAGTTTCCATTTGAAGGCCAATGGGTTGATCCTGGAGATCACCGAGAATGGACCAATGTACCTGGAAGAAAACTTTCCCCTGCGAACCCAACGAGGCAGGTATTTTGTAGATAACCACACCAAAGTTCCAGTCTTCCAGTCCGGATTAGGTCTACGGGACTGATCAGCTTGAACTTTGTAAGACCAGCGACTGTCCTCGAGGGATTTCAGGGCATCCTTCTGAACTTGTCTGAGAGAGGTTTATAGGTTGTCCACTGAAGGAGAGTTGGTGGTAGAGAAACCACCCCAGGGAAATTGTTCGGGATTGAACCTATAGGTGCAGAAGAACGGACTCATATCTATGGCGGTATGTTTGGCCTTGTTATAAGAAAATTCTGCCATGGGAAGGTATGTAGTCCAGTCATCCTGCTCTACATTACAAAAACAATGAAGATACTGGTCCAGTGTGGTATTTAATCGCTCTGTTTGTCCATTAGTCTTGGGGTGATATCCCAACGAGAGAGCCCAATGTATGCCCATCTGTTCACTGAGAGAAGCCCAGAACTTGGAGGTGAACTGCACCCCTCAGTCAGATGTTATAGTCTGGGGAATACCATGTAATCGAACCACATCCCTGAGAAAAATCCTGGCTGTCTCTGGTGCTGAGGGAACTCCAATTAATTCAGAGAAATGTGCCAATTTATTGTAGGTATCTACTGTCACCATTTTGTCAGTATGGTGATTGGAAACAGGTAAGTCCACTATGAAATCCATCGATATCTGTTCCCAGGGCCTAGATGGAAACTCCTGCTGTTGAAGCAGTCCTAGTGGCCTTTGTCTGGATACCTTGCTTGAGGCATAGATGGGACAAGTCTTGACATACAACTTGGCATCCTTATGCATGTTAGGCCACCACAATTGTCTAGAGAGCAATCCCCCAGTAGCGTTTTGTCCCTTGTGACCGGACATGGGGTTGTCCTGACACCATTGTAGAGCCTGCGCTTGTAATACAGGAGATGGCAAAAAGAGTGGTCCCTTATTTTTTTTTATTTAAAAAAAAACAATTTTATTAATTTTATTCCAACATACAACAGAAACCAAACTTACAGTGAAAATAATGATCGAATATGCATTGCTGCACCCAAGTCCACTATTTCTCCCATTCCCACCCCCCCACTCAGCCTACTCCCCTTCATTTTCCGTTGCTACATCCTGCAGTAGGGATTCCTCTACAACAGTACTTGTTGGATCTCGGTCGCTTGACTCTTCATGTGTGGGCCCAAATAGTTCAGCTATCAGTTGCCTCCAACCTAGTAAGGTTCCAGCCTCCCCCCCCACCTTTACACGCTTCCTGCCACACCATAGTTTCTGCCTCTGCCCATTTTTGTAGATCTTTCCACAACATCTCCAATCTTGGTCTATAACATGCCTTCCATCCCATCGCAATTCTTCTCTTTGCTAGAACATACACTAGATCTTTCAGTTTGCTCACATGTTTAAGTTAACGTGGTCTGGGAAACCCTCCTATCAGGCAAGCCCATGCTGTATCCACCCCCATTTTGATCCCTTTTTCATCCATCTTCTGTGCTATTTCTCCCCAGAATCTCTCTATTATTGGACATGACCAAAACATGTGCACCATTCCCACATTTTCCTCATTACATTTGGGGCATGATTGACGTCCTGCGTTTTTGAATTTGGCTTTTCTTTGGGGTGTCATATATGCCCTGTGAGTTATATATAATTGTATCTGTTGTAATCTGGCGTTTCTTGAAACTTTATTATGATATCCTTGAGCTCGCTCCCACATCCCATCACTCATCGGGGCCCCTACTTCTTCTTCCCAGTCCAGTCTAAGTTGCACCACCTCCTTCCCACTTTGGTCATTATCATCTCATATAATCTGGATGTTTCATGTCCTCCCTCTGCTATGTCATATATCGTGTCTATGGTGGCGTCCGGTTCATCTGCTAGTACCACTTCAGACCAGGTCACTTTAATTCGCTGCACCACCCCATTATATGCGATATACTGCCCCACATGTAACCCCGTTTCTTCCACCAGCCCCTCAAAATCCCCTATCTTCCCCTCCTGCCACACATCACCCATTGTTCCTCTCCCCACTGTTTCCCAGTGCTTCCTAATCATTAGTCTTAGTTGCTTTTCATTTCCCGCCACAGCGACCGATGGAATCTGCGGGGAGGACGGGGATGGATTCTCCATCATCATCCTTGGGCATCCTTCCATCTCCGACTTGGGCATCCATATCATCTCTTTTAAGAAGGATGGGGTGCAGTTAATTTGGAACAACCTGAATTCTAAAGTCAGCTCTTTGGAGAGCCATTTAGCTACATATTGTAGCTGGCTTGCTATATAGTAAATTTCATAGTTTGGTAGTTTAATGCCCCCTTTCTTGTGTGAATTTTGTAGTTTCCATAGGGCCACCCTGTTCCTCATCCCGTGCCATAGGAATTCTCTACATACGCTGTCTAACCTGGCAAAGAATCTTCTAGGTATCAAGTATGGGATGTTCGCGAAGCAGTGCAGTAGTCTGGGCAATAGCACCATTTTAAGCATTGCCCCCCGTCCCATCATTGCCAAGGGGAGCTTCTCCCAAAACTTCATACCATTCTCTATTTTCTTAACTGTTTCCTCTGTATTGTGTTTATGTTCTGCTTCTACCGTATGATATATATCTACCCCAAGATATCTGAATGTGTTGACCTCCCATGGTATCTGCAGGGTTGGCAACTGCTCTAACGGGATCCCTCTATACCTACCCAGTGGAAATATACAGGACTTTCCTTAGTTCACAGCTATTCCAGAGAGTTCCGCACATCGCTCCATCACTTCTAATATGTACTGGACGTTCTCTTCCGGATAGCGTAAGTACAATAACATATCATCAGCATACAAGGAAATTAGATGCGGTTCCCCTCCCATGGTGATGCCTATTGCGTCATACTGCTGCCTCAGGTATATTGCCAGGAGCTCTAGGGCCACAATATACAGCATGGGGGACCATGGGCATCCTTGCCTAGTACCTCTATTGAGTTGCCATCTCTCTGATATTATAGCTCTGTCTTCACCCTGGTTAGTGGTGCGCTGTATAATAGCTTAACCCATTTGAGATATCCCGGTCCCATAGCATAATTGGCCAGGGCCACAATTAGCCTGGGCCATCTGACCGAGTCAAATGCCTTTATCGCATCTAGCGATACTATTGCCATCTCACCCGCATCTCCGTTAGCATATTCAATGACTTGATGAAGACGCCTGAGGTTGTTTGATATATTCCTATTGGGGACATAGCCAGTCTGATCGGGATGTATTAGCTTATTGATGACCCTCCTCAGTCTGTTTGCCAAGACCGCCATTAATATTTTACTTTCCTGATTTAACATTGACAAGGGTCTATAAGAGCTGCAGTCACGGCCAGGCTTATTAGGTTTGGGAAGTGGTATAATAACTGCTTCTCGTAGGGATTCCGGTAGTTTCCCTACCGCATATGCATCGTTGAGCATCTCTAAAAGCGGGGGGAGTATCTCGTTTTTATACGTTTTATAGAATTCGCTTGGGAGTCCATCAGTTCCCGGGGTCTTACAAGTGGACAGCTGCCTCACTACCTCCTCCAGTTCCTCTAGGGTAATCGGTGCATCTAGCTCCTCTCTCTCTTCCGCACTAACCTGTGGTAGTCCAATATCTTGTAACGTGTCTCCTATTTCTTTACTGTTGCTTCCTCCCTCATCTCCATACAGGAGTCTATAATAATCTAAACATTCCTGATTAACCCCTTCTTGAGTATCTACTATGCTCCCATCACCTTTCGCTATCGTTCTGATTGTGGGTCTAGGGGTCTCATTTTTATATAGCCATGCCAGGACTCTCCCTGGTGTGTCCCCTCCTGCATGTTGTCTCTCTATATACTTTTTGTAGTTGAGGTTGCATAATCTTTCCCAGTATCCCACGCATTTCTGTTGCAGTTCAAGTACTACTTCAGTGTCTTCTTTGGTATTATCACCCCTTTTCAACACCATTTCTAGCTCTGTTTCCGCTCCCTGCAGTTCGGTCAAGATCCCACCTTGCAATCCTTTGGACTTAGCTATGGCTATCCCCCTCACCACCACCTTGAAGGCTTCCCAGATTGTGCTTGCTGTCTCTGCGCTGCCAGTGTTTATCTCAAAATAACATATTATTCCCTCTCGCATGTCCTTCTTAAATACATTGGCCCTCATTACGACCCTGGCGGAATACGAAAAACGATGGCGGAAATGTGATACCGCCATCGAATACCGCCCGTTGCGATCATGACCCGTCACCGTAAAGTACGATGCGATTAGCGACACCGTAGTGAATGCCAACGCTAACTGCACCAAGTACGCGCACGCGCGCCGTGCAAAACCGCAATATCCGCCATGGCGCAACGGTACGCGAATGCTGACCCCAGCGGACATTCACCTAACGCCATCCAGCATGGCGGAAAGTACCATTCCGCCATGGCGAGAACTACGGCATCGCGAACCAACCGTAATGGCCCTACTGAGTGCCTGTACTCCACTCCCTGGCCTCATTGCACAACTCCTCGTAGGCGCAATGCAGTCACACCATGCAACCAGTGAAATGTACAAGTCACCCATGCATGCCAACGAACCAATGCATGCAGGGGCCCCAAGTGCCCTGTGAGTGGCCATCCACAATTGGCAACACACCATTGCCGTACTGATGCAGCACAGGCATCTGAAGGTGCAAGTACACCAAAAGGAACTGAAAATGCCATGACACAAAACAACAACAGTCCCCCATCGCTTGCCACCAGTGTAAACCAACAGTCAAAGCAGTAACCTGAGGGAGACTGCACCAGCCCTGTACACATGCCAGTAGTCAAACCAACCATCAGCATAAGCACGTACCACACAACTGTACCCAGAAGCCGGAACCCAATGCAGAACACCTCACAACACATCGCGCCACAAATCGGAATATGCCACATTACTAGCAAAGAATAACGCTACACGGTTAATATCTGAATATAAATTTAATGCACATCAAAATCACCAAGCCCATACAGCCATTTGAGCATAAACTCACAAATGATCAGCATTACTGTGGGCTGCATCCGCAATAAATGACCAGCTTCCCCATGTGTGACGCCCTGTACCTTCATGGCACACAGGGGCTACATCCACGTCAAAAAAGGCAACATGGAAGCGCCTAGGACCGCAGGCCCGTCCCATGAAGTAGGCACTAGTCCAGCTGGAAGCTAGGTATGCTGCACCTAGCCACTAGTACTGCGTAAGGGCATGTGGGCCATTGGCGATCGTCCCATAAGATCGTAATGGTGCTCCACTGATTAACTCGAAGCTGCAGGTGTCGACTGTAGAAGCCATCTGCAGGAGTGGCGTACAGATGGCAGCGGCAGAAGGGGAGGAGATACCTGTCACCCAAATGAAAAAAAAGATAGTATGGGCATCCGAACTTCATATGTATTACTCACTACATTCAACACACCAAACCTACAACCATATGCATGTTAGCCCACTCACAAGGATCAATTGCACCCAAAAATCACTTGCGAATCATAACGACACAAATCGAGGTGAATACACTATTTCAAACGAGTGTCTGTGTGCATGCGCCTGTCAGAACAGGATCCATCAGATGGGATCATCAACGTGCATAGACACAAGTGATTGAAGGCGCGTCGAGACAGGGAGGGTTCAACAAGGGCAGACAGACGATGGTCCCACTATGGCAGCCTTGCATCACATAGCGCAGGGGAAGGGGATAGATTCCAAATAGCCATGTACATGGCAGACTCCCAATTAAATCATCTTTCCATGCATCCATTCATCATTCCCTCAACCCGTAATGAAAACGCCTGAATATTCACTCACATAACATTCGACATTTCCATTGAGTCTGTGCGTAATGCAGCCTTCAAAATCCACTGTGCTCCTGCCCGGATTCCTTGTGTAGTGAAGTCACATGTATTTGGGAACGTCCTGCCTTATCGTCCACTACGCTATAGCGCATCCCATTCAAATCACATCAATCATTGCATTCCCGTCATGGGCCCTGTCTCAAGGACATTCAACAATAGAACGTTACATTTCCAGTCAGACCTGTGGGCGTCTCCACGCCGCTAGTTGAAAAACGAAAGCGCTGTCCTTCGAATTCCTAATTTGCAACATCACGTTGAAAAGGCATCTGTGAACGCTTGTATTCACAAATACATCTATGCAGTGCGGCTGTGTGTGAAAATGGTAACTGGCCTCAGTCACTGATGGGACTCCCCGCCCGTCGGTTAACGTCGGTACAGTGCTGCATGAGTGTCCACCATTGATCGAGCACTACATTCCACTGACCCTTCACAAGTCTGCTCGCGAATGCAAATATCGTATGTGCAACAATGGGACCATAGCAGAATTAACATATAAACCAATATTCCACAGCCTTCGGGATTAAGAACATGAATGCAAATGCAAGATGCCATGCGTCGAATTGCAGCGTCGTGTGCGGGACGTGCTCGCACGAAAGGCATTGCAGCTGACACAGGTGGAATGAATCACCACAGGTGAAGGCTATACAGCCTGAAAACACATAAATTGCATACCCAAACCCCTCCCACAACCACACCCACTCCAGAATGCTACCGGCAGGACTAGCGATGTTGGCCCTGGGGGACCTGATAGCACTGCAAGTACTCCAACTTCAAGAAGAAGACGAACGCCAACTACTACAACAACCGGCCGCACAGAGGAGACGCAGGAGGAGGAGGAGGAGGGCAAGGCATGGCCAGCAAGCCCCACCAGCACAGCCACTACCACCACGCAGGCAGCCCGCAATCCCACGCCTCCGAGCTAATCCGTTCAACCTCACAGCTGAGCAGATCCACACCCTCTACCGTTTGGACCGGGACACCATAACCGCCATTGTCGACATGACACACGCTGACCTTGTCAGCATGATAGATAGCCCAACCGCCATCCCACCCCTACTGAAGGTGGTGTCTGTACTCCACTTCCTGGCCACAGGCACCTACCAGCACACAGTCGGACAGTTGCATGGCATTTCACAGCCCCTATTCTCACGGACACTATTCCAAGTGCTTGATGCCCTCCTGAAGCACTCAGATGACTACATCACTTTACCACGCTCGGAGCAGGAGCTTACAAACACAAAAGTGGGATTCCATGCACTTGGCGGCATACCGGGTTGCATTGGTGCCATCGACTGCACCCATGTGGAATTGGTTGTCCCACATGCCATGGAGGCCCAGTACCGCAACCGGAAACAATATCATTCTATCAATGTACAAATGGTGTGTGACTCCAACAGGATCTTTACACATTGTTCTGCCCGATTTCCAGGATCAACACATGATTCCATGGTCTTGCGGAACTCTAGAATACCACGCTACATGGAGCGACACGCAGGGCGCCGATCCTGGCTACTCGGTGAGTCTCATTTCATGCATGAGTATGTGGGGTAGGTGATGCGTGAATGACCTGGCAGGAAGGGGGGGGGTGCGTACGTAGCAATGACATTCCACAAACATCCTTTCTTGTCCACATACAGGTGATTGCGGGTATCCACTGAAGAGATGGCTCCTTACACCAATCCGGAACCCACAGGACCAGCATGAGGAGGACTACAACCATGCCCACTCACGTACCCGTGTGGTCGTAGAACAGGCATTCGGCCTACTGAAGGCTCGTTTCCACTGCCTCAGCAGGTCTGGCGGGGCACTCCTGTACCGCCATGAGAAGGTGGCAAAGATGGTCATGGCATGTGTCATGCTACACAACATGTGCGTACGTAGGAATGTGGCCATGCCCCCCGACGCAGAACTGCTTGCACCCGAAGATGGTCATGATGAGGGTGGTGATGTGGAAGCACCTCAAGGGGTCCGCGAGGCACAGGAGGCCCGTGAATTACGTCAGAATCTCATAGATGCATGCTTCTAGCACTCACGCCTGGTGGCTGTTACATGGACACGGGACTTGTGGCACTGTGTGTGTCTGGAACATGCACAATGTGGACTGTACGCCAAGATAGGCCTCGTACACAGAGATCAATGTCCACACATCTCATTGGATGAATATGAAGAATTGTATTGCAGATGTGAAATGACATTACACACCCAATCGAACCGCCACCCAAAGAAGCACAACACACCCCCTCCACCCTCCTAACCCCCCCAACACCAGTGTCCAATGACGCTCATTGTCAGTGGGCAGACGCTATTGCAAGCCCCCTCTCCGGGTATCAGGGGCACCCCTGCCTGTGGAGCGCCGGTTCCTCCCAGATCTACGTTGGGTGCTGCCCTGGACGGAACTTGCAACGGATGATGTCTCTGCCTGCTCACGTCCATGCATGTCCCTAAGGGTTTGTGAGAGCTCAGTGAGCTCACGGCGCACAGCGGCAAGTTCACCACATACATCTTTGGACGTCGCATGCAGTTCCCCCCTCAGGCTCTCGGTGCTTCTCTCCATTTGTCCCCTCAGGCTCTCGGTACTTCTCTCCATTTGTGCCCTTAGTGTCTCTGTACTACACTCCATTTCTGCCCTAAGTGTCTCAGTAGATGTTTCAATGGCTGCCTTAGAACCCCCACATTCAGCAGCATGCTCCTTGAGGAGCGTGGAGATTTGCTGCTGTTGCACTATCATCTGCTCGAGGGACTGTTGCCTCTGCTGGGCCATGCCCATTTGCGGTGGTGTCACAGAGGGGCTGGACGCCTCATGTTGCCTTGCAACAGGCCTTGTGGGGGTTGGCCAGTCGTCGTCTTGTGGGTGCCCCTGCGTGGTTTCCTCATGGTGTACGGGATGATACAAACAGGGGGATTGAGACAGGTCATGGATGTGTCCTACTTCGGCAGCACCGTTTTCTGTGTCGGAGCATGCTGGCATGTATGCAGTGTCACCTGTGGTGCTGCTGCCACCAGAAGCAGTGCCTTCTGTGGCATCCATTGGGGGGACCTGTGGTGCTGCTGTTGTGGACATGCTGGCTGCTGGGGTGCCTGTTGATGTCCCCTCCAGTGTGCTGCCACTCGATTTGTGCTGCTGCCGTGTCTTGATCCGTGCAGCTGAGGTGGAGGGTCTTTGGCCGTTGGTCTTGGTCCTCTTTGCAGGTGTGCTGGTAGGGGTGTCCTGAAGCTCGTCGTTGGAATCGGACCCTGTGGTGGAGTAAAGGAGGGCGATCGTTATTCATGGGTCTGTGGTAATTGTAATGGCAATTGTATCACATGCATTGGGGTGGTACCTGGGGGTGATTTGGGTCAGGGCCTTGGAGGTGGTCTCATTTTTGTGTGCATTGGGGATGCAGTTATTTTGCAGTCTGCAGTTAGGGTGTGCATGCTGCACATGTAGAGTGTGTTTTTTGGATTTTTAAATATTTATTTATTTAATCTGACTTTTAAGGGGCGCTGTCATGGCAATGTATGTGGTCGTTCTCCTGGACATGTGTTTCTAGTGCACTATGGGGACACATGGTACTTCACATGGTTGGTAATTGTGGATTTGGCATAGTTTCATTTGTGCCACCTACCTGATTCTTCTGATGTCTGCACTCCTTTCTCCATCCCTCCGACTCCCTCTATGCTCTCCATTCCAATGGTGGAGGCACAGATTTCTTCCCAGGGGGTCAACTTGATGGGTGATTCCGATCCTCCCCCGGTAGCTGTGGCAATGTTCCGGTTGGCAGAGAGTATGCTCCGGACGCGTATCCGTAGGTCGTCCCATCGCTTTCTGCATTGCTGTGGGTTGCGGGGTGCGGTCCCCACCGCACTTACCCGCTGTGCCACCAGCGCCCATATGGCCTTCTTGTTCGCAAGTGCCGTCCTGGTCATTTGCGTCGAGAAGACGACGGCAGCGTTCTCCTGGAGGGTCTCTGTGAGCACGGTGAGTTCCTCGTGGGAGAAGTGGACCTGCCGCTTGCGGTCGCACGCTTTTTTAGCAACTTTTCCCATATTGATTTTTCGGACTGGGGTGGCTTACGGGTTGGGATGTGTCTCAGGGTCGGATTTTTAATGGTTGTGTTGGGATTCTGATTTTATGGGTGTGCGGCGTGCTGTTTCCCGTTCCGGCCCCATGTTTTTAGTTCCGTTTCCGTATATTTACGGTGACCATATTTTGCGCTGACCGCTCATTACGGTGACCGCTAAGATGGGTGGCGGAATTGCACCTAGGGCGACGTACGACGGCGGTAAGGGGCGTTTTGGGGTCATTTCCGCCATCGCGGACTTTGCACTTCCGCCATGGCGTAATGCTCGTGCCCGATGGGTCAGAATTAGCCGCACTTTCCTCCATCGTGCAGTGGCGGAAACGCTATTTACGCTATGGCGGTCATGTCAGTTGATTTCCGCCAGGGTCGTAATGAGGGCCATTGTCTTTCAACGCCTCTGCTCACAGGCGCCATGTCGGTATCCTTGCTCTTGGGGGTCGGTATTGCCATACTAACATCAGCGGCGAGTGGTCGGAAAGAACCCTCGTCTTGTACTCTGCTTGCACAATTTCTATCATTAGTTCATGCGTAACAAACACATAGTCTAGCCTAGTATGTAGGTCCTGAGGGGCTGCATAGTGTGAATAATGTCTATCCTGCGGATGGCATGACCTCCATGCGTCATCCAACCCAAAATCCGCTAATAGTAACTGCAATGTCTTTGCAGCTGGAGTGGGTCTATCTATCTTGGTGTCCGATCTATCTATTTTCTGGTTCAGTACACAGTTGAAGTCTCCCCCCCAAATTACTGCCCCCCCAACACTCCCACTGAGTTTACCATATAGGGTTCTGAAGTATGCTGCCGTGTCCTGATTTGGGGCATAAGTGTATACAATATATATCTCTCTGTTCTCCACCAGCCCTTTCATTACCACCATCCTCCGGTCTGACTCCGCTGTAGATTGCATTAGCTGGAACGGGACATGCAGTGCCACCCAAATAATTACCCCTCCGGCATAGGCTGAATATGTTGCCCCCACAACCGTCCCCCTCCACTTCTTACGTATCACTTTCAGCTTTTCCTGTGTTAAATGAGTCTCTTGTAGCAAGGCTATGTCAATATTCTGCCTGCGCAGGTACATCATTTCCTTATTTCTTTTCAAATAGCTGTTGAGCCCCCTAACCAAGTAACAATTTTAAGGTCTCCCATGGCTTATATCGTTTTACTGGGGTGTAGGCTCGCACCCCAACTTTCCCCCCTCCCCAACACTCCCCAACTTTAAACACCTCAACATCCCAACTCCAACCTTCCCCTCCCCCCCCTTTTCCCCTTCCCCAATTTCCACTGCAATCTCCCCCACCCCAACCCTCCCACAAATGGCCCTTTTCCAGCAAGTGCCGTACTTACGGCTCAGCAGGGAGATATCACCCTAATGGTGATTCAACTATTCTACTACTTGGGGGGTAAGCCTTCTCCAGCTAATAACTCCAACTTAACATATCTGTCTAAGCGCCTTCTTCGCTGCCCATCCTGATTTTCACGGTTTATATTCTAGTCCATCATGTCCAAATGTCATTTGTTTAACATCTCCTGACACTATTCTATTTCCTAGTTCTGTTGCCCTTTTACTGGCTCCCTCCTCCCTCCAACCACCCTACATAGCATTATAGTCAATTATCGTGTTCTTGCTGATCTTGCTGCTCATCTCATTCCGGACAGCCATTTGCATCCAGCCATGTTGCCACCTCCTCCGGGGTGTCAAAAAATAACGCTTTCCTTTGTGGAAAATTTTGAGCTTTGCAGGATACAGGAGCATGTATTTGTATCCAGCTGCGCGCAGTCTCCTCTTGATTGCCACATATCTATACCGCTGTCTTTGCACCTGCATGGTGTAATCGGGATATGCAGTGATGGTCACAGATCCTCTTTTTATCGTCCCTCCTTTCCGGAAGAATTCCAATATCTTCTCTCGGTCTCTGTAGTTCAAGATTTAATTGCTCTGGTAGGGGCCCCAGGTAGCGGTCTTCTCATCATCGCCCTGTGTGCTCGCTCGATTGCAAACCCTTGGGAGACCTCACCAGCTCCTATTTCCTGTAATATCATGTTCTCCACATAGTTTGTGGGATCTTGCCCTTCCTCCCCCTCCGGGAGCCCGACCACCCGTATGTTGTTGCGCCTTGCCCGTCCTTCCGCCCCCTCTGCTCGATTCTCCAAGTTAGCCACCTGCTGCTTCAATATGTGGACTTCTTTGGCATTATTCGCGCTAGTGTCTGTGTTAATCTTCACTGCACTTTCTAGGCCACTCGTTCACTCCACCAGGGCCCTCATGTCCTGTCTCAACAGGTTGACCTCGATTCCCACTGCATCTATTTTATTCTCCAGTGCAGTTCTCATGACTGCCATCGCTGCCCCCCATGAGGTTTTCAGTTCTGTTATGGCCGTTAAGATTGCGCTATCCTCTCGAGGAGTGGCTACATCTGCCGGTGCAGTCACCGTACCCTGCGCTGGGGTGTTGGGAGATTGCTGCAACTTTGCGAAGATGTCCATCGTGGGCTGCTTGCTTTTAACTTTTCTGCCCGTCATAGACATTGCTCTGCTTTGTTCGTGCCGTAGGGCCTGTCCTCGCCAGGGCTGACTGCTGCAACTTATCATGTGTTCCCATCCAATGTTATAAGTTACAGTGCTCCCCAGTAATTATTGCCTCAAGCTATATCTCAGCGCTTTGTCTACTGCAACCATTTCCTTTTACTAAGGCCTCAGTATATGTCTTATATTATGCTTTCCCCTGCCCCCAGCTTGCCTGTTACTCCGGTGTTTCTGTTACTTGCTGCTTACTGGCTTAATCGTTCTGATGGCCAGTGTGTCTATTAAGGAACCTTGTACTTTATCCCTTCACTGTATGCAGCTTCTCAGGGGGGGGGGCATGCACCGCTCCTCCATCCCTTCCAGGAGTTCCTTTCCTTGCCAGTCTCTAGGGGAGAGGGGGCACACAACGGTCCGCACCCTAGTCCCAGTCCGCTCCTTACTTGTCGGCTTATCCCTAAGCCTCTGTATGAGTGCAGGCAGCCCCGCGTGTCGATCATTGTGATGTTTCGCCCCTTGCTCTTATACTCGAGTTTGGCTGCCTCCTGTTGCTGTCCACGTGATGAGCGGGATTCCTTATAATCTTTGTTCCCAGCCTTGCGCACCCAGACCAACTCTCCCCGCCACACAGCACGGTCCTACGTGCTGCACCATTATTCTTGTGGGCATATTTCCAGGTCGTCCGTCCTCCGCTTCTTGCTCGCCACAGCTTGAACAGGCTGCGGCGGGCTATGTGTTCTGCGGTGTCCTTTTCCCCACCAGCGCTACTCTCGCAGCTCGCGAGTCGCAAGCCTCAGTATGCCTTTGTGCCAGTGGGTGGCTTCGCCATCAGCCCCTCACATCCTGCACTTATTTGCACCGCTATTTCGTCCATTGGGGCCACCTCGCATTTCTTAGTGTACGCAGGGGCCGGGACCGCAGTTCTTTTTGTTTGCGCACGGCTGCCCTCCACCTCGCGCTCTGCCTGCCGTGTCGCGTAATCTCCAGCCATCTCCTCACACCACTGGGCACCGCACCTTCCGTCTTCTTTTGTTTGTTGGCCAATAGGGGTATGCTTATAGTATCACGGCGCACGTCTTCTTCCAGTGTCTGATATATCGTGCTTCATTTAGCAGCTCGTTCTGCTTTCGCTCCTTACATCCTCACGGGCCCCTTTTGTCCCGAGTACACCGCCATCTTGTCTTTATTGTTGTCTTTATTGTTGCCACTCTCGGTCCGTGCAACAAAGTTTCAATTTTGCACTTGCCTGGGTCGATTTCCTCGTGGGTGCTTGCTTATTATTCCAGACGCCTTCATGTACCCGTGGTGCTGTTTTAATGTCTTGATCTGCTGCCAGGCAGCTCACGCTTCTCAGGATCAATCAACGGATCACAGAGCTCAGTAGAGATGCAGCTTACTCCATGGCTGCCAAGCCATGCCCCCCTAGAGAGAGCTCCCTTATGTACCATTAAACCATTCTCAAGTGGAGTCAAATCCTTGGGGAAATCATTCTTCTTCATTCTCTTGGTGGCTTCACATAAATCCTTAAGGAATGGAAACACAGAATCCAAAAACCTTGGATTAGGTAAAAGAATTTCGGTATCCCTATACTTACCAGACCAATCTCCTAGACTCCTGGATAATGAGTCTGCCACAAAATTTTTGGAGCCGGGAACGTAGGTGATATTGAAATCAAAACGCGAGAAATAGTATGCCCACCTAGCATGGCGAGAATTCTTACATTCCATTTGTTGGAGCACCTTGAGATTGCGGTGGTCAGTTCTGACCTAAAAGGGATGAGTGGCACCTTGGAGAAGATGACGCCATTCCTTGCAAGCTTGGCGAATGGCTAAACTTTCTAGAACGGAATAGTTCCTTTCGCTGGTGCTCAGAGTGCATGAGTAGTATGCAATTGGATGTTCTGTTCCGTCCTTCTCTTGAATCAGCACTGCCCCAATGGCGCCTCCTGAAGCATCCGCCTCTAGAATAAAAGGTTGTGTTTGATCAGGCTGTATTAATATAGGAGCCGTGGTGAATAACCTCTTCAACTTCTGGAAGGATTCTTGTGCAGCAGTAGAAAAGAAGAACGGAACACCTTTCTTGAGTAAGGAGGTTATAGGCAAGATGACATCTGAGAAATTAGTAATGAATCGCCTATAAAAATGTGCCAGTCCCAAGAATTTCTGAACCTCTTTCACTGTTGTGGGTTGTCTCCATTCCAAAACAGCCTTTACTTTGTCCTGATCCATTTGGACACCTTCAGGTTAATATGAACCCTAAGTAAGAAACCTGAGACGCCTCAAATGTACATTTCTCCGGTTTAGCATACAATTGGTTGGCTTGAAGTCTGCATAACACCTCTCTCACATGTTTGTGATGCTCTTCCAGTGTAGTGGAGAATATCAAGATATCATCCAAGTACACTGCCATGGTCAAGAATAAAAGATCAGTGAATATCTTGTCCACAAACCTTTGGAAGAATGCAGGGACGTTTACCAGCCCGAATGGCATGACCCTGTATTCGTAGAGACCCAATGGCATTCGAAAGGCAGTCTTCTATTCATCGCCTCTTTTAATTCGCAGCAAGTGGTAGGTTCCACGGAGGTCTAGCTTAGTGCAGAATTGAGCTCCACGGACCGCCTCAAGAATGTCCCGGATGAGATGCATTGGGTATCGGTCTCTGATGGTCAAAAAATTAAGACCCCTGTAATCAATACAAGGTCTTAATTCAGAAGACCCCTTTTTGGAAATGAAGAACAAGTTTGCTCCTCCTGGGGATTTAGACTCTTGAATAAGACCATTATGTAAGTTGGCATCCAGATACTCCCTGAGTGCCTGTTTCTCCGGAACAGAGAGAGGAAACATCCATCCAAATGGAATTTGCGCCCCTTCTTGGAGTTCGATATTGCAGTCTTCTGGTCTGTGTGGAGGTAACAACCGAGGGAATCTGTCCTCAAACACCTCCTGCTATTCCTGATATGCTCTTGGTATCAAGGACACAGATACCTTGGTAGGCGTGATCTGTTCACTTGTCTGGGAGTATGTCTCAGGAGTTGTGAGGCAAAACTGTGAGCAGTAGGTGGAGGCAAAACGAAGAGTATTGGACTTCCAATCTATTTTGGGATTATGTTGTCTCAACCATGGTATTCCCAGTATGACTGGGAAGTGTGCAGCTCTGATTATGTTGAATGTTAATTGCTCAGTGTGACTGCCCAACGTTACCTGGATGGGAAGAGTCTCCATAATTATGGGGTCGGATGAGAAGGGGGTACCATCTACCCCTTCCACTGGAATAGGCTTCTTCTTCTCTCTGAGTGAAATCATGTTGTTCTTGGCCCAGGTAACATCTATGAAGTTTCCAGCCACTCCACAGTCCAGCATGGCATGTGTCTTGAGACTCTGTTGAGGGGAAATCTTCAACTGTATCGAAAACACCATTAGACAATTGTCTTCTTCCTCTTCTAGTGATCTGGTGTGGTCACAGGGTTTGGTGCACAGCTCCCTGATACCTCCCCTGCATAGGTTCAGGGTTGAGCGTTTCCCTGGCGCTTAAGTAGAATTTCAGGGCAGGAATTTAGTTGGTGTTTAGCCGAACCACAGTAGGCACACAGTCCTTTCTCACTTCTCCTTCTTCTATAATCGGAGGACAACAATTCTCTCGTAGCCCCTGTCTGCATAGGCTCTTCCGAGGAGCCACGATCTCTTGGATTGGGTGAGAAGGTAGGTAACAGGGAATAGTACCTTCCTCTTCATCTTTCCTTTTTCCTTTCATTGCAGCAATATTTGACCTGGAGTGCCGCTGTAGCGTGCTCCTCGAAACCTATTGGGTCTGGGCATTCTTGCCAATTCATCCTTAATTTCCTCATGCAGTCCTGTGCAAAACAGCGTCTGTTGTGCTGAATCGGGCCATTCTGATTGTGCAGAATAAGGTTGGAATTGTGAAACATAAGTCTTAACATCCTGCTTTCCTTGTCTGATATCTACCATTGCTTCAAAGGATGAAAACTGCACCTCAGGCCGATCAAAACGGCTCTTAAAGTTTTGCACAAACTGCACATAATTAGTTATTGATGGTTCTGCGTTTGTGACCAAAGGCGATGCCCAAGCAAGTGCGTTTCCTATTAAGTTGGCTACCACAAAGCCCACCTTGCATCTGTCCGTCTTGTAGGTCTTTCGGCAAAAGGAAACGTATATTTGATAAGCATCCAGGAATTCTTTAAGTTGTTTTGGGTTGCCATCATACTTTCGATAGGGAAATGGAAGAGAGGGGAGATCTCCTTGGGTGTCTTCTCGAAGTGCTTCTTGTTGACTCAGAACAGCGTTCTGATCCTTAAATGTCAGATCTCCAAACGAAGCCCCTGTATGGCATTAGCTAACTCCTGGTACTGTTCCAGGGAAGCCATGGTAGTAATTGGGCATGGTATACTGTCAAAGTCTGTGGTACCTCCCCGTTCCCTCTACTCACCTGATTCTTCTTTTAAGATGTCCAATTCCTTTTTCTTTCGGTTCCCTTTAGTTTCCTTTGTCTTTCTTTCCTTTTTCTCGTGCAAGTAAAGGTGAGCTCCCTCGGAGGCCACCTTGACCTGTAGAAAAACAGGATCAGGGGGAACCCCAAGGAGCAAGCCCCCAAAGACATCCAGGGAAAACCTGATGTGGCAGAAAAAACCCTGATGTCGGTACACAACGTGATGTATAATCACGGTAAGAAGATGACAGAAATCGAAGGAACCGGAGTAAAGTATAAAACAGGTACAAATAAAAATAGGGATAGAGATGGCTTAAGCACTGTGATGTATGTAGAAATGAATAGATAGCTAAGGTCAGTAACTGGACAGAAGATATAACCCAGAGAGAGGTCAGTAGCAGATAGAATGAACCGGAAGTACTGCAGAAACAAAAGTAAATAAACACAGAAAGAATATGAAGGAATAGAAAGCAACAGGACAGAGCAAAAGAACACAAGTAGAAAAAGATAATGAAGCGAACAGAGAGAGCAGAGTAATATAAAGCAAGCAATTGGGAGAAAATGCGCTAGCATGAACAAGACGCACAAGCAGCGAGGGTTTCATGAACCCTCGGATGTGTCCCTTCTGGACTTCCTGGTCCCTGACATATAGGGCCTTGCACTCAGCAGTACTCCCAACATGGCCGTCAAACACGGAATGCTGTTTACCAGCTTCCGCGTTGGACGCATCACGTTCTATAAAGAAGACACGCCCCTGCGGCCCTGCGCGTCTCAACGCTACCGCTTGCAGTGGCTAGACGTGTGCTGTCGTAGTTCGCTCTTGGTAACTACTTTGATTCCTGGTTCCTGGCCCCTATTATTCCTCCTCATTCATTCCTTTCCTTTTTGTCCCCTCATGCATCCCGGATCTCTGTGTACCCGTTTTCCGAGTGCACTCTTCATCGGTTTTCCTGGACTTCCCGGACATTCTGAACGTTCCAGGAGTCGGAACGCTGACCGCACGCTGGAACCCGAGGACGTACGCACAGGGTTATACAAGACCCGAACTGTGCGCAAGAAGACTCCATCGAAGAACTCCAATAAACAACACAGACAGGTGAGAAGGGGGGAAACCTGTGACAGATTGAGACGTCAACAAACTGAAATTGATACGGACATGGAGGCGGCAGTTCAAGACCTCATGCGCGGCATGCAGGAGTTAACAATAGAAGTGCAGAACCTTAAAGCCGAGAATGCCGCATTAAAACAATTAGTCCTGTCACGTGATTCCGCGACCAAGGAAATCGTATTGCTGGGCGGAGTAGTGGATAAATATGATGGTTCATCAAAAACCCTTTGCGGATTCCTTGATTCATGTTTAGTCCACTTTACCTTTAACCCCTATTGCTTCTCTACCCCCAGGGCAAAGGTGGGCTTTATAATTTTGCATCTTTCCGGGAATTCTGGAGATGCCCTCCTAGATGACTATGATGGGTTCGTACAGGCTCTAAAGACCATGTTTGACTGCCCAGATCAGGTCTATAGTGCCCTGGAACGCCTACTGGATTTCCAACAAGGTTCACAGGATATGCTTACCTATGTGACTCGCTTTAAGCAACTGGCCAAAGAAGCAGATTGGTCCTCAGAAGCCTGCTTTACCCTTTTTCGAAGAGGACTGAATGAAGAAATAAAAGATGAGCTAGCCAGGGTGGTTCGCCCAGGTTCCTTCCAGGCTCTTATGGACCTCTCTTTACAGATAGGCTTCCGTATCCAGCAAAGGAAGGCAGAAAAGAAGAAGACTTAAGTGCCTTACCAAAAGACCTCCATAGAACCTTCCTCTAAAGCTGAGCCCACTCCTGCCCCCACTACAGATCTAGAACCCATGCAACTGGGGGGCTTCCGTGGACCCATATCCCCGCAAGAAAGAATGCGACGGATTCACACTGGGCTGTGTATGTATTGTGCCTCAGACAAACATCTTGTGAGAGAATGTCCCGTAGCTCCTCCACAGCATTCGGGAAACGCCAGCTCCCGATCCTAGATGGAGCACAGATTCGGGAGAGAGATGTTTGCTCCACATCTATTCCATCCTTGAACTCTCCTGGACAAAACAATCTTGTGATCTTGCAGGCCTTTCTATCGCCATCCAAGAAAGAAACCTACCCCATTTTAGCATTGGTGGATTGTGGAGCCATGGGGATATTTATAGATCAAGATTGGGTCACTACTCACCACATTCCATATGAAACTCGAGGCATCATGCAACCTGTAGAGGCTATCAATGGAAGAACTCTCTCTTCAGGACCCATAACCCTACAAACCAAAGAGATCCAGCTCTCGATAAACCATCATCGAGAGGTGATCAAATTTGACATCATAAAGTCTGCCCATTATCCAATGGTACTGGGTATGCCCTGGTTACAGAAGCACAACCCATACATCAACTGGGCAGCAGGATCCTTGTTTCTTGGTTCAGAGTATTTTATCTCTCACTGTCTATCCCTGGATTCCTCTACGACATCTTCTGAAGGAACGCTGACAGACCGGCAAGGCCCATTCATGGTCTCAAATATCATCCAGGTTCCTAGGGCCTATCAGGATTACACTGATGTTCAACTGCCATAGTTCAGGCCCTACCTCCTTGCAGACCTGAACATTGCGCTATTGATACTGAACCCTCAGCAGTGATTCCTTTTGGAAGGATGTTCATTCTATCCGAACCAGAGAAAAGGGCCCTCCGAGAGAAAGGTTGGATACCAACCTTGAAAATGGCAACATACGACCATCCAAATCTCCGGCGGGAGCTTCGTTGTTCTTTGTTCCCAAGAAAGATACTAAGGAGATTAGGCCTTGTCTTGATTGTTGTGGTTTAAATCAATGCACCCTCAAGGACCGCTACCCATTGCCCTTAATCTCAGATATCCTGGAAGCAGTGAGAGGAGCTGTAGTCTTCAGGAAATTGGATCTCAGAGGTGCCTACCATCTGATCCGTATAAAGGAGGGTGACAAATGGAAAACAGACTTTAGAACACCTGTTGGTCACTTTGAATACCTGGTCATGCCCTTCAGACTCGCCAATGCCCTAGCGGTCTTCCAACGTTTCATGGACCGGGTGTTCTCCGATATGCTGTTCCTCTTCGTCATAGTTTACCTGGACGATATTCTGATATACTCCAAGGACCATCTTAAGCATGAAGAGCATGTTAAGGCAGTCTTACAGCGACTACGTGAACATAAGCTCCTGGCTAAACCTGAGAAATGCCTTTTTCATGTCTCTACTGTTCACTATCTAGGACTTGTCCTTAGTCCAGAAGGAATAGGAATGGACCATTCAAAAGTAAAAGCCATACTATCTTGGCCTGTTCTAACTACCGTGAAACAGATTCAATCCTTCCTGGGGCTTGCCAACTTTTACCGGAAATTCATACCTTCCTTTTCTTAGATAGTTCAATCGATCATCACATTGTCGAAAAAAGATACTCCCTTTCTCTGGACAGCAGCCCAAGATGAAGCGTTCCAACGATTGAAGGCAGAGTTTACACAAGCCCCCATCCTGGCTCAACCTGACATCGATCGACCTTTCCTAGTGGAGACGGATGCCTCTAACTACGCCATTGGAGCAGTTCTAAAGCAGGAATTCGAGGACAACTTAGAACATCCCATTGCTTATCTTTCGCGAACCCTAACTCCCAGCGAGACTCATTATTCTGTTATGGAAAAGGAACTGTTAGCCATCCGTCAAGCCTTCACAGAGTGGCGTCATCTACTCCTGCGAGCAAAACATCCTGTTCTGGTCCGTACGGACCATTGGAATCTTCAAGTTTTACAGTCTCTGGAATATAGGAATAGTCGCCACGCCCGTTGGGCCTTCTTCTTCGCCCAGTATCAGTTCCAGATCCATCATGTCCCTGGAACACATAACATAATTGCTGACGCCTTATCCCGACATCCCGACTACGAAACTCTTGAAGATCGGTCCTTCCCAAAGATGTTTCCCCACACAATTTTTGTAGCCCAAGCAATCAGCCTCCTCGAAGACATTCAGATGCAAACCCAGTCCTCTGAGATCTGGAAGGAATTTACAGTGAAGAATCGATGGAATCTTAGAACAAAGGACGGGGATTTGTTCAAGGATAATGGCCTGGTCATTCCCACACAGAGACTACGACAAAGGATTATGAACCTCTGTCACGATACCCTTCACTCAGGACATCGTGGCATCTCCAACACTCTGCGTCTAATACAAAGACAATTTTGGTGGCTAAAAATGAAAGTTGACGTTCAACTGTACATCCAAGCCTGTGCAGTCTGCAATCAAAACAAGCATGATAACAAGAGACCGGCGGGTCTCTTACTCCAACCAACGCTACCAACAAGGCCCTGGGAATTCATCACTACAGACTTTATTGTGGAATTGCCACCTTCCAGAGGATACACAACTATCATGGTCACCATTGATTTATTCACTCACATGGCTCATTTTACACCATTGTATAAACTAACATCTTCCTCAGAACTCGCTGGGATCTTCCTGGAACACATATTCCGACTTCATGGACTCCCTTCCAAGATCATATCAGACAGAGGACCTCAATACATATCTCAATTTTGGAAACACTTATGCCGTATACTAGGAATGCAACGTGCCCTCTCCTCAGGTTATCATCCACAGACCAACAGAGCTACTGAACGTGTGAACCAAACCCTAGAGCAATATCTTCGTTGTTTCACCACCAAGGTCCAGGACAATTGGTCACTCTTAATACCTGTGGCTGAATTCGCCTATAACAATTCGGATCACTCGGCTGTCAAGACCAGCCCTTTTTTTAGCAGTCAAGGATTCCACGCTTCGGTTCTACCATCCATTCTCCCACATCCTACACCTGTACCTACAGTCGACTCCTGGATTGAAACCCTCATCAACGTACACAAGGAAGCCAAAGAACACCTAGAAAGGGCCCAAACTAACACCAAGCATTATGCGGACTCCAAAAGAAGACCAGGGCCTTCCCATGCAGTGGGTGATAAGGTCTGGCAATCCTCGAAATTACTGCCTCGTCATTTACGACTGAATAAGTTGGCTCCCTGGTACTATGGCCCCTTTTCCATAAAGGAAATCATAAACCCAGTGGCCTTCTGACTCAAACTACCAGACTCCTGGAAGAGGATCCATCCGGTGTTTCACACATTTCTAATGAAACCATACATCCAGTCCTCGCGGACTGCCCCAAGGTCTACCCCTGTAATTGTCGATGACCAGCTGAAATAAGTGCCCAGAATATGTGACTACAGGTACAGACGTGGTCAGTTACAGTATCTGGTTTAGTAGAAAGGGTACCCTCCCAGTGAATGCACCTGGGAACCAATCTCAAACCTAAATGCCCCCAGATTACTCAGAAGGTATCATCTTATACACCCGGGCAAACCCGGAGGAACAGGCCTTCGGAGGAGGCATGCTGTCATGAACCATCGGAAGCGTCCCTTCTGGACTTCCTGGTCCCTGACACATAGGGGCTTGCACTCAGCAGTACTCCCAACATGGCCGTCAAACACAGAACGCTGTTTACCAGCTTCCGCGTCAGACGCATCACGTTCTATAAAGAAGACACGCCCGCGGCCCTGAGCATCTCAACACTACTGCTTGCAGTGGCTAGATGCGTGCTGTCGTAGTTCGCTCTTGGTAACTACTTTGATTCCTGGTTCCTGTCCCCTATTATTCCTCCTCATTCATTCCTTTCCTTTTTGTCCCCTCTTGAATCCCGGATCTCCGTGTACCTGTTTTCCGAGTACACTCTTCATCGGTTTTCCTGGACTTCCCAGACATTATGAACGTTCCAGGAGTCAGAACGCTGAACACACGCTGGAACCCGAGGACGTACGCACAGGGTTATACAAGACCTGAACTGTGCGCAAGAAGACTCCATCGAAGAACTCCAATAAACAACACAGACAGGTGAGAAGGGGGAAACCTGTGACAGAGGGTCCTTAGATGGATACAACGCGAAGCGTGTCCGGAAGTAACCGCCTATAACCATGCGGCGGCCATCTTAGGGGTAAACTAGACCGCTGCAGCCGGTTTGGGTTACACAAAACCCCCCAGCCTCCACTGATGCCAACGCTTCCAGGGACGAAGCGTGACACCCGGAAAGTTAACCCACCATTGAAATGCTTGAAATATATACATAAAAAGATTGTTTTAGTATTATTATTTTAGCCAACATATAAATCCAGTAAACAATGAGTGAAACCTTTTTTGGGATAGCATGTGCAGTGAACTGAATCACTTTGGGGACCTCTGTAATGACGCATAATTGAGTGGGATCTAATTTGGGGGTAATGACCAGTGCCCAGACACGATTTGCACACGTTAATATCAGTGTACTGTTCTTGCAATCTCAATCACACCCTCTTGGACACAAAAACAAGGATGTGTTATAACAATACATTCCAAATAGATCACAAAAAGAGTGGCAGTGGATTCTGACTCATAACATGAGTGAAATGCACCTGCGTAACAGTTGCCAAAGACAAGCTTAACAAATCCATTCCCAAAACGTCAGAGAACAATTAAAAATACAGTTATATTTGCAATACATATTCAAAACAAACACAAACGTGAATAGAGGGATGTGTTTTCTGAAGAAGACTGGTTAATATTACATGTACAAAGACAAAGCGACAAAGCAAAAACAAAGAGGTGATGGTTGGAAGGTTTAGAATGAATCTCAACATCTGGCATTGCTCCGGGCAACCCTGCAGACCATCGTTCTTTGCCTGCCAAGCCATTACAGAAGGGGAAAGACCATATGCAAATCAGGCTTGGTCCCATCCCAAAAGGGGCTGTCCAGCCCGAACAGCTAGGTCACGTGCCTTCTGCACGAGACCACAAACATCGCCAGACAAGTTTCGGCCTCATCAGTGAGGAGTAGCTTAGGTCTCTAGGCCCAGCAGGTAGGGGACCCACATCTGGGCATACCCGCCCCACAAGGGATGACAAAGCAAAAACAAAGAGGTGATGGTTGGAAGGTTTAGAATCAATCTCCACCTCTGCCCTTTCTCTGGGCAACCCTCCAGACCATCGTTCTTCGGCTGCCAAGCCATTACAGAAGGGGAAAGACCATATGCAAATCAGGTTTGGTCACATCCCAAAAGGGGAAGTCCAGCCCGGAATTCTAGGTCACATCCCTTATGCACGAAACCGCAAGCATCCCCAGACATGTTTCAACCTTGTTGGGCCTCATCAGTGATAAAGCGACTGCATTATTTTCAATCGGTTTAAGTACTAGAACTAGTACTAAGTTAATCTAGGACTTTTATTTATACCATGCTCATCATAGGGAGAAAACATCTTTTAATCATTGTGACTCTGTAGGATTCATTTCATGCCATAACTCAGAGAACAAGATATAATGTTTTTTTGAAAACCAGCGGCATTAGCTTCCACACAGTAGGTATCCTGCACTATATTCTACTGCGATATAACTTTTACACATTCTTTCAGGGTAGTTTTATTTATTTATTTGTCCATTTATATAGCGTACAAAGCGCTGGGGCATCTGGGCGCTTAACTTAAGAAAATGGTTACAGGTTGGTTTGTTGTGGTAATAGGTTCCAGTTGTACCACAGGGGTACATAGCTGTTTGGTTAATTACAGATAGTCATACACCTTTTTACAGATTGTTATGGATCAAGTACATTGTTACAATTACATTTTCCCCTTAAGAAGTTGCTTTACTTGCATAAGGTGTAGAGATAAGGTATCATTTCACTTATTTCTAAAGTGCTTGTATTGGATGGAAGGCAGCAGGACTCTGCACAGGATGGCCACCCCTGGCCACTGGGCGGCAAATCTCTCCTCGCTGCCTGAACATCAGTAGTGCCTTCAGATATTGCAGGGAACCAACTTCACCACTGGGCACTTATGGTTCAGTTCTTAAGTGCTAGGTTCACTCTGCATTAGTCCCAGTCTAGAATGGGCCTCCCCAAGATGGTGTAAGGACACCTCAGCCAGGATAGCTCCTTCCTCTTTCTTCTTTCTGAATCAGTAAGTCTCCGTTTCTTTTTCTCCATCCATCTTCATGCGGTTAAGCCCTATAAAGACATTTACCGCTCCCCCATGAGATATTCGTATTTCAACTATTTTGTATCGATTTTCTATTTTGATTGGGTCTCTGAATTATATGACACACCAAAGTACACCCCTGACCTCCAACTTGCCAGGAGTGTGAGAATCATTTGTAATGGAAGGATTATTTCCTCAAACCCAATCCCCGGAGATCACATGCTCCATTTCCCCCCTCCTCTCTGCAAAAAAGCATCACCCGGAGGAAAAACAAGAATACCTTTACTAAAATTACATTTGAAAGAACCTTTTATAAAGTAACATTTTTCAAAATAACCTGTTATCTGGCATGTATTTTAAATATGTCTCAGATAAACAGGAATTAGTTATGAACACATTTCTTTTAATATAAATTATAGATTAATCACCACAATAATAGCACATTTCAAAAGTCATCCTACTGGTCACACTCAAACCTTGGTAGCTTTCTACTTTGGGACGCGTCACACTATCGTTCCCTGATTGTGCTCAAAATCACAACATTACCAACAATGCAGTTTATGAACATGACTCTAAAGCCAAGAGTTGTTTCATTTCCAGCCAAACTGACAGTGTGCACAGTCTCAAATAGGATGGACAACCAGAAACCGAAAACTGTAGACATCTCCACAGGGGGAAGTGGCGTTCTGCCCTCATTGTTAAAGAACTAAGGGGGTTGTTTCCCCTTTCTTCCTTGTACTTAGTGCACATGTGTGATATTTCATCTGTTAAACAGACTGTCCTTGATTAGCTATCATTTGAAACTGATACTATGAGTGATGCCTCTTCTGTTAAACCTACTGTTTTAACTGCATAATATTTGAAGCTGTGCGGGGAGTGATGTCTGTTCTAGTTAAAAGACTGCAGTCTCTCCTAATGAGGGCATACTTTTAGATGATTGAGCTATGAGTGATGCCTTCTCATAAAAGGTATGCTATCTCTTGCTTGTATGCACATCATGCATAACAACAAGCTGAACGCCTTCATCAAACAAAGACGAAGAACATGTGACTATTACAACCCAGCGGGAAGAAGAAAGACATCTTACATTGGTGTGTTTCAGGTGTGAGATGCTAAACCAGTTCTCGCCATCACATTGCATTCAGGTACTCATAAGCCTGGCTTTATAGCCTGAAACTAAAACTACAATTACTGTACAAAAATACTGACTGGGGTGAGCTGAAAGAACTGACAGAGCACAACTCAAGAGCTTTCTTTCTGCACATTACACATTTTGTAAAGAAGCAGCGGTGGGTTAGTCCTGTGACCCCACAGTCATTCTTCAAGACCATTGGGTTATTTCCAGGACTGAAAAGGGGCTAGAAAAAAGGTGTCTGTGATCAACCCCAGCCCCCTACTGACACAGAACTACAAATATATAAGAACAATCAATATGTACATAAAAAGTGAACTAAAACCTTTAGGGGTAGTCTAAGGAGTGACAAAATGCCTGCTGCTCTGCAGGAGTATGGTGGGAGTAGTGGCTAAAACACCGAATCAGCCCCACACTACTACTAAACCAACAGTGATCCCAAACGTAAAGGTGAGCAAGGCACAAACTGAACGAGATTCCCCCTCTCCTTTTTTGGTATGGTGGGCCCTGGGGTAGCCTATACTCTTCAGAGGGGTGTGTGATCAGGTAACATTAGTACCCCAAGCAGCATTAATAGAAGTAATCCACAATAGACGCATTTTCAATCAAAGCTGTATAATATAGGACCTCCAATCAAGCTAAAGAGACACACAACCAATTAAAAACACTAAACACACCCTCCCGTTGGGGAGAGCACAACACATGCAGACATTATAGTGAAAAGGGCGCTCTGGGTCTTGCAGACAGGGGTGGCACAGGCAATATTCCAGCAGCAATACCATTAAAAAGAAGATGTCTTTGGCAAAAGGTAGAGAGTGCAGTCATGCAAATTATTAGGGTCCTTAAAGGTGGGCCATGGGGATAGGACATCGCCAAATACTTGTCTTTTTCTTGTGGCTCAACAGAGTGAAGCCAAGCTCCAAGGCCCTTTCTGAAGAGGTGATGTGGCATCTGGTTGTTGAGCTGGGCATCTGGTCCAACACAAAGGGCCTCATTAGGACCCAGGCGGTAAGGGGTTTACGACGGCGTAAACAGCGCCGACCCTTACCGCCTGATTCCGAGGTCCCTTAGCGCCATGGAGGATTTAACACCTGCTAAAAGCGCTAAAACCATGGCGCTAAGGGACCATGGGCCTCATTCCGAGTACGGCGCTAACCAATGGCGCTATTAACGCCTTGGTTGACGCCGTACCCGGACCGGCAGCGCCTTGGTGGATGGCGGAATTACCGCCCCATTCCAAGGTTGGCGGGGCGGTAATTCCCCATTCACCAAGGCTCTTCCCCATTCCCAAATGAGCCCCCATAGGGCTCAATGGGAATGGGGAAGATGCAAATAGCGGTGACCGTTCATTACGGTCACCGTTATTGGCTTGGAGGCCCCTTTGCGCCCTCGACTTTAACACCTGCTCAAAGCAGGCGTTAAGGGCGAGGACGCAAAGGGAACCGCGGAGTATGGCGGTAAGGGATTACCGCCACCGGTCTCGTTACCGGTGGCCGCTATCCCTTACCGCCATACTCGGAATGAGGCCCCATGTTGTTAATTATGCCACCGTAATTTACGGTCACGTAATTAACGCCTTCCCCACTCCCATTATGCCCTATGGGGTAAAAATGGGAATGGGCAAGGGTAAATGGGTTAATGGGGATTTACCGCCCCGCCAACCTCGGAATGGGGCGGTAAGTCCGCCAACCACCATGGCGTAAATGTAGTTTACGCCATGGCGGTAAAGGTACGGCCCAAGCGGTAACTTACCGCCTGGGTCGTAATGAGGCCCAAAGTGTGGTTCACAAGCAGCAATGGTCTGTGACATAAAGAAGCTTGCAAAAGGAATCTTTAAATCTTGTTTTTCCCCACATTTCAAATCCATTCCACCCTCTCCTGTCTACCTTTGCCTGTTCTCATTTAGCTCTCTTGACTACTGCTCATAACTTTGGTGTAATGTTAGACTCTTCACTTTCTTTTGCCCTTCAGATTTGTGTGGTGTTAAATGTATTTAATCTTACTAAGGGTTGCAGGTTTTTAACTTTTAGAGCCACTTAACATCTGGTTGCTAGTATCACTCTTTCACGCACTGATTATTATTCCTCTCTTCTTCTTGGATCACTGCTCATCAACCTCGCCACCACATTACTCAAGTGTTTCATTCTCTTCAGTGTCCATCTTTTGAAAATCGCCTTCAATATCATATTTTGTGTATTATATTCAAAATGTTTGTTTTGGAAGGCTCCTCCATATCCTTCCGCTCTTATTTCTTGGTACCAGCCCTTACATACCCATCGTTATCAGTAATGTTTTCTTTTACAGTCCCAGAAAATCACGCTTTCATTCATGCCCTCTTTTGGCATCTAAACTATGGAACTCTCTTCCGTCTCTTACACCTTTCTCTCCCTTTTGTGCTCTCTTGAAAATGCATTTTCTTTCTTGTTCTTAAGGCTGTATTTTTATGGTTTATTGTTGCATTTAAATTGTGCTGCATCATACTTTGTTCAGTGCTTTGGCAATAGGCGCTATATAAGCACAAATAAATGCAAACAGGCAGGCAATGTCTGGATAGGTGCAGCTCTCAAGCTGTTTGCTGTGGGAATAATGCATTGCATAGAGCTGTTCCTTGACTTCTGGTTTGCTGGGAAGTCCTATCCAGGATCACAGGAATGGTAGATTACTGTGCTCAACATTTGGTCATAGGAGATTTTGTCGCATTTTTCGCAACGCATTTTACTGCATATATATCTGGGGGTGGGTTTAGGGAAATAATTCAGGTAGGGAGTTTAAGGAGGGGGCTGTGGGGAGTCTCCACTGCATATTTGATGAAATCTGCCACAGCCAAATGTTTTCAATCGAATCATCCCAAACCCAGGATCACTAGGGCAAGGGTAGCCATTGTTCTGAACTTCCTGCAGGTTCTCACTAGTAGCCTTACTGGCATGGATCTGCTACTTTCAGTGAGCAGGATCTGGTTCCAGTGTTCAGACAGCAGGTAACACCTTGGTCCACACAGCAGCATGACCCCAAATGTGCCCTTAGGGATGTTGGGGGCAAGAGCTTGCCTGTTTTGTGGAAGTCCCTGTTCTTCATCTCTTTGGCGGTGGACATTGAAGCATACAGTACTCCGATCTGGTTTCAGGTGAACCCTTCTTCTTCTTCTTCTTCAGTAGTTTAAAGAGAAATCAACCACCTTCTTATGGGCTGCTCATTCCAAAATAAGCTTGTTGTCAGTGGTTCAAACCAGGCTGCTGTAACAAGTATCCTCTGCCCTCTGATGTTATATACTTCACACTTTGCAGGAGGTGGGGAGCAGGCAAGAAATGTGTTGGTTCCCCCTGTGGACTGTACCTCTGTCACAGGCTACCATAACTCAGCCCCCTTCCTTTGTCTGCTAAACCTGAAAGGGTGTCTGGTAATCGACACCCTGACGTGAACCATCTTTTGTATCCTAGCAAGCAAACATTTGAAGTGAGTTTTTAGCCCATTCCCTAGGGGAATTGCCTGTCCTGGGAGAGGATGTAACATTCCTTAACAGGAACATCAAAAGGGAAGCCCCCTGACCTCCAGTCAATAGATGCCTGTGTGGTGCTTAGGTCTGTCAAACCTGAATCAATGGAGTAATGCCATGGATCAGTTACTGATCCATGTTGACAATTATGTGACACCAAATGTGTTTGTGGTTTTATAAGTGTGTGGTCTTTAGGCAGAGCTTATCTTTATAGTGCTCTCTGCCACCAGGCCCTTTTGAGACACACAATTATCATTTTTGGGGAAAGGGGAGACTTTCACTACAAAGGCTTTCCTCCACCTGCTTGGAGTTGGCTGTCCTCGGGTATGCACATGTGACCATTTACCCTAATCTGCTGCCACTGCAGCTAATGGGGGATTCAGGAGACAGCCCCAGATGAGTCATGTGCAAGGTAGAGGCAGTGTGTGCAGATTGTTTCAACCCAAGAATGTATCCCTGCATGAGTTCAGACTATCTGAAGTCTCACAGTTGAACTCTGGCATAGTAGGCTTGGTGCTTTATCCTACTGGGGTTGATAAATTGAGTACCTTGAAAATCCTTCTCTTTCCAATGAACCAATCTGTGGAACCCAGTGACTATACAACTGCTCACAGAGGACGATCACCTCATCTTTGGAACATCTCTCAATAGCTAGCTTTTCACTAGATTGCAACAGACAATCTAGCATAGCCCCTTGTAAAGACAGGACCAGGCACACATTTTAACCTCTAGCTACCCAAGGCTGTTGCACTAGCACTCACCAGAACCATGCAGATGAACCACCTTAGTCCTGCAATGCCCAAGGGGTACTCAGATTCTAACAACCTAATTGCAAATCTGGACACAAAGATTGAGCAGAGCACCACCCTCACAAACAGGATGGAATAGATTGGGTCAGCCTTGCTGACTTGTGAAATATGCCTGTGCACAACACATACATCAATAACACTTCGGATATCAGAACTCCGTTGGGATAATCTCCCAAACCTTTTCTCCCCATCACACATAAAACATTGACACCACCCCACAATCCTCATGGAATGGAACACTAAATTGCCATTTTCTGCTACAATTTCCAGTGATATGCTGATGACACCCAACTCATTTTCAGGCTTCCCTAGGCCACCTCCTCTCTTTCTCTCATCTCTGATTGCCTAACTGCCATTCAGGATTGGTGTGCCGGCAACGATCTTTGCCTGAATGCCAGCAATACAGAGATCCTCTTCATTGGCACACCTTCACACTCATTTCCCCTCACTCTCTGGTTGGCCTCCATTGGCCCCCTTCCTACCACCACCTGCGAGGCCCAGAACTTCGAGGTCATCTTTGGTTCCACGCTTTCTTTCTATGCACACATCTCTGATGTCTCTAAAAAGTCAAATGTTCTACTTCACCTCCTTAGAGGTATTCTTGCCCCAGGAGTTCACTGTCTCCCAAGTCCTGGTTCTCTCTAGTTTGGACTATTGCAACAGCCTCTTTCTAAATCTACCTGCCTCTACTCTCCGCCCTTTGCAACTCAGCTAGAAGAGGACTGCAAGCCTTGTCCTTGGCCTCAAGCCCAGGGAACGTATCTCTCCAAACCTGAAATCTCTCTACTGGCTCCCAGTGGATGCAAGGATTAAATTCAAAACCCTGTGCAATTTCCACAAGGCTTTCTGGGGCCAGGGTCCGAAATTCTTTCAGCTATCCCTCCGTAAATACTTCCCCTCTCGAGCTCTTCGCTCATCTACCTCTAACTCCCTCAGGGTCAGCGTTTTTCAAAGAAACAAGCTGGGGGTAGATCTCTGTCTTTAGCTGGGGCCTCCCTTTTGAACAGCCTCCTTGCCACTCTGAAACTTGAGGAAAACCATCTCTGGTTCCGGAAGCCTCTGAAGACCTTCCTCTTTGCTTCTGTCTTCGCCTCTCCTCTCCCCTCTGTCTTCCGGGCCCAGGAACCTGCTCACCCTGACCTCCGACCATCTCTTGCACTGGGGTCTGCCACTTGCCACTTGCTGGCTGCACTAGCATTGTTTGTTACCTTTTTTTTATTTTTTATTTTGATTATTTACCTGTTTTTTCCTTTGCTCCGCACTTTCCACTTCTCCCCCTTCCATGCACTTTTTCCCTTTCCCTCTCCCATGCACTTGCGCGTTCTCAATGTCACTGGGCCTAGTAAGATTGCTGTTTTTGTTCTCCCTTGTTCCCTCCCTTGCCTTGTCGCACTTTGAAACACTTGTGTACAAGCGCAATACAAATAAAATATCAATATCAATATCAATGAACAGTAACAACACCTCAGCAAGATGGATAGCAACAAAACCTGAACTCTAACGATTCAGTGTAACCCTAAAATTCTAATAGGACTCCGCACAAGCCCCAAACCACCTCCTACTTCCCCAAACCTCCAATCTGCTAGCACCTTTAAACTACACACAAGAACTATAACACATTCAATAGATGTATGCCTGTTAGCACATATCGTTGGCGAGCAGCTCAGAGCTCATCGCACAGCCGTTGAGCTCTGAGCTGCTCGCCAACGATACGACGATACATCAGTCGTTCTATCACATACTATGCCCTGCCAGGGGCTCCCCTAATATCCCGGTGTTGTCATCTAGTAGATCTCGAGTTTTTCCTCTGGAAACTCATTCCCAAGTATCAATGCAACAAACCACAAAGAGCAATGCCAGCACTCAGGACTTTTGGGTAATGATGAAACATATTACAGCACCTAGACGAGAGCGGTATCCACCATGAAGCACTAGATAAAAACATGATATATTATTGTTAAACTTGAAATAATGGACTAGGGGTTGATGGAACATTGTTATGGATTATCTATTGTAACATTTCATTTTGGATGGGGTGCCCTTCAGGATGTTTTTTGCTGGAACTTGAAAGTACATGATGAAAGGGAAGAATGTGGGTTGATTGCAGAATGTTCATTTCTGTTGGTATGTCTTTTTTCATTAATTAGTTTAAAGATAGAGCAGCAGATGTTGATATGTGTTCAAATAACAGCACACATTGAAGCACTTGTAAGAAGAAATGTTTTTTGGGGTTGTTTTGCAACTGTTGAACATGTGTTGAACATGAGTTAACTTTTTAGAGTGTATATTAACTTGATGCAAAACCTTTAGTGTCTTAAACCTACTCTGAACTTGCATAATGTCACATTTTCTAACCAACTTGGCAAAATATATGTTCACTTAAACCAGTTGGGCCTGCTCATCCTTATTTTATGTGCCAACCCTCTGACCCCCTTGTTCTATATGTGACCTTTGGTTTGCCCAACCCATTTTGACTTTTAGAGACGCCACAGTTAGGTACCCCCACACTAGCTCTTAATTTTCAGTACCAACGTTCTTCACAATCTGCATGGAGCCAAGTGCATAGACGGGTAGCCTTGATGTCCATATAATTCTTTTCTTCGAAGGTTAAACCTTCATAAACGAGTATTAATGCAATACAGATTAAAACAGTTATATACAAAAAAAATAGCAGTGAAAAAAACCCCAAAAGATCATAGAGAACAACATTAATTATTCTGACGACATTTATCATTCAGTGCTGAAGCCCCTTCAATGAAGGAGTGCCCGGTGCAGGCAGCTTGCTTGTCCGGCGCAGAACACACACATTTCTTGGTATTAACTATTGTTCTACAGTTGCTCTTTTTTAGTATCAGAATTAAAAGTCTTGTCCTAAGAGTATATGATAATGGACAGAAGAATAGAAAATAGGCGCAATCACCCTGAGATATGTCGTCACAGGGACAAAGTGCACTCAGGTGATGGCCATTGACATCTGTGGGTCGGCTCAGTACAGTGGGTAAGCAAGAGCACTGCCTCTGCACCCGTCCCACCCTTCCCCACCTCACTTTAGTGGCCTGATGCAGGTGTGTTACGCAGGGTCGGACTGGGGCATTAAATTGTTGCGGGCACCAATGAAAAAGAAAAGTGGCCACTGTTGCAAATAGTAATTCATTCCTTTTGTAAAAGACTCTTTGAATAGTACTCAAGGGGGAGTTTTTGGATAAAATGCAATGCAAATTGTGCCTTTTAAAGACTATGGGCCTCCTTAGGAGTTTGCAGGTCGGAACAAGCTCACAGGAACCCATGTTTCCGGATCGGCAAACTCTGAACCTGCCAGCCGGGGCCGCTGTGCCCGACAGGTTTGACCCTGATGGGCCCAGTGGCCATGGTAGGCAGACCGGTCACGGAAGCACCGGCACCATTAGCAACAGTGTCGGTGCTTCCATGTCCCCACTCCTATCGAGTCCAATGGAACTCTATGAGAATGGGGACTTACAATTTACTGGCGCCTGACTTCCCAGACTTCCCAGACTGCCGGACTGAGCCGGTGGCGCCGGTAAATGATTACGGGTCCGGCGGCATCCCGCTAGTAGCATCGGCAGGGTTACCTCCAGACGCGTAAGGAGGCCCTATCAGCAACACTGCTCAAAACTACTAACTGCATGGTGAAGAAACTCATTAAACTGGCCCATATTGCCCAAAAAATGGCTGACCTAAAAAACGGTGCCATACTAGCATTTTGCATTTTTGTTTCGGGCGTTGACTGATTCTATATAGGCCAGTGCGAGCCTGGTTTTTTGTTCCTCCCTGCCAGCTCTACTTGAGGACTATGGGGAGGTGCTACTTATGGGGTGACATCGCCTAACCTAACATAGTGTTTCACTGAAAGGAAAGGTAAGCGTGACCCCACCTGTCATTGTGCAAGGAGAACCAGTCATAAGCTTTTAGTTGTTCTTGTAAATATACCTAATGTACAGGACCTTTACAATGCATAGCTCCCATAAAGTCACCCCCCCACCCTGGCAACGAGTGAAATATATACGCACAAATATGATTTTATTATTATTATTTTATCACAGTTATATTATGGTATTCAGGAAGTTGGGGCTTCACAAAATGGACAGAAGCGAAAAAGAAATAACAGAACTAATTGAAACACATCTCACGGCTTGTCTCTTGTCTGTTTTAACGCTTCAAATTCAATCCACTTAACTCTCAGTTCGAAAATTATGCAGTCGACCACAAGGCGGCGCTCTTCCACCACTGAACAATGCATGCTTGATTTTGATTCTCGTTTTATGTAATAATGTTTTTATTTAATTTAGATTTGACGTGAGTACTTCATTGTTTATATAGAGGGAGAAGACATCCCCTCGTGTAGATGTTCACCTAATAAACATGTTTACAACTATTACTAGAAATGTGACATGCATCTCCTTTTATGAAAATGCGCAGTTAGATATCGACTTCCAGTTGACGAACAAGGCATGCATATTCTGGCAGAAACGTGGATTGGTTTGAAACCGCTGCACTTGAGTGATGATTGCAATAACGAGAGCAGGGCTGTCGATGGGGTTTTAAGCTTGGACCTGCGTAGTCAGCATTTATGGACCACTCGACCTCCAAATAGCGACTCTCTGCCAAACAAAAATCAAATTAACACATCAGCCACATCTCCACGGATTTGTGCGAACGTTATGTGTTCTTTCACATCTGAGGGGAAGGGGCTGATGTGCACACTTACTTAGGCAGAGACGTGAGGAAAGCCTTTTCTGAAACTAGGTCATTGGCCCTCATTACGATACCGGCGCTAAACCATGGCGCTATTAGCACCATGGTTGGTGCCGGTATCGTGACATGTCCGCCATGGTGAAATGGGGAAATACCGCCCCATTCCAAGGTTGGCAGGGCAGTATTTCCCCATTTCCCCATGGCCCTTCCCCATTCCCAATTTTGCCCCATAGGGCATAATGGGAATGGGGAAGGCGCTAATTACGGTACGGCAAATTGCGGTACCGTAATTAGCACCAAGGTCCCTTTGCGGGTCCCTACTTTAACGGCTGGTCTACACCAGCCGTTAAGGTCGGGTCCCGCAAAGGGACCTCGTAATTAGGCGCTAAGTGGTTAATGGCGCCGCAGCCTTTTACGGCGCCGTTAACCACTTAGCGCCGGGGTCGTAATGACCCCCATTGTGTATGTATGTGTGACTGCGTGAGTGTGTCGGATGTATGGGGGGCTGGGTGTGCATGTAAATGAGCAAGTGTATGGTAAATGGGATGTTTAAACGAGTGAGTGTATGTGCAATTGTGTGTGTGCCTATATGTAATGCTGGGTTGCTACCATTTGATACTTGGGCCCCATGCCAGACAACCCTTGGGGTAGAACAGAGGGGGTGGAGCCTCCAGGTTTGCCATGCCCATTTTTTAAAGTGTCCCCTCCCATCACCAGTTTCCCCCAAAATGCAGGTTTTGTTTTGCCCCTGCCTAGAGTTAAGAAATAGTGTGATAGAGCTCTCTTGCTTAGAGTGTGATAGGGCTCTATTGACTGTTTCAAAGACGTGGCCTAAGCAAGACTGTGATGGTGGGTGAAAACACAGAGACATCCTTTATCGTTCTGCACCAAACGTGCATATGTGGAGATTTTTATATGACGTCCTTGTAGTTTTATTTGTGAATTTCTCCTTTCTGAAGTGGGCCCCATTATAACTGTGGCGGTCTGGAAATAAGGGTGCCGGTTGCACAATACCGGCGCCCTTTCCGGACTGCCACAGTACAACTCTGATCAGGTCTGACCTGCCGGGCGCAACAGCACCTGCCCGCAGAGTTTTTACGGGAGCACCGCCACCGTTAGTAACGGTGCTGGTGCTTCCGTGTCTTCACTTCAATGGAGTGCTGTGGGGCTCCCTGGGAATGGGGACTAACATTTTCCGGCGCCTGAATTCCCGATCTGGCGGGATTTGCAATGTCCCAGTGGCACCGGGAAGTCATGCGCTGGTAAAGTGTTACGAGTGACTCGTAATGAGGCCCATGGCCTGTTTTTGTTTTTATACCAATAACGGTAATTTCGTGGCTCCTCGATTGGGTGCATTGGGTAGTGTGCAGGCAGAGGAGGGTCCAAAGGGAATTGAGACAACTCACCTGCCACTCCATCTTCCTCACATGTCGCAGAAGGATCTTCTCCATCAACGAACAGAAATTATTAAGTCACTTTTCCTAAGGTAGCAGAACTGCATGTCCACCCTTTGATCCTCTCTTCACTTCTGCCCCAATAAGAGCACTGGGTTTCCGCCATCTTCATTTGTCCGGTTATAGTGGTCTTTGCTCATTGACAGAGCTTATGAAGATACATTTTAGATAGTGGCGCTGGTGTTGGTCTGCTGCTCTGTCATGCATAAACAGTGCAAGCTGAACGCTCTGTTAAGCAGCTGCTATTCTGAAGGATCAATTGAAGATGTCGATGTGAAGGGGAGATTCTTTTTCTGATGCTTATAAGAGCATGTTCTGTTTCACTGCTGCTTGTATATTGACTTTTGTGTTGTGATTGGAACTTTGCATTTTGGGGGCAATATTCATGCAGATCAAAACATTTCCCCTTACCTCCAGTCCTCTGTTGTATCAGGATGTTGCTACTCCTGTCAATTGACATTTTTCCCCAGACCACATATATAACACATAGAAGGTATATTTGTAAAGATCACGTTCACCCCAACGGGGCATTTTGGCACTAATAAAAGATGTTTATTGTTAACTAACTTAATGGTACTCATTTTATCGACCTCGGAAGGATGAAGGGCTGAGTGGACCTACCAGGATTCAAACCTGTGCCCAGGAGATCACACACAGGCCCCTGTAGTGGATGCATTAGTCAACTGAGCCACAGACCCGTCTAAATCATATGTAACACTGGTACTGTACCTTTCAATTCACACCACACATTCACAGTAATACTAACGCAATCCTTTTGGCTGTTTACTGAATTCCAGTCCATTGTGGGATATTGGAACCGTCTTTTTGGTGGATGTCTCCAAGTGGTCCATTTACGAATGTAGAACCTCATATCTGACAAGGCTTTTCAAGTCAGGTTATTAGAAAGTAGTGCTTGAATCGACTCCTAGGATTACAGTCGACGGAAAGGAGCCAAAGAAACTGAAGGGAGACATGGATAAGAAAGCAGCCTTACATCCACTACAGAGAAACCTGGAGCCATCATGAAAAATTCTTCATTTCACACAGTGGGCATCATGGCTAAGAAAGATGACTGAGTGGACAATTCCTCTCCCCTGGGAACTGCCTCACCCTTGCACGAGCCATTATTAACAGAAAACTGGATTACTGCAATGCTCTTCTCATGGGCACCTCGCCGAAAAACATTGCCAAACTCCAGCTCCTGCAAAACATGCCAGAGAGCAGCTTGTAACTGTGGGACTGGGATTCAAACCTATGATGCTTTGCGTTGTCTTGCTGCCAAGATAGACACGCGGCTCCTGATGATAATATATATATGTATATATATATTACACGGGCCACGGTAGTGGCCGTGTAGTTATGGTTAAGTTGCTAATCCAATAGGAATAGCATGTGGCCGTAGGCCATGCACCCAAGACTCTAGGCCCTGGCCACAACCACCGCAGCATAACACACCAATAGAATCAAACATAAATCAAATATCCACAAATCGACAGTTTGTGTACTTTTTGATTTGTATAGTTTGTATGTGAAGTTTTGGCTACGTCATGCAATTAAGATTGTAGAGTTTGGTAACAAGCACTGCAGTATAACATATCCATGGAAGTAAACATTTTGGATTGTGGTGTATGGTTAGATGTTTGCTTCAATGGTTGTGTTATGGAGCAGTATTTGTGATTTGAATTATTATATACTTACTGTTTGTTTTTTTTTGATTGGATATATTTTTTTCATGATTTGGGTAACTGGAGCAGATATTCTTTTTCAATTTTTGTGATAAAAGAAAAGGTCATGTTAGTGTAGGTAGTTCATAATGAGTTGTTGCATTGCATAATAGACATTTCCGCATTATTTGCGACCCTAATACCTAGTAGTTTAAAAACCAGTGTACTGTGCAATTTGCTCAGTTTCTGTGTTTGTTTCTTAAATCATTGGGTCTGTGGGCAAAGAATCCATGCTGGATTAAAAAACAAACTTTTTTTGTTATGGTACAATACATTTCTTTCTTTGTTTTCAGTGCTTATTTGTTGATTCTGGCTAATGTTCTATCTGTTGGCTTGTTGCAGATTGTTAGATACCTGTTGGTGCATTCTAACTGGTTATAGATTTTTTATTTATATTTTCAAGTTGCTCATCTATCTGTTGGGTTGTTGCAGATTTTTGGGGCAGTTACATACCTGTTGGCGTATTCTAACTGTTTATTTCTTGTTATATATTAGTGGTATTTATTTATCTGTTTGGTAGTTGCAGAATCTTGGGGCAATTAGATACCTGTTGGCGTATTCTAACTGGTTATAGTTTTTATTTATATTTTCAAGTTACTCATCTATCTGTTGGGTTGTTGCAGATTTTTGGGGAAGTTAGATACCTGTTGGCGTATTCTAACTGTTTTTTTCTTCTTATAATTTAGTGGTATTGATTTATCTGTTTGGTTGTTGCAAAATCTTGGGGCAGTTAGATATCTTTTGGCATATTATAACTGTTTATTTCTTCTTATAATTTAGTGGTATTGATTTATCTGTTTGGTTGTTGCAGAATCTTGGGGCAGTTAGATACCTGTTGGCATATTCTAACTGTTTATAGTTTTCTAATTGAAGTTTCATTAATGTTTATGCACAGATTAGTTATTATTTTTTTTTTTAAAGATTTGCTGGTAATCTCTGCTTTAGAGTAATGGTACTATCATTGCATTCGAACCATCCACAATTCTTTTTTATACATGCAGTGTAGTGACCTGCATTTGTTGTGGCTCCTGTGTGGTAGAATTTACCTATTGTTGTGAAGGTTTTCTTACGAAGTGATATTTGACCATGTGTGAATCCAGTCAGCTTGCACTTGCTTTTGGTACCATCTGCATTGTAACGTAGAAGCATTAGTATTACGTATTTACTATGTGTTTGTATTTGTAAGGTGGAGCGGTTATCTGAATTGCAGGTTGTACATAATCTGCCATGGTTTGCATTTTGTACAAGTTGCTGAAATGGAACGGATACACAGTTAGGTATGGATACATACACGAAGCATTCATTAGGGATTTATTCCTGTGCCACATTGTTACAGAGAGTGCATATATGTTTCCACATGTATGTTTTGTTTTCCAATACTTGTAGTAAGTACATTAGACATTCTTGTGGATCTTCTTGTGAGTTTATAGTGAATTTCACCATTCCAGCACAGTAGTCCAATTCTTATTTTATTCCATGAATACTGTATGTGTTGTCAGGATTGTTGCTTGCATTTCTATGAAGGACTAGCATTTGCAAACACAATTGGTCTGTATTGTGTAAGTAAATGTTGTCAACATTTGGTGGCAATTGGAATAGAATATGTATTGCTACATTTGTGTAGCAATTTACACCAGTTATATTTGAAAATTTTAATGGACCAGATAGTTCTGTGTCCAGTAATTTCTTCTGAGTGTGGGTTGCTTCTTTGAAGAAGTACCTGAGTTACTTTGAGTAGTAGATTCTTCTTTGGTTGTATTAATTGATGAAGTATTAGCTTCGTTTACTCTCTTTGGAGGTTTGCGGTTAGATCCTGTTGCATTTCTGTTTGAGGTAGTTTTCTTTTACAACTTTTGCTTTTGTGGAACAGGATAGGTTTTTAGATGGGGGTGTACAGTGAATGTAGTCTATTGTATTCTAAAATGCAAGGAATATCAGCGTTTACTTTACTTGCATCAAAGTTGATTAGAAATAGACAGTCAAGTGTACGTAAGCGTGATAGTGCTAGGTAGCTCATGCCTTCTTTAAAGACTGTGTTTCCAATATCTATCAATGCTTTATCTAGGGTAAGACCTTGTGATTTGTGAATGGTGACTGCGTATGCTAGAGTTAGAGAAAGTTGCTCTCTGCGTACATGCATGTCTTTGAAAAGAAGGAATCGAGCTGTTGAGCATAATATCCTTTTTACTTTTGATAGTTTGTCAAAGAGAATATTGACAAACTGAATGTTGTTGTCACGTGCGTATGTTTGAAAGCCAACAACTGTACCAAGTGCTCGATTAACTAGTCCTTGCTCTACATCAAGGTTACGTTTAAGCATTACTCTACAGTTTAATGATAATTTTAATATTTTCTCCAAACCAGCTCTGTTGGAAATAGAGTTTTCTAAGGTATTTAGTCTTGTTGTGGCTTATTGACACATGGGTAGTGTCATACCATGTACGTCCAGTTTGTCTGTAGAGCAAATTTCAATTATTGGATGCATTTCTTTTTTCAACATTGTTTCATTGAATTTTGAACAGCTTTCTTGAGTTGGCATCAAGGACTTATAATTGACATTTTTGTGTGCTAATTTTTCCATGACATCAGTAGCACATGAGTTATGGCCATACAGTCCATGGATGTGCCGTGTTTTTAATATTGATTGTGCTTCTTGAGGTAGTGCACCAACTCTAATACTTTTTAAATGTTAGCGTATGTGAAGTCTGCAGACTGGTGCATGTTTTCTGTTAATTCTCTCTATTGGAAATGTTGCCAAAGGTAGACATTTCCTATGCTGCCAACAGTTTTACGGCATAGTTTGTGCTAAGATTTTAAAAATAGGTTCACCTTTCACTGGTGTCAATTGAAGAAGATCTCCGAAAACCATAGTTTGTAGTTTGTTTAGAGTACTTCTTGTAATCTTATGTGAATCAAAGCCAACATTAGGTTGGAGACCATGCTCACTTCATCTATTAGTAGCATTTTCATTTGTTTTAACACTCTGCCTAGTTCCATTGCAGCTTCTGTAGAAAGTTTGTAATATACTGGAAGGAGTAGTAATCACTGTAAAGTGACACCACCTATGTTGTAGGCAGATAAACCTGTGGGGGCAGTTACAACAGCTGAGGGTTTGTTGTTTGTCAATTGTTGAAGGAACTTGCTGATTATTTTGATTAAGAATGTTTTGCCTGAACCAGCTTGACCACTGACGTATAGTAGTATAGGTTTGTAATTTTGGCAGGTACATTCTTTATTTTCATGTTGTACACCATGTGCAATTTCTTTTGTTACTTCTTGAAAAATGCTACGCTGCTCATTGTTCAGTTAAGTCTTCTGTATCTTCTTCATAGTGACACATGGTGTTTTCTACTTCTATCATAGCAAATTTTTCTTCATTTACTATTAGGGCTGTCCCAGCGGTTCGTGGCTTCCTGTTATAGAAGGTTGACTACTGTCGGGAGTGTCCTTATCTAGTTGGGCCTGGAGTTCTTCTTCGTGTTGCTGTTCATTGTGCAACATTGTTTTGTACTTTGTAAAGTTTACATCGGTTATAATGCTTTCATTTACTTTGAAAGCTTCTTCATAGGAGTCATAGATATCTAGTAACTCTTCTTCTTTTCTCCATGGTTTAAAAAGTTGTAGCAGGGATATGAAATATAGTTCTTTATGTTGAGGAGTTTTTAATGACAATTTGATATGATTAAATAAGATTTGTTTGGTAAGTTTCACTAAGCTGCCTTCACAATTTTTCACTCTGTATCTACCTTTATTTTCATCTGGTTTTATATTATTTTTGTATGTGAAGTTTTGGGCTATGTGGTATAGACACATGGTTTCCAAAGTGGTACTCCTGTTTGGGTAATATGTGTCTAGTAAATTGTTTTTCAAAATGTCTTGGCTTTTGGGATCATTTTTGGCTGTTGTCTCTATGTTGTCCTATGATTTGAGAACTCTTTCTAGATTTAGCAGGACCAAGACTTAGCCATACTATATTTTCAGATTTTCCATACAAAGCAGTACCGGTTAAACGGTCTGCAGCTTCATAGCAGCCACATTCTCTATGAGAGAGCATTTTTATGCCTAAACTGTACAATTTCTGAGAAAGTGTTTTGTCCAATGATAGGTCATCCCAGAGGTCTTGAAACTCTGTTTTATCTGCTTTGGTTAAGTAGGCTGTAACATATCGTGCAACTGCAGTGGAATGTTCTGCAATGTACTGCACATCTATGTTTGCATTCCATAAGAGGGCAATAATTGCATTGTAATCATTGATATATTTTGCTTCTTCTGTTCTTTTTATGTAATATGTGTTCTGAGGTGATTTACCTTTAACACTTTGTCTAACTGAAGACATAAGTTGTTTACTTGACCTGTTGCTGTAACTGATCTAGGGAAACTAAAGCAGCATTTGGTGTAGTATTTCCCGTTGTTTTTGTATTTGTGACGACAATATTTCCCACATTTGTGACTTTGAAATTGTAAAATTTGTGCATGAAGATCACTATTTGTTTCCTCTGAAGCAATTTCACAAGTGACATATTTTTCGATAAACTGTAAAACAGTGGCATCACTGTGTTGACCAAATTTAGGAGCATCTTTAATCCATAAAAGCATGTGGATATGTGGTGCTCCTCTGGCTTGGTATTCTTTTCTCCAAAAGAAGTGTTGCACTTCTCCGAGGGGAGGAACAGTTTTATTACAAATAAAGTGTAGCATAGCAATGAAGTGATTATTGAAATATCTTGGAACATTAACAGGATCTAGAGAGCAAAGTTCTCCAGGTGTTAGTATATCTATGTTTGTTTTGTTTTTTGTTTGATATGTGTAGGAAATCATGTAAATCTTCCCATGCATATTCTGCACAACTTAATGTAACAATCCAAGTGGGTGGGCCAAGGTTTCTTATCATACAATGTACATCTCTGTGACGTCGGAACTAGTACTCTTTAGTACCATGCATGTTTGCTAACAGATTTGTAATGCTTGTTTGTAAAACCTCATCTTTTTCTTGCACTTTTTGTAGTAATTGCACTGCTGACATATTTTGAAAATGGGTACCTGATTTCAATGTGTGTGCAACTCCGTAGCATAGAGTTGCTAGTTCACTTTCAAAGAGTAGGTGGGATATGTATTCCACATTTTGTCTAAATCTGGGATCTTCAGAATACATTAGTAACGAGCGGTATTCTGATGCTGTTATCTGAGTGGGTCTATCTTCGTACCTTCCTCCTTTCCCAGTAGGAAAGAGTAGACAAAAAGCACATGCTTCTATACTTTTTTCCCATATGCTGATTGGTGATCCTTTGGTTTGTCGTATTTGGTATGTGTCTAGTGCATCATCTATGGTGTCTTTAGAGTATAATGGATGAATTGTATAATGGTCTAAAATATTGGATACTCTAGCAGGATCTAGAAGTTCAAATTGACCAGTTTCTGGTGACTCTTGAATTATTTCAGTGGTTTCCCTCAGGCTTTCTTCAATATTAATTTATTTGTAGTATTCGGTATTGTCTTTTAAATATTGCAAGGCTTGTCTCACTTTATGTAAGTCTACGAGTTGTTGCCACATTTTTTGGTCTTTTGTAGGTACACCATTTACTAAGACCATTAAAGATTGTTCTATTGGACGTTGCACTCCTAGAGTCTGTACATTTTCTTTCAGATCTAATGGTAAATAAACTACCTTGCCACAAATGCTTTCACTTATTCTGAGGGAGGTAATTTTGCTGTTTTTGTTTGAAGGTGTATTATTGATTGAAATGGATGCACTGTTTGAATTATGATGCTCTCATATGAATTGAGTTGTTGCAAGGGTTTTGGTAGTGGTAATAATTCCAAGTTATTTGTGATAGCACGTGAAGGAGTTTTGTTGTTGTCATGTTTTGCAGTAACTGCAAAGTATTAAGGGGTGATTTATTTCATATTTGTTTTCTGCTATAAGGTAGAGAGCTAATTCAAACCATTTGGAATCTTCATTGTCTTCTATTGTGCATGTTATGTCTACAGTTTCTGTGCTACTTTTATAAAAAGTTCTGCGGCAACACACACACACACATGGGGCCTCATTATAACCCTGGCACTCCCGGATTGAAGGGTGCCGGTTCTGGGAGCGCCGATTACGAGCTTCTCTTCGCGGGACCCAGATCGCACGCCTGGTAAAACCAGGTGTGCTTTCTGCATCCCGCGAGGGGAAGAGGGAGGCAATAATGGACAAGTTGTACTCTGCCCCTTATTACCTCCATCCCCATTCCCATTGAGCCCTATAGGGGCTCAAATGGGAATGGGGATGGGTTCCTGCATGGAGGACTTACCGGGTCCTCCTATCTCGGAGGAACCCGGTAAGTTCCCATTGCAGGAACCCGGTAATGGAGCCCGGAACGGAGGCAGCCATGGAGCTAACAGCTCCATGGCTACTGTAACGCTCACCTGACTCCCACGGAGGCGCTGGCCTGGTTCGCGCTGCTGTGACCTCTTCTAAGGATGCGCAGGGTTCGGAAGACGGACTGGACCGGGCCCCCAAATCTGGCTTGTCTGGCTCGCAGAAGTATCCTTCTGTAGGCGAAAATAGGGGATTAACTGTCTGCGGTGTAATGCAATTGGCCTCCCACTTTCCCCTCTCACCCTCCTCGAAACCCTTCGGTGATTCCCCGTAGCGTCTTACCTTAGGGTCTGGAAGGACGAGCTCTCCATCCTGCTTCTGATGGAGGGGCGCGTTGGTATCCAGTTACTTCACTGGATTTTCGGATTGGTGAGAACCAAACTTGCTTGGCTTCCAGGTAAGTTTTTTGATAAGAGGTTCCCCTCTGTCCGTGCATTAATGTACTAATGCTAGTGTCTTTTTCCCCATAGGGGCCGGGGTACGGAATGGCGGGGAACATGCACCGACCCGAGATGAGAGGTGAAATCCTTGTAGAAATCAGGTAAGTCTTTAATGAGCGTTTTTTTGGTAATGTCTTTTCATTCGCTCATTAACGCTGATGTCTCTTTTTCCCCTTAGGGGCCGGGGTCCGGTAATGCCAGGATGCGGCGCGGACCCAAAATGAAGAGGGAATGAATCAACAGGTAAGTCTTAACATGGAGATTTAGCTTTCCTTATTCCCTTCTCTCTCTCACCTTTTGTTCTTGTCTATTTCTCCCTAGGCGCTGGGGCGTGACGGCGAATCCGGATGATCGCTGCTGAACATGGAGGCGCCCTGTAAATGTGAGTGGAATGCGGCGCTGCAGCGATCGACGCAATGAGCTTTTAAACAAAAGTCTTCCTTTTCAGGATTGTAGGCGAGATGTCTCCGGGATGCGGATTTAGCAGGTAAGGACTTTTCCTTCTTCTGTTCTCTTCTTCTCTTCCTTTGCAGGTGATCCAGGATGCTGGCAGGCGTGGCAGAAGTCAGGATGCAGGAGCAGACACAGTGAGCGTCCAGCTGCTAGATGCAGAACAACGTGAAGCACGTGTGGCTGTTCGGGTGGGGTTTAAATAGCCTTGGAAGAAGTTCCAGGTATGTATCCTTCCTCCAATCAGGTATGTATCCTTCCCCGACCACGCCCGGATGGTAAATTAGTCCCACAGGTAAAGTAGTTCCTTTCAGGCCTCAAGGAGGCCGGGATCCTGCAGCATGGTCTGCATCAGGTAATTGCACCCAAGCACTTCCATAATGAGCCTGGCGCCTATGGCGCCAGAACTGATGTCTTTTATGAGCCTGGCGCGATAGGCGCCAGGACACTGTCCAAAGGGCCCCTATATGGGGTTGCTGGGTCCTTCCTTGGGGACTGGATGTCCGCTTTCGGGGATGCAGGGCTTGAACCGGCTCCCCAGGAGCGGGCATCATGACAGCACTCCCCCCCCAAGGCCCCTCCCAAGATTGTTCCCTCTGGGAGTTTTGGTTTGTCTGGGAAGAGTCGGTGGAGTTTCCTGACTAATCGAGGTGCATGTACATGGTCGCTGGGTTCCCACGACCTCTCCTGAGGTCCGTACCCCTTCCAATCAATTAAATAGAACAGTTTTGACCCAAACATTTTTGAGTCTAAAATGTTCTTCACTTCGAATTCGGGCTCCCCATCTATTAGAATAGGCTCTGGAGGTTTGAGTAGTCGGGTTCCGGGTCCCACTGGTTTCAGAAGTGACACATGAAAAACAGGGTGAATTCGCATACTAGCTGGTAAATCAAGTTTAACAGCCACTGGGTTAATTATTGCCGTAATAGAATAAGGTCCCAGATATTTTGGGTTAAAAGTTCGAGGCCCTTTGAGTGGTAAATGTCTGGTAGCTAACCACACTTGATCCCCAATCTGATACTGAGGTGCTTCACTCCGATGTAGATCAGCATTCTCCTTGTATGTTCTCTTGGCTTGTTGTAAATGCGTAGTTGCCTCTTTGAAGGCTTGGGTAATTGTAGAATGCAGATGTTCTACTGCAGGCATTCCGAGGTTCTGAGGTGAGTCAAGGTTTGAGGTTCAAGGGTGATGCCCAAACAAAGTATAAAAAGGACTGTGGCCAGTTCCAGAGTGTACCGAATTATTATATGCGTATTCGGCTATCCAAAGAATGTCTTTCCAATTGCTTTCAGATTGCTGTAACATACACCGTAAGTACTGCTCAAGGGTCTGATTTGTCCTCTCGGTCTGACCATCGGTCTGAGGGTGGTGACTGGTCGATAATCTTACGTCGATCTGCGCCATTTGACAACATTTGCACCAGAAGTGGGAAATGAATTGGCTTCCCCGGTCAGAGATTAGTATAGATGGGAATCCATGTAGCCGAACAATATTTTCGAGGAATTCTTTGGCTAGGACAGAAGCTGCAGGTAAACCTTTCAAAGGAATAAAGTGGGCCATTTTGGAAAACAAATCCACAATTACCAGAATAGTATTTTACCCCGAACAAGGAGGCAGGTCCGTAATAAAATCCATTGATAGGGTGTGCCAGGGTGCTGGCGATATGTCTAGAGGTTGAAGGAGACCGGCTGGTCTTTTCTTTTGACTTTTATTTTGGGCGCAAACACCACAGGACATAACAAAAGATTTAACATCTTTTCGCCAAGAGGGCCACCAAAATTGTCGTTTCACCTTTTCCTCTGTCTTGGCAATACCAGGGTGTCCCTCTATTAATGTATCATGATAACCGGAAATAACTAGTTCGTGTAATTCCTTATGTGGCAGGAATAAGCGTCCTTGGAAATAAGCTAAACCATTATCTATGGTAAAGTCTGATCCCTTTTGTATCCAATCCTGTAAGGTTGTAGGGTCCAGGAGTTGTTTCACTCTGGCTTGAATGTCTTCAAGCGTCTGTAACGAAGTCATGCATAGAATCCTCTGTTCGGGAATTATTGGTACTGGTTCTGAGTTTGTATCAGATTCTCCCATTCCAATTCGGGATAAGGCGTCTGCTTTGCCATTCTTGCAGCCAGGTCGATAGGTAATCACGAAAACAAATTCAGCGAAAAACAAAGCCCATCGGAGCTGCCGTGATGACTGAGCCTTGGCGGTTTTCAAATACTGTAAATTCCGGTGATCAGTGATCACTGTGATGGTATGTCGAGCGCCAAGCAGAAAATGCCGCCAGGCTTAAAAGCGGACTTAATGGCTAACAGTTCTTTATCAGTGATTGCATAATTAACCTCGGGTGCCGAGAATTTTCTGGACCAAAATGCTACAGGATGCAGTTGGTTGGTTTCGGGATCTCTTTGGGACAGGATAGCTCCCATTGCTAGGCTGGATGCGTCAGTCTCGACGACATAAGAGAGATCTAGACGCGGGTGTTTCAATGTAGGTGCAGAGGTAAACTTAGCTTTTAAATCCTGAAAGGCCTGCTCGGCTTCTTCAGACCATTCAAAACGTTTATTTTTCCTCAAGAGTGCAGTAATGGGTTGTACCACGCGTGAAAATTCCGGGATAAACCTGCGATAGAAATTGGCAAAGCCGAGCATGCTTTGAACCCCTTTTACAGAGCTAGGTGATGGCCATTTGAGGATGGCATCCACTTTTCTTGAGTCCATTCGGACTCCTTTGGGTGTCAGGATGAAACTTAGAAACTCGAATTCTGTGGTATGGAAAACACATTTCTCCAATTTAGCAAATAGTTTGTGTTGGCGCAGTTTTTCAAGTACTGCCCTGACGTGTTTTCCGTGATCAGATTCCGAAGAGGAGTACACCAGAATGTCATCGATATATACGACTACACAAACATCAATGAGTTCCCGAAGGACATCATTCATGAAGTATTGGAAGGCAGCCGGCGCGTTACACAATCCGAAAGGCATCACCTGGTACTCGAATAATCCGTATTTAGTACGGAAGGCAGTTTTCCATTCGTCACCTTCTTTAACTCGTACCAGATGATAAGCCCCCCGGAGATCTAACTTGGTCTATATGCAAACGTCCTTCACCTGGTCAAGGAGTTCAGGGATCAGAGGCAGAGGATAATGGTTTTTAACCGTTATCTGGTTCAATGCGCGGTAATCGATACAAGTTCTAAGGTCGCCTTCTTTTTTGGGCACGAAGAACAAAGCCGAGGATGCCGGGGACTTTGACGGGCGAATAAAACCATTAGCTAGGTATTGATCCAAATATTGTCTCAAATGCAGGTTCTCAGATTCGGTAAGGGCATAAATCCTGCTACAAGGGGGTTGTGCACCGGGCACCAGATCGATTTGGCAATCGTACGATCTGTGAGGAGGTAACGTGTTAGCCTGTTCCTTTTGGAAGACGTCCTGAAAGTCTTGGTATTCCGGAGGTAGTTGCATGGAGGCAGAGGTTACAGATGCTAGATTAATCTTCAGGTTTTCTAGGTAGCAGGTTTGTGTACAATCCGGGAAGGTTATTCTCTTAGCTCGCCAATCAATTTGAGGATTATGTGTCTCTAACCAAGGGATTCCAAGAATAACCTGAAACTGTGGAGCCTTGATTACATCAAACACAACACCCTCCTGATGGCCGTCGGGACCAATAAGAGTCACCTCAGTAGTGGAATGTGTTACCGGTCCAGAGGCAATTTCAGTTCCATCGACTGTGGTGATGACATCTTTGCTGGTTTTAGGACGGAGAGGGAGGTTAATCCTAGAGACCAATTCACGATCCACATAGTTTCCAATAGCCCCACTATCGATGTATGCCTTTATTGCATGCAACCGCTTAGGCTGTTCTGGATCTACGAGAACCATTGGCACAATGAAATGCGAGGTCTGAGAGTTAGTTTTCAAGCTCGGCAAGCGGACCCCTACGCTTGTCAGCAAGAGTCGTTTCCCGAAACAGAGTCTTCAATGTTTTTATCAGCGGCTCCTACCGCCTTTTGGGGCGGTTTTGCCGGGCAATCTCGTAGAAAGTGTCCATAATTCCCACAATAAAGACATCATTTTAACTTCCGCCTCCTTTCACGTTCCTTTTGAGTGAAGGGTCCTTTAACCCCTCCAATTTGCATAGGCTCAGAGACATCAACTCCCTTGGGGTTAGCATGGGTCTTGACCAACACCCGGGTCTCAAACCTGGACCGATCTGCTTTTCTGTTTTGAAGTCTGTGATCCAATTGGACCACTAAGTCTATATACTGTGTGCATTCTTGGGGCGGATTTACAACTTGGGCCAAGACATCTTTAAGTTCTCCGCGTAGGCCTCGCTAAAACAACGTGACTCTTTTATCCTCTGGCCATCCCGTTTCCACAATTAGTCTGTTAAAGGTTGCAATATAGGATAGGAGGTCCTGATTGCCCTGTCGCAGGGATAGAAGTTCGTCATCCAGAGCCTGCCCCTGAGAGTGTCGAGCAAATAACCTTTCCATGCTTGCTTGAAACCCTTGAAAATCACGGAGAATCGGGTCATCTTGAGTAACCAGTGGAACTGACCAATCGGCAGCGCAGCCGCTGAGATATGACAATACAAAGGCTACCTTGGTCTGATCATTAGGGAAGGCCCTAGGTCTGCATAGGAAGTGCAAACGACACTGATTCATGAATACGGCAAATCGTTTGGGGTCCCCAGCGAAGCGTTCAGGTGGGACCAGCGGCATGTTTCCAGGTAGATTAATCTGCACAGGGTTACTGGAAACCACAGGAGCGGGGTTCCCTCCGGAACCGGGTAGAAGAGTTTGCCCAGCTTGACCTTGCAAAAGCTGTCTGGCCAGGTCATCAGTTCTTTCCTTTGATATTATTAATTCCCTCCTGAGGGCATTAGTCTCTTGACGAGCGGCATATACTTCGGCCCGTAATTCCCCCAGTAATTGGGCCAACTGATCAGTCTCAGAACTTTCCATAGCGCCTGGGTGGGAATTTGTAGGAAGGCTTCGCATTCTGTAACGCTCACCTGACTCCCACGGAGGCGCTGGCCTGGTTCGCGCTGCTGTGACCTCTTCTAAGGATGCGCAGGGTTTTGAAGACGGACTGGACCGGGCCCCCAAATCTGGCTTGTCTGGCTCGCAGAAGTATCCTTCTGTAGGCGAAAATAGGGGATTAACTGTCTGCGGGGTAATGCAATTGGCCTCCCACTTTCCCCTCTCACCCTCCTCGAAACCCTTCGGTGATTCCCCGTAGCGTCTCACCTTAGGGTCTGGAAGGACAAGCTCTCCATCCTGCTACTGATGCAGGGGCGCGTTGGTATCCAGTTACTTCACTGGATTTTCGGATTGGTGAGAACCAAACTTGCTTGGCTTCCAGGTAAGTTTTTTGATAAGAGGTTCCCCTTGTGTCCATGCATTAATGTACTAATGCTAGTGTCTTTTTCCCCATAGGGGCCGGGGTACGGAATGCCGGGGAACAGGCACCGACCCGAGATGAGAGGTGAAATCCTTGTAGAAATCAGGTAAGTCTTTAATGAGCGTTTTTTTGGTAATGTCTTTTCATTCGCTCATTAACGCTGATGTCTCTTTTTCCCCTTAGGGGCCGGGGTCCGGAAATGCCAGGATGCAGCGCGGACCCGAAATGAAGAGGGAATGAATCAACAGGTAAGTCTTAACATGGAGATTTAGCTTTCCTTATTCCCTTCTCTCTCTCACCTTTTGTTCTTGTCTATTTCTCCCTAGGCGCTGGGGCGTGACGGCGAATCCGGATGATCGCCGCTGAACATGGAGGCACCCTGTAAAGGTGAGTGGAATGCGCGCTGCAGCGATCGACGCGATGAGCTTTTAAATAAAAGTCTTCCTTTTCAGGATTGTCGGCGAGATGTCTCCGGGATGCGGATTTAGCAGGTAAGGACTTTTCCTTCTTCTGTTTTCTTCTTCTCTTACTTTGCAGGTGATCCAGGATGCTGGCAGGCGTGGCAGAAGTCAGGATGCAGGAGCAGACACGGTGAGCGTCCAGCTGCAAGATGCAGAACAACGGGAAGCACGTGTGGCTGTTCGGGTGGGGTTTAAATAGCCTTGAAAGGAGTTCCAGGTATGTATCCTTCCTCCAATCAGGTATGTATCCTTCCCCGACCACACCAGGATGGTAAATTAGTCCCACAGGTAAAGTAGTTCCTTTCAGGCCTCAAGGAGGCCGGGATCCTGCAGCATGGTCTGCATCAGGTAAGTGCACCCAAGCACTTCCATAATGAGCCTGGCGCCTATGGCGCCAGAACTGATGTCTTTTATGAGCCTGGCGCCATAGGCGCCAGGACACTGTCCAAAGGGCCCCTATATGGGGTTGCTGGGTCCTTCCTTGGGGACTGGATGTCCGCTTTCGGGGACACAGGGCTTGAACCGGCTCCCCGGGAGCGGGCATCATGACAGCTACCTCCTTTCTCGTAATGAGACCCATGGTTTGGTACTTCAGCGGATGTACTTTTACATTTTGGTATTTCTTTTTTTTATGTGTGCAGTAGAAGTTTGCCATTTGTACAATTGTTCCTAGTCTGTTGTAATGCTATTGCATTTTCTAAGTGGCTTTCACTTCCAAAATATTTTCTCTGGATATGCTCTATTTCTTCGAGTAGGTCTTTGGCTGTACCATGTAGAAGATTGTTATTTAAATTGCCTAATGCTAAAGCTGGACTTTTAGCATAGTACAGTTTATGGACTAGATTTCTTATAGTTGAATGATGTGTTGATACCATTTTTATATGATGAAGGTTTTGCAATTAGGTCCTGAAATGCAGGCTAATGAATGTCCTTGTAGTCCTGTGTATTTGTGCACTGGACAGGTATCCATATTTTGTAGAAGTTTCATTTTGAATTTGTCTTTGCCTTTTACATATTGATTATGGAACTGGCATAAAGATTTGAAAGATTTGTTGTCAATGTTACACATTGACGTGCATGGCCATTTGTACACTGGACGTTTTGGTTCAGTCGGATGGAGAGGTGATAATGAGTTTTCTGGGGATATTTTTGTAAGCAGCGTTTCTTGTTTCACTATGGTATTATTAAGTTTTTCATACCCTCGTCCACTGCTATGTATGGCAATTGTGTTTGTTTGCTTTTCTTTGTATGCTTCTTCATTTAAATATGGTTCTATGTTCGTGGTGTGGTGCCATTCACCTCCACAGATATTTAAGAAGTTATTTTTGTTGACATTCCGTTTATTGAGAAGTCTATTTTGTAGTTTAGTAGTTAGTTTTGTTAATGGTTTCATTCTGTTTAACACTAAATAACTTCCTTTTGAGAAGGATTGCACTGTCTATGAGAGCTTCTAAAATTAATTTTCTACGGTAGGTTTTAAGGGATGTACATGATTTCTCTCCTGTTTTTAAAAAATTCTGAAGGACTCTGTGGTGGAACATTTTTTGTAAAATACTTTTTTTGGTATGGTTACTTGCCACTACAGCAAGATTTATAGGAGCAGTGTTAGCAATAGTGGTAGTTGATTTCTTATTAATCACTTTCTGTTTCGTTTTAAATTTTGAAAGAGGAGGCAAAGTTTTTGTACTGGAAGCTTGTTTTGTTTCGCCTAATGACTCTATTGGACCTTTTGTTTGAACTTTTTGTACAAATTCTGCTAGAGATGGATGCTTATTTTGGACACTTTTATTTTCATTTGCTCTACTTCTGCGTTGCTTTCTACGGACTTGCTTTTTGGTCGGCATTCTTTGGGCTCTGTTGAAAACAAAGGAAGGTATGGGTTGGGCTGTTCTGCAATGTATGTGTGCTGTGTCCCTGAGTGTCTGAGTATGATGGTAAGGATGTATGTGGTGGTGTGTGATTGTGCATTGGGCAGCTACAACTAGTTAGGAAGCCTATTCTTGTTTTTTGTGGGTTCAGATGACAGTAGAAAGTAAGCTAGTGGTGAGGAGAAGCACTAATACTAAATCTAATGGAATAGAATTAAAACAGTTCTTTGTTCTGCAATATTAACATTCTAGGGGCTGATTTATGGAATGTGTGCGCCAAAAAACGGGGATTTTTGCACCATTCTGCCTGCAAATCCGTGTTTAACAAATGGGATTTGTAGGCAGAATGGTGGACAAATCCCTGTTTTTCGGCACACAAATTCCATGAATCAACCCCACAGAGTGTTTGAGTAACACTAACAATATTATGGTAGTATTGTACTTACTTTTTTTCTTTGGAATGAGCAGGTTTCTTCTGAGTTGTTGTTTGTACTTCAGATGCTGCTGCTTTTCAGCAGCGTGGTCTTCACTGCAATTGTAAAAGAAAGAAGTTAGTAATTGTGTGTGTTTATAGCACTGATGTTAATTTAGACGTTGATTTTTATGTTTTTGTTGTAGTATTGTTGTTTGATAACTGAACATAGTGTGTGCATGTAGTTTCCTTTGACTATATGCAGCCTTTATATTTTACTTACAATATGTTAGCTCAACATTCTTTGCAAATGAGTATAATTCCACTTGCCTGCAGCAAGGGTAGAGGGCAGGAGCCCCTCACACCCCCCCCCCGAAGCCAGAATCCAGCTCCAGGAGTGCGGGCACACGGAGCAAGGCCTGCCTGACCTTGTCCCGACGGAGCGCCTGACCCCGCAATTCCGGGCGCATCCCGGCGCCACAACGAGGCCGCATCTTCACTTTTCTTCGGCCTGCATCCGCCGGCAGGCGGAAACGCCGGCCACGACGAAGGCCATACTAAGGCCTGTTGGGTGCCCATGACCTCCATTCCACTTGCCTGCAGCAAGGGTAGAGGGCAGGAGCCCCTCGCACCCCCCCCGAAGCCAGAATCCAGCTCCAGGAGTGCGGGCACACGGAGCAAGGCCTGCCTGACCTTGTCCCGACGGAGCGCCTGACCCCGCAATTCCGGGCGCATTGCGGCGCCACAACGAGGCCGCATCTTCACTTTTCTTCGGCCTTCATCCGCCGGCAGGCGGAAACGCCGGCCACGACGAAGGCCATACTAAGGCCTGTTGGGTGCCTGTTTGGAGCCATAGGAGCCAGGGGCCAGGAACTTTGCCCTTTCCGCTCCAGGTAAGCCAACGCTGCCACCACGCACGGTTGCACATGTATGTGCTGTCCATGCCCAGCACCTCACCCCCCCAAATCACCTCGTTGTCACCTTTGTCACTCGCCCACAGCTACAACTACTATGGACCACGTCCTGTACTCCCACGACTGAACCTCGTGCATCCCTTACGTGCACCTCTCCTTAGACCTTTATTTACATCCCCATTATTTACAAGTATATCCTGTATGGCCTATCCAATGCCACCCTGTTTCTAGATGCCTCTACTTTGCCGAGTAAACCGTGGTGCACTGTTGCTTAGCCGCCTAACTGCACCATTTTCGAATCTAGATGTCCTGTACTGTGCCTACTCACTTGATTTGCACTGCAGCTAGCTGTCCAATTGTGCCATTTCGCATCTAGCTATTCTTGTACTGTGCTTACTGACCTGTTTTTGCACTGATGCTAGCCGCCTAACTGCGCCATTTTTGAATCTAGATGTCCATGTACTGTGCCTACTCACTTGATTTGCACTGCTGTTAGACGTCCAATTGTGCCATTTCGCATCTAGTTATTCTTGTACTGTGCTTACTGACCGTTTTGCACTGATGCTAGCTGCCTAACTGCGCCATTTTCGAATCCAGATGTCCCTGTACTGTGCCTACTTACCTGACTTGCACTGTTGCTAGCTGCCTAATTGTGCCATTTCGCATATAGATGCCCCTGGACTGTGCCTATTGTCCTGAGGTACACTACTCTGCACTGAACCCTTATAGCCATATCCTCGGCACATTGAGAAATACAAGTTGCGACATGCAGCCAAGAACCTTTGCCAGCATTATCCTTATATGTATAGTCCTCCTAGGACTATCAGCCTGCACTGCCGATTGATTCGCCCATCAATCATGCTCTACCATCCTGTGCCTATATCGAACCCTTACCTCAATGACCCAGCCCTCTGGCTCAAGCACTTTGCTACCAAACCCACCCCAAACATCCCATGTACTGTACAACAAAGGAATAGCAGACTTAGAACTAGACTGCCTAGACCACCTTGTATTGTGCACAATCATACTGCCCTTCCAGGGGCAACGCCTAGCCATCCACCATCCACCCTACCTATCGCAGCACTCAAGGGAGCCCTTATCAATGCTAGATCCCTCACAGCACACGCCCTTGACATCGCTGACCTCATCACGGTCCAGAACCTTGACTTCCTAGCTATTACCGAAACCTGGTTACATGACGCCTCTGGTCCTCTCCTCGCTCTATCCCTACCCAAGGGTTATACCATCATCAGAAACGACCGCCACTCCAACTTGTCGAAAGGTGGTGGAGTCGCCTTTATTCACAGCAACAAAATCGTTATGAGAGCTGCTCCCCTCATACAATTTAGTTCTGCAGAATCTCTCTCAGTGAAACTATCACTCTCTCCTACCAATACAGCAACACTCCACCTTATATACAGACCTCCAGGCCCATTAGGTTCATTCACAGATGAGGTTGCATCTACCCTGTCGACTAACACCAAGCCCAACTCTCAGATACTGCTACTAGGAGACCTTAACCTAGGTCCCTCAGATCCCAAGGACCACATGGCTACTGAAGTAGACACCACCCTCTCCAACCTAGGCTTCCAGCAGCGTATTTGTGATCCCACACACATCAAAGGAAGAACGCTCGACTGGCTAGCCGACCTTAACTGTAACACCAATGTCACTTCTAATGATGCATGCGCCTGGTCGGACCATCATGTTATTACCTTCCTCCTTCCAGCCACCAACCCCCAACCCATACCTACCATAGCCCCCGCTATACCTACCAGAAACAAAAAAGATATCACCAGGGAGAAACTGCTTCCTCTTATCCTCCCTTGCTTGAACACCTTTGCTGCACAGCAGAAGGATAAGGACCCCACTGTCCTAGTAGACATTTATAACAGCCTAATGACCAATGCCATTGAGAGCTTAGCTCCTTTAAAAATCCGTAAAGCTAAACAACAGTCCCACCTGAACACTTGGTTCACCCCGCAGCTCAACGCGATGCGTAAAGAAAAGCGCAAAGCTGAAGCCCTTTGGAAAAGCCATCCCAGTGCTGCTAACAAAGCCTCCCTTCTAATCACCTCTCTTAATTACAAGGAGGCCATACTACAAGCCAAAAAGGAGACATACAACACACGAATATGCCAGGCAGAATCGAACACCAGGGAATTATTCAAAATCCTTAAAGAGCTAGAATCTCCCTCCCCTGCACCGGACACGTGCACTAAGGACACCACCTGGTGCAACAACATACAAAATGCCCTTCTCAACAAAATATCCACCTTACAAGCCAAAATCAACGCCAAACAAAACACCCTCCACACCCCTTTATTTAGCAATACCAGGCCACCCAAAAAAACAACCCTCGACTCCCCGGTGCCGTTTAGCTTCACACCACTCACCGTTCTGGAGGTTGAAAAAATCATCCGCAATCTAAAACCCTCAAATTGCCAAGGGGACACCTGTCCAGCCCCAATCATTAAGGAGTCGGCTCATGACCTCGCTCCTTTTATAACATCTTTCATCAATGCCTCCTTTCAATCGGGAGTGGTCTCCAATAACCTAAAGGATGCTTGGGTTATCCCTCTCCTAAAAAAACCCACCCTAGACCCGGAGGTTCCAACCAATTATAGACCCATCACAACGGTCCCTTTTCTGCTAAAGATCTTAGATAGAGCAGCCTATCTTCAGATACAGAACTATCTGGAATCAAACAACCTACTAGGCATGAGACAATCCGGCTTCAGACCGAAGCATGGTACAGAGACAGCCCTCCTTGATCTCAAGACCCAAATCGAGGATATCAAAGACAAAGGTAAACTAGCCTTGCTACTACTACTAGACTTATCTGCTGCCTTTGATCTGGTTAATCACCAAATCCTCTGTCACCACCTGAAAACTGCAGCTCACTTCTCTGACATGGCCACAAACTGGATTCAATCCTTCCTGGCAAACAGACAGATGAGGGTATTCTCGCCCACCTCTGCGGCTGACCCTGCACCAGTCCCGTGCGGAGTCCCCCAAGGATCGTGTGTTTCCCCCACCCTTTATAATGTATTCACTAAACCCTTATTCGATGTGCTTGATTACCTGGGTGTTACCTACACAAATTATGTGGATGACACCCAGATACTCATCCACATCACGGGTGATTACACTTTAGACTCAAAAGCCTTGAACGATGTCTACCATGTCATTCAAACTTGGATGGCCCAACATGAGCTCTGTCTCAATGATGACAAGACAGAGCTCCTCATCCTAGGTACTCAGCAAAGACTAAACAAACTGAACCCTATGTTTAGTTCCTTTAACATTGATGGAAACATAACTAAAGTTTCTAAAGACACAAAAACACTTGGAATCTACCTTGACTCCACCCTCCCCCTTCACAGACAAACCAATGCAGTTGCGGCCGCCGCCGCCCATACCTGCAAGTTGATCACAGCCTGTCGTCCTCTCCTCTCCTCGCATAACTGCACTACCCTGGCTAGGACCCTGGTCATGTCTAAACTTGACTATTGCAATGCATTGTACCAGGGCACTAACCAGTGTAACCTAGACAAGCTCCAAATTATACAAAATAATGCCATCAGGGCAGCCCTCAATATCCCTAGATCTGCACACATCTCGGATACTAGGAAGAACCTTCACTGGTTGTCAGTCACCCAAAGGATCTCACTAAAATCGCTTGCCCTTACCTACAAATGCCTGAACAATCTGGCCCCCACATATCTCTCCTCACGATTCACGATGTACACTCCAGTCCGATCACTTAGATCTACCCTGAATCAGAGCCTAACGATACCCAGATACAAGCTCCAAACAGCCGGTGGGTCTAGCTTCCCAGTCCTGGCAGCCAAACTGTGGAATACTGTCCCCTTGACTATCAGAAACCTCCCCTCCTTCAACCTTTTCAAACACAAAGCCAAATGTTGGCTCGCCTCCTCCAATGCCTAAGATTCTTACTAAAACGTGCTGCAATAACATCAGTAAGGATGCATTACTTGACTCTCCATGTACCACCTACACATGTCTATTTCTATGCCTTACTTATTGTTGATATATCATCATTGTATGCAACGTATGTAACCATTGCCTTAAGAAATGCGCCCGGTAGCCTCCGGGCCTGGTTTGCGCTATACAAATAAAATAAATACAAATAATACTAAGTGTATGAAACTCACTTGGTTTCTTAAGGCTCTGTTATTGGATGTTAGGAGATAGAAGAAATAATTATATACTTATTTTGCAATTATTATAAGGTAAATGGCAGAAACTGTATAGAAAAGCATGGAATGTATGCATTTTGAAGGTGTGGGTAATAAAGAAGAAGGATGTGATGTACAGGCAGTGGTGTTATTTCAGCTGGGAGCTTTTCAATGATAGTGTCTATCTGTGTGAGTGTATAAAGATGCATGAACTTATCCTGGCTGTGTGTAATTTTATAATACACTACTAAGTGTTTTTCTACAATTATACTGTTATTTCTCCCATCTTTTAATATAATAATTTTTTAGATAGCTGTGTGTGTAAAAAAAGAATTTAGATACCAGACAGGTTGGAAGTGACAGTTGATTATAGCAGATGGGAAAAATAATAGTAAGCTCATTTTATAGGTTATACAGGTTAGGTGGCAGTTACTCTTTTTATATGCATTTATGAGAGTTGTACATGTACTGTGCATAAAATATGCATACCTGTAGTTTGTATCCATGCATGTGGATATGCATGCAGCTGCAAGTAGAAATCTTGGAGACTTGTACAGTAGTTTTGTAGTAGGTGCTTTCCGATGATATGAGACTTGTACTCAGAGTGATCAACAGTACATTTGAAGTGCTGAACTATGATGATGGAGTTAGATGTAGAGGTCTTGGTTGTGATTGGTGGATGGTTGTGTGACTGCCTACCTGTATCTAATGAGGGAATGGCACAGAGAGTGAAGTGGAAATGGTAGAAGGGCTGTCTAAGAGTTACGCGCTCCGCAGACACTGCAGCTGCCTGCGGACAGGGCATGCCACATCCGTGGTTTTCCAGCAAATCCAGCATGGAAATGGGACTGTAGGGATTAGCCAATCAGGTGTTGAGGTTGTGGATTTGTGTTGAAAGAGGCTGTGTGTAGTGAAGATGGCAAAGGTGGAGAAAGCCTGGGTGTTTGTGGTTGGAGATATGTTTGTGCACGGTTTACAGCAATGTACTCAATGCATGCATGTGGCAAACAATGTTGGTGTTAAAGGAGTGGAGGCGGTGTGGAACACTGTGCCTGATTGCAATGTACAGGGAATTGTACACGTTTGTACAGATATGGGCAGGATTAACAATCCCCATGTGGTAGTTTTGCACTGTTGTGCTTTGCATTTGGGCTATGTCAGTGCCCCTACTTTGTTGGCAGATTTGGAACACTTGGTTCAAGCAGTAATGAACGTCCTTCCAAATGCCAAAGTTATTTTTTCTGGATAAGTACCTAGAGCAATATGGGACGATAGTTCTGTTTTTTGTCCTCAGCAAAACATTGCTAGTTGTGCAATGAAACAAAGCATGTTTACTTTCATGCTTAGAGCTGGTATGTTTTTATGTAATAATGAGAATATTGATTCCAGTAATGCTGTTTATTTGAAATAAAATGGCATTTCTTTATCTTTTATGAGAAATGCCATGCCGTTTTGGAATATAAGAGTTGCTTTGGAGAAGCTTATGTGAAGATTGTATGAGTAAAGTAAGAAGAAAAAAAACAAGAAAAATACAAAATAACATGTGTCTGTCAAGCATCTGCAAAAAAACCAAAGAAAATGGCTCTTTTCAGAGCCAACCTCAAAGGGGAAATGGGTCACACTATTTAAATTTAAATTCATCACGCTCAGATTTTCGACATGTCTGCGGACATGGCGGTTGTCCGCGGACACCGCGTATTACATACGGGGATTTTGGGGTGGAGAGGCATGCAAATGAGAAAGAGTAGAGCAAGGGATTGGTCAATGAAGTTTACTGGGTGTGTTGTGTAAGGAGAGAGTTTGTCAGAAAGTCTTTTTCCTTAGAGAAGAACAGATAGCTATGGCTGTGTGTTTTAGAAAACAGATTATCTGGATTGTGGGAGACTCATGGATACATTGGTTGGAGGTGCATACATAACGCTGTGGACTAGCTGCAGATCTTGGATTCCCTCATGTGGAAGTGCACTGGCATGGAGTGCGTGGAATTAAGTGGCTGGACTTGGTACCTCTCTTTGCTACTTTGTAGACACAGCATCATCCAGACATAATTATAATTCATTGTGGAGGGAACAGTTTAGGACATGTGTCTGTAATTTATTTGCAATTTGCAATGAAAGAAGGACTTTGGAAGGACATGGGCATGTTTACAAATTCCCAAGTAATTAGTTCTCATATTGCGCAGAGACAAATGTGGCCGCGTTCTTCTTCATTTGGTCCACAAATGGAGAAAGCGAGGCGCAATGTCAGTAAGGCTGTTTGTGCCTTTTTAAGAGATGTTGGCATGTCCTCTTTTCACAATGAAAATATTATGTTTCGTAGCACATACATTTTTCGCAGAGATGGAGTCCATCTTATTTATGCTGGCAATCAGATTTTTCTGAGAAATGTACAAAATGCATTGCAACCTTTTTTTGGAATTACAGCCATCCATTTTGCAGTAGGTGTTGACCATTTGAAGGTTTTAAACACAAAAAAACATGACCAAAAGGTTCTTTTCAGACCCACCACTTCCTCCCATAGAAAAGTGCAATGGTTATGATAGGGCAGCACCCCCAAAAAATAAAGGTCCGCGACTGTCCGCAGACTTCTAAATAAATGGACAGGGCCCTGCACTATTTATTTGTCACTTCTATTTTTAAACTGTGAAAGGCGGCTCTGAAAAGAGACTTTTTTTTGTGTTTTTGTTGTTTTATATTTTTTTGGTTTTTTAAACATGACACACAAGGAAAGGAGGGTAAGGAAGGGACACCAACCATGGGGATAAGAAAGGGCAGGTGGAGGGAGGTAAATGTAGGGTGGGCCTTATTCAGGTAGTGGGCAGACCTTCTCGTGCTCCTTGACCGCTGTCTGGAAAGCACTCTGAAAATTCTCCCCCCTGCAGAGTACTGCGTCGCAGTACATATACAATATTGTGACCCTCGAAAGATAAGGGTCAACAGCATCATAAATGGCCTGTGAGGCAGCTGGAGGGATGCGCTGTCCCACAGGGGTGTCTCTTGTGGTGACAGGATCGGAAACAGAGGATGTTGTATAGGAAGTCAAGCTACTACGTTTATCACAAGGTACAACTTTGCAAATAGCCCCACCGTGGAACGAACTTATGTGTCGCTTCATCGATGTTGTACCAAAGCTGTACGAATCATGCCTCCCCCGACTCAGCACCATGTGGCACTGATTGCAGGTGACCTTATTCGCATGTGCTTTTGGCACTCCACCAAGAGTGGTAAACAACCGCCACACCCAAGTCTTACGGCGAGTGCTGGTAGTAGGGATTTCCACTACTTCATCCTCTTCATCCTCGTCCTCTACATCCTCACGCTTGTTCCCCTCTGCAGGCCCTTGGGGAGTTGGTGGTGGTGGAGGGGGTGGGCGTGGTGCCGAGGCAGACGTTTACTTACTAGTTTCTGGTAAGTTTTGTTGTTACTGTTGTGTAGGTCTGCTGTTGCTTCTTGCTGTGCAGTTTCTGTGAGGTAATAATGTTGGAGGCATATCTTTTTTGTTTTGGTATATTCCATTTTGGTACATGTGCTATTTAAATGGTCGTTTGATGTGTTACATATATAGGTTCCACTTCTTATTTATTATTGCATATAATGTGTTAATGTGCGGCTTTTTGAACTTGTTCAGTGTTTATATGGCATGATAGAACAATCTAAGATAACCCCTGAGTTATTGAGTAGTGTTCATGTTGTCCGCGTCCTTCCGCCGACATACGCACAGTCCGCTGACATCAAAATCACTAGCAAGGGGTTCAGTATATTCTATGTTACATGTGTATAAAGTAAGGGAATCCTAGTAAACATCTATTAAATTCACACTATGTATATGTATATTCAGTAAAACAAAACATTTGATAAAGGGAGGTTATGGTTAAGTTGCGCTATTAAAAACCTATGAAATTCAGTAAAATAACTTTATTAAAGGGACGTTATGGTTAAGTTGTGCTACTAAAAACCTATGAAATTCAGTAAAAAATCTTTGTTAAAGGGACGTTATGGTTCCAAGTAAAACCAAAAAACGCCTGAAAGTCACCAGTTATGGTAAGCTAAGCAACCATAACTCGCGCCACCACCGTGCATTGCTAAGAATAACACCCAGGACATCAAAGATGTCAACGCTTTTTTACTGAATCTCATAGGTTGTTAGTAGCGCAACTTAACCATGACGTCCCTTTAACAAAGTTTTTTTACTGAAAAAAAAAATAAAATATATATATATATATATATAAGCACTCCGCCGCCAGATCCATTTTATAGGCAGCGAAACCACAGCTACTTGAAGTAGGTACAAAAAAACTTTATTGTAATAATAGTTGGCTATTTATAACACGCTTAATACCCAGAGGTTTCTAAGCACGGAACTGGGGATCAAACCTGCGTTGCTCCACATCATCTTGCTTTCAAGTCAAGCACGTTGCCCCTGAGCTATCCTCATACTGAATCTAACCAGTCACCTTTTTTTTTTTCAAACAGAAAAGAACAGTTTCATTGTCCCTTGAGGGTCTCATTGCAATGAGCCAGTAAACTCCTCACACCCCTGTAGCTACTATGCCAGGTCTCTTGCTAGGTCCACAAATGCGGAAGGCAAATGGAGGTCCTGTTTAAGGCCCATCATGGTCTGAGACATGAGCTTCATTTTTGATTGCGCTCCCAATGGATATATTTCAAATTCAACAGAGCATTTGCAAAGCCACTTGGCCTGGCTTTGCAGAAGTAGATGAAGATCCTTTTATCTCTGGTGGAAGCAGTATAAAAAAAACTAACCATGCCATTTATATAGTCAGAGCTATTGACTGTGCCAATGCTTGTTTTATCAATGTCCTGCCAATCCGCAATAAAAAAAGGTAAACTGAATTTGTGCGCATCTTTGCTGCAGACCCTGACACCGCCTGGCTCCCCAGCGGATGCAGCATGAATGGTGTTGCACAGCTGGCGACTTCTACTCCTCGTTGCTGTCACATTTCCCCCTTTCTCTGCCAACTTCATTGGCTGCCAGTGGCCAAACGCATTCAATTCAAAGCCCTTTTCCTAGTCCACCAATCTTTATATGGCCAGGGGGTGGAATATCTCATGGAAAAATGTTTGCCCTACATCCCGAGCTGAGCTCTGCAGTCAGTTAACGCTTGTTTGCTGACTGTTCCATCGGTCAGGTACAGTCGCATTGGTGGCCACTCTTTTTTCAGTGGCTGCGGCAGTTCTCTGGAATTCTCTACATGTGTCTCTCAGAGCTACCCCTATTCATTTGGCTTTTCGTAAAGCTCTGAAAACTTTTATTTTCTAGGCTGATTCTTCACTGCTCTGTAGGGAGTGCCAGGATGCCCTCGGGCGAATGTTGCGCTTTACAAAATTCATTCCATTCCATTCCAGTGGTGGGTGATCTTTATATAAATCAATGTACTAGTAATGTAAAGTATTTGCAGGCCAAATGCAAGGGTAAGGACATCTATCCAAAGGAAAGGATGCAAATGATAACTTCAGGGTGAAAAATAAATATATGAACTGGATTGACCGCAAAGCATTTGAAAGTAACACATGCAAGGAAATGTGCTATCAGCAGAAGAGCCACAACAATGTGCCATTGTTTACAGTAAATGACAAGCACCAAAATAATTATTTTAAATTATATTGTAGTAGATGAAGGCATTGCCACAGATTTTGTAGTCTTTGAGAACTCCCTCTGTATTTCAAAGAAAGAGATATGTGGTTTCCTTCACGATGTCCCTCCACATGATGCCTCTAGAGAATGTTTTGATGTGCTGGAAAGATCTATTACCTACGAGGAAGTCTGAAGCCTGACTAAACCCATGGCCAAGGGTAAATCAACTGGACCAGGTCATCTTCTGAAAGTTATCATACTTTTTGGTAGCATGAATATATCTACTGCAGCTGTAATACTAGAAACAGAAGACATGGGTGGTTCATCCCTGAAGGCACAGATGGTCATTTTCTCTGGCACCAACAGGGATCCGTTGTTACTTCAAAGATATTGCTCCATATCACTTATGATTAGTAAAGTGCAACATTCACCATCAGTATTATGGTGGGTTTACAAATGTGTGAAAAAAACATTCTATCTGAAATATAAGAGTAGAATAGGATATTTTTGATAACAAGCCACCCATGCCACTGCACCACCAAGCAGCCATCCCTGGAAGTTCACATAACGCTCAGAGTTATGTAGCAATGCATTTAGGAATGCAAATGAGCTCAACGCATGCATTTAATTCCAGAATAATGCCTATGGCTTAGAGGGCGGTGCTATTGTATCAAGTACGCAATCACATAAGCACTTCACACTCATCAGGAGTCATCCATTGGCATATTCTGAAATCCCCCTCTTCTTCTTTGTGATTGAAGCATTAAGTTATGTTTAGTAACATGTTTCAGTTTAAATGTGCATAACACCCCCCTTTAACCTGAAAGCTCAGAGTTGAATAGTCGAGTTCAACTAACAAGCTACAAATGCCACATTGCCACCTTATAGTCATTCGTGGAAGTTTACCTCCAGTTCAACATGACTGAGCATTGCATTGTGGTTAGGCAAATTAGCTCAAAAGCCGTGCAATGAGGAATATTACACTTCTGGGCTGAAACCGGGTAATTTGTGATGTATTGGAAGACTATTAAGAACTACAGTAGGTTTGATAAGAGATTCTAATTATAATGGTTTGTTTTATACATATTTATAAATTCAGCACACACTATAGTCCAGTGGGATGTCATTTAAAGGGTTGTAAAATTGTGATTTGTCCTGATGAATGCAATCCTCAAAACAATCAGTGGGACTGAATAATCAGTTGCACCATGTTGAGGCCGAAACAAAGTGTGATGAAATGGATGGAACGATGTCTATATTGGTTTTAGCTCATGTATGAGAATTTTGTGAGGGCACAGCTGTAGCTTCTCAATGGCAAATAACAATGGGGGTCCTGGGAGTCTCTCTGCCAGACATTAGTCTTGGTTGTGAGAGCCTTACCCAGAGTCTTTAGCTCACTATATTTCACATAGAAGAAATAACCAAAACATATCAGTCTTTGCCCTGTTTTAGGGCAGTCCAGCACCGAAATGCTAGGCAATTCTCCTCTGAACAAGAGTACCAACAGCAACCCCAAACACGTGTTTTGCTCTCGTTGGACCTCATCAGTAGGGTGGAGCTGTGCCTCTCTAAGAATAATGAGCAAGGGGTCCATGTCTGGATTCCCCTAGTAACTTCGGGTGAGAACCAAAGTTACTTGAAATATGCAAATAACAAGGGGGGTCCTGGGAGTTTCTCTGCCAGACATTAATCCTGGTTGTGAGAGCCTTACCCAGAGTCTTTAGTTCACTATCTTTCACAGAGAAGAAATATCCAAAACATATCCGTCTTTGTCCTGCCCTATGGCAGTCCAACACCGAAATGTTAGGCAATTATCCTCAGAACGTGAGTACCAACAGCAACCCCAGACACGTGTTGCGGTCTGGTTGGACCTCATCAGTAGGGTGGAGCTGTGCCTCTCTAAGAATAATGAGCAAAGTTACTTGAAATAACTTGACCCCCCTTGTTAATTTGCACATTTAAGTAACTTTGGGTCTCACCCTAAGTTACTAGGGGAATCCACACGTGGACCCTTTGATCACTATTCTTAGAGAGGCAAAGTTTGAAATAAGAAATTTCTTTGGTCCCCCGAGGCAGAAAAAGCTTTCCAGGAGCTGAAACTGGCCTTCACCTCAGCACCAGTTCTTCGGCACCCTCGACCCGACCTGCCATATGTGGTTGAAACAGACACCGCCAGCATATTCATGCTGTCAAGGAGAGACCCGGACACGGGACAACCACATCCCATAGCATTTTGGTCCTGTAAGTTTTCCACTCTGGAATTAAACTATGCAATCACTGACAAGGAACTGTTAGCAATCAAAGGAGCCTTCAAAACATGGAGTCACTATCTTCTGGGAGCCAGACACACGTTCACAGTTATTACGGATCACCGTAATCTATAATATTTGAAAACAGCCAGGGCCCCATCTTCATGCCAGCTCTGCTGGTCTCTTTTCTTTGCAGAATATGATTTTGTCATTACTTACAGACCAGGAGTGCGCAATGGGAAAGCCAATGCCCTATCACATATGGGAGAGGACAAGGAAGCTTTCGCAACATCTGAGCCTGTGGCCATCATACCCGAAGAGCGGATTCAGAACCAAATTGCCACAACCGCCTGTTTGGAAGACTTAAAAATGGATCTCCGATCTCGGATGAACCAAACTGCACAACAGGAGTGGTTAGCTCGGGGAGACCAATATTCCATCAAGGATGATTTACCCTATTTTCAAGGAAGACTATATATTCAGGACAAGAAATTGCAAGATCAGATAATAGCAAATTACCACAAATCATTAGTGGAAGGACATCCTAGGATCGCCAAGACTTGGGCCAAGATTCAAAAGGGCTATTGGTGGCCAACCTGGAGAAGAGAAGTTGCCCAATTCATCGCCACCTGTGTTGTATGCGCACAAAACAAATCTCAGAAGCTAAGTCCTGCAGGGTTATTACGTCCCTTGACTGTACCACCAGTACCATGGCATACGCTGTGTATGGACTTTATCACCGATCTTCCTCCCTGCAACTGATTTAACACAATCCTGTTTATTGTGGACTTATTCTCCAAAATGGCCCATTTCATTGCATTAAAGGGGCTTCTTACTGCTTCCGCCCTTGCCACTGTGTTTGTCAAACTGTGCTCAAATTTGTTTGAGCAAATGGTCAAGCTACATGGTTTCCTGTTGGTATTAATTTCAGATCGCGGAACACAATTTGTCTCAGCTCTCTGGAGGAGGTGCTGCAAAATAGCCAAGATTGACCTCCGATTATCATCCCCAAACCGATGGTCAAACTGAAAGGACCAACCAGACCTTGGAGCAATACCTAAGGTGTATGCTGCAACAAACTGAGGAGTCCGGGAAAAATATCCTCTGGTTGACCGAATTTGCCTACAATAAGTCCGTCCACACTAGCACCGGACAGACCCCGTTCTATACAGTGCAAGGTCGGCACCCTCGAACGTCCACTTTTGATTCACTAGACGAACTGGAAATGCCAGCAATCACAACACTGCACAAGACTATCTCTCGAACCCTTAAAGAGGCAGCTGAAAATCTGACCAGGGCCAAAGAACAACAGAAAAAATGTGCAGACCAACATCGAAGGGAGGCTCTGCATTATCAAGTTGGGAATAAGGTTTGGTTGGCATCCAAGAATATTCCATTGAAAGGACTCCGAGCCTTCTGTCCTAGGTACCTAGGACCCTACCCCATCAAGGCCATAATTAATCCTGCCGCCATGAAATTGCATTTGCCAGCTAACATGCGGATCCATCCAGTATTCCTTGTCTCTCTCTTAAAACCGATGAAGCCAGATACTCTGATTGAAACACCACCTGAGCCCGACATAGAAGGGGAACCGGAATATGAAGTCAAAAACATTCTGGATTCCAAGATAGTACGATCTAAACTGTATTACCTGATAGACTGGAAAGGTTATGGACCTCAAGATCGTACATGGGAGCCTAGTGAATTTGTCCATGCCCCACGACTAGTCAAACATTTTCATCAAAATAACCCCACCAAACCAGGACCGGTAGGGAGAGTGCCCGTGAGAGGGGCTTTGAGGGGGAGTGCTGTCATGGCCACAGGGCAAGGACCACAAGTTACATCATGTAAAGGGTTCAGTTGGACCCAGTCCTGCACACTGTATTCCTAGTGCACGTGTTATTTCATCTCTTGCAGGGCCCCCACATGCATCCAGATTGGGCGTGGCAATAGGAATGCATTGGGCTACACGTGCAGCATCCTCTGGGAGTGGCAGGGAGGAGCCATCAAGCAGAGTAAAGGGGCGTGGCTGGGACCAGGCTATTTAAGCCTTCCCCGCCCGCATGCCAGCACTTGGCGTTAGTCTGCCCGTGCAGCGTAACGCTCACCGCCGCATGAAGCGCTCCTTACCTCATTCCAGCAAAACCATGGCCTGAAGCGCTTCTTACCTGATTCCAGCAATACCATCGCCTGAAGCACATCTTACCTGATTCCAGCAATACCATCGCCTGAAGTACAACTTACCTGATTCCAGCGATACCATCGCCCGAAGCCTACCATCGCCAGAAGCGCATCTTGCCTGCTTTGAGAAATACCATCTACCATCGTCTAAAGCTCACCTACCTGACTCCAGCAACACCATTGCGTGCAGTGCTCCTTACCTACTCTGCAGGTCCAACACTTATGCGGGAGCTCTTCTCTACCAGCATCTTCGTGGCTGCAGCCATCCATCACCCGCCGACAGATCTTCGGACAGCTGCGCCTCATCGGACGTCGCCAGGCCATATCTGCAGGAGAAAAGGACAAATAAGGTCAGAAAGCTCATAAAGACAATTCGCTGTGGTCGTGCACTACATAACCTTCGCGCTGACCTTAGGGTCCAAATTTACCATCTATTTTGGGACATTGTAAACTCCGCAGGGCTCTGTTTGGGCTCACTTCCAGCACTGCGACTCCGCTGGGCCTTCATCACCTATTGGGGAGAATGAAAGAAAGACATTATTAGGGATAAGAACACTAATCATGGGAAAAAAGACATTGCAAACAAGTACAGACAATAATCATTGTTGAAGAACACTTACCTTCAACGTGGATCAGTCACAGCCGGTCTGGGCTGCCACGCAAACGGACCAGTGAAGGAACTAGGTCCAATGAAAGCACCTCTGCACCTGAGAAGCAGGTCGGAGAGCTCATCCTCATAGTTAAATAGGTGAGACTATATGGGCAAATGCATGCTCACCACATTCTGGGAAGAAGGGTCCGAGAATTACAGCCATATCGCAGCATCCTCACGACCTCTCTTATCCTCAATGGGGCAGTTTCAACCACCAGAGCAGTCCACAACATGGGAGCAGGGAAAGGAGCCTGATCCAGGGAAGCCATATCCTGGGAGGGCTGCAACCATGCCCCAACTTCCCCTCAGAGACCAGGTGAGTGTAACACCACCTTACTGATTGGGTCCAGGTAAGTCTCTTGTGACCAGGATTAATGGCTGGCGGAGGGACTCCGAGGACCCCCTTGTTAATTTGCATATTTAAGTAACTTTGGGTCTCACCCTAAGTTACTAGGGGAATCCAGACGTGGACCTCTTGCTCACTATTCTTAGAGAGGCACAGCTTCACCATAATGATGAGGTCCAACCAGACCAAAACACGTCTCTGGGGTTGCTGTTGGTACTCTTGTTCAGAGGAGAATTGCCTAGCATTTCGGTGCTGGACTGCCCCTGGGCAGGACAAAGACTGATATGTTTGGGATATTTCTTCTCTGTGAAAGATAGTGAGCTAAAGACTCTGGGTAAGTCTCTTGTAACCAGGACTAATGTCTGGCAGAGGGATTCCCAGGACCCCCCTCTTGTTAATTTGCTTCTCACCGGCAGGCAGAGAAAGCCAACCCTGGCCTCAGTTTCCAGAAGTAAACCTTCAAGGGTCTTTTCACATTCCTTGCATGGGGTCATGAAATCAACTGCTTGCCCTGCTGCTCTGACCCTAGATTGGCTATATTCATCCTGCTACCCCTTGAGGTGCTCAATTCTCCTCCCACCATGATTTCAGCTCCTTTAGACCAGGACTTTACCCCTGCCCCATACCTTGGGAAATGTGTGCCCTCTCATGCCTTCCTCCTCTGACTCTGACTAGTTATAACATCACTGGTCTTATCTATCTCCTCCTGTACCCCATGTCTGGGTGGTCCTCTGTGTTCACTGGTAGTACTCCTCCATTCAACCTTAAAGTTCTCCCCTTACACCAATTGTTTTTCTTCTTCTTCCACCCTCTCCTGTTCTCATCATTCCGCTACCTGCCATTCTCTTCTTTTAAGCCTCTGCTGTTTTCTTTCCTCCAAGGCCTGTTGTTCTCCTTCTACCCTCTGCTGTTCACACCCTGCACAACATATTGTTCTCCTTCTTCCACTTTCTGAGGTTCTTCTCCTTCCACAACCTGCCGTGCTCCTCCTTCCACTCTCTACTGTTCTCCTTCCTCCAATCCTTGTTCTCCTCCTTCTACCCTTTGCTGTTCTCTCCATTCCACCACATGTAGTTCTTATCCTTCTACCCTTTGCTGTTCTCCTCCTGCCACCACATGCTATTCTTCTTTTACCACTTTCTGAGCTTCTTTTTCTTCCACAACTGTCAAACTGGAAAAATGAATACCCTTCATTTGAATGATAGATGTAACTTGATGGCCGTGGGCCAACCGTCTTATGCACCGAATTGGAGAAACATGAACTGCTATGCTTGACCGATGAGCGGCCATTTTAAATGTAGTAAGAATCGCCATTTTGCTTGTTAACCATTGCTCATTGCTTTTTGTCTAAAAACTGCTTTGCAGCTTGCAATTCTTGCAGATTCTGCTTACTCTGCTCAACTGTTAACATTGTTGTCTGAATATGAAAGGACAAGGTCGCGGGACTGAAGAGTTTGCTGAAACTCCTCATGAGTAGCCCAGAGAAGAAGGCCCACGCTCCCTCTCTGTAGCCTTGGGAGGAAGCTGAAGGGCATTTAATCACTTCACAGCTGCCAGCCAGTCTCGTACGATGCTAGCATATGTTAGAATAATACAGTTAAAGGCTTGAATTATGCTTCTCTTATGGCCCCCCCCTCGCAAAACCCTTTAGAACGTGTCGGCTCCCAGGACACAAATAGTACCTCATAGATAGCAAAGCTTGGAATGTGGCTCTTCCCCGTGTACAGATTGCTTCCAAGAACAGAACCACCGTGTTCTAAAAGATGTCTCCGTACGTTCTAAATTGCACATTGTTACTAGAATAGACATCGAAAGCATTATAATCGTCATACTCGTCGGATATGTCCATCATCATCCCGAGTTCAAAGGAACTTAATACAGAGGGGTGTTGAACATGACTTTGCTGATTGTATGATATGCATTTTGTATATATATAACTGATGTTCATAATTCGCTATCTTGCGTCCCTCGAGGTCTAGGAAACTCACGTCGCAGGCGTGAGATCAGAATTGGCCAATTGATACTATCTTTTGCTTGCAATAAACCCTAGCATTGGGAATTTGAAACCTCGTCTCTGGCGCATCTTTTCATGTATGGTCATTGCCTTGTTTCCATAGCACGAGGGACCCCTAGGGGCCCCTTTCAAGATGGCGCCCGAATAGGGACCCTCCCCCACTTGCCCCATCGTATACGTTGTAACGGAGTAAAGGCGGATCAAGAAGTGTACGGGACGCCCTGTAGAAGTGAGGAGAGATTCCATCCGCAGATCTGCACACATCTGATCCCTGATCAACATACTGGGCCAAAGGGCAAAGGAGGCGAGGGTCCCGAGATTAGGCAGAAGCCAGAATACCATTGAACCTAAGAGAAGGGGGAGAGATCGTGAGTGGGGCATTTCCAATGAGAGAGGTCCCGCCCACGTTTGTACCAAAAGTAGAGATCCCTGCGACGGGAACAGTAGGAGTGCAGGTAACACCAACCCATTTCAACGCCGAGTATGTGCATATCCCCTTTTCCAGGCAAGAGGTGAATACTATAAAACAGACGATTCCTGATATAAGAAAGAATCCAGCAGGGTTCTACAAGGAAGTGGAGTCAACCCTGAGATCAGCAGTGCTTACTATGAGCGATATAGATTTGATTTTCCCAGCCATTTTGCCAGCAGATATATGGAAACAGATGAGGACGGTAGATGACGCGGGGGTTTTTGGCGCCACATGGGCGGAGTTACTACTGGAGGATAAAAATAGAAAAGTAGGGGAAAATCCGGGAACCCGCATGGCAGATCTACCAGAACAGATAATGCGGAGATTGAGGGAAATAATTCCAGAAAAAAGGATTCAGTGGGACAAATTAACTACATGTGTACAGGGCAAGGATGAGCCAGTAACGGATTATTTCAATAGATTTGAAGGAGTATTCACAGACTTCAGTGGGCAGGATGTGAGCACAGAGTCGGGGAAAAGGCTATTTGTTGATAAATATGTGAGGGGACTAATATCGCCAATTCAAGATATGTTAATGACGTCGGAAAGTTCCTGGGCAGCAAAACCGGTGAGTGAGATATTACACATAGCCCAATATTACGAGAACAGGGTAAATGTGGCGAAAGAAAGAGAGGTGAAGGATAGAGTAAATTTAAAAACAAGGGTGTTACTGCAGCAGGTCATTGGATACAATAGAGGTAATGCACAAGGCCGGGGACATTTGAATAATATGCATGGGGTGTCATTCGGATTAAATCAATGTCTGTACTGTAAGGAGGAAGGACACAGGTGAGCGCAATGCCGCACCTACAGAATAGAGGTGGGTTTGGTCAGAGAAGGCCTCATAGAGGACATCAGGGGTCGAACGGCCCAAGCAGAAGTAACATGCAGCAGCAGCAGGGATATACCAATGGAGGTACTCAAACCCAATCATATGGCCAAAACCAAGCACAACAGAACCAGACATTGAACCAAAGTGTTTCGAACCAAAATCAGGGCAGGCAGGGCCAACAGAGAAATGATCATAGTGGAGGACATGGAGGGGGAAATGGGAATATTTTTGATACACAACCAAACACGTATTATAGCAGTAGCGGTGACTACACATCAGACGATGTGTTATTTTTGCGATGGGACAGCCCACGACAGGGGTCGGAACCAGTGTCTATTACCGTGAATCAGAGAAGATCCTATGTGAAATGAGAGTCGGGAATAAGGAGCACCGTTTCCTTGTAGATACAGGGGCACAGAAGTGTTCGATAGAGCACCACTTGGTTCCGGAGATACCACTGTCGTGGCAGAACAATGTTTCTGTAGGGTTCGCAGGTACACCAGTAATTAACCCCATGTCCAAAGCTGTCCCAATTACAATAGGACCATTTATGGAGCAGTGCCCATTTCTTTTGACAGAGAATTGTGGAGAGAACTTGCTAGGATTAAATTTGTTGAGAAAATTGGGGGCAGTCATACATTGTACGGCAGACGGGGTGTTCCTCACGATGTGGCCTCACGATGCACCGGTAACGGAATTCATGTCAAAAGAGTTGCCAGAAGAGTTAAGTGGAGTACCAACCTGTCTGTGGGCAATGCATGATAATGATGTAGGATGCTTGAAAATAGAGCCAGCAAAAATAACTTTGAAAGAAGTTGTAACACTACCACGAATTCCCCAGTATAAAATTTCTGTTGAAGGTGAGAAGGGATTGAAAAGCATTGTTACTGACCTGGTGAGATTGGGGGTGGTTGAGGAAATTGCAGGGAGCACGTGCAACAGCCCGATTCTTTCAGTTTACAAGAAAGGAGGCAATGAAGTACCCTATTGTTTCATAATTGATCTGCGCGCATTAAACAAAGTGGTAGACCCACAATTCCCTTTGGTCCCAGATGTCACAACAATACTGACAATGATACCGGCCACTGCAGAATACTTTAGTGTAGTTGATTTGAAGAACGCATTCTTTAGCATCCCAGTGGATAAAAGCAGTAGATATCTGTTCGCGTTCACTCTAGGAGGTCCATCATTCACATTCACATGCATTCCACAAGGATATACAGAAAGCACAAGCATTTACAGCAGAGCGCTAAAAGAGCAGCTAGACATGCTAGAACTACCCGAAGGTTGCGTACTCTTGCAGTACATAGATGACTTGTCATTAGCTGCTGACACGAAAGAGATCTGCAAAGAAAGTACTGTATTACTCTTGACACATTTAGCGACCCATGGTCATAAGGCAAGTTTGAAGAAATTCCAGTATAATCAAAAATAGGTTTCTTAATTGGGATACCTACTTTCGAAAGAAGGGAGAAGATTAACACCAGAACGCATACAAAATATTTCTAGTATGCCTATTCCAAAAACTCAAAAAGGAGTGAGAGCTGTAATAGGCATGGCCTCTTATTGTCGGCAGTGGATCAGTGTCACGCTCACCTGATTCCCACGGAGGCGCTGGTCTGGCTTCGAGTGCTGATGCTTCTTCTATGGTGAAGCGCAGGACTCTGAAGATGGACTCACTGGCTCGCAGGAATATTCCCCTGTGCGTGAAAAGGGAGTATTACCTACTGACGGAATAATGCTCAAGCCTCCCACTCCCTTCCAACCCTCCACGATACCCTTCCTCGATTCCCCGTGAAGTCTCACCTTAGGGTCTGGAAGGATGAGTTCTCCATCCTGCTTCTGATGCAGGGGCGCGTTGAAACCCAGTTACTTCACTGGATTGAGGTTTGATGGGAGTTCAAATAAGCTTGACTATTCAGGTAAGGCGCTGTAAGAGTTCTGTAGCAAGTTCAAAACTTCAAGCTTAATAATAATGTTCATTGTCTTATTGCAGCAAGCGCTAACGCTTATGTCTTTTTCCCCTTAGGGGCCGGGGTTCAGAATGCCGGAGATATGGCGCCGACCCGAAGTGAAACGGGCAGTTTCAGTAAATGGCAGGTAAATTCTGGATGAGCGTTCGGGTAATGTCTTTGCATTCGCTCATTCAATGTCTTTGTCTTTTTTCCCCATACGGGCCGGGGTCCGGAATGTCAGGAAGCGGCAGGACCCGAAATGAAATGGGAATGACCCAACAGGTAAGTCTTAGAAGGAAACTGAGCTTTTCCTATTCCCTTCCTTCTCTCACCTTGTGTTCTTGTCTTTTTCTCTCTAGGCTCTGGGATGTGGCTGCGGATCCGGATGATCGCTGCTGAAGATGGAGGTGCCCAGGAAAGGTGAGTGAAATGCAGCGCTGCAGCGATCGAAGCAAAATGCTTTTAAAATGATGTCTTCCCTTTCAGGATCATCGGTGTGAAGACTCCGTGATGCAGCTTTAGCAGGTAAGGTCTTCTTTCTCTCCAATTCTCTCTTAGCAGGTGACCCAGGATGCTGACAGGCGTGGCTGAAGTCCAGAAGCAGGAGCTGACACGATGAGCGTCCAGCTGCGCGGAGCAGAACAACGCAAAGCGTGAGTTGCTGATCGGGCGTGGTTTAAATAGCTTTGGAAGAAGTTCCAGGTATGTATCCTTCCACCGATCAGGTATGTACCCTTCCCCGACCACACCCAGGGGAAAGTAGTTCCACAGGTAAAGTAGTTCCATTCAGGCCTCAAAAGGGCCTGGATGTAGCAGCATGGTCTGCAGCAGGTAAGTGCACCTTAAAACACTTGAACACATGTCTAGCTTTATGAGCCTGGCGCCTAAGGCGCCAGGACAGGGGTCCAACATGAGCCTGGCGCCTAAGGCGCCAGGACTGTGTCCAAAGGGCCCCAGATTGGGCCCGCTGGCACTTCCCTGGGGGAAATGATGCCTGCCTCTGGGGTTGCTGGGTCGGACCTGGCTCCTTGGAGGTAGACATCATGACAATCAGTAATTTTGCGTTGATTGTGAAGCCGATGATAAAATTGACTAAAAAGGATGCAGAGATGCCTTTGCAGTGGGATGAGGAATGTCAGAAAGCGTTTGAGCAATTGAAAGTTGCATTGTGTGCTGCGCCAGTTTTAGGCACGCCTAACTATAAAAAGATCTTCAGACTATTTGTGAGTGAGAGTGAAGGATGTGCATTGGCGGTTTTGACACAGGAACAAGATGGAAGAAATAGGCCATGCAGCTATTTTTCTTGCGCGTTGGACCCTGTAGCGCGCGCACTGCCACAATGTTTGCGATCCATCGCATCGGCTGCTGCGTCAGTGAAACAAACGGAAGGAATGGTATTGGGGCACACTTTAATTCTGATGGTGTCACATGCTATGGACGTTCTATTAAATAGGACGCAGACGCAACACCTCACCTCAGCTAGACTGACAAGATATGAGCTCATCTTGTTTGCACCCCACATCCAAATTATGAGGTGTAGCGCATTGAATCCTGCAGAATTAATGCCACTGCCCATAGCAGAAATTGGTGACAACGAATCACCACCCCATGATTGTTTAATGATCACTGAAGAAGAAACAAAGGGAAGGATTGATTTGAGCGATATCCCACAAAAAGAGCCAGATGGGGAGTTATTTTGCGATGGCTCTTGTTTTAAATTCCCTGATGGCACATCAACGGTTGCATATGCAATTACTATCCTAACGAGAGTTGTAGAGAGCAGAAGGATCGCCTACAATTCGGCACAAGCCGCAGGAATAATAGCACTGACCCGAGCCTGTGAACTCTCTGAGAATCTGAATGTAAATATTTATACTGACAGCCAGTACGCCTTTGGCGTGGTTCACAATTTTGGCCGACTTTGGGCTGAGAGGGGTTTCTTGACATCACATGGAGCCAGGATTCAGCATGGCCCTTTGATTGTGCGATTGTTGTCTGCGCTCACGTTTCCAAAGCGCCTAGCTATAGTAAAGTGCGAGGCGCATAAGAAAGTAACATGCAGAGTGGGAGAGGGAAACGCGTTTGCAGACAGGATTGCGAAGCAAACAGCCACAGATTTGGGGAATAAAATAATGACAGTACAGACTGAGGAAGTACCTTGTATGATAGAGAATGGAGTTGCCACAGTCAATGAAATGCAGGCTGAGGCCACGACCGAAGAGATTCAGGGGTGGGCTAAGGGCTCTGCTGAGTTAGATTTGGAAGGATGTTGGGTGGCCAAGGAAACAAAGAACTGGATGTTGCCAAATTGTTACGTAACTGCAATGGTTATAATGCAGTTACGCTACCCACATTTGCACAAAGAAAATGGTACAGCATTTATCCACAGTATGGAAGAATGAGCACATGAAAAAGAATGCAGAAAGGCTAGTGCAGAATTGTATCACGTGCCTGCAACACAATGTAGGAAAGGGAACCGTGACTCTAGCAGGTAGTTTCGGCCCACCCTCTTTGCCATTTGAGGTGGTCCATTTTAATTTCATAGAAATGGAAAGGTGCCAGAACTACAAGTACGTGTTAGTGGTAATCTGTGCATTCAGCAAGTGGGTGGAGGCATATCCTTTAAAAGACTGTACTGCCATGTCCACAGCAAAAGAAATGCTGAAGGAGTATTTCTCCCGGTTTGGGTTGCCTCGTGTCCTGTGGTCAGACAATGGTCCCCACTTTGTGGGCACAGTAGTGCTACAGATCTTTGGAGGTCTGCAAATAGAGAAGCGATTCCACAGTTCCAGGCATCCCAGTTCTGCCGGGCTTGTGGAGAGACACAACGGAATCCTGAAGTCAAAGATAGCGAAAATTTGCGCTGGGAGCAAGTTGAGTTGGGTGGATGCATTACCCCTAGCGCTGTTGTGCATGCGCACGTCTGTGCAGGCTAAGACTGGGCTCTCCCCTTATGAGATTATAATGGGGAGACCAGCAAATGTATGGTGCGCACCGTAGCCCAGAAAATTATGTGAGGTTGAGCATCCTATGTTAAGCACTTACTGTGGACTTTTAATACAAATGTTTCATTTGATTCATCAGCAGGTGCAGGAGGCGTTGCCCATGCGATATACAGGACCGGGGCACTCACTGGAGCCTGGGAGCTGGGTGCTAATCAGAAACTTTGAACGGAAGACAGCATTAGCACCCAGGTGGCGCGGCCCCTATAAAGTACTTTTGGCAACACAGACGGCCATTCGAGTGGACGGACGCAAGGCATGGATCCATGCTACCCATGCCAAAAGGTTCCCAGCATCACTGAAAACTTTGCCTGATCCAGACGACGAGAAAAAGACAACGGTCCCGGAAATGAAAGAAACTGTTGCCAGTCCAGTGCCACAGCATCAGCCTGAGCGAGTAGTGAAAGTTGAAACAAAGCGCAAACGAGAAGTGAAACTCGAAACAGAGCCTGAGGAGGCTGCCAGTAAGGGGGAAGGGCGAAAAGTGCCCCAACGTTGCTCAGCGGAAACAACATCACTGCCGAACGACACAAACCCTGCATTGCAAACACGAGCAGAAACAACGCGTGCACCCCTTTGGCGCCCACCAGTTCTCGCGAATGCACCAAAGCCAGAGAAAGGAACTACATCATTACCACGACGCCCATCACTGCCCATCATTGTGCCACAGGCTGACACTGAGCCTGATACTGGAAATGCAAGGGCACTATTCACGGATCATACAATAGCAGGAGTGAATCGATATAATCTGCGGCCTGGACAGGCAAAGTGATCCACAGATCTTTGGTGCTTTTCTTTTTGGCCTTTGGTTCTACTCACAGACGGAGTAGGAACCAGGGGCGTAGAGGAGAGAAGTTTGAGAATCGTGCAAGTCGGACAATTCAAAACTCACAGCGCCTCGGTGCGCTTATAAAGTACATGTGTCAGGAGCCAGAGCAGGACAAGCTGGACGCACATAAGTACTAAGGCTGATAGAGTACATGTGTCCTAAGCCAGAGCGGGACAAGCTGGATGCACATGGTACTCTATCAATAAAGAACTGTTCAGAAATCGTCTGAGCAGTGGGAGAAAGAACAACTAATCTTGCTCGGGAGTGGATAAATGATCCAGGCTGTGAAAAGGCTGGGAGAATTGAACTGTGACATTTTTCGTTGAACTTTTCTGGCATCAAGACTGAGAGACATTCACAACGAACTTCGCCAGCAAGAAGAAGGACGATGAAGAACAAGTCAAGACCGGTTTCAGCCTCCTCCTGCACCCCTGCTAAAAAAATTATAGATTTAGAGACTGTAAATTTAGGGAAAAAGCATGGTAAAAGGAATAAGGTACTGATTTGGACATTTGTCCTATGTTTCTTAAGTATGATAGTACCAACAATGACAGCTATTACACTATGGTTCCTGGAGTACGTACACCCATTAGAAACACTTTTGCCAAAAACAGCCACTGAAAGCCCGGTTCATGTAATCACTGGTACTTTGCCCCCAATGGAAGAAAGACATAGAGAAGGATACGGCAACAATACATTGTCTACAGAAAACGGGTTCCTATAAAGTAGGAACGTTTAGCAACTGCCTGAACATAGTGGTTTTAAAACATGGAATAGAACCTGTGTACGTGGGAGACCCTGTTTATTTTATATGTGGAGAAAAAGCATATCCATGGTTACCTAGGAACTGGGGAGGTACATGCTACCTAGGTCTACTGTTTCCAGGAGTGTTCCTCTTGGAGACAGCAGAAGTAGCCAGACGAACAAAAGGTAGAACTCAAAGGAGTAGTGAGGATGGAATGATAGCAATGGATATAGCCAAATCATTTATAACGTTCTTGTCCCAAATAGAAAACTCTTACAATATAAGAAAACTGTCTGGAATATTACAAAAAACAATAGATTCCACAACGGATATTTTATTGAATATGACGTTAGAAGAAAAAGGAATAAGACTGGTGGCACTTCAAAACAGGATGGCTCTCGATATAATATTAGTTGATCGTGGGGGAGTTTGCAAGCTCGTAAAAACTGCATGCTGTGTATATATAGATGACTACTCCCCTACGATATTTAAAGCGATCTGGAAATTACATGTCATAAGTTCCACACTCTCTACTGAAGCAGGGTGTTGGGGGATAGAATCCTGGTTATGGGGATTATTGCGGTCTTGGGGATGGAAGTTAATTTCGATACTAATGATGGTGCTCGGGATATTCATAACATGCTGCTGTTGGATACAATGCTTACCAATAATATGCACTGAAATAACTGATGGATGTACTAAGGGATGTGTGCACATGGTGTTGAGAGGAAAACAAACACATGGCCGGAATAACAGAGACACTGAGGAAACAAAAATAGTAAAACAATTCATGGCGATAGAGATTAATGATGGAGATGATTCAGATGCAGATACCCCAGACTCCTCCTCAGAAGAGGAGGATACAATGAATAAATAAGACGTTTGGCACACGGCCAAAAGGAGGGTTTGTCAATCTGGAAAAATGAATACCCTTCATTTGAATGATAGACGTAACTTGATGGCCGTGGGCCAACCGTCTCATGCACCGAATTGGAGAAATATGAACTGCTATGCTTGACCGACGAGCGGCCATTTTAAATGTAGTAAGAATCGCCATTTTGCAACTGTTAACATTGTTGTCTGAATATGAAAGGACAAGGTCGCGGGACTGAAGAGTTTGCTGAAACTCCTCATGAGTAGCCCAGAGAGGAATGCCCATGCTCCCTCTCTGTAGCCTTGGGAGGAAGCTGCAGGGCATTTAATCACTTCACAGCATCCAGCCAGTCTCGTACGATGGTAGAATATGTTAGAATAATACAGTTAAAGGCTTGAATTATGCTTCTCTTACGGCCCCCCCTCGCAAAACCCTTTAGAACGTGTCGGCTCCCAGGACACGAATAGTACCTCATAGATAGCAAAGCTTGGAATGTGGCTCTTCCCCCGTGTACAGATTGCTACCAAGAACAGAACCACCGTGTTCTAAAAGATGCCTCTGCACTTTCTAAATTGCACATTGTTACTAGAATAGACATCGAAAGCATTATAATCGTCATACTCGTCGGATATGTCCATCGTCATCCCGAGTTCAAAGGAACTTAATACAGAGGGGTGTTGAACATGACTTTGCTGATTGTATGATATGCATTTTGTATATATATAACTGATGTATGTAATTCGCTCTCTTAGTCCCTCGAGGTCTAGGAAACTCACGTTGCGGGGCGTGAGATCAGAATTGGCCAATTGATACTATCTTTTGCTTGCAATAAACCCTAGCATTGGGAATTTGAAACCTTGTGTCTGTGCATCTTTTCGTGTATGGTCATTGCCTTGTTTCCATAGCACGAGGGACCCCTAGGGGCCCCTTTCACAACCTGCCGTTCTCCTCCTTCCACTCTCTACTGTTCTCCTTCCTCCAAGCCCTGTTGTTCTACTCCTCACCCTTCCACTACATGTATTTATAATCCTTCCACCCTCTGCTGTTCTCCTCCTGCCAGCAACATGTGTTCTCCTTCTTCCACTTTCTGAAGTTCTTCTCCTTCCACATCCTGTGATTCCCCTTCTTCCAATCTCTAATGTTTCTCTTTCTCCACCTCTTGTCCCCAATCTACACCAGGCCCCCCTTGCTCTCCACTCCTTTACTCCTGCCCACATCTCCCTCTTCCCAATGCCAACTTAATCCACACTCTACAAACACCCATGACAACCCTTTCCCAGTTATCCCTTGTATCCTTAGTCTGCTTCTTTCCAAATGTTAGGCTAGGGGGTGGGAGTGTGAGAGGGAGGAGTAGTGTAGGAAGGTGGACTACTGTGCATTACTATGCTCTGAGTAGTTAAGCAGTTGAAAGGTATAGGGAGAGGGAAGTGGGATGTAGGTGGGATGAGGGTGTGGGGGTTGAAACAGAAGGGGAATGGTGCACCACAATACAAGGAGGAAGGAAGAGAGGAGGGTGAAAGCAGAAAGGGGGCGGTAGTATGGGGTGGGGGCAGAGGGGAAACAAGAGGCAGGAGGTTGAGGCTGCAGATGGAGCAGGTCGATTTGAATTTGCAGGACAATGTGAAAAACACATGCGGCAGCTGCGCACAACCAGATTTGAATTAGCAAAACAAGGGGAAAAACACATGCAGCAGCTGGGCACAACCAGATTCGAATTTGCAATGCAATTTGCATGTATCCTGATGAAAGAAATGTAGGGCTAGTTACTCAATGAATGGTGTGGGCTTTTAGGGAGAGGGATTAGAGGTAGTGGGTGAGATAGTCATCATTTGGGTGGGTGCTAAAAAGAGAGAGGGGTTGTATAATGGGTTGTATAAGGGTGGGATGGTAGGATTTATGGGTTAGGAGGGTAGAGGGGCAAGTGTAGCTAGTGGGATGAAGGAGGGAGACACTGGTGGTGTGGGTGAGGGGGCGATGGTGTGGGATTCAGAATATTTGTATTTGCATTTATTTGAGGAACAAGGATGTCAATTTAGATCAGACATTACTTACAATAATACATATACAGATGGCGCATATAATCCCCAAAAGTGTTCCTGTACAATAGCACAAAAATGATAAAAAATGGGGAGCAAGTTTATTAGGGTGTAAAACGTGGGATATGAACCAGGGACAAACAAATCAAACAGAAAACAATATATATCAGAAAACAGGAGATTTACAAAGGTAACATTAACCTAATGGGACAAGTGCTTCAAACTAAAGAGGAGTATTATGTAAATACACAAACTTATATTATGAAGCATCATTGGAGTAAGTGGTGGTGTCAGGTATGGAGGATGGGAGAGAGGACAGAGGAAGCTCCCTCTAAGTAAGTGAATTTTAAGCCGAGATTTTAAGAGATTCACAATTGAGGCTGGCTTTCATTGTGATGGGCTGCGCGTTCCAGTAGAGCAGGGTGAGTAGGGAGAAGAGCAGAAGCGTGAGAAGGCACAGGAAAGGCATGAGACAGTGAGTTACAGTGCAAAGGAACAAGATGGTGAGATGGGAACGAGATGGTGAGTATATAGAGCTGCACTGATACACGTACTGAGGAGCAAGACCATTGCTAGCTTTGCAGACTAGGACAAGGCACTTGAAAAGGGAGTGGTTGTGCATGGAGAGGCATCCAGCATGTTGTCACGAAGTACAAGTGGGGAAGAATCTGGGTTGGTTTTGGAGAGTGCAGATAGCAAAGTTGAGGACTTTGGCTAGAGGGAGGAAAGAGTTTGGAGAAGGCCAAAGAGTAGATTTGAGCAGTAGTCACATTTGCTGAGCATGAGGGTGGAGATTAGAGTTTTTGCAGAGTAGTTAGTAAGAAAATGATGACCTTTCTGAATGTTGAGGAGGTTAATATGAGCAGCAGAGGCAGTGGTAGGGATGAATTGTTGCAGTTGGAGGTTGCTATCAAAGAGGTCTGCAATTTTACAAGCCTTTGGCCAGGGAGCAAGAAGTCAAGCGGGAAGTAGATGGGTAAGGGGAGGGATGGCATTGACAGATTACTTCAATTTTTGAAAAGTTCAGCATGAGGCATTGGAGGGCCATCCAGTGATGAATTGCAGTGAGACAGTACATACATCATAATCCATTCTGAGAAGGCTGGGGAAAAAGAGGGAAAGTAGAAAAATGTGAGTGTCATCAAAAGGTGACAGTGAAAGACAATGGATGAGATAAGTCTTCCTGGAGCAACGGGCAGAGGTTGAAATGGTGAAGATCAGAGTTCCACAGAATGATTCTTGTTGGACGCTGACAGCGAGAGGGATGCGGTCAGAAGTTTGAAAGTTCCAGGAGATGTAGGATACGATCCAGGTGAGAGCAGATTTGTAAAACCCAAGGTTCTGGAGAGTGAGGAGGAGAGATGGGTGGAGCAGCAGAGAGGTCCAAAAGTACAGAAAAGTGTTTGGAGTGGTGAGCATCCGAGAGAAAGTTGAAGACATGAATGAGTGCAGTCTCACTGAAGTATTTACTACAGAAGACATATTGAAATGGATCTCCAAGGGCATTTTCCACAATGTTGAAGACAAACCACTCAGGAACCTTTGAATAATGGGGAAGAAGGAAGTCTGTGCGATAGTTTGCTTGGATGTTTGGTTCAGCAGAAATTTTCTTCAATATGGGTAAGACAGTTGCAGATTTGGAGGAGTCAGGGAAGAGTCCAGTGGAGAGAGAGAGATGTTATAGAGATCGTAGAGAAACGGGAAAGTGACCAAGACTACACAGCTAATTTTCAACTTTGCCAAAATGTAGATGGAAGATGTAAAAGCCTTGGGTAAGGCTTTAACGCCTTGCATTTATTTACACCATGGCTTATTTTCAAGGATTTGTGTGGCAGAGTGGAAGGGCGGAACACTCCATCATCTGTGCCGGCATGGATTTTCATGCTGGCACAGATGCTGGAGATCTCCATGAGGTCTGCCTACTTTATGCACCTCTTTTCCCTCCAACCATTGTTCTTTCATATGTAAAGCTCCCGGAGCTAAGACACTAAGGACCTCATCACAAGTTGGGTGATATTCCAGAACAATTTCTGAAAGGGGCCCCTAGGGGTCCCTCACATCTATGGAAACAAGACAAGTCACCACACACGATAGATATGCCAGACACGAGGTTGTATTCCCAAAGCTAGGGTTTATTGCAAAGCAAATAGTCTCAGTTGGCCAACTCGGTCTCACGTCCCGCGACGTGTATCTCTAGACCTCGAGGGACGCAAGAGAGCGAATTACGTATGTCATTTACATATATACAAAATGTGCTGCGAAGCAATCTGAACAGAAAGCAATAAGCAATTGAAAGAAAACAAAATGGCGATCCTTGTTACATCAAAATGGCCGTTCATTGGTAAACTCGGAAACCTGTATTTCTATCGTTTCGTGCATGAGACGGGTGGCCTTCGGCCACCAAAATAAGTTTGCCGTCAATCATGACAGGTATCAATTTTTCTAGACTGACATTTCCACCAAGCGTAAATCGCGTTACTGCTGAGTCATGTTGGCGGTATTAGCGCTGCATCACAACCTGGTGTGAATGCACGCCACACTCTGCCGGTAACGCTAATAAAGCCATGCGGAAACAGCACCGAAATAAGGGTTACCACCAAAATATTGGTGCAAATAGTGGTATCTCCGGCAACCCTGGCTCGATTAGCACTGACGGAAATTGCGTCATCGCCGGAATGGGAAGCATTGCAGTGGCCATCTTGAAAAACACAATCCATCTAGAATTGCTACCTCCTGCAGCCATCCAGACCGCACAAACCAAAAGGTCAAAGGAGAGGACCAGATGCAAGGTGCCTGAAAAACGTTTGAGAAAACCAAAGTTCAGTAAGGGAGAGCTGGTGGTCCTCACTGATGAGGTCATTGCCCACTGTGAGGAGCTATATAGCAGTAGACAGCGAAAAATCACAGGATAGTGCAGGACAGCGGGAAGGGGTGACAAGTGACCTATTCAAATGCCAAGCACAACGCAACCCTGCTGGTGCACCCTGTGCCAGCGGGATTGTGGTGCGTGAGCAACCACAACACCATGCAGCAGTCACACCAGAATGTTGCAGGCCCAGTTGGCATGGCAGACAAGCCACATAGAAATACACGTCCCCCTAAACCGACATGGGCACAGCTAGTCAAACACTGTACACCACTGCACAATACTGCTGGATGCACACTAGTGCCCCATAGACCCATGCCAGTGCCATAGAGTAAGCCACCACACCCACTCCCACAAGGTGTGTGCCACCCCGAGAGGGGATGTGGGGGCATGAAGGACTACAAGAATGCAAGTCATAGATCAGCTGTCCCAGCATGGATACTGTGCCCTCCCCACACACAGGCCAAGGAACAACTGGCTATGGGTCAAACACTCATTGCTGCAACCATACCCACAATGCTGTGTCCACATACAATCTCCCCTGACCAACCATGCCCATCTGCCCGTATGTGTGGGGTCCTACTCTATACCATAGCAAATGTGTTTTGCATAGCAACACACTTGATAAAACCATACCTGACAACATTTCCTATGTCCCAGACAGGCACTCACAGGTCACCATATGTATCGGAGGAGGACAAGGGGGCAGGCCAATCTGGGAGTGGCACATCCAGGTCATCAAGGTTAGCCACCATCACCACCACACAAAGGTGCAGACAGTCTACGCCTAGGTGGATAGGCTGTCGTGAGACACCACAGCCCAGCAAGGCTAAGCCTACGGCAACACCACAGCCCAGCAGAAGCACCTCAAGGCCCACTGAATCCACTCCTGCAGCTGCTGAAACAGGCACTGAGGCCACACCTCCAGGCAGGGAGACTGTAGAGACACAGGGGGACATCAGCCCAGTGTCACCGCCTGCAGAAGGGCCACAATCTCCTAAGAGCCCTCACCACATCCAGCATGGCCAGGCACCTGAGCCAGACATCAACACACCATCCTATGGTACCCACGCCCACAGCCCAGAGCCAATGCACAGCTCCACTCCCATTCGGCACACACCACCAAGCAACATGGTGCTGCAGAGGCTAGAGGAGATGGAGAGGCAACAGAGGGCGATGAAGGCGATTGGGCATATCCATTATGAACACCTGCAGGCAATCCGTGACTGCCTGCAAAGCGCCACATGCAGGATTCTGCTGGCCATGACAAGGAACCGGGTGGAGGCAGCTGCCAGTATGGCCGCCCTGACAGTATATGGGCAGAAGGTCAGGGAGATGACTGAAGGGGTCTCAGTGATGCAGAGGCCATCTGCCAATGCACTGAGGTCACACTCCAGCATATCCTGGGGCCAGGCTCAATAGCTTTGAGTTTGACGACTGCTACTGAGGAGTCACAGCACTCCCACACACTGGTCACAGTGACATTTGGGCTCAATGTCAGCAGGGGCTGGCATAGGGGGAAATAGGCCATGAATGTAAACACCATTGAGACACTTTTTGCCCTGGTGGCCATGCTGGGGAGTTGGTGATGGGTGGTGGGAGGGAGCATAGTGTGCTGGGGAGTTGGTAGTGGGTGGAGGTTAGTGTCCTGGGGAGTTGGTGGTGGGTGGTGTTAGGGTGGATATTATGCTGGGGAGTTGGTGGTGGGTGGTGGGAGGGGGATAGAGTACTGGGGAGTTGGTAGTGGGAGGGGGGTAGGGAGTTAGTTAGTGCACATTATTTCAGTAAAACTGTGGAACTTCATCCATGCGTGGACATTCCAGATTGTGTCATTGTTGTGTTTTTTGATTGACGTGAGTGTCTCACAGTGGTGCATGGCATGTGCTATGAGAATGTATCAAAAGAAATTGTCTATCAGTCCCTGGCGAGCCAGTCTCCCATCCCTCTTGTCATCTCTGGCAATGCATGCATTTGACTCTGCCACAGGCACTGCATCCTCATCCTCATCCTGGGGGGAGGCATGTCCATGTCAAGGGGTAGCGGAACATGTCTCTTTAGGCAGAGATTGTGCAGCATGGCACACACAAGCACACTTTTACCCACTTTCTCTGGATGCAAGGCAGCGGAAACGTGCCTTCAGGAGGCTGAAGGTATACTCGATGCACACCTGGGTCCTGCTGTGAGCGTGGTTGTAGGCAATATCCTGTGGATCATGCACATGGTTTATTAGCCAGGGCAGCTGTGGGTATCTGGAGTTACCTGCATGGAGGGAGGCACAGACATCAGTCATGGTGCAATGTGTGTGGGTGGCCTTACACAGTAACCGGGCAAAGGACATCATGTGCATGCATATGGGGCTTAATTTCATGGCATGTGTCTGTGCAATTGCTGTGTATGCTATGTCGCTCATAGCATCCATTGTTTTCACTTCACGTGCACCCTGTTCCCTTGCAGCAGATGTTACATAAGTTGTCTGGCAGTGACAAGTGCAGCTGACATGGTGGCAGTGTAATTCTCACATGCTGGGTTTCCCATTGACTCTCACTAGGCTTCTGGGACCACTGGGTCGGCATTGTGGGGTGGGCGCACATGGATGGAAGGCTGTGGTACTGGCAGGGTTGATGTTGTGTGTTACGATGTAGCAGTTTGTCAGCATTGCTTTGGATTGTGCATGATGCATTTTGGTACCTGTAGTCATGTTTGTGTCAGGAGTTGTATGTGTACATCAGCTTCACCATCCAGGTATGTCTGACATGTGCATGCTCCCTGGGCTGTACTGTGACGTTGATGTGGGAGGTGGGTAGGTACGTCTATTGCATTTGCTTGTCATGCCATGTTTTATGTAGTCATTGTCACCCCCCCATTTGGCCAGGTGTTTTGCTGCACATGCGTGCAGGCAATTTTACTCTCCCACTATCCATGTCTGTTTTCCTCTGTGCCTCTCCATGTATCCGGGCAGTGTGCTGTTCCGTAGGACCATGGAATCGTGGGTGGAACCAGGGTAGGGGGCACCACAGTGGGTGATATACAGCTTGGGGTCGCAGGTCACCTGCACTTTCAGGAAGTGGTAGTGCTTGCAGTAATGGAAAACTGCTTCAGGGGACTGGGGGGCCACCAGCGCAATATGGGCACAGTCTGGGGCTGCTATCACATTTGGCATTTGGACAACGGCATAGAACTGTGCCTTCATGGCATTGACCTGGTCTGGGGTGGTAGGCAGTGAGATGTGGCGTTATACTTGCTGCAGCAGTGCTTCAAGCACCTGGGCCAACACTGCTCAGATTGTGGGCTGTGCCATGCTGTGCATCAGGGCCACATAGTGCTGGAAGGTGCCAGTTCCAAGGAATTGTAGGACGGATGCTAGCTTCAGCAGTGGGGGCATAGCTGTCTAGATGTTGATCCTAAACCCTATGTTGTCGTGTATTGCAATGTGCAGGTCAGTTATGGTCTCCCTGTTGAGGCAGTACAGGGTGACCAACTGGCTGTCAGTGAGAGCTCAGGGTGAGGGCCTGACCATGGTGACCAGTGCACGCCTTGCTTCAACTCTCCTCCTCCTCCTTCTCCATCTGTGCCCTCGCCTGGTTGTCCTGCCTCTCATGAGCAGCTGCCTGTCCCAGCTCACAGTGGCTAGTGGCAGCATGGTATTGGAAAGAGGGATTGGGGCAGGGCTGTGTCATGTGTAGCCCTCTGGAGTGGATTGGGATCCCCTGGGGCTTCATTTCTGACATGTGTTTTTTTACCTCCAGCTGTAAGCTGGAGGTAATTGCGTTGTTTTTAGCACCAGTTTTCAGCGTTAATACCACCATACATAGACTTGTGATGTGGCTGTGATTGCGCTTCATGTTGCCAGAGCAGATACCGCTGGCTGTAATAGCCCCTGCTGTAATAACACCGGCTGGTTTTGCAGTCAGCTGTATGTGCGCCGGCTCGATATCCGGCCAAGCAGTTATGGCTGTGCTGATTCCGTTTCCGACCCTTTCAGGGCTTACCACCCAATTTGTGATGAGACCATTTCGATACCTGTCTCCTCTTTACATCCCCCGTTGCATTTGCATGCCTCAGTGCAAATGACAAAGGTTTTGCGGCGGGGAGCAGCTTACGTTACAGTGTAGACATAACGACTCCCTGCCACCAAATTACAATTGTGGGCAACATGAGCCCCTAAGTCTTTGAACATTTGGGACCAAGTGGGGCGATAGGATCGCAAGATGGGTTGGTGTTGTGAAGGATGAGTTCTAATTCAATAGTTGAGGTAGGGAAGAAGTAGCCAATAGTAGAACAGGCAGTGGGAGAGGTGGTTGACCCAAGGATGGCTGTGGAGGGAGAGAGAGGAGGACTGTGAGAGTGTCACAAATTTTAGAGATTTTAGAAGAAAAGTAGTTTTCAAAGTTGCAATGTAAGACACATGCAGGTGGGTGCTGCAGCCATTACTGCATCCCACTAAACTGCCCTTCCTCACGCTTACTTTCATTTCAATGCAAACCTCACCATGCACTGTCTCTACACATCCATTAGGCTGTACCTCTTCCGGGTAGCTGTACTTTGTTTTCTGTCTTTGCTACTGATTCTCTGCATTTCTTGTGCATCTTTTCACATGTTTCCTGTCTATATGATTGTTTGGCCTCCTTCACTGTTTCCCTGCTTTCCCCTGCTTGTTCTGCATTTTTCCCATATAAGTGAATGTTTTGGCCTCTATAACTGTTCTTTGCATTTCCCCTCTAGGCGAATGCTCCTGGGTGTGCTTGTACACGGCTTGCTGTGTCCGCTTCCTCCTCTTCTCGAAATTCCCTTGTATGCTGGGATCACTACTACTGCCCTGCAGGCCTTTTGTCCTCTCTAGGTTGAGCTGTCCCTGTTTGGGTCCCACCACTTTCTCCACTCACTGCCTGTTGCTGCCCCTGCTTACTTGTCTCCATCTGTGCTCTGCTGTTACCCGTTGCTCCCTCTGTTTACCCCTCAGCCCCATTTTTCAACATCACCCTCCTTGTACACCCTCTGGGCGTTGCCCTGTGCAGGTTTTCCTTCTTTTCTCCTCCTTTCACCTGCCCTTTCTCGTCCCTCTATTACACCCAATATGGTGCTCTCAATTTCCACCAGATTCTCTAACTGCTTTTCTATCTCCTATCCTGCTCGTCTCACTAAGTCTGGAAGGAAGAAGCTCAAGAAGGACACCCTGGTCTCCAATCCAGGCCTTCCCATCACTGACACCTATATCAGTGCTTTCTCCAGACAGACTCTCACCAACATCCTCTTTGTCGTTCCTTCGCTCTTCTCTCTCCTTCCTCCACTTCTCCCATTAATGGTGGCATCCGGTGGGAGGTCCTCTTGACCCCGTTTCAGTCCCCCAGAGTCATCATTAATGTCTATCTAAATGGCACTTTCATGGCCCAGGCCGTCAGCCCAATTGCTTACTATTTGATAGGTGCTTCCCTCAACTCATCAACTTCCTTTGTTCTCCTGCTATTCCGTCTACCACTTCTCTGACTTCTCCGCAACCTCCTTTTTCTACTGCTCTGGCTCCTTGCCCACCTCCGTCCACCACCTCTATGGCTCCCTTGCCATCCACTACCTCTCTGGCTCCTTTGCCACTTCTGACGGGTACTCCTCTCTCTGTACCTCCCGCCCCGGAAGTCTTTCAAAAGTGGCAACCTGCTCCATGTGGCTACTCTCAACTCTTGCTCCACTATCAAACAACCCTCTGACATCTGCCACCTCCTTGAACTCATGGTCCTGGATGTTCTTGCTCTTACTGAGACATGGTTCAAGGCCAGCTATGTCACGAGTTTTGCCATACTCCTCCCTGAGGGCTACAAGATCCTCTCTGAGCCCAGGCCCAACAGTCCCAGAGGCGGGGTGGCTCTGAGCTTTCCTGAGTGGACCTCTGCTTCCATCACCCTCCCCTCCTCAGACCTATTCCTCGTTTTAATGCCTGGTCTGCAGGATCTCTATCTCTCGAGGCATCTCTCTGACCTTTGCCACAATCTACAGGCCACCTGGCCAGGTCACCCTCTTCCTCTCTGAAAGGGCGGACCTCACTTCCTCTCTTCTTTCCTCTACCTCCCAGCTTCTACTCCTTGGGGATCTCAACATCCACCTGGACTCCCCAGACTCCTCTGGGACTTTTCACTACCTATGCGACACTCTTTCCCACTCCATTATACCCTCTGGTTCGACTCACTCTGCCGGCCACACCTTGGATGTTCTCATCTCTTCAGCCATCCCCCCTCTAATTGTCTTACTACTGCTCCCCCCTGGACTGTCCACTTTGTTCTTTCTTCTTACTTGAAGCTTCCTGTTCCCTTGGCAAAGTCCCAACCAGAACTGCCACCTTCCTTTGCGGTCATTCGACCTATGAAGTCAGTGTCAGTGGCTGCATTTGCCTCCTTGCTCTCTCCCCCACCTACTCTTGTGGCTGACTCCCGTCCAGACACAGCCCTTTCCATCCTTCACCTTTCCATCCCTAACACTCTGAATACCATTGCCCCTGTTATAAGGATCTGCCTGAAGCCTGCCACCCAGTGCAATTCTTGGTATGACTCCGATCTAGCCGCTCTGAAACATAAGTGCAGAGTAGCTAAACGGTAGTGGGGAGCTTAGGTACACCCTCTGACAAACTGGCCCTCCGCCTGCACCAAAGGCAATACAGACTATCTGTCTTCTCTAAGAAGAGGGTCCATATTCAAACCCACATCTCCGCAGCCTCCAACAACACAGCTAAACTTTTCCAAATCTGCAAGGAGCTGGCCTATCCTACTGCAGTATTGAACTCTTCTACACCTACCCAGGCCCTCTGGATGGCTCTGGCTTCTCATTTCACCACTAAAACCCAGGACATCCTGTCTGCACTCTCTTCTTCTCTGCACTCTTCCTCCACCTCTCGCAGGCCCCCCTTGGCTGCCCCCTCCTCTCCTTCTCTCCTACCCTCTCTCCTGTAACACCTGAAGATGTTTCCAGATAAGTTCGGTCTATGCAAGTCTCATCCGAACAGGTGACCCCCTGCTCCTCCAAAACCATTAAGGACAACATTGGTTCTCTTGCTCCAGCCTTGGCCGATTTCTGTAATCACTCCTTTGCCACTGGATCTTTCCTCTCTCTTTTCAAGCACTCCCTTGTGGACCCCTTACTAAAAAAGCCTTCCACTGACCCCTCCATTCGAAAAACTATCACCCGATTTCTATCACTCCTTTACTGGGCAAACTCCTGGAGAGGTTGGCTATCCCCCAGCTAACCCTTTACACTGAATCTGTTGGTTGTCTCCATGACCATAAATCTGGCTTCAGAGCATCCAGAGGCATGGAAACTGCACTCCTGAACACCTGTGAAGATTTGCTCTCTAACCCTGACACTAGCTCTCCCCCTGGCCTTATTCTCCTTGACCCTTCCTCTGCATTTGACACAGTCAACCACAACATCCTGATTACTCATCTCCACAAGATCCGTGGTATCATGGATCAGGCTCTGGCGTAGATGACCTCCTTCCTTCTGGACCGACCTTCCCTGGTTCAGCTTGGGTCCTTTCTCTCCACCACCTCTCTCTCCACATGTGGTGTTCCCCAGGGCTCCATCCTCTCCCTGTCTCTTCAATATCTTTCTGGCCCCTTTGACTCTCCTGATCTACACCCTTTCTTCTAACTTTCAGTGTTATGCAGATGACAAACAGCTCTCTTTCAGGCTACCCTCGGGATTCTTCTCCTCTTTGCTCATCCCTGACTGGCTATCTGCTGTTCAGGCATGGTGCACCTCTAAATATCTTTGCCTTAACATCAGTAAGCCTGAGATCCTCCTCATTGGGATCCCTGCTCCCACTATTCCTCTATCATTCTGGCCACCCTCCTTGGGCCCTCACCCTCTTGTGAGGCAAACAACCATGGAGTTATCTTCGACTCCACCTCTCCTTCTCTCCACACATCATGGACCTTGCCAAGAAGGCCCGTTTTCAGCTGTTCCACCTAAGAGGTATTCTCCCTTTTCTCACCTTCCTCCAGACGCTCACTGTGTCCAGAGCCCTGATTCTCTCTAGGCTGGACTACTGCAACATCTCTTTCTCAATATGCCTATCTCTACTCTTTGCCCTCTTCAACTCACCCAGAACAGGACTGCAAGACTTATCCTTGGCCTGAAGCCCAGGGACTGCATCCCTCCAGGCCTGAAATCCCTCCACTGGCTCCCGGTGGCTGCAAGGATCAAGTTTAAGACCATCTGCATTGCCTACAAGGCTTTCTGGGGCCGTAGACCTCACTACTTTCAACTCTCTCTTACTAAGTACCTTCCTCCTAGAGCTCTTCTCTTGTCTTCTTCTAGCTCTCTGGGGGTGAGTTGCTTCTCTATGGAGAGAATGAGGCATAGATTTCTCTCATCTTCAGGTGCCTCCCTCTGGTATGTCATCCGTTACTCTCTCTGCCTTGAGCCGGGTCTCCTTCAGTTCCGGAAGCTTCTCAAAACCTACCTTTTCTCCTCTTCTTTCTTGCTCCCTCTCCCCTGCTAACCTTCCCTGGCTCCTGCTCTGTCTGCTGGCTGGTTGCTCAGTGTCCTCTGAGTCTTACAGGACACCATGCTCCAGCTTGACTAGTCCCCCTGAACATGCCGCCTGGCCCAACTTGCACTGCCACCTGGCTAACCTTGCACTACTGGACTGAACTTGCCCCTGTAGTTACAGCCTTCCCTGCACTTAACTCGGGGTAATGCTGCTCTGGGTGCACTTCTCCCTGTGCCCTTCCTCCTGCACTTCTTGTTGCACACTTGGTTGATCTCAATGACACAAGGAAGGCCTAGTTAGATAATTGATTTGTCCTCCCTTTGTTCCCCCTCCCTTGCCTTGTTGCACCTTGAAACACTTGTGTATAGGCGCATAATAAATAGCAAATCAATCACTCAATCAATTAGCAGAAAGGGAGCAATGAATATATGGTAGTAAATAGTAGATCATAGTAGAAAGTGTAAAGATTGATGGAAGAGGGAGAAGTCACCGGTGTGAGGTGTTATTTTGCAGAGTTTGTGGGTTTTTGAGAAGTGGGTGTAAGAGGGGAGAAGTGCAATAGAGGTGATGGGGTAGGGGAAGGGTGGGCATCATGGTGAGAGGATGATGTAGGAAAGAAGTGTGTGTGGTTGGGAATAATGAACGGCATGGATGGATGAGGATTAAGATAACAAAGGGACTGATGAAAGGTTAAAATGAGCATAGTAAGAGGAGGATAAGGAGAGAGTGGAGAGGTTGTGGAGAGGGAGAGACTGAAGTAGAGCTTGAGGTCAAAGGGGAAATATGGAAGACCTGATAAATGAAGATATCCTTTTGATGAACCATTTAAAATGTCAAGATGTTAAAGGCAGATGAGGTTTAAATGCAGGAAGGGAATTCAATTACCTCAATGATAGGCTCCTGCTAATGAGGAAGACAGATTGACTATCAATAGTCTTGGCTGGTCGCAAAGATCACTGATGGGTTTATGGAAGAGGTTCATTGTGAAAAGAAGATTAGTGATGGAGGGCAAAGAGAGAGAGAGGAAGAGAGAGAGAGAGAGAGAGAGGGAGGGAGAGAGAGAGAGAGACTGTCACATTAATGCGTCTGGAGGTAGGTGGAAGAATAAGAAGACATTGTGCTACTTATTAATTTGCTGTGATGATCAGAGAGGTCTCCTCCCTCGGGTCTTCCTGCTGCTTCTTCTTGTCCGAATTCCTTTTCACCCAATTCCTTCAGTATTCTGGCAACCACCTCCCTCGTTGTGCCCACAGCAACCCCTGTTGCCCCTTACACCACCTCCAAGTCACTTAGTCACTTAGATCACAGCAATCATAACTCTCAGTATGTGAATGATTCTGCATTGGTGAAGGTCTCTACATTTAAATGTTTATTGTAACCCTCTTACTATTTAGGGCCTCATCACAAGTTGGGCAGTAAGCCTTAAAAAGTGGGAAGTGGCAAGTGGTATGGTTTAACTGTATTCGTATAATACTGCCTTGTTATGAATATTGGCCTAAGCCCATTCGCGTTGCACAAAAAACCGCGTCTGAAATGTTCCAATTTCTGATCAACTTCGCAGCCATTTTAAGAATCATCTGCCATTTTGATTTTAACTCTTGCTTGTGTCCTAAAATGGTGGACTGTCACCCTGCACCGCCTCAACAGGGAGATCCTAAATGAGCTGCTCACTACAATACGGGATGACATATCGAGCAGGATCAACATCCGGACAGCTGTGTCCCAACTGCAGAATCTAGTGTCCGTCCTACAATTCCTTGGAACTGGCACCTTCCAGCACTCTGTGGCCATGATGCATGGCATGGCACAGCCCACATTCTATGCAGTGTTGACCCAGGTGCTTGAAGCCCTTCTGTGGCAAGTGCAGCGGCACATCTGACGGCCTACCACCCTAGCTCAGGTCAATGCCATGAAGACACAATTCTATGCCGTTGACCCAATGCCAAAAGTGATAGCAGCCCTGGACTGTACCCATGTTGTGTTGCGTTGGTGGCCCCCAATCCCACGAAGCAGTGTACCACAACCATAAGCACTACCACGCCCTGAATGTGCTGTATATCACCCACTGCTGTGCCCGCTACCCTGGTTCCACCCACGATTCCATGGTCCAACAGAACAGCACACTGCCTGGATACATGGTGAGGGACAGAGGGCAATGGAAATGGATAGTGGGTGAACAATATTGCCTGCACGCATGTGCAGAGAACACCTGGCCAAATGGGGGGATGCCAATGTCAGCACAAGGCATGGCATGATAAGCGAATGCAATAGACGTACCTGGCAACCTCTCGCACCAATGTCACAGTGCAGCCCAGGGAGCATACAGATGTCAGACATACCTGGATGGCGAAGTTGATGTACACATACAGCAGCAACTCCTAACACAAACATGACTACATGTACCACAATGCAACATGCACAATTCAAAGCAATGCTGGCAAATGGCCACACCACAAGACACAACAGCAATCCTGCCAGTAGCACAGCCATACACAAATGTGCGCCCATCCTGCAAAGCTGACCCGGTGGCCCCAGAAGCCTAGTGAGGGTCGATGGGAAAACCAGCATGCCACATGCTGCACATGTCACAGACAGACACCTTACGTAACAACTCATGCAAGGGAACAGGGTGCATGTGAAGTGAAAACAATGCATGCTATGAGTGACACAGCATGCACAGACATCACACAGAACATGCTACAAAATGAAGCCCCATATGCATGCAAATGATGTCCATTGTCCTAATACTGTGCAAGGAGACCCCCCACACATTGCACCATGACTGATGTCTGTGCCTCCCCCATGCAGGTGACTCTGGATACCCACAGCTGCCATGGCTAATGAACCCAGTGCGTGATCCACAAAAACTGCAGGATATTGCCTACAACCACGCTCACGGCAGGATCTGTGTTTGCATTGAGCGTACCTTCGGCCTCCTGAAGGGACGTTTTCGCTGCTTCAACCGTACCAGTGGAGAGAATCTGGGTAGAATTGTGCTTGTGTGTGCCATGCTGCACAATCTCTGCCTGAAGAGAAAAGTTCTGCTACCCCCTGATGCATTGCTGATATCTTTAAGACCCTCTCCAGCGTGCCGGATTGGGTGTTATCACAGCAGGGACCCTCATTAAACATCCCTGCAGTGCTCGTGCCTTTAACTCGGGCCCCGGGTCGATAACACCCGATCTGGCCTGCCAGATGTGGTCTTAATCCTTAATTGTAAGTGTCACTGGCAAGGGGCCTCACGTAATTATAATGGCAGGGTTGCAATAAGGGGAACAAACAAATCCTCTGGAAGGTTTTGAAATCTTGCTCAGGTCTCTAGAGAATATGGGGCCAATCATTGATCTGTAGGATAACTGAAGTGACTCATTCTCTGCCCATGCTCTTCTACTGCTAACCCTGCCAAGGAGCTAGATCGTACAATATGGTGCATAGTATTTGATATCAGTATCATTCTACTGAATAAGGTATTTCCCTAGATTTTAGCCCACTAGCTGCTGCATCCGGCAGTCAGACTAAGTCTGGGTTAATCCAGGCAAGCACCACATCCCTCAGAACACCACAGGCATGAACAATGGGAAATATGGGTATGTTTCAATGGATCACTGCCTGAAAGAGTTGACCAACCTTATTCTTGCCTCCATGTGCAATGTAAGTAACATCTCCACTCGAGAGAAATAGAGACCAATGCCTTTGTATGTCACACCTTTTTACTCAGTACAACTTCCGCATCACACCAGAACCCTAACACCTGCAAGAAACAAAGGGATGTTTCAACATGCATGTGGGGACGAATGTATTCTAAAAACACACACAACACGCATGAGGATCAACATATCATCAGAATCATGATTTATTTGGGCTATGTGATGTTCTCGCATGTCTGGGGAAACACTGCATCTGCACCCTCCCGAATGAGGGTGTTAGAGTCATATGAGTGAAACATGCAGTTACAATTACTAAGCTCTGCAAACACAATTCACAGCTCAGGCTATTGGATTTCTGCAGCTGTATCTGATGAGTCTCAGACTACAAATCAATAGGTGTTCGTATTTGTTTAGGACCAACAATGCTAAGAGATACCAGATTCACTCATGGTTGTTTTAGAACCTTTCTATGTCTATTTTGTTACCATATACCCGCTGTGTCTTTCGCCTGGACATTATTGTGCTTTATGAAGGAAGCAACAGCAGAAGATGACGGACATTGGCACCCCAGTATCTAATAAAGAGACAATATTAACAAAATCATTTAGAATAATTGAGTTGCTCTTTTGAACCTTTTGATAAACAGGATAACGTTTGCGAGATTTATAGCCACACGTTACTGTTTTTTTATTAAGGAACAGTGTACCTCAGTGCAGGTCAATAATATTAAATTATATTTTTATATTATGTTCCCTTGAATTATCCACGAGATTGAGTTACTAAAGCTAATGATGAGTTTCTACAGGGTACTACAGATAGAGAAAATACTGGCATTCATCATTCCAGGTAAAATCCTTTTCATATCCACTCTCATATATATTAAGGACGCCGTGACACGTGTGTGCTCTTTGGTGCAAACACTGTTCCACTTGATATTTCTACCGCTCTATATATCTCTTTCAACAGTGGATGAATACAATTTCTGTCAGTGATGTTAAATCTCACAAAAAGGAATATAATCCCCTACACACACACTAATTCTAACAAGCAAAGATGCTAATGTAAATGTATCAAAATGAAGTTGTAGTTCTATTGAATATAAGCATGAGGTGTACTGTTATGCTATGTACTTGGCTTTTATACTGCGCACATCACCAGCGTAGTGGTCTTAAAGCACCAAACTCTTGTCCGTTTGGGTGCAGTGGTCTGGGAATGAAATGCAAACAAGGAAATGTTATGTGGGAAATGGCAAAAAGGGAGATAGTTGGAGAACAAAACAGACAAGCCAGATATAGGGGGTCATTCCGAGGTTGGAGGTAAGGGATAAACAATGCCGGTAAAGGATTACAGGCATTGCTTACCGCTACGGGCTATTGTGACCAGCCAAACCGCTATTAGCGGCATCGTAAAGTATGGTGCCTCTAATAGCAGCATGGACGCGGGCACGCAGGCCATCATGCCAGCAATAGCGGCATGCCATAACCTGGAGGAGATCAAAAGTGAAGCAGACATGCAAATACCGGCATCATGAAGGTGTGAAAAGTGGTTACTGGCATGCCGTAAATACCGGCATCTCTGACCAACCGTAAAATGCCATGTGCAGTGTTCCCAACTGCCCAGGTGCACACCATCAGCACAGGTAGAGGCAATGGAGTCTGGGCCTGACCAAAAGGAGCACACCCACACACCTCACCCCTTACCACACCAAGATCAATCCAATAGTAGCATCAACCCCTCAGCTGGAGGACATGCATGCAACACCAGCAACAATACCTACAACAAAAGCGGGCAACACAGAGGAAATGCAGCAGGAGAAGGAGGGTGAGGCAGGCCAAGCATGCCCCACCAGTGCAGCCAGCGCAATCACGCATGCAGCCCCCAATCCCAAACATCAGAGCCAGTCCCTCCAACCCAACCCTGCAGCACAACCATACCCTGTACCTTCTGGATCGGGACACCATCAACACCATTGTGGACATGATACACGACTGTCAGCCTCATTGAAATACACACCGCCATCCCCCCTCTACTGAAGGAAGTGTCGGTGCTCCACTTCCTTTCCACAGCCACCTACCAGCACACAGTGTGGTACATGCATGGCAAATCCCCACCCTTATTCACTTGCATCCTGAAGCAAGTGGCGGATGCCCACCTCAAGCACACAACGGAATACATATCCCTACCACGGACTCCCCAGGAGATTCTAGAAACAAAAGGTGGCCTCCATGCCATGGAGGTGGTTTACTGCAATCACAAACTATACCACTACAAACAGGTGCAGATGGAAGGTGACGCAAGCAAGATCATCACACATTGTTGTGCCCGATATCCTGGATCAACCACAGGAATACTGCATGTCACCATGGGAAAAATCAGCGCAGAATGCCTAACATTGCAGAGCCTACTGCCGACGCTGCCCATCAGAAAATCCTACAGAACACAACGCATCACTAAATTTACACAAACACAGCACTATGCATACACAATGCATGAGCTACAATACGGCAGAGCACATCGTGTATCATCTTGAAGATGCAACCCACACCATAATTCCATGGCAAAGGACACATTGAGGGCCTAAAAATGGCGTGCATATAACCAGGGACATGTGCATGTGACCAACGATAATCTGCCGGCATGTGTGACTAGTACAGCTGTCCATCATTAATTGACTGACATATAGCTTTCCATGCCTCCCATGCAGGTGGCAGTGGCTATCTCTTGATGCCGTGGCTCATCACCCCTATCCGAAACAGACAGAACAGGCATGAGGACGACTACAATCGATCCCACACCCTTACCCGTGTGGTCATTCACCAGACCTTTGGTCTGTTGAAGGCATGGTTTTGCAGCCTTAGGCCGTCAGGTGGGGCACTCCTATACAGGCATGAGAATGTGGCCAAGGCCATCATGGCATGTGTTATGCTGCACAACATGTTTATCCGATGCAACGTGCCCCTGACCCCTGACATTGAACTGCTACCACTTGGTGATGATGAAGGGGATGAAGAAGAAATGGCGGCACCTCATTGCGGTGCCGATGCACAGGAGGGACGTGCTGTGCGTCAGTCAGTGACTGCACAATATTACTGACAGACATGGCTGCAGTGGGTGACATGATATGCTGACAGAGGCCACTGGGTGTGTGGGTATATGCACACTATGCACTGTATATGAATAAATGACACATGCGCAATGATGAATGTCCACTCACGTCTTTCTTTTGACACAACGGGTGTATTAAATATAACAATGATAACGAAAGTGCAAAAACCCTCCACCACACTCACCCCCCTCCCTCCACAACTCCCCAACACACCCTCACCCCCCTTCCTCTTCCCCCACAACTCCCCCACACACCCTCCCCCTCAACTCCCCCACACACCCTCACACCCCCCCACTCCCCCTGCAACTCCCGCACACATGTTCCATCAAGTCTCCCATGCCTACATGAGGCTGCCAAGACTGTCAATTCACACTCCCAGGCGGCAGCATGTCTGGCCGGCGCAGGGTGCGTGCAGACCTGCGGATCGGGCTCGTCTGGGTCAAGCTCGACGATGAGTGTGTTGTCGCCTGCTTGGATTGCGTAGCCGGACGCCCTGCCTCCATGGCATCGGCTATGCGGCCTAGTACCTGGTGGAGGGCGGAGACCTCCTCGCAGAGGCGGCTGGTGTTTTCGGCAAATATTTTGCCCATGGAGGCGGTGTTCTCCGAGGTGGCCCTGCCTAGAGAGGCAATGTTCTCCCGCCACTCCTGCCAAGCCAATGTGTTGTCCTCTACGAATTGCCGCACTAGGGCAGTCAGCTGTTCTGACTGCTGCGGGCCTGCGGGTGCACCGGTGGAGGTTGATGGTTCCTGGCTGTCCTGCTCAGCCTCAATATTCGGCAAAATGGGACTGGAGTGCCCTTCCATTTGCTCCTGCACAGACTGCTCCAGGGTGGTGGTGTGGTAAGTTTCAAGGGAAGATATTTGGGGGGATGCCGGTGGAGTGGGCGCGCAGAGGACTTCTAATGCATCGTCTTCAACGGGCACCCATACCTCATCCTGCAGGTCCTCAACAGCCTGGGGTGCTGTGGCTGCCACCTCTCCAGCCAGACTGGACTCCTCAGAGTGTGGTGCATTACCTGATTCCGCAGGCCTGCCAATGGGTGTTCGTGCTTCGGCCTCTACAGCCCTTGGCGGCACCAGTATACTGGCAACCTGGGGTGTCTTGCCTGGTAGTGAACGGCGGCCCCTGGGTTGTCCCTTTGAGGTCGAGGGGCGGTTGGCGTCATGCCGGGACCTCTCCCATGGTGTGGTCTTTGCGGGGGTTGCGTCCTGCCCATCGCTGTCATGGTCAGAGCCTGTGGGGGTCGAAGAGAGGGACGGCATGAGTGATGTTTTGATAGGCATCATACATAAATTGGGACAATTGATCATCCACACAATTGAGGGTAATAGGCATTTGTGTTTGGATGAGCACATTGTTTGATACATGAGTGGGTTATGCAGGCATACGTTGGGGTCACTCATGTTGGCCTAGAGCTATGCTATCTGACATGCATATTATTTGGGGCCTGCATTCTGTGTGACTCATGGCATTTACATCTTTGTGTGGCATGTGTCAGGTACGGCATTGCCTTGCAGCAGGCATCTGCATGTGTCTGTGATGCGTCCGCCTACTTTGCTGGGAGTGAGTGTGTGTTGGACCATGGCTTGACTCTTTGGACTGACATATTGGTTGACTTTCATCAGACTCAGGATTACAGTGTTTGCTTAGGACACTCACCTCCATCGGCCGATGTTGTGGCGCCACACTCCATCTCGCCAACACCTTTGATCCCCTCCATTCTGATCATGCTGGCGCAGATGTCCTCCCATGGGGTCAGCTTGATGGGTGAGCTGGGACCTCCTCCTGTTGCCATTGCCTGGCTCCTGTGAACTGAGATTATATTTCTTACTCTGAGTCGCAAGTTGTCCCAGCGCTTATGGCAGTCTTTGGTGGTGCGTGGGGTGTTTCCAACAGAACTAACTTTCTGGGCAACAAGTGCCCAGATCTCCTTTTTTTCCAAAATTGCCTCCCTCTTCATGCTGTTGGTAAAGACTATCCCAGCATGCTCCTGCAGTGTCCCGGCCAGCATCTCCAGCTCATCCTCGTTGAATCTTTCCTTGCGCTAGCGGGCAGCTCCCTTCTTAAGGGCTTTGGGCATTGTGGTGTGTTTGGAGAAGTTATTCAGACAAACAGCAGAGACTCACAGGTCCTGTGTGGTGAGGATGGCAATGGGTTGTGTTTTTAAAGATGGTCGACGTGCTCCTTCCCGTTCCTGTGTGATGATGCTACTTCCGGTTGCGCTTATTTACGGTGACCGTTAATAATGGTGACTGCTAATTACGGTCACCGCTATTAACGGTCACCGCTATTGCCGCATTGGTTCATGACGGTAGTGCTATCTGCACTATGCATGATGCCGCTAAGGGCATATTTCGTGCCTTTAACGGCATGGCGGTAATTCCCTTACCAGCATGGCACAAAGCTCGTGCCCACAAAGTCATAATAGTCCTCTATTAGCAGACTAATGACTGCGCAGATGCGCTATTTTCGACATGACGGTAAGGACTGTTACTTACCTCCAACCTCAGAATGAACCCCACAGTTTGTAACAAAAATGAAAAGATAACATCCAGTAAAGTGATATTGATTGATAAGTATATGCATGTATAGTAGTATGGGTTTAGACCAAAAGATGCCATGAAAGGAGTCAAGAAATGTCCATTTTAGACAACTCACTTAATTTGTCAGTTAGTAGCACAATGTGTTATCAGTATTAATTTAAATCGAGTTATGGATGTGTGATGGCTTTGAAATGTGTTCAAACATTCCTTTTTTCAACATTGTGTTGTTGAATTGAGTACAGCTTGCAAGGGTTGGCATTAAGAACATACATTTCAGATTTTGAGGTAATTGTTCCATGACACTAGGAGCAGATGTATTTTGCTCATATAGCTCATGGATTAATCTACTATTTAAGATGGATTTTGCAAGTTTAGTAAGCATCCCAGTTCTAATGCTTTAAAATGTTAGCGTATGTGAGGTCTGAAGAGTGGCACATGTTTTGAGTTAGTTCTATGTAGTGAAAATGTTGCCAGAGATTTACATTTCCAATGCTGCAGAGATTATTGCAGCATTCTTTATGTCTTAATGTTTTGAAAATAGGTTGCCCTTTAACTGGCTTTAACTGTAGGAGGTCTCCGAAAAGAATAACATGTTTTCCTCTGAAAAGAATAACATGTTTTCCTCCAAACAGTTCTTCGTAATTGGTTTTTAGGACTTCTTGCATTTTGAGATGAATTAAAGCCAACATGCAGTTGGACACCATGCTTATCAGGAGCACTTCTATTTGTTTTAAAATTATGCGTACCTCAGTAGCAGCTTTTGGTGACAATTTGTAGTATTCTAATTTGTTTTGATGTTCTACGGGGAGGAGTAGTAGTCGGTGTAAAGATACACCACCTATGTTGTAGGCAGCTAAACTCTGGGGGCAGTTACTACAGCTGAAAGGTTGTTGTTTGTTAAGTTTTGTAGAGATTTGCTGATTATTTGAACTAAGAATGTTTTGCCAGAACCAGCTTGACAATTTACAATCAGGAGCAGAGGTTTATAATTTTTACAGCTACAGATTATAGTTTCATGTTTAAAACCATGTTCAATTTCTTGAGCGATCTCTAGGTAAATGGCGAGTTGTTCATCATTGAGCTTAGATTCCAGAACTGACAAGTCTTCCTCAGATTTTTTGTATTGATACATGGTATTTTCTACCTCAGTCATGGCTATTTCTGCTTAATTTAGAATGAGTGGTTCTCCAAGTGGGTTTTGGATTCCTGTAAGGGAAGGTTGACTGCACTCACGAGTGTCTTTGTCTAATTGAGCTTCAATTGATCCTCTTGTTGGCGTTCATAGTCCAACATTTGCTTGTACTGTTTGAAATTGTCATTTGTTATACTGCTTTCATTTGCTTTAAATGCAGCTTCAAAAAGTGATAGTCACCTAATAATTCTTTTTCTTTTCTCCAAGGATTAAAACGTTGGAGTAGGGCCATGTAATACAGTTCTCTATGTTGTGGAGGTTTAATTGATAACTTTACATGATTAATTGGACTGGGTTTGCTTAGTTTCACTAGGCTTCATTTACAAGTTTGCCAGTTGTCTCATTTGGTGTGGCATTGTTTTTGTAGGTGTAGTTTTGGGCAATATCATACAGATGCAAAGTAGTACTTATGTTTGGGTAGCATGTGTTAGGTAAATTATTTTTTTAAATGTCCTGGCTATTGGGATCTTTTGTGCTATGTTTTCTGTATCTTTGTAGGAGTTTAGTACTCTTTTTCGGGATGAAGCTAGTCCAAGGTTCAGCCAGACAATGTGCTCAGATTTGCCTTATCAGGTTGTACCTGTAAAACGGTCTGCAGCTTCGTAGGTCCCACATTCTCTATGGGAGAGCATTTTTATACTGAAGCTGTACAATTTCTGTGATAGTGTTTTGTCAGATAATATGCCATCCCACAGGTCTTTTAGCTCTGTTTCCTCAGATTTGGTGAGATAGGCTGTGACATATCTTGCAACTGTAGTGGAATTGTCTGCAATGTATTGTATGTCTATGTGTGCATTCCACAAGAGGGCAATGAATGTATTGTAATCATTGATGTACTTGGATGCTTCATCCCTTTTAATATTGTATGTATTTTAGGGGATTTGCCTTTTACGCTGTGTCTAACAGAAGACATCAAGCTATTTACGTGTCCTATTTTGCAAAACTAGTCTAGGGAAGCCAAAGCAACATTTGGTATAGTATTTCCCTTTGTTTTTATATCTACATCGGCAGTATTTGCCACATTTATGTTTTTATAAGCGTAACACATGTGTATTTAGGTCACTATCTGTGGCTTCCGAAGGGATGTTGCAGCTTATGTATTTTTCAATGAACAGTAAAACAGTGGCATCACAATCATGGCCACATTTTGGAGTATCTTTTATCCAGAAAAGGATGTGAATGTGTGGTGCTTCTCTGGATTGATATTCGTTTCTCCAAAAGAAGTGTTGAACTTCTCTGAACTGAGGGGTAGTTTTATTGCAGATAAAATACAGCATGGCTATGAAGCGATGGGGAAAGCATATTGATAAATGTGCAGGGTCAAGAGAGTAGCATTCTCCTGGTGTTTTTATGTCTATTCTGTCTGTCTTTTGGTTTCCAGTGCATCAGAAGTCGTGCAAGTCATCCCATGCATACTGTGCACAACTTAAAGTAACAAATCATGTGGGGGCTCTAGGTTCCTTAGCATGCAACGTACATCAGCATGACGTTGGAACCAGTTTTCTTTTGTACCACCCAGGTTTGCCAAGAGATTTGTGATGCTTGACTGCAAAACCTAATCTTTGTCTTTTATCTTTTGAAGCAGTTGTGTAGCGGATATGTTTAAAAAGTTAGAGCCTGTTTTTAATGTGTGTGCAACTCCATAGCATAGAATTGCTAGTTCACTTTCGAAGAGGAGGTGGAAAATGTAATCAACATTTTGCCTGAATATGGGGTCTTCAGAATACATTCGTAAAGAGCGATATTCTGATGCACTAATTTGTGTGGACCTTTCATCATATCGTTCTCCTTTTCCAGTAGGAAAGAGTAGAGGAAAAGAACACGCTTCTACACTTTTTATTTCCCATATGCTCATTGGGGATCCTTTGGCTTGATGCATTTGATATGTTTCTAATGTATCATCAATTGTGTCTTTGGAGTGCAGTGGGTGAATGTTATACTGGTCTAAAATGTTGGCTGCTGTAACAGGATCTACACGTTCAAATTGGCCCATTTCTGGTGACTCTTGAATAATGTGGGTGGTTTCTCTTACGTTTTCCTCTATGTTTATATCGTTGTAGTATTCATTATTTTCTTTTAGATATTGTAGGGCCTGTCTAACTTTGTTTAAGTCGACTAGTTGTTGCCAAATTCTATTGTCTTTTGTTGGCACACCATTAGTTAGTATAGTCAAAGATTGATCCATTGGCCATTGTAGTCCTAGAGTTGAACATTTTCTTTTAGATCCATATGGTAAACATACTACTTTGCCACAGATGCCCTTTAGTAGCTCGGTTGCAGGTCATTTGGCTGATTTTGGTTGAAGGCTTATTAAAGTTTGAAAAGGGTACACTGTTTGTATTATAATGATCTCGTACAAGTTAAGCTGTTGGAGAGCTTTTGGAAGTGGGAATATATTGTCAAGCTTTGTGTGGCAGTATGTGCACACCATTGAGGGGTTAGTTATTTTGTATTTACCTTCTAATTGGAACCATTGGGATTCTTCATTGTCTTCTATTTTGTAAGCTAGGTCTACGATTTTTGTGCTCTTTTTATAAAATGTTTTGCAGCAACAGACACATATTTGGTCTTGTATTTCAGCAGATGTATGTTGAAACATAGCTATTCCTTTTTTGTATGTCTTTATTAGGACGTTGGTGTTTATTAGGTGTTTGGTAATGTCTTCTGAAGGTACAGAATTTTCTAAGTCGCCTTCAGTTTCAAAGTATTTATGTTGGATGTGTTCTATTTCTTGAAGGAGTTCTTTGGCTGTTCCATGTAGGAGAATGTTATTTAACTTTTGCAGTTCTAGAGCAGCAGTGTTTTGCTAACATTATGATGTGGTGGAAAGTGCTTTTGTAAGCAGTTCCTAAAATTCACGCTAATGAATGTCCTCACAGACCATTGTGGCTGCGCACTGGACAGGAGTCTATGGTTTTTAAAGTTTTCATTTTACTTTTGTCTTTCAGTTTTACATAGTGATTGAGGAATTGTCGTAAAGATTTAAAGGATTGTTGGCATACATTGCTCATTGAGCTGCACGTCCATTTGTACACTGGATGGTTTGTTTGGGTGAAAGGAGCATTTGGTTCAAAGTTTGTTGGGGATTTCTTTTCTATAAGGATTTCTTTTGCCATAATGGTTTGTTCCACCATTGTTCCACCATTTCATACCCTCAACCATTATTGTCTATGGCAATTGTTTGTTGTTGTTCTTGTTTATAAGGAGCATTTGGTTCAAAGTTTGTTGGGGATTTCTTTTCTATAAGGATTTCTTTTGCCATAATGGTTTGTTCCACCATTGTTCCACCATTTCATACCCTCAACCATTATTGTCTATGGCAATTGTTTGTTGTTGTTCTTGTTTATAAGCTTCTTCATTGAGGTATGGTTCTGAGCTGCTTATGTGAATCCATTCACCATTACAGAAGTTTGAAAAGGTCTCTATATCGACACTGCGCATGTTTAGCAGTACTTGTTGTAATTTATTGATTAATTTAGTCAGTGGTTTCATTCTGTTTAAAATCAATATATTAGCAATTTTCCCTTCAGTAGAAAAGCACTATCAATTAGAGCTTTCACAATCACTCTCCTGCAGTAGTTTTTAATGGAAGATCGTGACTTTTCATATGCTTTTATGAGATTTTGAAGAACTCTATTGTGGAAAATTTATTGTAACATCATTCTTTTGGATTGCTTTACCGTGACTGTGTTAACACTGGTAGATGGAAGGATTGTGTTTGTTATTAGGTCTGCTTTTGTTTGTACATCATTTTTACTTTTTGTTTCTGCAAGAGAGGCCTTACCCTTTTTAGTCGTGGTTGGTTTCATTTTTTTAGTGAGGTTACTGTCTCTTTCGTTGTAATGTTTTCTATGCATTGTTTTAGAGGTGCAAGAGTATGTGCTCTACTTTTATTCTTGTCTGCTATTTTTTTTCCTTCTTTTCTGCAGAGCTGCTGTTTAGTAAAGGCGCTATATAAATAACACATCATTATCATTATCATTAGTAGGCATTTTTTGTGTCTGTTGGGAAAAGAGAACTGTTGTATTGGGAAGTTGCGTTGTATATGCATGTATGGTGCATACGTGTGTGGGTGTGAATGGAGTGCTGTTTGATTGTGAGGTGGTATATTAGGTGTGGTTGGGAAGGTTGTGAGAATACAAATGTACACATGTGTGATGGTGTTGGGTTAGTGATGAAGGGAGTGGTGGTGTGATGGAATCTGTACAGTGATTTCGCTGTTTTGGGGAACAGAGTGGGTGTTGCAATGGTGGTGTGTAGATCAAAATAGTAGGAGTGTGAATTGTGGAACATGATGGGCTAGACTGAAAAATGTTGGGTTGAAAAGAGTAGTCTGGGGTAATATATATACTGGGACTGTACTGCTATAATTACATACATATACATGGTATATTAATGTACTTACTTTGTCGGATGCGAAAGGCATTCGTTTTTCGGTTGTTGATTGCTGTGATGTGTTTCTTTCCTATAATTGTAAAAGAAATATCGTTGGGATATGTGGTAATGGCTAAGTACTGTTAGGAAGCAAGGTTTATATTTACAATGGAAGGGGGAGTGTTGAGGAAAAGTTAATACAATTGGTGGATGATTAAAAATGGTTGCTTTTAGGAGCATTTTCATGAAATGTAGGCAATGCGTATGTGCATTTGCAGAAGCTCTGTAAGATTTTGTAAATGAGAGGAAATGTTCATAGAAAAGAGTTGTAGTACACTTTGATATGGCAGTTGATGTGTATAAGTTTAATGTGTTTGGAGTATATGCATATTTGCCAACATGACGCACTCTAATTTGTAGGTGTTTATCTAGTGCTTGAGGTTTTGTTTGCAATATGGGACTTGTAGTTCCACTTTTACCATAGTGAAAGCTAGAGAACAAGTCACATAATGTAGAGAAAAGGGTAGGACTGCATAAGCAGCTGAAGATTGGAATGAGTTATGTTAGGAAGTATACATGTACTGTTAATGTATTAAACTGGCACACACTGAGTGCCAATTACAAATGGTATACACATCTATGTTTTATGCTTTTACTATATTTTATGAAAAAGTGACACAGTGCTGCTGGAAATGCAGATATGCATTTTTTACTTTCTTAAAAATGCTTTCCAAAAATATTTTGAAAAGCACTGCATTTCATATGCTTATTTGATATACATGTCATAGTTTTAAATCTTGAAGTTCAATCATGTTTTTTTCTTTGCATTCTGGGACTTGTAGTTTCAGTTTTATAATAGGCAAAGTCAAATGGAAGTGATAGAATGCAAAGGAAAAAAAAAACAGAAGAAGCACCTATACATTGGAATGGGTGATGTTGGGATGTGTGCATGTGCTGCCAACATATTAAACTGTGAGACACTAAGAGCCACTTCAAAATGGCCTACAGGTCAATTGTATCTGGCTTTCCCTTATTTTATGGAAAAGTGACACAGTGCTGCTGTACATGCATTTAAAATGCTTGTAAAAAGAAACATTTTGAAATGCAGAGCATTCTAATGGTTTGGTGCTTCATGTGAGCAGGTGATGAATGCTGCACTGCATGGCATTTGCTAGAGTGGTTAAAAAAGAGAATATGCTTATTTTGAGAAGCTTATTACAGGGTCAGTAGCAGGAACCCTTATATATATATATATATATATATATATATATATATATATATATATATATATATATATATATATATATATTTGTGAAAGAGATGAATAATTGTTTAAAGAAATATAAGCATACCTGTACTATGATTTGTAACAGGCAGATCTTGTTGAATCTGGAAATAGAATTCCTGGACAGTTGCACTGTAGTTTTTGAAGCATATGTCTTTCATTTGCAGGAGATATGTACTCTGAGAGTTCAAGTGTACATCTGAAGTGTTGAAGTGAGATGATAGGGTTAGGTGTAGAGGTTTTGGACTTGATTGGTGGATGGATGTGTGACTCTTTGAAAGCAGTCAATGAGGGAGTGTTGAGAACATGAAAGTGGAAAGGATAGAGGGGCTTCCCTCTGTAAGCAGGTCCACGGACACTGCTGTAGTCCGCGGACAGCACGTGCCACAGTTGGGTCTTTTGACGATGCCTGCCATGGAAAGGGTGCTGTGGGGAGCAGCGAATCTGGTTTGCTGGGTGTGGTATACAGGAAGAGAGGGTAGTAGGAGTTTTGTTTGAAGGAGTTGTGAGAGCAGTGATAATGACTATGGCTATGTGTTTGAGAAGGCAGACTGTGTGGATTCTGGGGGACTCTTCAATTCAGTCGATGAAGGTATATGCTGATAATCATGGCATCCTTGTAAATATTGGATTTTCAGAAGTGGAAGTTTCCTGGCATGCAGTTTGTGGCTCAAACTGGTCAAGCCTATTTTCATTCTGTGAGTGTATGGCTCACTTTAAACGTCCAGATTTTGTGATTGTCCATTGTGGGGGGGGGGACAGTTTGGGGTTTGTGACTCCAGTGTGTTTGCATGTTGTGCTGAAGGATTTTTCCTGCAGCTTTCCTGCAGCTCAGATCATTTTTCCTAAAATAATTCAGAGCCGCACATTGAGATGCCCAACAAACATTTTCAGTCCTCAAATTGATCAATTAAGGCAGATTGTCAATAAAGGTGTATCTGCTTTTTTGTATGCTGCAGGAATGTCATATTTGAGAATGATAATAACAATTCTTAGTGTGTGAATTTTGTTTTGTCGAGATGGAGTTCACTTCACAGATGTCGGAAATGCAATTTTCCACTACAATCTTAGGATTGCATGGAAGAGGTTCCTGTAAGGAAAAAAAAAACATAAAAGCAAAAAAAAAGGAAAAAAAGGTGTTTGATAACAACCCCCCAACCCCAAAAGATTCTTTTCAGAGCCACCACTAAAGATCAAATGACTTACATTGTATTTAATTTCCCTCCCCACCCAAATAAATCTTTCACAAATTGCCCAGAGACAGATGTATGTGATCCAGTTCATTTGATCCACAAATGGAAAAAGCGAGGCGCAACATCAATAAAGCTGTGTGTTGGCATGACATTGTTCCATAATGACAACATTAATTTTGATAAGGCCAACATTTTACGGCGAGATGGAGGTCATCTAACAGATGTGGGTAATCAGATGTTTGTGGAAAACATTCATAATGCTTTGAAGCAGTATCTGTTAAATTGAGGAGACATAATTAAAATCAGTGATATGTTTTCTTAGTTCAGTTTGTAAAACCAAAACTTAAAAAAAAATGTAAAAGCCAAAAACCCTAAAAATCGGTTCTTTTAAGAAACACCCTTTTTGAGCGCAAAACAATTGCAATGATTATAATTGTCCAATGCCCTGAATTTTTTATTAGATGTCTGCGCACTACCGCAAAGTCTGTGGACTTTGTAGGTTGCACAGTGGCCTGTGATTTTGTTTCTCACTTTAATTTTTTAACTGTAAAATGTGCCTCCTAAAGGAAGCTTTTTTGTATTTTTTCAATTTTGTATTTGTTGTAATTTTTTCTCAGGCGAGGCAAGGTGGGTGGGGGAGGGGAAGGAAGGGGCACCAACCAGAGGGATGAAGGTGCAGGTGGAGAGAGGAAGATGTTGGTTGGGCCTTAATCAGGTAGGTGGCAGTGTGTCACGTGGAAAACCATTGCCACTGAATGAGACACACAGAAGTGCCGCGGAGTGCGGAGAGATGTTTTGAGTTACAGTGTGAAGAAAGTATGCGTAAACAGTTTGCTTGGCAGACAGAGATAACATGACCTTTGTCCGAGAGGAGAGGGATGCTGGCCTTATCAGCATGGCTGGTGCTTCGCGCAGACAGAGAAGGTAGGGGTAGGCAGCGCCATGAAGGGAGAAGAGCTTGTGTAGGCAGAGACATGCAGCAGGAGGATAGAGGGATTTGAATGGAGAAATATGAGTAGATGGTAGGATAGCAGGCAGAAAGAAGAAAGATATGGTATAGATATGATGGCAAATGTCATGATGACCAGAACACGCAGTGATTGAAAAAGTACAAGTACATGCAACACAGACATTTAGGCACTGATCATATTTAGAATTGCTGACAGACAGAAAGAGAGGCATTTTAGCTTAGAGAGAACAAGTGTAACCATCGAAATGTGTACGGCATTGAATAGTATAACTAGAGGTGTGGAGATTGTAGTTTTTAGATGTAGATGGAGATGACTTAAAGAGAGACGTTTGGTTGGCATGAGATCGAGAGGCGAATGAAAGGAAGTTGACATCGAGGGAGAAATGTTTTTGGTGCAGAAGAATCCAATGGCTTTGGGAGTTCGGAAACTTGGGGAAGCATTCTGATGAGAGCAGAGTTCGAGAGCTTGGCAGAGGCATTGCAGCAGTTCGAGTGACCAGACTGGCAGAGCAAAACACAGAGAAAAGGGGAGTATTGCTGAATAAGACACGTGCATGGGGAATTAGAACAGACTCTCACACAGAGCTTTGGCTGACATGATAGATGGGGTAATCAGACAGGATTTGTCTTAGAGAGTGAGTGTGAAGTATGGTGTGGAATGGAGAAGAATGATGTGCCTATTAGATTGCTTGCATTAGAAGCCCGTACGGCTTGCAGTTATTGCATTGCTAGTAGATTTGCACCAAAAGCATAAAAGGTGCAAATTCGAGATTTGCATTATAATAGTGGTTGCATAATGCATTGCTATGTATAATTAAAAGTGTTTCTATTGTTGAATCGATTCATGTGTTTTCTTTGTGTCTTATGTTAATGTGTCCATTGGAGTAAGATAGGAGTAATCTAGGAGTAACACAGTGCACAAAGGCCCTGAGATACAAGGCAGGGGGGGCATATGATCCACGCCCCCTAGGAGATTGTCTAAGACTGACACATGGTTGCCCACTAGGGGTAGCCAATGGTATATTTGTATTACGGTCTCACAGACCTTAAAACCAAGTTACCATCTACTGGGGACCTCGTAAACTCCTCTGGCACCAATTTGGACTCGCTCCAAACACTGCAACTCAGCTGGGCCTTCATCACACCTATTGGGGAGAAGGAAACACATTACAAGGGTTACGGACAACAATCACGGAAAAAGACATTGCAAAAGGATACGGACAATAATCATTGTTAAGAAATACTTACCTTTGAAGTAGATCAGCCACAGCCAGTCTGGGCTGCCACGCACACGGACCAGTGAATTAACTAGGTCCATTAAAAGTGGCCCTGAAGTTGAGAAGCAGGACGGAGAGCTCATCCTCATAAATAAACAGGGGCAGTGTCAGCAACCAGCGCAGTCCACACTACAGAAGCTGGGGAAGAAGTCTGATCCAGGGGTGCCGAGTCCAGGGAAGGCTATAACCATGCCCCAACGCCCCCACAGGACCAGGTGAGCGTAAGAGAACGCGAAGCCTCTCTGAATCTCTGCCTGGGCATTATGGACACCTCATAAACTGACCAGTTGGTCCAATTGCTGGGGGAACTGTGGGCCGAAGTACATGCCTCCAGACAAGAGACTAATGCCTTGAGAAGAGACCTTACTGTAGCCCGAGAACGAACGGATGACCTGGCAAGGCAGATGCTTCAGACACACACAGGGCAGATTCCATTACCCAGAATCGCACAGACTTCTATGGCGCAGCCATCACCACCAGTCCAAGTGGTGCTCCCAGGGGCAGTGCCACTGGCCCTGCCCGAACGTTTTACCGGCAATCCTAACAGGTATGCCATATTCATGAACCAATGTCGCCTTCACTTTTTGTGCCGTCCTGGGGCCTTCCCTAACGATAGCGCAAAAGTCGCTTTTGCACTTTCATACTTGGGAGACAGCGCAGTGGACAGGTCGATACCATTAGTAATTGGAAAATATGTTTGCTAGACACACCCAATGACAAGCCCTGGATAACACACTATTGTCCCTCAGACAGGGAAACCATGATCTGCTGACTTATATCGCCACCTTTACTCGTCTCGTAGCACAGACAAATTGGCCAGAAGTGAAGAGGACCACACTATTTTATTGGGGATTGTGTGGTGAACTAAAGGATATTCTAGCCCAAGTGGTCAATCCTCCTGAATGTTGTGCGGAGTACATAAATCTGGCGGTACAACTGGACCATAGGTTGCAGGACCGAAAAATGGATAGCACAAGAACTGAAGGGAGGTCAGTCTATATGTGACCCCGGGACAATGAAGTCAAAGCCCACAAGCCAAACCAAGCCAATGCAGATCGGGGGATTACGGGCCCCTATCTCCAAGGCGGAGAGAGAAAAGAGGAAAGAACAACTCTGTTTATACTTCGGAAGAGCAGGACATTTCCTCCGGAATGCCAATAAAACCCCCCAAGATAATAGTAGGTGCAACGGACAATAGCAAGGAAGAGAAAGAACTAAACCTGAAAACTCCAACGCCTGACAAGCGTAGGGGTCGACTTGTCGAGAAAAAAGAAGGAATCTGTACAGACCTCACATTTGGTCATCCCTGTGCTCTTGGTCAACCACCAACAACCGTCAAAGATACATGCCTTGGAAGCATATATTGATAGTGGATGGTGGGAAATTATATCAATCAAGATCTGGCTGCACGAATAGCCTTCCCTTCCAGCAAAAGCTACAATCGGAAAACGTTGCATCAGTGGATGGTTCTCAGTTGTCATCCAGCCCAGTGACGCAACATACCGACAAAGTCATGCTGATGTGTCAGGATGGAAATCGGGAAGACATCTCTTTCGATCTTATCAGGGCTCCCCAGTTCCACATGATCTTAGGGATGCCTTGGCTGGAAACCCATAACCCCAGGATCGACTGGCGAACACAAGTGCTGACCTTTCCTCAAGAATGTGCCAATAGTTGCTACCACAAAAGCGTGAAGAGCCAGAAACTCAAGATGAAATCTATCCTGGGGCTCTCTGGTTCCCTACCTCCTGAATATCTGGATTATCTGGATGCGTTCCAAAAGGAGCAAGCAAACACCCTGCCTCCACATAGACCTTACGACTGACAAATCGATCTGGTATCCGGAGCACTAATCCCCTGCAGTCGAATTTACACTCTAACTGAACAAGAAAATCACCATCTGAAGACCTACCTGTATCAGTACCTAGCTAACAGATTCATCCGCCCATCTAAGTCTCCTGCCTCCTCGGCTGTCTTTTTCGTACCCAAGAAGGAGGGCGACCTAAGAACTTGTATAGATTACAGAGCACTGAACCAACTTTATCAGTAAAGAACAGATAATCTTTGCCACTCATCCCGCAGCTGCTAGATCAGGTGAAGAATGCTCAAATCTACACAAAACTGGACCTACGAGGAGCCTATCACCTTGCGAGAGTTAAAAAGGGAGACACATGGAAAATGGCATTCTGAACAAATATGGACTTTTCGAGTATCAGGTGATGCCTTCGGGTTATGTAATGCACCAGCGCCGTTCCAATTCTTCATGAACAATGTGCTTCACAAATTGTTGGATGTTTGCATCCTCGTTTACATTGATGACATTCTTATCTACTCAATGTCCAAAGAAGATCATGTTGGCCATGTATGGGCAGTTCCGGAGAAGCTTTGTCAGCACCGGCTGTTTGCCAAATTGGAAAAATGCTTCTTCGATGTTACGGAAGTTGCATTTTTGGGCTTCATGCTTACCCCATGAGGATTTCATATGGACACACGCAAGGTGGATGCTATCCTTCAGTGGCCATCCCCAACAACCACACAACGAGTGCAAAGTGTTCTCGGATTTGCCAATTTTTATCAACGGTGTATCCCAAGGTTTTTGCAAATAGTTCATCCAATCACCTCCCTATTGAGAAAAAATAAAAAATTCTTCTGGTTCCCCGAAGCAGAGCACACTGTCCAGGCATTGAAATTGGCCTGCACCACAGCACCTGTTCTTCGGCATCCCCAACGCGACCTGCCTTATGTGGTTGAAACAGACGCCTCCAGAGTAGCCATGGGAGACGTATTAACACAAAAGGACCTGCAAAATAAGTTTTTCGCATCAGAACTAAACTATGCAATCGCTGACAAGGAACTACTAGAAATCAAAGGAGCCTTCAAAACCTTGAGACGCTACCTTCCAGGGGCAAGACACACAGTCACAGTTATCACAGATCACCGTAATCTGCAATACTTGAAAACTGAAAATGCCCCTTCTTCGCGCCAGCTTTGCTGGGCTCTCTTCTTTGCTGAATACAATTTCATCATTACTTACAGATCAGGAGTACATAATGGGAAAGCAGACGCTCTGTCACGCATGGATGAGGATAAAGAAGCCTTCACACAATCTGAGCCAGTGGCCATTATTCCCGAAGTATGGATTCAAAACCAGAGCGCTGCAACCGCCTGCTGGGAGGACTTGAAGACCGATCCCCATTCTCAGATGTACCAAACAGCTCAACAGAAGTGGTGGGTTAAGGCGGACCAATACTCCATCAAAGATGACTTACCCTATTTTCAAGGAAGACTATATATTCAGGACAAGGAAATGCAAATCCAAATAATAGCAAACTACCACGAATCATTAATGGAAGGACATCTTGGGATTGCTAAGATCGGGCCAAAATTCAGAAGAGCTATTGGTGGCCAACCTGGAGAAAAGACATTGCCCAATTTATTGCGTCTTGCGGTGTCTGCGTGCAACACACATCCCAAAAGTTAAGTCCCACAGGGTTACTGCCCGCACCATGGCATACGCTGTCTATGGACTTTATTACCGATCTTCCACCCTGCGACGGGTTTAACACAATCCTGGTCACTGCAGACTTATTCTCGAAGATGGCGCATGTTATTCCGTTGAAGGGCCTTCCCACTGCTTCCGCTCCTGCCACTGTATTTTTGGAGTAAATTGTCAAGTTACATGGTTTCCCATCTGTATTGATTTCAGATCACGGAACTCAATTTGTCTCAGCTCTCTGGAGGAGGTGCTGTAAGATAGCCCAAATTGACCTTTGATTATTTATGAGTCACCATCCCCAAACCGATGGTCAAACTGAAAGGACCAATCAGACTCAGGAGCAATACCTGAGGTGTATGTTGCAACAAACTGAAGGGCCCTGGAAAAGCATCCTCTGGTTAACAGAATTTGGCTACAATAACTCTATCCACACTAACACCAGACAAACCCCATTCTACACAATGCACGGTCGGCATCCTCGAACGTCCTCCTTTGATCCATTTGATGAACTGGAAATGCCAGCAATCACCACATTACATAAGACCATTGTGTTTAAATCCGCTCTGCATGAAATTATTTCAAAATGGTTTTGTATTGTTCTCTGAGTTGTATGAGGGCACACTTTGGAAACTAGTTTTTACAAGCCCAACATTGGCTGTAAAGGTTGTGATTGTGCACTTTCTGGAAGCTACCGTCCCAGAATTTGCATGCATATACATGAATATACTATGAAGGAGAGAAAATGTGTTCAGGAAAGAGAGATTCAATCACAATAGATGGTACTCATGCACTTTCATAACAATGTTTTATTTCAGATATTTTAACAGTCACCAACTGATGCCGAGGCTTCATGATTAATGTGAGATTTAGTGATGTTACCACTTGTGTTGTTGTCCATGTCTTGTTTTTGTTGAAGGAAAAAATGTAATCTTAGTGTAAATTTGTAATTTTTGTATAATGTTACATGCTGTCTTGTGGTTGTGTAAAAATGTTAAAGATTTGAAAAGTTGTTTTTAACAACTAACCAAATAAAAAAAAAAGACCATTACTCAAACCCTTAAAGAAGCAACAGAAAACCTGATCAGAGCCAAAGAACAACAGATCGACATAGAAGAGAAGCCCTGCATTACCAAGTCGGAGATAAGGTATGGTTGGCATCCAAGAATATTCCATTGAAAGGACCTCAAGCCTTCCGTCCCAGGAACCTTGGACTGTATCCCATCAAAGCCATCATTAACCCTGCTGCCATGAAATTGGATTTACCAGCCAATATGCAGATCCATCCGGTATTCCATGTTTCTCTCCTGAAACCAATGAAACCAGATACTCGGATTAAAGCACCACCCGAGCCTGATATCATAGAAGGAGAACTGGAATACTAAGTGAAAGCCATTCTGGATTCCAAGATAGTGCGATCTAAACTATACTACTTGATCGACTGGGAGGGTTATGGACCTCAAGACCGAAAATGGGAACCTGTTCAAATTCATCCATGCCCAATGACTAATCAGACAATTCCATTGCAACAATCCCGCCAAACCAGGACCAGGGAGAAGAGCGCCCGTGAGAGGGGCCTTGAAGGGCAGTGCTGTCATGGCCACTGGGCAAGGACCACTAGCTCCCTCATCTAAAGGGTCCAGGTGGACCCAGTCCTGGCGCCTTTGGCTTCAGGCTCATGAGAAAGTGTGCTCTTCACAATTTATTTCTGGGGCACATGTTATTTCCTCCCCAGCAGGTTCCCCATGTGCACCCAGGCCAAACGTGGCATAGGGAAACATTGGGGTGCACGTGCAGCATCCGCTGGGAGTGGCAAGGTGGGGCCACAAGACAGAGCAAATGGGGTGTGGCTGGGACCAGGCTATTTAAGCCTGCCCTGCCCACTTGCAAGCACTTCGTGTTAGTCTGCTTCTTGCAGCGTAACACTCACCGCCGCCTGAACCGCACTTATCTGATTCCAGCAAATACCAACGCTTCAAGCGCAGCTTACCTGACTCCAGCACATCATCTTCAGCGCACACCTTACCTGATTCCAGCCATAACATCGCTTGAAGCACAGCTTACCTGACTCCAGCAACATCATCGCCGTAAGCGCATCTTACCTGATTCCAGCCATACCATTGCTTTAAGTGCATCTTACCAGACTCCTGCAATCCCATCGCCTGCAGGGCATCTTACCTGATTCCAACAGTCATCGCAGTCGAGGCGCATCCTCACCTGTTCTGGGTGTCCAGCTACACGGGAGATCTTCTCCCCCAGCACCCTCGTGGATCCATCCATCCAGTAACAGCCGACAGGTCTTTGGATAGCTGTCTCTTGTCAGACGTCGCCAGGCCATCCCTGCAGGAGAAAAGGACAAACAAGGTTAGAAACTACATAAAGACTTTACGCTAGGTTGAGCGCTACACAATCCTTGCGCTTGACCTTAGAACCCAATTTACCATCTACTGGGGACCTCGTAAACTCCTCTGGCACCCATTTGGACTTGCTCCCAACACAGCAACTCCGCTGGGCCTTCATCACACCTATTGGGGAGAAGGAAACACATTACAAGCATTACGGACAATAATCATGGAAAAAAGACATTGCAAAAGGATACGGACAATAGTCATTGTTAAGAAACACTTATCTTTGAAGTGGATCTGCCACAGCTGGTCTGGGTTGCCTCGCACACGGACCAGTGAAGTAACTAGTTCCATTAAAGGCACCCCTGAAGTTGAGAAGCAGGACGGAGAGCTCATCCTCATAAATAAACAGGGGCAGTGTCAGCAACCAGTGCAGTCCACACTACAGAAGCTGGGGAAGAAGTCTGATACAGGGGAGCCGAATCCAGTGAGGGCTACAACCATGCCCCAAAGCCCCCGCAGAGACCAGGAGAGCACAACACAGTATTGCTCATGCTCCTTGACCGCAGCCTCGAAAGCACTCTGAAACTGCTCCCCCAACAGGTCGGTGCGTCACATTACATACATAGCACTGTGACCCTCGAAAGGTAAGGGTGAACAGCGTCTTGTATGACCTGTGAAGCTGCCGCTGGGATCCTCTGTCCCAAAGGACTATCGTTTGTGATGACAGGAGTAGATGAAGATGATGGGGTGGAGGAAGTCAAGCTGCTATTACCTGACAAAGATATCGCCTTTAACAGAGCACTGCAGTGGGCCGATTTGGTGTGGCGCCTCATGGAAGTAGTCCCATAGGAATACAAGCCAGGGTTTCCCTGACTGAGTACAACTTTGTACTCAGTGCATCGGACCTTGCGTGCATGAGCCTTTGGGACATTTCCAACAGTCGTGAAAATGTCCACACCCAGGACTCACTCTTAGAACTGGTGACAGGGACTTCGTCCACTTCATCACCTTCTTCTTCTTGGTCCTCCTCTGTATCACCATGCCTGTTCCTCTCTTCAGGCCCTCCAAGTTGTTGAGGTGGCGCTGGGGGCGGAGTGGAAGCAGAGATGGCCAACGCAGATGCCATTGCAGCAGGTTTGCTGAGATTTGCAAAGCAGGTCTTCTCCAGATATTCTCTCCTGGACAGCCAGATTGAGAATAAGGAAAAGTAATCAGTGGGTCCCTTTAGAGGATCCGTCTGCAGACTGCAGAGTCAAAAATAGGCTTTTGAAAGTTGCTAAAAGTTGCCAGATCAACATAGAATTGGTGTGGGAGCTGTGCAAGGGTAACGTTTCTGCTTGAAACACCCTATATTGGCAGGAAATGCACATTTAAACTGTCTGCGGCCACATATACCGTTTGCGGACACCGCTGTCACACCGCATGGGTGCGACCACATGATGATGTCCCCAGACGTCCACGGCCTGACATCCATCCCCAGACACCTCGGGCAGGAAATTTCAGCGTGCAGGCGCTGGATGTCCATAGAACAGGCACAGTTTACGCGGACTAATTAAACGTGCGTCATGTAAAAACAGACATGTCCGGACATCACGCCTGTCTGGGGGTACCTCCATTTTGAGTGTAGACATCCCGGACAGTCGCATAGTCCACTGACTCATAATGGGAGTTTTAAAATAAGAAACATTTGTAGTACAAACAATATATTTATTCAAGAAAGGGATGGGGTATCGGAATGGGAAACATAAATGGGAGAATTAGGAATGTGTGTACAATAATCATGAGGGGATGAAGGAAGTGAGGTTTCATCAAATCGTCTTTGATTCAAATGTTCAGAATTTGATGGGTATGATTGCTGGGGATAAGGGGGACAGGTACAAGAAGGACAGTGATAGGGAACATTTTTAATCACATGATTTTTGATGTACTGTAAAAGTTCCTTAAAATCATTACTTAGTTCATCCTATTTTTTAGACAAGTTCATGATTTCAGTATTTACACTTGGGGATAGGACTTCGATTTCTGATTCTTGGGATTGTGAATGATTACACTAGGGCATGGTTTCTTCATGAAAACTATGTTCTGTAACAGAAATAGAAATAAAATTTTTAGCAAGTTGTGTACAAAATACATTATTTGTTGACTTTAAGATATCTATTGTATACCATTGGAGATGTTATCGTCACTCATTTCTTATTTTGGGAAGTTCTTCTCTAACCATTCAAGTGTGCTTGCCATTTCTGTGAGAAAAAATTGACTTCTGTCTTATAACACATGTTTATGTAATGAAAGCTAATAAAAGAGAAATTATTTCAATGCACTTACTATTTAGTGAGAATGTCTTATCCTGTAAGCACCTGTTGTTTCTTAACCTGTATCCAGAGTTGTACTGGAGAGATGATATGAAGTGTACACTTATGGTTTGTGATTGGTGCATTCCATTGCAATGTGTCTTACATTAAAAAAATTAGGATTTTTAAACGTGAGAATTTGTACAAAAAGTTATACTTGCATGCTGTAAATATTAGTTGTGATTTTAGGGACATCTGTTTGTTGGTTGATCGGTATATCTTTTTTGGGTCTCACCTATGATTTTGAGCCTTGCAAATGCTGCACTGTCTACCGACTCCATAGCTGCCACATTGGGGGGGGGGGGGATTTCAATATAAGGGACTTGTAGCAGAGTAAAGGTGCACTAGCAGAATCCTATGAAATTCAGTGAAAAAACGTTGTTAAGGGGACTTTATGGTTACAAGTAACACCGAAAACCCCCAGAAATTTGCCAGTTATGGTAAGGTAAGCAACCATAACTCGCGCCACCACCGTGCACGGCTAAGACTAACACTCAGGACATCAAAGATGGCATCACAAATGTCATTGATGACATCACCTATCTGGGCCACTTGTTTTGGATCTGGAATGGGGAAGGGTTGAAGTACATAGGAGGGCGCTGTCACACGTAATGACCAATGAAGGGGGGGAAAGCTTAAAGTGGTTAGCACATGTGAAGAATTGTCTCTTAGAATTGGGTTTGCCTGAGCTATGGATAAACCCCAGGTACTACTGGTATGGAATTTGAGTGACTTAAAAAACAAGGTTAAAAGGCACATGCTTGATAAACTTAGAGGAGACGCCATAAATTTGAAGTTTGGAGTCGAATACATTGACACCACAGGAAAAGTAGGGTTCAAAGCTTATCTTGAATCCACCCTTGTGCCCTTGGACTGATCCCTTTGCATTCGCTTTAGGCTTGGATTCCTATAGTAGCCTGTCAAACTAATAGGTGGAAGGGGTCTCAATCAGAGCTGTGCCCTATGTGTAGTTCTGGATTGGAAAATATGCTGCATTATTTATGGCTATGCAAAAAGCGGATTGTTTGAGACGCATGTACCTGCAATGTATTTTGACCAATGCAGGCATTCGCCAAGTAATGTCAGCTCTACGGGTTTTAGGAGAATGTCTCCTCTCTTATGTGGTATCCAGCACTGCACTTTTTATTCAGAGGTTTTGGCTGCTGAGATGCAGGGCCATCAAGTACGGCCCTATAAGCATGGATATTGGTGAGTAAGAGCCAGTGGCTGCAAGCTTTGTTCTCCCTGACAACTACTTTACCCATATCCCAGCAAGAATATAGCCGCTTACCGACCCATTATTGCAGGGTTACTTCAAAGTCCAGTGCTTACAATCCTCTGTTTTATGATTTTCTACTCTACTCCCTCGTATGTTGCTAACAATATATTTTGCATGGATCCTTTCATCTACTGCTAATATTTTTCACTGTATCTGTTTTGTATGAATGCATTTCTTTTAATAACTTAACGGTAAACATGCAGAATAAAAGTATGTTTTTCACTGACTGATAATTCCAGTAACAATATTCAAACATTACAATATCCACACATAGCACTGACAATTAGAATTTACACACTCACACACAACACAACATACACTGCACCCACAGAGGGTACACATTCCAACATACACTGAAACTATAAAACACACAATTCCAGTAACAAAATTCAGACATTACCATAACCACACACATCATACGCAATTACCCCTCTGCATACACATTCCAACATACACACAAGCATGAAAATACATGATAGCAACACTATTTAGACATTAGCCTAACCACAAACAGCATATGCAATAAAATACATCATTTAGCCGAGGAAACACATAATAATGTGTTAACAAAAATGTATCTGCTGTAAAAAAAAAGGAAAGGAGCATATTATTGGTAAACGCAACATAGGTCTTCAATAATATTGTCTATAAAAACCCTATTCCCCATATCTGTCAAATTCATCTGAAAAAGGGTAAACGTTGCTCTTAATGTTCTTGTGAAAAATAAAATGTAGTCGATGTTCAACTGAAAAAGTAAAAATATACCTATTTACACTTGTACAGGCATGATTCAGTTTTCATTGATTTGCACTTCTCTGCATCTACACTTTACGTGCTGCCAAACACAAACACAACATTTTTGTTGCTGGAAATAATCCTGCTACTGTAGCAAATCCATTTTAATATTACAGCAGATTTCAGTTCCTCTTCTATAGACAAGATTATTTCCACTGGCATGGATTAAAATAAAATCAGTTGGCTTCACAACACTTCCGGCGCCACCTCTAAAAGCAAGCCATTCCACCTTTATTTCACCAAATGGTGAAACTGTGAGCACTCAGCAAATATAATGCTCCAACCAATGGATCCATGAATCACCTCTGAAACCCTTGTGTACGAGCCTGACACAAATAAAATATCATATCATATCAAATCACCTACAATTAAGACTGTTATCACCAACATTTAAAAAACTAATATTTAAATAACTGCACACCAATCAAAAATACAAATAAGCATGCATAAGTAATACAATTATAAACACCTGAATGAAAATATACATACAGACATGCTAAACGTAACTATAATAGTTTTTCTTGCATAAAAAATAACATATGTGCATGCATGCCTACCGCACAATATGCACACTTCCAGCTCCAAACATGTACAGTGTACTAGTGCTGCATTTACCATCACATGACTTGAATAATACAGCAACACAATATATACTCATGCATGCGAAATGGCAAATAGACTTACATTGTGGATGTTGATATATATTTATGTAACACACTTTCACAACTCAAGATTGACAAATACACACAATGCATACACAATAATATTGCTTTCAAACTTCCCTGGGGTAACATTTTCAGAAAATCGCACTGTGAAATGTATTAAGGAAAACACAACTTCTTCTTTATCAAACAGCTTGTGCAAATAATAACCAACTGTGCATGCATAATGGGCATCAACCAATCAACATATAGAAACATTCTGCGTACTTCAGATACAACAAACACATGTGACATTTTGCACATATGCGCAACGTTTTCAACCACGCCTATTAAACAAATAAGTCCTTTCTATTGAACACAGCGCCCAGTGCGGATGCAAAGTAAGTACCCTTTGCAAACGTATATACTTTTAAAATTAGGTCATGCTTGTCATTTTATAATTTTATAATTTAAAATAAATAATATGTAACTTTTTTTGTGGCATATTTCTAAATTTCAACAACAGCTATTTTTGAGCCTTCAACGGAACAAGGTTAGTGAATAATTTAGTTTTTCAAATAAAAGCTTTTCAACTGATTGCAACTAGTGTTTAAATATGAACATTGCCAATGATAAAACCTACACTTGTACTTACTATTTTATAATGCAATTTAAGAATAAACCACTAGCATATAATTAATATAATCATATGCAAATGTACAATACTAAAATAGGCAGTACTGTTCTATAAATAGTACTAGATAGTAAGCAGTAGCATCACATGGCATCAATATGAATGTAGCCACGTGCGTTTTATAACTATTACTACATATAAAATGTGAATTGAATACAAATCTAAGCACTAGCCTCCAATGTCATCAATATGAATTTAGTGTACGTTTGCAGAAGGACTCTGACACAAAGGTGGCATGTTTGGGGCTAAGGACTTTTATTAGATAATAAAGCAAGAGAAAGTCTATCTTTCTCTATTCCTAAGAGGGGATTCCCTGCCTCAGTCAAAAGATCTACGGTGACTGCAGGATGTCTGTTAAAGTAAAGGTGTCCATTGTCTTGTGCAAAGAAAACCTTACTTCTGTCCTTTACACTATAAACGAAGGCATAAAGCAGTACCATTATGTTCCCAGGAGAAAACCTCCCTTCTCCTCAATTATGGTCAAAGTTCCACACAATATTTCCTTGGTGGGCCAGGAAAATGTCTCCCCTCTCCTGATGTTCAGTTTCAGATATCCTGGGAAATGACTCCCTTCCAAAGGTCACAAAGTTCCAGTGAATATTTAGTTTGTGGGCCAGGAGAATGTCTTCCTTCTCCTGGCATTCGGTCTGAGTCTCAAATTAGCCTGGGGAATGATTCCCTTCCCCAGGCCTGTTGGACCGTTTCCAAGTTACTAGGAGAATGACTCCCTTCTCCTGTTAGTCAAAAACACAATCTCTCACAACCAGGTGCAATGATTCTCTTCCCCTGGCCTTCTCCTCAGTAGGTTTCACACTTACAACACCCAACTCTGCTAAGTACTGTCATGAGGAAGATGACTTGTATCACTTGTATCACTCTCTTGATATGGGTCCTCCACCCTTGTTTCTCTTCTTCTTTGGTTTGGCCCACTTGGTTCACTTCCCTGGCAAGTACTGCACGAGAATGATGACTTGTATCGCTCTCTTGGTTTGCGTCCCTTGGGTTACCTTATCTGTTCCCGGGATGAGTGCAGTTTATTCTTGGGGCCTCTCTCCTACTCTGTGTGCTGCGCGGGCCTCTCTTTGTTGTGGTGCCTTCACCTCGCGGATCTCCTGCCCAGCACTTGGACAGTTGGTTTGGACGCTGCTTCTTGTGGACTCTGCTTCTTGCGTTTGAGCCACCATCTGCCAGCCTCCAGTTACTGGCTGCATGCTTCTGGGCAAAGGAGTCCCATTGTCCTCTTGACTCCGATAGTGGACTGCTCTCGGCTCCTGCCTGGCCTTCTCTGCATCTGCTTTGTGCTTCCCGGGTTCCACATATCCCGTCCTGGTTGGCTGATTCTCTTCGATAGGCAGTCCTGCTTTGGTCTTTATTGCGTTGGACGAATCATGCCTCAGCAGAAGTCTATACCTCAGGAGTTACTTCTTGGTTATGCTCTTCATACTTTCTGTGTCACTCCTCGTCCCAGTACTTGGATTACTTATGTTTCTGAAGTTGTTCTTCATCTCAGTACTTTCCAAATCCTTGAGGTAGTTCACTTTACAACAGTATATTGGTCTACTGTCTACAAAGAAGTTAGCAGAAGAAGGAGAGGTTAGAGTGTGTGGGGGTCTGATGTTCTCACAACGGCTATGCCCCCAGATGGTCGTCCTTCTCCTAGGGGGGAGAGTCCTTCCCAATGAGATCCTCCCACATTGTACGACCCCAGGGGACTATCGAGTACTGGCCTCACCTCCCTGGCCTAAAAGTGACAACATGTAGAGAATCGTCACTGTAGCCACTTACGTACTGATAAAAGTACAATATACAAAATGGTAATACAAATGTAGGCCCTAGCGCAGTATTAATAGCGCTGTGTATAACATATAAAACAAATGTAGGTAATACCATATATAAATGTTTCTAGATACAAAATATTTGTATAAATGTAAGCAGTAGCATGTAATGCTATCAGTGCGAATCTAGCCACTTGCATACTGAAGATAGCCTGATTTATGAAATGTCAATTCAAATGTAGGCAGTAGCCTAGTATTAATAGCACTAGGTGATATATAATAATGTGCCGATAGCTACTAGCGTTACATTATGTTAGGACACTTACCTGGCCTTCTCGCCGCATCCGTTCCCGGACGTGGCGGTTTTACCCCTGTTACCAGCTTGGGAAGCGTGGCTGTGGGCAGCGGGTCGGCGCTCGCTTGCGTGCGCGAGCCCCGCGGGTAACCAGGAACGGGCAGGCAAGCTTGTGTTCCAAGCCTCGTTCCGGTGCCCGCTCAGCCATCGCGCATGCGCTGTCCCGCTAGCGGTCCACGCCTCGCTTTCGTGCTGGACGCTGTAAATAGCATCCAGCCCTCTACTGTTCGCGTCTTAACGCGGTTTGTCCCCACTTACCGTCGCTTGGTGCCTCGCATCAGGTCCCTACTCCTTGGTTCCTGTTTCTTTGTCCCGACTACGGGCTGCCTTACTCCTGCTACCCGCCAGTTCCTCTCCCTTCCTGGGTCCAATTCCTTTGGGATTAGCTCCCTTGGCTCCGTGGCTCTTAGGAGGTTGGGGGAGGGGATTCCCATCTTGGCCTTCTCCCTCTCTTTGGGTCTCCCTGTTCCTGGGTCCATTCTCTCTTCCTGACCTCCTTGGTTGCCTTGAACTTCTTGTCACTTTGGCTCTGGGTGCCAGCCCTCCGGATCATCAACTGCCTTGGTGGATCGTGCTGAAGACCTCTCGTCCTCCAGTTGTGGCTTTCTACCGGACCGCACCAGCTCAACCTAGTCACCTCCCTGTCAGTGCTTGCACTGTCCCGACGTCACTGTAATCCACAGGGAGGTGAGCCAGTGGCGTTGGGAGGTGATTCCAATCCATCCCTGTTCCATTAGGGTTGGGTCGGGGTTGCTTCCTAGCGTTGCGATATCTACATTCGGTTTGGAAACTACCAGTCTGGCGTCACCAGTGAGACCAGCAACTGAAACCCCAGGTACGCAGCGCTCCAGAGACGCACAGCTTAACAGATTAAGACGCCTAACAACCAGCTCTGGTTCTGTAATGGAAGACTCCGAAGAATTGAGGAATGAGATCAGGGCCCTACGCGCCGAGATGACCGTACTGCATCAGGAAAATGTGGCCTTACGTCAGCTGGTAGCTCAAGGGACTCACCCCGGTACCTCAGCAGAATCTGTGATGGCTCAGACCACCCCGATAAAGTTCGACTGAGACCCCAGACGGGTAGCTGAATTCTGCAATCATTGTAGGATACATTTTTTGTGCCGTCCTACACATTTCAACCTAGATAAGGCTAAGATTGGGTATGTTTTGGGGAATCTCACCGGAAACGCATTGGCCTGGGCCACTCCTTTGGTGGCTGCCGAGAGTCCAGTCCTGGAAGACTTTGTGGCCTTTGAGAAGGCTTTTCTGGAAGTATTCCGGTCTCCCAACCTTGCCGCTGCTGCGCAAAATCAGCTCATGGACCTGAAGCAAGGATCCAGTGATATAATTGCCTACATCAGCCGTTTTCGTCAGCTGGCCACCGATTCACTATGGCCTGAGATTACTCAAAAGACCCTTTTTCGTAGGGGGTTGAGAGATGAATATAAGGATGAACTCCTCCATATACCAGAACCCGAAACCCTGCAAGCATTACAAGAACAAGTGATGCGGATTGATCACAGGTTGTCGGAGAGAAGGGGTGAGAGGCGCCGTTTAGAAAGGACGGTTTCAAGATTCGTCCCAGTACCAACCAAAGCATCTACCTCGTCTGAACCAAACCCCGAACCAATGCAACTAGGAGCGGTTAGAGGCCCCCTATCTGATGCCGAGAAGAAACGTAGGCGTGACCTACGGTTGTGCCTGTACTGTGGGGCCTCTGGTCATTATCTCAGTGCTTGCCCATCAAGGCCGCTCCGAAGGTCGGAAAACTGAATGGCCTGTCGTCCAGGGGTAAGGCGACGATGGGCCCCTCTCCTTCTACAGTCCTTCCCGATACGGTACTGGTTCGGCAACCCATGCAATCAGTCGTGCTTATGGTCTTAACGCTCCGGGTCTCTTGGTCAGGAAGAGAACCCATAGGGGTGCTTGGATTATTGGATTGCGGAGCCTCTGGAAATTATATGGACGCAGATTTTGCCATCAGGAATGGTATCACTTTGATCGAAAAGAACTGCGCTTCAGTGGTGGAAGTTATTGACGGTACCCCGTTGTCTTCGGGTCCGGTCCATCAACATTCCGAGACACTAGGTTTATGGATTGAAGAACATCATGAACAGATCTCTTTGGATATCATCAAGAATCCCTCTTATCCGATCATCTTAGGGCTGCCGTGGTTGTTAGATCATAACCCCAACATCAACTGGCAGACTCGGACCTTGGTTTTCAGCTCTGAGCGTTGTGTGCAGGACTGTTGCCATGTCGGTTCTTCTCCAACGCAATCATCAGTCGCCACCCAGACTGAAGGGGTTGGTGTGCCACGCTTACTCTCTGTTTCTTCTGTTCCTTCTGTATATGCTGGCTTTCATGAGGTTTTCTCTGATCCTAAGGACATACCCTTACCACCTCATAGACCTTTCGATTGTGCCATCGACCTGTTGCCAGATGCTGTGATTCCACACGGCAAGGTGTACTCCTTGACCGCTCAAGAAAGGGAGGTCTTGCAGGAGTATCTCGATGAATGTCTTCGGAAAGGGTATATTGCCCCTTCTAATTCCCCGGCAGGATTCCCGCTGTTCTTCGTAAAGAAAAAGGAGGGCACCCTGCGCCCGTGTATTGATTATCGCCAACTAAACGACATTACACGAAAGGACAGATACCCGCTTCCCTTGATTCGATCCATCCTGGAATCTTTACGTGAGTCAAGGATGTTTTCCAAGTTTGACCTCCGTGGAGCCTACCATTTGGTACGAATAAAGGCCGGGGACGAGTGGAAGACGGCCTTCAAGACCCCAAGCGGGCACTACGAATACAGAGTTATGCCTTTCGGGCTGTGCAATGCCCTTGCTGTCTTCCAGCGTTTAATGGATCACATATTCTCCGACTTAATCGGGACCTCAGTCTGGGTATACTTGGATGACATATTGGTGTTTTCAAGAAATCTTGAAGAGCACATTGTCCAAGTAAAGGAGGTACTCCGGCGGCTTGAGAAATGTCATTTTCATCAGGACCATATCGAATTTCTTGGGTATGTGATCAGTGCGTCGGGTATACACATGGATCCAGCCAAGGTTCGTGCTATCCTAGGATGGAAGGTTCCCAGCGACAGGAATTCTCTTCAACGATTTCTTGGTTTCATTAATTTCTATCGGAGATTCATTCCGTCTTTCTCACTGCTGTCTGCACCTTTAACCTGTTTGACCAGCAGTAGGAGAACCTTTGTTTGGGGGCACAATGCTGCCGCGTCTTTTGAGCAACTAAGGAAGGCCTTTAGCTCCGCGCCTATCTTACACCATCCCCAAGAAGACCAGCCGTTCATCGTGGAAGCCGACTCTTCGGATTTTGCTGTGGGAGCCGTTCTGCTTCAGATGGATCCGAGCGTTGGAATGGAGTTTCCTGTGGCCTACTATTCCAGAAAACTCACGGCTAGTGAACGGAACTACCCCATTATCGAAAAAGAACTACTGGCCATCAAAACCGCCTTTGAGGAATGGCGCCATCACCTTCTTGGAGGACGTTTTCCAGTTGAGGTACGCACTGACCATCGAAACCTGCAATTTCTACGTTCCTTACAGTGTCGGACCTCCCGCCAAGCACGATGGGCCTTTTTCTTCTCACAGTATGATTTCCGTATCACCTATGTACCCAGTAACCGTAACGTGAAGGCGGATGCTCTTTCCCGTTCTTTGGCTGCTGATGTGCAACATGAGGGACGGGACCTGCCTGTAATCGCTCCCAAGCATTTCCTACTGGCCGTGCCGTCGTTCCTGCAGAGGGTGGTACAAGCTACTTCGTCGGACTCTTCTCGGGATACATTGGTAAGACGTCGCCAGCTTAGGGAGAAGGACGGATTGCTCTTTTTGCAGAACAAGTTGTACCTACCCACGGATGAGCTTCGCAAGACAATCCTACAGAGTTTTCACGATTCCAAGATTGGGGGTCACCGTGGTATACGGTCTACGCAGGAGCTCGTTTCCCGGCATTTTTGGTGGCCTAAATGGACCTTGCAAGTCAGACGATATGTGGAATGCTGTCCCATCTGTGCCCAGGTCAAGGTTCCGCGCCTGAAGGCTGTGGGTCTTTTACATCCTGTGGAAACACCACCTTTTCCTTGGCATACAATTGCCACTGATTTCATTGTCGACCTTCCGCCCTCCGAAGGACATACCTGCATCATGGTCGTTGTTGACTGTTTCACCAAGATGGCCCACTTCATACCCTTCCCTGGACTGCCCTAGTGGCGCGTGCCTTTTTACACTGTGTATATCACTTGCACGGATTGCCTGTTAAGATTATCTCCGACCGTGGTTCCCAGTTCGTCTCTTCCTTTTGGGGTCGATTGTTCCAGCATCTGGGCATCCGGAGGGCTCTCAGTTCTGGATACCATCCCCAGACCAACGGACTGACAGAAAGGACGAACCAAACGTTGGAGCAGTACCTCTGTTGTTTTGCCAATGCCTCCCAGACTAATTGGATGTCGCATCTCGACATGGCCGAAGTTGCGTACAACAATGCGGTTCATTCTGCAACTGGACTAAGTCCTTTTTTTTGTACTTTTGGCCTTCATCCCAGACTGCTGACTTTCACTCCAGTGCTACCAAGTAATGTTCCTTCAGCGGATCACCTTGTGACCGAGATCCAGGATCTACAGCATCGAGCGGCTGGTACCCTGGCCAAGGCACGTGAGGCCATGAAGAGACAGGCCGATAAACGCCGGAGCCCTGAGCCACCGTTCCGGGTGGGTGATCTTGTGTGGTTATCCTCCAGACATTTGCCCGCACGTAACATACCCTTGAAACTAGCCCCCAAGTTTTTGGGTCCCTTTCCGATTGTCAGGAGGATTTCTTCGGTGGCTTTTGAACTCAAATTGCCTGAATCCTGGAGGGTCCATCCTGTTTTTCATGTGTCTCTTTTGAAAGCTTATCTTCCTGATCCCTTCCATCGTGCCTGCCCCCGGCCCGCTGCTATTGATGTGGGTGGTCTCCCTGAATTTGAGGTGCAGGAGATTTGCGATTCCCGTCTCTTCAGGGGTATATTGCAGTATTTGATTGACTGGAAGGGCTATCCTGCCAGTGATCGCACTTGGGAGCCTGTTGGGAGCGTTCATGCCCCTCGTTTGATTAGGGAGTTCTATGCCCGTTTTCCTTGGAAGCCAGGTTCTTCCGGCCTTTCCGGAGGGGGGTATGGTGTTAGGACACTTACCTGGCCTTCTCGCCGCATCCGTTCCCGGACGTGGCGGTTTTACCCCTGTTACCAGCTTGGGAAGCGTGGCTGTGGGCAGCGGGTCGGCGCTCGCTTGCGTGCGCGAGCCCCGCGGGTAACCAGGAACGGGCAGGCAAGCTTGTGTTCCAAGCCTCGTTCCGGTGCCCGCTCGGCCATCGCGCATGCGCTGTCCCGCTAGCGGTCCACGCCTCGCTTTCGTGCTGGACACTGTAAATAGCGTCCAGCCCTCTACTGTTCGCGTCTTAACGCGGTTTTTCCCCACTTACCGTCGCTTGGTGCCTCGCATCAGGTCCCTGCTCCTTGGTTCCTGTTTCTTTGTCCCGACTACGGGCTGCCTTACTCCTGCTACCCGCCAGTTCCTCTCCCTTCCTGGGTCCAATTCCTTTGGGATTAGCTCCCTTGGCTCCGTGGCTCTTAGGAGGTTGGGGGGGGATTCCCATCTTGGCCTTCTCCCTCTCTTTGGGTCTCCCTGTTCCTGGGTCCATTCTCTCTTCCTGACCTCCTTGGTTGCCTTGAACTTCTTGTCACTTTGGCTCTGGGTGCCAGCCCTCCGGATCATCAACTGCCTTGGTGGATCGTGCTGAAGACCTCTCGTCCTCCAGTTGTGGCTTTCTACCGGACCGCACCAGCTCAACCTAGTCACCTCCCTGTCAGTGCTTGCACTGTCCCGACGTCACTGTAATCCACAGGGAGGTGAGCCAGTGGCGTTGGGAGGTTATTCCAATCCATCCCTGTTCCATTAGGGTTGGGTCGGGGTCGCTTCCTAGCGTTGCGATATCTACATTCGGTTTGGAAACTACCAGTCTGGCGTCACCAGTGAGACCAGCAACTGAAACCCCAGGTACGCAGCGCTCCAGAGACGCACAGCTTAACACATTAGTAGACTATACCTAACATGTAAATACCATCATAGGCACTAGCAAACTATACATACCAATATATAGACAATGATAATATAAATGTAAGTAGTTCAATTAAATGTGCTCACAAGTAAAACATACATGTGTATACAGTACATTATTTTTTTTTTTTTTTTACAAAAACGTTGAGGTTAAACCAGCAAAAACATAAAATCGACAAACAGTAGAAATAATAACATAGAGATAACAACAGAATTTAATTATAATCAATGATTGGCCAATTGGGAAAATGTGAGGTACGTGAAAAACTTTGAAAAGGACGGCATGTTGGATTGGCGCTTATTTTCATTGGTTTGTGGACTTTGTGGTATAAAAAAGCTATGAAAAATACATTTCTGGTTATTTAAAGGATAAATGAGTGCCTGGGGAGTATGGCTGAGAAAAGAAAGGGAACAATGTATGTGTTACTGGGTGTAAACATTTTTGCATGGTTGTCGCCATATTCTCGGTAATTTTGTCTGTCTGTGAACATCCATTTAGAATGGTGGTGTTATGTTATATGCTACAACAATGATTAATTTGGGTTTAATATTTATGCAATGGGACTAGTACGTTTGATGTGGTTATAGCCACATTGTTAAGGCCATGGATGCAAGAGTGCATTTGCTTTGGTCTTAATGCCCCCAACAATCTGGCCACTGGCTGTGGTGAGAACAGTACGCTTACCTTGTGTTTAATAGTTAGGTAGTTTGAACAATGTGAACCCAGAGTCAGAATAGGACTTTTGTAGTGTGGGAATAGTAATAGTGGTAGTAGTATTAAATATAGGATATACTGCTGTGACCATGCAGTACGCTTACTTTGGGTTTAATACCACCAGCAATCTGGCAACTGGTGAGAACGGTATGCTTACCTTGGATGTAATAGTTATGTAGTTTGAACATTGTCAACCCTTACTACAGGCAGAGTAGGGCTTTTGAAGTGTGATTATTGTAGTAGTAGTAATAGTAGTTACACTGCACATGGTTGTGGCCACTGGCCATGGCCACAACAGTATGCTTACTCTAGATGTAATGCCCCCAACAATCTGACTATTGGCCATGGTGAGAACAGTATACTTACCATGGGTTTAATAGTTATGTAGTTTGAACAATGAGACCCCTGGCTAGAGACAGAAGAGGACTTTCTGAGTGTTGGTATAGTAGTATTAGTAGTCACAGTACATATTGTTGTGTCCATGGCAGGTGGCCAGATTATTCTGGGTATGGGCTTTGGCCATGCCCCAAACAATCTGGCCATTGGCCATGGCTAGAACAGTATGCTTACTTTGCATTTAGTAGTTATGTAGTTTGGACTATGAGACCTCTGGCCATGGTCACAGCCACAATGGGAGTTTTTTCGAGTGTGGTATAGCAATAGAAGTCGTCACAAAAATGTGGTAAATAGTGGATTAATTGATGATGCGAAGCAGTGGACATGGTAACAAGGGAACATCAGTGTTTCTTTGTCTGTAAATAAAATAAAATATAGTTAGTTGTGGAACATGATCCAGAAAATATACATAGTTTAGGTTGTGTACATACATTTACTTTTTTTTGCCCATCATAAGTAGTACATTGTATGTACTAAATGTTCCACAACATTTGTTTTCTAAACACTGTTGTTGTATTAACATATTCTAATCATTGAGTCATGGGGAAAATAAATCCAAGCTTGATTGAAAAAACACATTTCGTACATTTACTGTTAATAAAATGTGCATCTTGTTCAACTTTATCTCCATTTTTTTCTGACTGTGATGTTTCTGAAGAGGAGACATATTTTGCATCTGTAGAAAGTTGTATAGTGGTAGTATGGATGTATTAAGTAATTAGATAGGTGATGGTGTTCTTTAAGTATGATGTAAATAAGACATACTTGTTTTGTGTGGTTGTTTATGTTTAAATTAGTTAGATACCCATTGGTGTATTCAAACTATATATGAATTTAAAATATAATTTAATTACTAAATTGGGGTTTAAGGAACATTAAGTAGGCATTTGTTAGATTTGCCGGTAACCTTTGTTTTTGAGCAACAATAGTGTTGCTGTATTCAAACCGACTACTTTTTTTCACATAAGCAGTATAGTGGCCTGAAGTCGTTGTGGCACCAGTGTGGTATATTATGTCTACTGTTGTGAATTTTTTTTTGCAAGAGATACTTGGGCGTGTGTGAAGTTAATGAGTTCACAGTTATTTTTAGTGCCATCTATATTGTATCCTAGTACATTTTGGGCATGTAAGTCTATTTGTATGTTTGAAAGATTGTCTGAATTGCAAAATGAGCACATTAAGCCAGGATTTGCATTTTGGAGAAGTTGTTGAAATGGAATTATATTGCATTTTGGTATAGATACAAACACAAATCGATCATTAGGAAAATGCTCTTGACAAACATGGTTGCAGAGAGTGCATGCATTTTTCCAAATGTATGAAATGCGTTCTTGTGGTTCCTCCTGTGTCATTATGTTATGCTGATTTATGTGGTGCACCACTAACATGTGCATGGTCTCTAGGAACTCTTTATGTGAATTTAACAATTATTGCACAGTGCTCCAATTCTTGTCTTCTCCCTAACACACTGTTGATAGTGTTAGGGTTGTTAGTGCCATTTTTGTGCAGGATGAGGAGTTGTAAACATAGCTTTTCTGAGTCATCTAAGCTGATATTGTCCACAATTGGTGGAAATTGCAATAGAAGATTGATGGCTACATGTGCATAGCAGTTTACTCCAGTTGTGTTGCTGGATTTAAAAGGACCAGGTAATTTGATCTCTGGTTTGATGAACCTGCATTTATGTTGTATTTTTTTACAGGGATTATGTGGAGATCTGCTATGGTTTCTGTTTGTACTAGTTGTCCTTTTAAAGGTTTTATTTTTTTAGGTTAAGTGTATTTATTCAGATGTGGAGTGTACAGTGCATGCAGTCTGCTGTATTCTAGACCAGTGAGTCTATAAAGACATGAGAGCTCTAAGCAACTCATACCTTCTTTGAAGACTGTGATGCCAATGTCTACAAGTGTGTGGTCGAGGGTTATAACTTTTGTCTTGTGAATGGTAACAGCATATACAAGCGAGAGAGATAGTTTTTCTCTTTTTACATACATATCGTTAAAAAGAAGGAAACGTGCTGTGGTGCGGGAGATTTCTTTGGTTTGTTCAGACTTGATGATGACAAACTGGATATTGTTTTCTTTTGGATATGTTTGAAAGACAACAACTGTTCCAATTCCTCCATTGAGTAAACCTTGACCCACGTTAAGATTGTGTATTAGTATTATTCTGCCGTTTAGAAAGAGATTTAAAACCTTTTCCAATTCAGTTGTGTTTGATATAAACTTTGCTAGTTGACACATAGGGAGTGTCAGGCCATGCACTTCTAGTTTATCTGTGAAGCAGCTGTGGACTATGGGTTGTATCTCTTTTTTTGACTCAAGAACCTCCCAATTTAATAGTGTTGGTGCCCACTCATCCCTCTCACACTGTTTCCACTTTGCATTTTTTGCCAGTGGAGGCACACCCAAGTATGTCTAATGACAACATCAGTCACCTTACAGAGAAAAGAGCAGGAACTCTAGGCTTCTGCTCCGAAGAATCAGACGCAATAATCAAGGACAATAATAATACACTTACAGGCATTGATCCTTCTAAAAAGATGAAAGAACTAGAATATGTCATAAGGAAAAAAATCAACAGGAAACTGCATGCAGTAACACTGGAGCGTTACTACAAGGCCCAACGAATACCTAGAGGCTTATATTTCCCCCTGAAACCCACACTGTGTAAAGAGAACAAATAATTTGTGAAGAAGTGGGAACATACTCTTAACAAGTGTTCACTATACCTGATTCTACTGATGATTTAACTGCTTTTTAAAATTTATTTCAGGTATTTGGCATTAAAAAAAGTAAACCTTTCCCCCCTATACACAATAAAACCAGACTTCATAAATAACACATAAAACAATTATACATGAAATACATTACTCGTTCATAAAACCAATTATGCATAAAAATCCTTCCACTTACACATTTCAAAACAAAATTTCATTATACAAACTAATTTTTCTTTCTTTGTTGTTTCTTTTTTCCCCACCCTCGTCCTCTCTTCTGATTGATCCACACATATCACTCCCAATACATCATCAATGAATCCAATTAATTCTAATATCACCTATAATCTGTTACCCACCCTCATAAAGAACCACCAATCGTCCATTGTCCGTATTTCAATCTCAGGAAATAATCTACCCAACCACAATGGTCTTTTTTCAATTAATCCCATACATATCAACAATAAATGGTACAATGTTTCTTGAACCTCTCTTTTATAACAAATCCTACAAGACTGATCAGTACCTATCCATTGCTTTCTCACAATCAAGATCTCCTTAGTAGGATATAGCTTTATGCACAACCTCATGAACCTAGACCTATGGAGACTACTAGGAAACTTCACTTTGGCAATGTTTTAGAGAAGTGGTTCTCAATTAGACAATTTCCAAAGAGCTTAAATTTTGCTCTCTGATTCAATGTTTCGCACCAATCTTCATTCCACAATTTAAGTTTCACTGCTGTTGGATTAGTTATTAAAACATCCACTGATGTTCCCAGATCTACTTTTATAGCTTGACACACCCTTCTCCATTCCTACAGAATGTATTTGCTAAGGCCTATTCAAGCACCCTTTACCAAACAAAATCCCTGTATGGGGGAAGTCATGATGAACTTCCGATAAGGTGAGAGGGACTTCCAAACAACCATGGCTTGCAGTGAAATAAGTCCCAACTCACTAATCACTATCTGTATTGTAGTTCCGCCAGCAAGTTGCAGAACCCTCTTCCAAAATAAAACCTCCAAAATGGGCAAAATAGAATATGGAGTGGAAAAGCAGGCCTCTGCTCTGTAGGTCAAAATGGCTACCACCGTAACTCTATAAAACTTCACAAGTGAAGTCAAAGAGAAACGACACAATCTCTTCAACACAAATACACCCCGGCAGGCGCAATTTTTTACTTTTGTCCTTAATTGGACAACCCTATGTGTATCATTCTGACTTGGATTTATCACGACTCCCAGGTAGATAAAAGCTTCTACACTGGAAATCTGTTCTTGATTCAAGCTCCATGGTCTAAACTTAATTCTCCTTTGGACAGATGACTGTGCTACCAAACCTTTTGGTTTGGGAACATTAATCCTTAAATTATTCCATGGTAATAATCTATGCAAGGCACTAAATTCCCTTTGGAGGACAACAGGCATCTGTTCTATAAGGACCAAGTCATCTGCAAAGAGGAGATGGCCCAAAGGCCTGCCTCAAAAACTCAGAGGGGATGATCTTGACTTCCTGAATGTCTCTGCCAGCTTAGAAATGAAAAGATTGAAAAGGGCCAGAGGTGGTGGGCAGCCTTGCTTTAAGCCTCTGGAATCTATATAGGTCTCAATAGTCTTCCCCCACTATCTAGTTTTATCTGAAGGGAAGTGACAGTGTACATGGCCCTGATAGCCTGTGTCAATCCCATTGGGCAACCCCTTTTGATTAGTTTCTTCCAGAGGAGAACCATATTCACTGAATCAAATTCGTGCTCAAGGTTGACAAAAGCAAAGCACACTCCCATAATAGAACAGGTCTTTAATATATTTAACAACTTCCTTGACAAAACCCAACTGTTACAGATCTCCCTGAAGTTGACACCGACCCTACCAGCCTCTCTAGAAGTAGTGAAGCAAACAACTTGCCCACCATGTACTGGAGTGTGATAGGGCAGTCATTATTGGGTTCCTCTCTAATGTCCTTTTAATAAATGGGAACTATTATTGATGTTTTCCAGGAACCCATTATAATTTTCAATTTAGTGATCTTGAGAAATAGAATACAAATGAAGACTGAACAGGCAGCTATCTTCTTTTTTAACATAAAGTTGGTAATTCCATCAGGGCCAGTTGTCCTTGAATTACTAGCGCGCCGTACCAGTCTGGTCAGATCCTCTTTCTTGAAATTGAAGGACCAATCTTCCTCACCATACAACTTTGTAGGGGTATAAAATCTAAATCTAAAATGTTTAACCCAGACCTCTTCAGGAACAGCACTTAGCTGTACAGCCTGTTGCAGAGCTACAGCAGTATTTAGCAATTGCCAAATTTCCCCCAGATTTTTATTTTGAATTTTCGACACCATATTCTCTGCATCTTCTTGTGCAATGTTTTATACATCTGTCATCGCCTTCTAAAGAGTGGCAGTATATTTGGGCGCAAGACAGGTTTTTATCTTTTTCAGGTCTGCTCTTAATTCTCTTTTTGACCTTACTAGATTGATATTATAACAACCTCCTTGACAAAACCCGACTGTTACTGATCGAATCTCCCTGAGGTCGACACTCACCCTACCAGCCTATCTAGAAGTAGTGAGGCAAACAACCTGACCACCACATACAGGAGTCAGATAGGGCAGTAATTCTTGGGTTCTAATGCCCTTTTTAAAAATGGGAACTATTATTGATGTTTTCTAGGAACCCGTTATAATTTTCAATCTAGTGATCTGGAGAAATAGAATCAAATGAAGACTGAACAGGCATCTATCTCCTTTTTCAACATAACCTTGGTAATTCCATCAGGGCCAGGTGTCCTTCAATTACTGGCTCGCCTTATCAGTCTGGTCAGATCTTCTTTCTCAAAATTGAAGGACCAATCTTCCTCACCATCCAACTCTGTAGTGGTACAAGGTTTCGCAACTGACTCGAAGAGGGCTGGTAAATGTTTAACCCAGACCTCTTGAGGAGTAGCACTTAGCTGTATCGCCTGTTGCAGAATTACAGCAGTATTTAGCAATTGCCAAATTTCTCCGAGATTTTTATTTTGAATTTTTGACAGCATATTCTCTGCATCCTTTTGGGCAATTGAATATTTTTTTTAATTTTTTTATGTTATGTTTTCCTCGCTCTCTTTCTTTTTATTTGTATTCCTTAGATGAATGATAAATGTAAGGTTTAATTCTATAAACCAATGACATTTTAATTAAAAAAAATAATTTTATATTTTCCTGCTCTCAACCAATTTTTATACATCTGTCGGTCCTTCTAAAAAGTGGTAGTATATTTGGGCCCAAGCCGAATTTTATCTTTTTTCAGTTCTGCTCTTAATTCTCTTTTTGCTCTTACTATATTGTTATTATAAGAGTGTTTATGTGTCAACTCTTTCCTCTTGCCCATACTGGTACCACATACTCTGACAAAAAGGGTGTATAGTTAATCAAAGGTTATTTTTAATTAGCCGTTTGGTTGCACAAACCTCCAAACAATTTCTGTTGTAATAATACAATGTTGTGCAGGTTCATCTCGAGGCAAATAAGCCCTTGGTTGAACTCAATACTTGCAGTGTACGTCAGTCTAGGTGACCACTTTCGTTATATACATGGAGACTATTAAAATATTGTGGCCACTAATATTTACTTGGAGGAACTCAAATCTGGTTATTGCTCATAAGATATTGGAACTTACAATTGTCGCAGTCTGGCCTCCTTGTTTCCATGTGATTTCATTTTATAAAGTGCCCAGATATATTGCACAGAACACTTAGCTGTCTTTTTCCCTAGTTCACTGAATGAAAACCTTAGACGCCGGAGAGAATTTATTCACACAGACACCGAACTGCACTGCAAAGTGGCTATTTGTGGCTTCTTTATTCATACCATTAAGAAAAACAATAAATGAATGGGAAAATAAGGAATGGGTAAATGAATGCTATACATTCAAAGAGTAGAAAACATTTAGATACAATACAACACTGTTGACACAGTAGAAGAAAAAATCCTCATCCTGACAAAAGTCACTGAAAAGCCCCAAAATAGTCAAGGAGAGAGATCTCGGCATCAACAGGCCTGGAGCGATGCGTCCATCCTCCAAGTGAAGCTTTCTAACTGACGGCCTACGCACCCCTCGTTTTAAGCCCTCCACAATTGCGGGGTGGCACCTTATAGATCCCTTGGTAACCTTATGACCCATGGTAACCCCGAACGAGCAGATCTCTTCCCTCTCTCAAGAAAGCATGAAAACAAATCCATAACTCACATTCAGCTTTGCCAATATCTATGGCAACATTATCAGGTACCAGACAACACCGGCTTATTCTAGCTTACTCAAGCACCTTCTTCCCAAAGTGTACTTGAATGAGCAGTGCAGACTAACATAAGCAATGAATAGCATTGAAAACTTGGTTTCCTGTGGCATAATACGAGCAACGTTGAAAAATGATTTATCAGCAGAATAGCTCACATCGATTGGAGATTCCACTGAGGCATGAAGCAAATGTACACTATGGCTTTGAATGTAACAAAATGCATTGCGCACAAGCGCCATGTTGTACAGAAGTTGGTTATACCCCCACTCAAACTGAAAGTAGTGGAGATAGACCCGCTCAACCTCAAACCGAATGTTGATAACTTGTCGGGTTGATCAATGACTTTAAATGTTGAAGAAATCAGAATTGTAGTGCTTTCTAGAAAGGCGCTATAAACGACGATCTATTTTATGGGGTCAGAATGTTTTGTGCGATAGAAAGTATGTTAAGTAGTACTTGCGTATCATAAATTATTGAAAAACTAGATTTGAATCCGAGCAGGTGCCAAGTTTTAAGTAAAAAATGGGTTAGTCAGGCATTTCATAAGTGATCAGCCATTTTGGGTTGGGACAGAGTCAGGCAAACTCTGAGATAATGCTGGCCATACAAATAAGTGGATTTCTGTAAAACCATGCTGAAGTGATCAAAGAATTACCTCTTGGAAGTTCAGTTGGAGTTCAGTAGTCAAGGACTGGCTTGTTTGTATTGCTGAGCCCTAATCTTGACAGAGACGAGCTGTGGGAGCAAGGTAGCAGTCAAGGGAAGATAGTGATTGTTGCATGTAGCTGTTTCAATTAGCAGAGAGGGCACAGCTGATGCCTCTATATCAGGGACAGGATAGCATGATGCTGTTGCTAAAATTATATCTGGATTGACGTCAATAATATTTCCATTTTAAAGGTCAGGTACATCTCACACAATTTTAATCAGTTACAGATGTAGGTATGACATGGGAACTTTGTGGAGTGGCAGAATAGGCCTACCAAACACAAGCAGGAAGAGGGGATGTACATTGATCATGCCATGATAGGCCATTGAATCACAGACAGGAAAGGGGTTGTACTTGATCAGGCCATCACCTCACCTTCCTAGAGTGTATATAAGGTAGGAAGAGCTCAGAAGTGTTAGGAGAGTTCCAGAGATATCTTTTCTGTATGATGTGTCCTGCCTGCTGGAAGAAAATAAAACTTGATGTCTTTGAAAATCCTGCTTCAGTTTCCTGATGTGCATCAGAGTCCCTTTCCTGATGCCGGGGTGCCAAGACGCACAGAATGTGTTGGGCCCGTCTGTACATTTGGGGAGCCAAGTCCAGCAGTCCTGAAAGAGGGGGAGGGATGGGAGGGCAAAACTGCAGTTGCCTGCACAACACTAAAGGGAAGTGTCTTGCATGTCTGATAGCTTGGGAGGGGGCCTTGGCACCTGGGGAGTGAAGGGGACAATTGTTTTTGGCAGTTTTCCAAGAAAAAATATGTTAAAGTTCTTTTTTGAAATCTTCCAAAAATATTTAAATTGTGTGTTTTTTAGGGTCTTCAAGAAAATGTATTTAATTAATTATGTTTCAATTTTTTGTCACACCGACTGAACGGCGTGAGTGGGATTCCGCTTTCAGGTTCCGAACTTGCATACCACAGATTGCACCGCAGTCCAAAAATGTTTAAAATGTCTTTATTCAAAAATTTGCATGGAAACTTCCAGCCCTCGCCCAGCCTGACAAAAGTCCTCCACAGATTATGCGTTTCGCTACAGCTTGTAGCTTGGTCACATGATCTTGCTAACATCTTAGACACACCTTTATTCCCTTTCCCTCGACAAATTAATTATGTATCCACTTTTGAGAGACCCATTTTAGAAAAAGTCTTGACCATTTTTGAAAGTTTTTTTAGAACAATCTTTGAAAGCACTTATGGGAGTCCTCTCTTAGAAAAAATGAATTTGGGAAGTTTTTTAAGGGTCTTTCAAAAACAACTTTAATCACTTGTGGGGTACCCCCCCTTAGAATTGTTTTTGTCGAGAATTAATGTTTTTAGACTGAATATGGTAGCTTAGAAGTAAACGGGACTGGGAAAAACTTAAGAAACAATAAGTGTTGAATATTGAGCAAATGACTTGAGGAGGAGCCAAGCAATTGAGTAATTGAGAAATTGACTTAACAAGGAGCCAAGCAATTAAGATGTATCGTGAGGAGGAGCCACGATAAAGTGTACATCCGGGCCCTGCGCTTTAAAGAGCATAATAGAAGGAACAGGACCTAAAATCCAATTGAGGAAGCCGTAGGAGATGGGTTTGATTAAAGTCGAAGCTAATGAGGTCTGTTCACACTCTGTATAGAGTAATTTTAGGGGTGAAATGAGTCTTATGAGAGAAGACAAAGTGCATTTGGCCGGCCAGTTTGTTATGTTTGTTAAAAAATTGTATTTGTGTGTTGTATTATGCGTCATATGTGTGCACTTTACATTTGTTTATGATTTAGGATTAAGAAAAATGTATTTTGTATTGAGTTAGGAAAAATTGGCATCAAGCCAGAAATTATAGTGGATTAAAATGAAAAAGGATTTAAATATGAACAATGGATAAAAGTGCACAGTGGTGCGTTGTTTGAAAATATGGCAAATTAAATATTTAGTGAGAGAAAGTATAAAAAGAGGTCATTTTTAAACCTGTGTAAAAACTAAAATCCAGTAAATATGGAGTTAATTCTTGTGTTTGCCAAACATAGACAGGTTAAACTACTTAATTAACCTCACACGACATGAAAGTATGCCTTTTGGAAAATAATTATGATTTGTGTTTTCCAAATGCGTAGGCACTTTAAGATCTCTGCAGCAGAAAAACGCAAGGAGACCGAGGTTAATCTTTTATGTTTATGGAGTCAACCCCTTTAGGAGCTTAAAATACTTTGAACAGTATACATCCACACTGGTTTTACACGACATTTGGGCAGAGAAGGAGATTTATTTTGGAAGTATGTAACTTGACTGTTGGCCATGATAAGCGCGCACTAGTGAAGGACAGTGTTTGGTTACAGCCAACGCAGATAATTTATGTTCACAGTAGGAGTCTTCTTGAGTAAAATGCAATTAAAGGTTATGTGTGCACGAAAAACATGACATGAATTATGATGAAAAACAGATGTCAGGAAAGGCCCTTGTCTATGTACGGAACAAGTTAACCCCTTACTGAATCAGTATGTTGAAAAAGCTGAGATTTTTAGATTGAGGGAAAATTGTTTAAGTTGAGTTGTTGCCTGTATGATTTAAGGATATTCACAGCAATGAAGCCATGTGTAGGTTGAGAAAAGATGCTGACACATTGTTTAAGAATTACAGGAGCTGTTTTTAAATCGAAAGAGGTTGACTGATTATGTGGTATGGAAGTCTCATGATTAAAGGGAAGTATTAATTGGAATACCTTCTTGCACATACTGTGTTTTATTGTGAGAGAAGTGTTTTGGTCATGTTAGCTAGCTGACAATCAATGCTTTTTGATAAATGCATTTTGAGAAATGCCCATAAGTTATTTGGTTTTATGTGTGGCAAATCATTTTTGCAAATAAAAAGAGAATGAGGCATTTTATTTTGTTTAAATAAAATAGGTTTTCTTCTGCGCCATGAGTAGGAGTTGAGAATAGAGAAATATTGCACCATATACATGTGCATAGTAGACAGGTGTCAAGTGAGGAAGAGATGTTCCCAGTAATATATATTATCTCTGACGATTTTGAAGACAGTTGGAGACAAAAGTGGAAAAGATTTGTATAAAATCTCACAAGTTGAGAGACCTGTAGCTGAGATTCAAAATGTATTCTTGTGTGCAAATTACAGCAAAAAGCAGGCCAAAGTGTTATTGAATATTATTGGATTAGGCACAGTAAATATTTATCAGAGAGGAAAAGGATCAATGGTTAACAGGCAATTTTTGCTAGCTGACAAAATGTGATAAATAGATGTGGAAATGAAATCTTTATGTTTTAGCATAAGGGAAACAGTGAATATTGAAAGAAAGTATGCAGAAGCATGCACATGAAAAGGTATGAATACAGATGCATACAAATGGAAAGACATTCTTGCAGATGCATGTAATGGGAGGCATTTACGTAGATGCACTGACTTGAGAAAAAGCACACACACCCACGCACACATGCAGACACATATACAGAGGCACACATGATTTTATGAAAGTGTAAGTAATCTGGGCACCATGGACAATGCATTTAAGAATGCATACACACACATGCAAACACACACCTACGAATGAACATAATTTTTTTTTTTACAGTTAAAATTATAGCTGACATAAAGAACAGCTGGTCCTTTTTGGAAAACTAGGAAGGGCAGAGATTTGCGTATTTATATTCAGAAATACTCAGATTCCTGCAGTACGCAAGCGAGAATGTAGAACAGCAATTATAATTTGCTGCGGTTGGTCATAAGTAAAGACTGGTTGAAATAGATATGAAAGTATTTTGGGAACACAAAGGATTGCAGGTGAGATCGCAGGACAGGAATGTAGCAGTACCGCACATTCTGGGCGGCCGTGTGGAAAAGTCTGCCAAAGTTAAAATTTGCTAATGATTAAGAAAATTAGGAATGCGGCACTCGTTGAGTGCATTGTGGGCAAATAATTATGTATTAAGCAGGCTTTTGTAAACAACAGCTTGCACACATGCAGATGTGACAGAGCGCAGAATGTACACAGGCATAGAGACTTGTCTATGGACAGGTTGATTTAAACAAGCGTGACATTAGTTGGGGACAAAAATATGTCAGGTCAAGAAGGGAGGAACCTTTTTAGAGAAACAGGGTGCTAGTACATGTGATCCCAAGGGGAGGGGTGTTTTTAAACAGACAAAGTAGTAAGATGGTTGGATTTAGGCCTACCTATATCTCGGATGTCAGAATTATGGATGCAGCTAAATCAACCTTAAATAGAATCCCACTGTCAGAGGGGGGGCTCAACATTACATATGAGCAGGTTAAGACCCTTGACCGACAGAAGGCACTGCAGGACCATTGTCCCTGCCATTGCAGGAAAATGATAGGTGAGGAATGTGAGCTTTTGGGATTTCACAGTTCTTTTGTTAAAAAAGGAGAAGGGGTCAGGTCTATAGCAATTAATAAACATACCACCGGTGAATAAACAGAGGTATTTGGATCAAGGTAATAATGGATTCATAACACGGGGTAGGGAATGCTACCGAGGTAGAGGCTTTCAGAATAATCAGGGCAAATCCCACAGAAACCCAGGTGGATTTCAAAGTATGCAGCAAAAATAGTCAAAACATGCAGGAGGGGCAAATTAGGAGACCTCGTGTAGGTTGGACATGCGGTATGTCAGAGCACAAGGATTCATGCAGAAATTGGCAAGAGGGGGGACAGCATGCCTCCTAGTGTACAGCTCACAAATCAAGAACTCTATTTTTGCCCTGGATCAGACATTTTATCGGACATGAGGGCTGGTAGTGCAGCAGGTACAGCAGCTTAGGAAAGGTGCGAAACAGATTTACTGCAGAGGATAAGTAAGTGAGCCCACATGCAGGCTCAGCAATGTGTAACCACAGAATACATAGTGACACACAGGAGTACAAGGTGTTATTTTAAAAACAAGAAATGCTTTCACAAAAACAGATGAATGTATGCATCCACAGTAGGACAGCCTCATAGGGTAAATTGATGCATTCAGAATTGTTAGTGGCACTAGGCCTCAAAGAGTGCAGAGAATTAATATGGCAAGGGGAGAACATTTTTTGTTCTAGTGGTAGACATTGGGACTGTATGTCCATAAAGCAAACACAGAAAGGTGATGGATGAATATTAGATACTGAGGATGTTTATTGAAGACTATAAATGTAGGTTTTTGCCTAGTGAGGAGTTAGTAGTCTCTGCAGGAGAGTGTGTTGTGACAAGTTTGTGTTACATTTGTAACAGGCACTTGCCAACGTTTTGAGAAAAGGAGTGGATAATACAAGCCTAAGCCTGATGATGTTGTTTAGGTGATTAAGGAAAAATGTGTTTTGTTTTGTGAATGCCCCATTTGAATATGGGTGAGTCCATAGTGGCATCGACAGGGCAAAAGGCCTGGTAGAAACCAGAGGTTTTTATTGTTGTAGCAAATACACAGTATTATAAGATAACTGTGTGACCTAGTGGAAAAACGGTGAGAGCAATTGGTGAATTTAGTCTTAGACCACAGATATTTATGAACAAAGAGGGAGGAACAGATGACCTCCATAAGATTAGAAACAGCCATAGAGTAAGGAAACATGGCAAATGATCAAGGATTGAATAATAGAAATGGATCATGAAGGACAGTAATGGTTCTCATAAAAAAGGTTTACGTTAAGTAACGTCACGGATGGTGATATATCTAGATATGGCTTAATGGAGTATGAAGTGGTGCTTTCTTTAGGGATATCACACATTAAAAAGAAAGGAAATTAAACATTTTGGAGAAAGTGTCAAAAATGGTAGGTGCACTATAATAAATAATTTACCTTAAACAGTATAAGAATAAAGAGCTCAGTTTAAAAAGTTGGCGTCGATTGTACAAAACAAACAAATAAATTAATTAAAAATGAATGAACGAATGAATGGAAAAATGAAGGGAGAAATGATTCGATGAATGAAGGAATGGATTGTAAATCAAAAGGGGAGCATAAAAAGAAGACAAAATTCAAAATTGAAAAAGTAAATAGCATCACTGAGGGTTAAAGACCAAAATTGAAATAATTGCGCAGTGCAATAAAAAAGGATTATGGAATTACTGAAGAATCAAAAAAGGGGTATGGTTGATCAAAATTGGGTTAACCAGACAGGGAAAATACAAGGGTAAGTAAAATACAATTTTTTGATTAACTGTAATGATGTTGGTTTATGTTACAGATGAAAATCATGGACCTTGCATGAACACAGGCAGAATGTCTGTAAGGACTTAATAGGGGGAAAAACAGTATATTATGACACAGGTAAGCATTAGTGGATAGGGAGAAGAGAAAGAAACAAAAAAAAGAGGTAAGTACTGATTAACACCAAAGGGTGTGGACACACTGTTGGTCATTATTAAAAGTAAGAGGACCCAGGTGAAAAACAGAAAAAGAGGCAGATAGAGATTATTATGTAGCCATTTCTTCCAAAGTTAGGTGCAAATAGGTGTAAAAAGAATAGCATGTAGATGCAAGCATGGCCACTTCAGACAAACGCAGGACATGGAAGTCAAATTAAAGATGGGTAACCTTTTTTAATCTCTAATCGTTGGCAGGACACCAACAAGGTTAGATTTTACACACATATAGAAAAATGGTTAAGAAAGGCAAACAATGAGTATCTTATGTTATAATATGAAGGCACATAGTAAGAATTGGTGCCATAGTCTAGAAAAACAGGTGTAGACTAGATTAGTGTAGTGGGGTAAGGAGGAGATAATGTGCTGCAAAACATTTTATTTTCTCTCAACAGGATGAAAACAAAAAGCACAGAAGAAAATGACCATGGTCCAACGCGATTCGAAAGCAAGATGGCGAAGGAAAGGTGAATCATTTACAGCACAGCTGATGAAGCACGTGCAGCAAAGGAGAATTAAGCATTTACAGCTGAGCTGAGAAAAAAATCAAGAACATGTTCAAATAGTGTCCAAGCTAAAAAGAAAATGATTGAAATTTGTATGTGCACCAACTAGTCAGGGGAAGTTTTTAAGTTGAATAGGATGAAAAAAGACAGAAACGATTCTAGTAGACATTTTTCTGTTAGCAGCTAGGAGAAAGAATTTAGGTTAGGAAGAAAACTTGACCTCCTTGCCAGTACCCAAATTACTTTTGTCTCTTTTTTGATTTTCAACAGATAATAGGCATAGCTACTAAAGAGATGTCCTCTTCTGCTACGGATGCGCCTAGGAAACAGAGAAGACGACAACATGCCTTTTTTAAATTATTGTTTAAATGTTTTGAGCACCTGTACATCTGAGAATGTCGATCTAGAGGAAAAATGAAAAAGTCCCCTGAAAGGACAAATATAATGTGTATAAAAAGCCCAGATGACATAAGGGCAGAGAAAATGAGACAGCTAATGTATCTATTGCCTAAAAATATAGGCACAACTGAATATGTTTATTGTAAACAAATCAGGTCTAGCAGGCTGACCACGTACAGTAAAGTAAATGTGAAGAAGTACAAAAAAAGGAGAGAACTAGTAGCTTTGGTATATAAAGAACCAAAATGTTTAAATGTAAATGATCTAGGAGGCAGGGATGTTGAAAAAATATTGTCTAAATGAAGCATGTTTAGAAGACAGGAGAATTTTGACAGGACACTTAAAAAGGGTTTTTAGGGTTGGGTTGAGAAGAAATGTATTGATAATAGAGACATACTTATTTTTCAAAGGAAACTCATTCAGTTTTATATTACAGGTGGACAACGAGGGACGACCTATGTGACTCAGAGAATTGGCTGCATCTAACCATATGAGCAGAGAGAAGTCACTGAGGAACCCAACCACATGCCCAATTATGTCACATTCATTCAAAAATGTTCTGCAAAAAACTCCCCCATCCTTGTGTTCCCTAGCTAAAAGTCCCCTCTTGTTGACTTTTACACTGAAATTTCAACTATAAATATGAGTGTTCTGTGGAAAAAAGAGACACTAAAATGCGACAGGTTTGGCCTTTGAATGAAAGTGCCCAAGGACTTGCTGCAAGGCAACCCAAAAAAGGAAAAATTCAACAGGACACAGATGGTATGTGGATGTCAAACCGAGATGAGTCGGGTGGAAGATGTACCAGTGAAAAGAAAAAAACTGAACTCTGACAAAATTGAAAATCAACATGGGGAAGAGAATGGGAGCAGGGAATTATGTCTTGTGTTGGGAGTGACGGAAAAAATGTGGCGTATATATCACATGTGAACACTGTATGATAAACAGGCGGATGGGTTACCTCAGGGGTGACTGTCTCTTAAAAATATCATAGTGGCTGTACAATTATCTGAGGCATATAGTTTGTTTAAAGTAAATTGGGTAATGGAGATAGGACTCTGATAAAAGTAAATAAAAGTAGTTTTTAGGGACACAATTTTAGACCAGGTGAGTATAATGTGTTAGTACTGACATTGTAGAAATATGTTAAGGCTACCTCTAAGGTTGAAGTAAATTGTGGTATAGAAAAGGATGATTAGGTCAGAGATGTGTAGTTACATTGAAAACTGAGGAGGATGGACATGGGTGTAGTGATAGGTATTGAGTAAATGACTAAATACAATTCAGAGTGGGGAGTGTACAGAAGTTGGTTGTACCCCCCACTCAAACTGAATGTAGGGGAGATAGACCCCCTCACCTCAAACCGAATGTTGATAACTTGTCGGGTTAATCAATGACTTTAAATGTTGCAGAAATCAGAATTATAGTGCTTTGCAGAAACAGTGCTTTAAAGGATAATCTATTTCATGGGGTCAGAATGTTTTTTGCGATGGAATATATGTTAAGGAATACTTGCGTATCATAAATTACTGAAAAACGTGATTCAAATCTGAGCAGATACCAAGTTTTAAGTAAAAATTGGTTTAGTCAGGCATTTTATAAGTGATCAGCCATTTTGGGTTTGGGACAAAATCAGGCAAACTCTGAGATAATGCTGGGCATACAGATTAGTGGATTTCTGTAAAGCCATGCTGACATTAGGAAAGAATGACCTCATGGAAGTTGAGTGAGAGTTCAGTAGTCAAGGACATGGTGTCTGGATTGCTCAGCTCTAATCACAGTGACGAACCATGGGAGCATAGTAGCAGTCAAGGGAAGATAGTGATTGTTGCATGTAGCTGTTCCAATTAGCAGAGAGGGAACATGTGATGCCCATTTTGGGGCATCCGGAACAGGAAGGCATGATGTTGTTGCTACAATTATCTCTGGATTGAGGTCAGTAGTGTTCTGATTTTAAAGGTCAGATACATCTCACACAATTTTAATCAGTTACAGATGTAGGTATGATATGGGAGCTTTGTGGTGTGGCAGAATAGGCCGACCAATCACAAGCAGGAAGAGGGGTTGTACATTGATCATTCCATTATAGGCCATCCAATCACAGGCAGGAAAGGGGTTGTACTTTGATCAGGCCATCACCTCACCTTCCTCAAGTGTATATAAGGAACGAGGAGCTCAGAATTGTTAGGAGAGTTCCAGAGATGTATTTTCTGCATGATGTATCCTGCCTGCTGGTTAGAAAATAAAACTTGATGTCTTTGAAAATCCTGCTTCAGTTTCCTGATGTGCTTCAGAGTCCCTTTCCTGATGCTGGGGTGCCAAGACCCACAGATGGTCTTGTGCCCTTCTGTACAATGTTTTATTTAAAAGCATTACACCATATCGGTTGGCTAGGGATGTCACCTTTGACTAGACCATTGAACATATGCATGTCTCTACTTCCCATCTCCCCCACCTTAATTCTCTTTGTTTCAATATTATATTCACCAAAACTTAATTAGCCCGTTCCAGAACAGTTTTGTCATCTTAACTTGGCATATTTAAATCACCACATATTATCACCTTGGGATTAAGTAGCGTGCCACAGCATTCATCTAATGTTTCAAAAAAGGAAAGGAATCCACAAAGTCTTTATCACTTATACCCTTCGGGTTCCAGTACAAACTGCATATCACATACAATATGCATCTTTTGGAATCTGTAATATTTCTCTTCATCACCAATATTTGTACAAATGGATTTGGCTTCTTTCCCAGCACTATCTTCATTTTGATTTCACTTTTCACTGCTATCAAGAGGCCAGATGACAGCCTCCCTCTAAGGCCCTTAGTAGCTGGGTTTAAAAAAACCTGATATCCATCCAAAGCTGGCAAAGTACAAAGCCAGGTTTCTTGAATGCACAAGATTGCAAAGTGCTCAAAATGGTGCTCACCCCGAGCAAAGAGGTTCTTAAAGCCTCTTGTATTCCAAGAGGCACATCTAACTAACTCCTGCTCAGGTGTGATCTCCAGTTATTCCTTACCCTTATTTAGTATGACAGACTTGGAAAACCATGCCCATGACTCTTCCCCCTCCAGGGCTTTGTGGCTAGTCTTCTTACGTGCCACCCTTCTTTGGGTACTTTCTTGGCCACCTATTGTTATTGTTAGAGGGCATCTTACACCAAAAATGTCATCTTTCCATTTGGCTCAGCAATCACCCCCCCACCCTCTTCCTGGCTTGCAAGTAAATTAGTTCCAATGTGACTTGTTTCAGCCCTCGATTACTACCCTCAAATCTTGATTTCTGTCAGAATCGTCCCTTTTGTTTATAATCTCATGTGACTCCAAATCCTGTTCTCTTAACTCGAAGCCAAGCAACAACAGCTTTCAACTTCATCGATAAGCATTTCTTTCACCCACTTGGATGACAGATGTAACAACACCATATCCAATTCATGATCACTAGAACATTCCGCCCACTCTATAGCCCTTGTTTTGATATGCCTCAACTTGGTGAAGTGCTGCAACAGTCTCAGGACATTACTCCTGTTCAATATTAGAGCATCATCAATCTTCAACAAACTTTCATGTTGGATACAATTGCTCTTCTTTGCATGCAATGTTTGCTCCATTCTTTGGCAATCACGTATATCTTTTGTGAATTTCGAACTTACTAGTTCAGCTTCTAATAGTAAGCTCACCGATTTCCTTATCACCATACGTTTTTGTTCCAATCTTGGAGATTGTGGGTTCAAGCAGTTCTCATTTGGTTCTTCTTCCCTCCGTATAGGTTGCAATTTCATTGCTGCCACAGTTTTTTGCTCTAATGTGACAAATATCTTTCTTGAGTCAACTTGCCTTTGCCATCTCCTTTCATGCAACGAGTTAAGGCCAATAGGTGTTATGTCAGCCATACCTTTTGGTTCATTAATTAAAAGTTGGTTGTTTCTATCTTTTCCTGACCTTTACACAGCCTCATCGATGGAGTAGGTAGATAAGTTCATTATCATTTCTAATGACAGAGTTGGCAAAGGGATTGAGGTAGTCTTACTCCTAAGGTTATCACCTTTACCAGCTTTCCCAGGCATCAAGTAAGAATCAATCTCACCCACATGTGGTTTAAGTGATTTTCCTTTATGCTTCAATGAGACACCTAAAACATTTTTTGTGAACAATTTGTTTTCGCTTTTTGGCCACAGCCTTGATTCTTTGATTCAAAATCTAGTTAGGAACATTGAGAATGTCAACAAAGATATTGATTTAAAACAGGAACCCACTAAGCTTTTAAGCCCTAATGAGCTGCAACAGACAATAATAAGAAAGTAGAAACTTATCAGAACAAACTCAAAATAAAACAAGTCTGAAAACTCAGACAAGACATGTACGCTTACTTAAATCATGAGATGTCTACCTAGATGGACTAATTAAGACCTCTCTTTCCAAAACCACGTTGGAGGTAGTATCTCATCTAATCCATCTAGCTCTGACAGTGTAGAGGGGTCCGAACCAAGCGGTACAGTGAACCAGAACAAAGATAGGACAGATACAGATAGACCCTCAGCTTCCAGTAGCTCAGCTGCATCCGGTTCTGCTATAGGTGATTTTTTAGGAAGAGGAGATGCAATAAGAGAACCAGCTGGGGTGGAGATCCAAGGCATGATCTCTGAATACAGATAACAATGGAGCAGGAGAACTTAGTAATCAATCTGTTTTAACATCAAAGTAGTTAATATCCTGCAGAATGGTCTTAGTTTCGTTCCCATCTACAGTACATCCCCCTTCAGACCCAAAGTGGATTTATACTGTTTTGTTAGGAAACCAAAACACCCATTTTTTTTTCTCTGGGCTGGATCATTACGATGAAGAGTCAGACACTATGAATGACATTGGTGGTGACGAACCATACACATAATTCAAACCTAAGAGCAAATTTGTCCCACCCATTTCTGTCCCCACCATTAACCTTTTTGAGAATCTTACATTGACTGCCCTTAAAAAAGCTCTCTTTCAAAGCTCCTAAACATGGGAATTTGAAAAGGAATGAGACAGCTCTTAGTAGATCTCTTTTTGTAGACAACAATATCACCATCAGACCGGCTGACAAGGGAGGAGCACTAGTCATCCTCAACACTCTTCACTATAAAACTGAATGTCTTAGGCAACTTAGTGACACCAATACATACATCAGACTGGACAGAGAGCCCACCAGTGATATCTGAGAGAACCTTAAAGCACTACTTGGCGCGGGTGAGGAACATGGTTTGATAAATGAGAAGACTAAGAACTTTCTGTTTTGCAAACATCCTAAGATATCCACATATATTTTTATTTTGTATTTGTTTGTATAAACCAGCCAATTAGGCTTTAAATACAAGAAATATACAAATGAAAAATGAATAATGAAGGAAAGAAGAACAAAGAAAAAGAAAGGAAAAACAATTCAGTTAATACAATAGGCAACAATCTCTAAAACCAGTTTAACATCGTTCCACATTTTTACAATGTGATACGTCAGACTACCATTACTGCCACCAAAGAAATCCTTGCTTATCATTTAGATTCTAGTCGACCTCGATAAACAGATCACAACACCCCTAAACATCCTTCTCCTCAGCATGTCCTGGCTTTTGCAATATATCAACAGATGTTTGGTAGTTTCAATGCATCTGTTGCCACATAGCCTGCACAAACAAGCGGGGTCTTGGGAGTGTCTGTCTACTGGACTATATCCCGGGTAAGAGTCTCAGCCAGAGTCTTTAGCTCACCATCCTTTCACAGAAGAGATATTGCCATCACATATGAGTCGTTGTCCTGCCCAAGGACAGTCCAGCACCGAAATGCCAGGCAATTTTCTTCTGAACAAGAGTACCAACAGCAACCCCAGACACATGTTTTTTGTTCGGCCTGGTTGGGCATTGTCAGTGAGGTGGAGCTTTGCCTCTCTAAGAACTGTGAGCAAGGGTTCCACGTCTGGATTACACTAGTAACTTAGGGAACCAAGCTGCACCTCACTGAGGCGGTCCAAAATGGTGAAACATGTCTGTGGTTGCTTGTGTTTCTTTGCAGAGGGGACCTGGCCAGTTCAGGCTGGACTGCTACCATTGGTGGCAGTACCTGACTGATTTGCATATGGCTGGACCCCTTTTGCAATGGCACAGACAGGCTAAAAACTGTGGTGTGGAAGGTTGCCCAGAGCAGTGCCAGTGGTTGGGATTCATTCAAAACCTTCCACCCATCCCATTTGTGGTTATAGTTTGTCTCACTATGTGAGAGAAGGTATGCCCAGACTGCTAATTGTTTTCAGACGTGGGTCCCTTGCTCGCTGTGCCATAGGGAACCAAGCTGCATCTCACTGAGAAGTGTAAGGATATTTGGTGTGTTACAGCACAGAGTACAGCACTACTGCACAGGTAGCAATTTTTTTTTTGATGCAGCACCAAATGCCTATGGTGCATTGCTATATGTGTTACCAGATTAACAAGAAAAGACAGGCTATTCAGTCAAAAACGATTTTAACATATAAGATGCAAATCTATCTTTACAGTTAAAAGCACACGTGCACATTCAAAAATGCACACTATTTTTCACCTGAAATGCCTATGGTGCGAGAGACACATTTGAAAATAATAACTAACATGACTTATAACTAACCTGACTAATGAAACATAATCCACTAATAAAAATGTGTCTCCACTGCAGAATTAGGCCTATTCTGAAAGTGAACTTTTAAACGCACATCCATTTTTTTTTCTCTGCTGCCCTGTCCACATAATTACAGGAAGCAAAAGAGCTCGAAAGAACAGGAAATCAGTTGGTTACAAAGTATTACTATAAAAATGAGCCATTGTGTAGAGAAGGAGGAGATGGCATGATTGATTCTGATTAGAGCAGCGTCATAGCAAGTATCATGCTAGAGGGAGTGATCAGAGTTTGCTGGGGGGAGTTTGAAGAGAGAGAAGGACAGTCAAGATTTGGCAGAGCTGGGAGAAAGACCTTTTCCTGGTTGGAGCATTCCTATCTGCAAAAGCTGAGAATTCCAGGCAATGACCCCGGTTTGAGAAGGAAAGGCGATCCTTTTTACTGGGGTTAATCTTCAAGGGAGCCACATTCAGAAAGAGAGCAGCTGAAGAAAACTCTGAACCGATAAGGTAATTACATAAGTGTGGGAGCTGAGTGTGTACGAGACGAGAATGTTCAGTCAGAGTAGGAAAGGAGATTCCGGTGCCTTAATCACACGTTAATGTTGCAAATGGTGTTCTGTTCTCCGCCAGTTTTTTTTCAGTGTATTACAGACAATGCTGTTAATGTGCTGTTTTATTTATTTCTGTAAAGAATGAGATCGTGTTTAAATGCAACTTTTATAATATAGAAAAATATTTGAAAGCAGACAGGTGGTGTGTCTTCTATTTACCAATACAGTGCTGATGATGAGGGGAGATTTTTAAACAATACAATTGTCATTTTAAGACAGATGTGTGCATGACATATTCAGTATGGAGAGTTGAGAGTGATTGTTTGTAGCATAGCTCGTTGGAGGTACATGAGCCAACGGGAAGAGGGACTCTCTGAACATAGTTCCCTACCGTATATAAGGTAGTGGAAATTACCACAAAATTACCACATATAGCTCTCTGTCGTAAATAAGTCAGTGAGATCGCCCATGGTGGCACACTAACACTAACACTGAAAATGTGGTATTCCTAAAATGTAGGTCTGAGGTCTCTCTAGTGATTACACGAAAAATCTAAGCAAAGATAAGGGATTCTGGACATTGGGGCCACAAATAAAACAAGGGAATTATGCTCACCAAAATACCACCAACCACGCATACCAACCACGCATACCAAATATGCATGTCTGGGTGCTGAAATAATGCATGTCTACTGTATTATTGTTGCACATGGCCAAATCTGAATACAAGGAGTGATTATTGCTAAGTTATTTTTCGGCGGTGATAAAATACCGTCAGGCCCCAAATCTCCACAAAATACCCTACATATTTATGGTGCGTTGCAGGCCGGGAAAGTGATCATAGAGTACCTACTGGGCGTGGCAAGCGTGTATCACACTGCCATTTGCACATTAAAGGGAACCCATTTTATAATAGCAGTGTGCCACTAAAAACGAATTTCAGAATGTCACAAAGGGAAACCACATTCTCAGATCTAGTGCAATATTTAGAGGCAAAGTTGTTTGCACATGGGAATTGGTCGTCAAATAGCACGTTAGAATGGACTAACCGCATTCAGGGTGAGGTGCAGAAAGAAAAACTAGACAATATTTTTTCAGAAGGCAGCATAATTCAGGTCTGCCTTACAAGATTATTGAATGCAGCCGATAAAAGTGCAGAGAAAGACTGTTTAATACGGCTATGCGGCAAAATATGGTTTATTTTAAACAAGTCCCTGCGAATGCAAGAGAATGATACTCAGCTAATTAACAGGTTAAAGACTGAATTAGATGGGGCAAGTAAAAATCAGGAAATGTTGAGAGCAGAATTGGATGTATGCCAAAAAGACATGCAATTAAAATGCAGAGACTTTGATACTCAGTTATCCAAAGCAAGAAACAATTTGAAGATAGTGAGCAAGAATTGGCACACTTAAAAGCCTTAGTGGATCACATTAGGCAGGATAAAGATGAGGTTGTTTCAGAAATGCAGATTTTACAAAAAGAACATTGTGAAAAAGAAGGTGATCTCCAGAGTGCAGAACAAGAAATGATTAAAATGATCCAAGAAAGAGACAAGAGAAATAAAGAGTTCAATGAATGCCAAATGCAAATGTGCGACATGCAGGAGGTGATTAATAAAATGAATGGTGAAAACAACTATTTGCAAGATGAAGCCAATAGATTCCTAAAAAGTGTCAGCAAATGTGCATTCCCAGGTCCCAGGAGAGGCGGCAGGGTACCACATTCAATGGAGTGGAGGTGAATTCTAGCTCTGCCCAAAGAGCTAGTGCTCCAGTGACTGGGCCGGTGACTGAACTTGGTTGCAGCGCCCTTGGGGGATTTGATATTCCCATTGGGGGCGGCCACCAATCTCATACACCTGAAAACAGGATTGAATCACAAAATAGTGCAATTCCATGCATTGCAACAAGTAGCCCCATAAAAATAATGAAATCCATTAAAGCCCTGATCAAACCATTTAAAAAGGGAGGTGAATGCTGCACTGAGGATCACTTAGAAGCGGTGCATGACATTTTTAAAGCACTCCAGATACCTAAGGAACAGTACAGACAATATTTTCATTTAACTTTAGATGCCCCGACGGCCAGCATCATAAGGGGATTAAATGAACAGCAGAATATGACATGGCTGGAGTTTGAAAAAGAAATTAGGCGTCATTTTTCTCCTTTTCAGTCATTGCAGGAGGCAAAGAAAGTCGCGTACACAATTACTGCTGGACCTAATATATCTCCTCGCCAATTTTTACAAGACTTAAAAAGAGCATTTTCTCGCTTTGATGTATCTTTTGACTCACATTCCAATGAGTTTAAAACTGCATACTTCTATGGGCTACAGAAAGACATCATATCCCAATTGGTCCGTGAATTTGACCGTGACAAGTCCCTTGAATGGATTGTACATCAAAGCACAAAACTATATGAGGTACTCTATTGTCAGGGTAGAGAAAGTGATAAAATGAAAGATACTAGACCTAAATCTAAAGAACCCTCAGCCACAGTAATGGAAATCAGGTCAGCCAAAATGTCCCTTGAGTCTGCTCAAAGCCAAGGTAAAAATAATGTGACACCTGAACAAAGGGGTAATCAACAAAGATCGCCATTTCCTGTACCAATGTTCCAATCACATGATCCTAGTAATAAAGAGAGCTACATCAGCCCTAGGTATTTAGGGGACAGACCCCGGGTAGGATACCGGTCTGATATGGCAGGTATGAACAATAACCAGAGACAAAATCAAGATCAAAGAAATGATGGTCCCTACCAGTCATTGGGGACACAGAGCAGATTTGATCCCAGCACCATGATATATGGTAATCAGGATAGGCCCCGATATGTGGATCGATTTACTGATAATGGAAATCAACATAGGGGCCAGTACCCACAATCTGAGAGACAGGACATGAGGCAAAACGTGAACTACAGTCCACGCCAGTACAATGATTCCCCACCAGGGGACTATAATCAAAGGATGGGTGCAACCCGCTCCCCTCCACAAATGAATCAAGAGTTCAGAAACCATCCCAACCGACATCAATCACCTGAGAGGTATCAGAATAGATCCAATCAGGGGGAAAACAACCAATATCGACTTAGGCCACAGAAAGAGGATCCTAGAGAGATGGAAAGGTTCCAGTGCCTTGAGGCCCAAGTGAAAATGTTAGCTGAGCAAATAGGAAAGCTCTATACAGCGCAAAAACAACCTTCCAAAGAGGGGGCTGATGGCCATAGCAATGACCGGGGGGCTTCCGAAAAGTGACTAAGTACTCATGATAACTGCAGTGCCAAAATGACAGATTGCTCTGATATAATTTTGCATAACGACTCTGAGATGCCTAATGGATTAAAAATGAAAGTACCAGTAAATGAATTTGTGACAGAAAGTGCAAATACTTCTAAAAAAGAGGTACGGTTTAACTTAGAGCTAAATAAAACAGTAAAGATTTGCACAAATGAAAAAGAAACATTAGGAATTCCAAAAGAACAAAGAACAGATTTAAGAAAAATGACTCATGCATGGGGAATACCAGTGAACAGGGAGTAAGGGGGGATGCTATAGCTCCTTCCCTGGGCAAGCAAAACAATGACCAAACACAGACAGAAAAAGGAAATACTCAAAAGGAGGGTACAAGTCAATCACCTGAAGAATTCTTTGAGCCACATATTTTTGAAGAGGCTGAAAGGGCTGGTATCACACTAAATGATCACAAATGCACAGAATTAAAATATGACAAATTGCTGAATGATGTTGTTACACATGTTCAGTTGGAGGATTGTAATGTGGTCTCTGATGTTACCCAGGTGGATGGGCGAACAGTGGCCACACTCCAAAAAACCTCTGAACATGGAGAAATGAATAAAATCTCTCGCGCAGAAATGGGTAAAAAGGAGGGAAAAATGTCTTTCCATTTACCAATGTGCTTAGCCAAAAGTGAAAAAGACCTGAGAAAGGTGAGCCCTGAAATCAGTAAGAATTCACATTTCTTGTGTGTATTAGAGGAAGTTGAGGACAGATATTATGCACCCATCACTGTAGAAGAAAAATGCCACACCTTTGCTATGATTGACACTGGCGCACAGGCCACAATTATGTCCAAGGAGCTGGTAAAGAGTATCAATGAAGGGAGGCCTCCACAGAGTCAGATCACAGTGAAGGAAAATCAAGGCCCAGTGCATAACTTTAATGGGGAGGAGGTGCCCATCATAGGTGTAACTGAGGTTGACATAAAAATAGGAAAGCACAGAATGAAACAAGAGGTATTGATCACATCTATTTGTGAAATTCCATTTCTGATGGGGACAGATTGCCTGAAAAGATTGTCTCCTCTCATAGATGGGGTGAATGGAGTGCTGTGGTCCTTAACCAAAAAACCATTGAGGCCTAAGAAACTAAAATCACAAAACAGCAATATAAATGAATGTCACACCGTTGCCAAAACAAATGATGCTGTGGAGGTATATCTCCAGAATAGCTGCATACCTAGTGTCACTGTCATATTAATGTGTCAAGACAAAATGCAGAGCGACAATGAAAAACTACCTGTACAAATATACTTGGACCCAAGGAAAGATTGGCAGACTGCCATAGATGAGCACACATTATGTTTCTATTTAAAAGAGAAAACATGCAAACAGAATATTGCTCCTAAAACAGATTCAGAAAAACACATTACCACTCTGGCAGAAATACACATGGAAGATGAGCAACCATGGGTTCATGTTGGTATAAATGACTATTTTAAAACAATAAAAGCCACTTTAGCGCTTGGACATGAAAGGAGCTTCATTAATGAGAAATTGTTGCAAAAAATTATGGAGAGGGAAGAAATCCTGAAATTTAGGATTAAAAACCAATATGTTTCTGGGTTGGACAGTCCAGACTTTGAAAACCGAATTGCAGGCAGATGCATGCTTAAAATTAGCATTGGGCAGGAAACAATTTACCATAATGTCTGGATAGTGAGTGGAGCACAAAATTAATTTTACATGGGAAATGACATCATGCACAGAATGTGTATGGTGTTAGATTTCCTTAATCAAAAAATATGGTCACGCTTAGGGGGTCCGGCACCTGAATTTGAAGACAAAAGAAGGGCTTATCATTGTGCACAACTGGTTCCTTATGCAGTCGAATTACAAATGAGGAAAAATACTATTATTCCTGCATTTACAAAACAGTTTGCAATAACACTGAAATGCAAAAATGGACAGCAGATGAAAGGCTCTGATGCATTTGTATGCCTGAATGAATCCATAAAACAGCAAGGCCTGGATTATGAATACATTCCATTGGTAGACATTGGTGAGGGATCTGTAAAAATCATGGTAAATAATAAAGGTTGTCAGGATATTCATTTAGAGGAAAACTCCCCATTAGGAATGGCCATACAAAAATCACATTATACGGCAGATTTAAATAACATGGTGATTGGGAATATTCCTGGAAAATATGTAGATGCCAAGGGCGAGTTGCCAGAACACCTGGACTCTCAGCCCAAAGGAATATTTAAAATTCATTCTGTGTATCCTTATGATTCAAATGAGACGGTGTGCTGCCATCAAGAGGATTGCATAATATTTAATTTAAATGAAAATGAAACAGAAAATCAGCCCATTGAAGTGGAAGCTGATATGCCAAGATATTTAAAAGTGGCAGCTTTACAAAAAGACACAGCCACACAGTTAGAAGAAAGCGCCGAGATTCCCTTACCAGAAGATTTTCCAGAATTTTCCAAAATGGTAGAAGAGCAGATCTCCTTAGCGGATGCATGTGAAAGCAATGAAGAGAGGGACAATCTGAGGGAGATATTTATGGAGTTTAAGGATGTATTTGCAAAAGATGCTTATGATTGTGGTTTAACTGATTTACATGTGGCCACACTACCAGAAGGATGTAGCAGAAACCCAGTGTTTGTACGCCAGTATAGACTACCGCTGGCATGTTTAGAATCATTGGCAGAGATTATTAAAAATTTGGAATCACGGGGAATCATCAGGCCCATTCATAGCACATCCAATACACCTATTTTAGGTGTATTGAAGCCAAATGGTCAATGGCGGCTATGTGCAGACTTGAGAGAGTTAAATAAAAGAGTACCAATATCTAGATGGCCACTGCCATTCATTGATCAGGGCCTAGCTCAGATACATGGTTCAAATGTATTTACCACATTAGATCTCACCTCTGGATATTGGTGCGTGCCATTGGCAGAGGAGATACAGAATTTATTTTCCTTTACATTTGATAGGACTCAATATAGTCCTGGCTTAGAGCTCCGTTCGGGTACATCAATAGTGGGAGTGAATTTGGCATATTTTTGAGAAAGGCCATGCCGGATGCAGCGGAAAGAGGAACAATAGTTTATGTGGACGATGTCCTGATAAAAAATGAAAGCCTGAAAAGCCATTTTGATGAAATAAGACATGTACTTGGCCAATTGCAGAAAGCAGGCACCAAAGTATCTTGCAAAAAGCACAATGGTGCAAGAAAAAAGTGAACTTTCTAGGGCATGAAGTGACTGAACATGGGCTAAATCCACAAAAGAAGAAAATAGAGGCCATACAAAGATTAAATGATCCTAAAAATGTGAAAGGAGTAAAAAGTTTATTAGGGATGACAGGCTATAACAGAAAGTTCATTGAAAATTATGCAGAAATCACTCAACCATTGACTAAACTGCTTAAACTGAATACTCCCTGGAAATGGGAAAAAGGGCAGTCTGATGCAGTGGCTAAATTAAAGGAATGTCTTGTAAAGGCACCATGTTTAGCATACCCCATAAAGGACAGGGATTTCTTTATAGAAATAGGTTTTTCTGAACATTGTATGTCAGCAGTGTTATCACAAAAACACGATTTGAATCACAAAACCATTGCATATGCAAGTAAGGCATTTACCCAAGTTGAAATGAAATTTAATGAATGTGAAAAGGCCCTATTAACCACTGTGTGGGCGCTACAACATTTCCGCCCCATTGTTCAGAGAGAAAAGGTGATTATTGAAACCAATCATCAACCTTTGCAATTTTTAGAGAGTAAAAGAATTAGATCAGGCAATCTAGCACAATCCAGAATCACTTCATGGATGCTGGCATTACAAGGTTTTCCTGTAGAAGTGAGATATGGACAAAATAAAAAGAGCCCAATTGCTCAAGTGTTAGCTGACTTACATGACTGTGCAGCTGAACAAATACCAAATGAAATGGAAGTGGAAACTAGTTTGCAGGAATTTGAACAATCACCACACAAAGCTTTTGATGAAAAAACATGCAAGGATTTGCCAACTGTATATGTGGATGGTTGTGCTTTTCACATTGAAAATGACAGTAATAAACAATTAGTGGCAGGAATAGGAAATGTCTGGTTGAAATGTGAAGGCGTTCCCAGTATAGGGATGAGGATTGGAGATAGGAGCAGTCAGGTGGCGGAATTGGCAGCCATTTATAAAGCAATTGCTACTGCAGTTGATAAAAAGTTCAGTGAAATTGTCCTGGTGACTGATTCTGACTATGCACGGAATAGCTTTGTGGAGTATTTGCCTGGTTGGAAAGCAAGAGGCATGGTTACATACAACAAAAAGCCACTTAAACATGGAAAAATGATACAAGCCATAGACAAATTGGTGTCAGAAAATAATTTAACAATATACTGGAGAAAAAATTGTGGGCATTTAAAAACACCAGGAGAGGATAAGGAGGGAAATGATAAGGCAGACCACCTGGCTAAGATTGGGGCTGTGATGGGAGAATTGCTACCTATTGATTATTTAATGGGTGAAATACAAATTGATGCAGTCACACGTTCTAAAGCACCAAAGGAGGTAGATCAACCGGTGGTGCAGTGGAGTCATGACACGCACGACCAAGATTTGATTGAGGCACAAAAGAATGATCAAATTTTGGGAATCTATTATAATCATTTGATAGATCCTGAACAAAATCCTTTAACAGAAAATGATTGTATGGGAAAAGAAGAGTTGAGGGTGCTATTAAAGAACAAAACACGAATTAGATTACAGGATGGACTCATGATTAGAGAGTCCATAACAGGGCAAATACAGTGGGTAGTACCCCTTTCATTCAGAGGACTAATGCTACACCATGCACATGATGCCATAACTGCAGGCCATAGAGGTTCACAAAAAACATTAGAAATACTAAATGATTATGCTTACTGGCCACATATGTCCCAAGATGTGGAATTATATACTAGAGGATGTCTAGTATGCGCCCAATTTAAACCTGCTTCACCAATGCATAGAGCACCATTGATGAAAAGAGGCCTAACTCTCCCATGGTCAGATTTGCAAATAGACTATGTAGGTCCTTTAAAAAGGTCGATCAGGGGACACCGTTATATTTTGAGTGTGGTATGTTTGATGTCGAAGTGGATTGAATGCATTCCTGCACCAGATTGTAGTGCGCAAACAGCAGCCACATTGCTGGTGAACCATGTGTTCTCAAGGTTTGGGTTGCCACAAAGAATTGAGTCAGACAGAGGAAGTCATTTCACAAGTACTCTAATGAGTAAGGTATGGCAAATACTAGGTGTGAAAAGGAAACTACATATCGCATATCGGGCGGCGTCTTCAGGTACAGTTGAAAGAAGCAGTAGGTCTGTTGTGGATATTTTAAAGAAATTTGTGGCAGAAGCAGGTTCCAGCTGGGATTTACGTTTACCGTTGATTTTGATGGCAATCAGGTCGACTCCTGCCAAAGCAACAGGTGTTAGCCCCCATGAGGTCTTGACAGGTAGGAAAATGGTGTTACCACAACACCTACTATACAGAACACATGAGCAAACCCTTGTGAGTGCATCCACAGTTCATGAATATATTGATGAACTGAGGAGGCATTTGCAACATGCATTTGCTTTTGTGCAGAGAAATCTGGAAAGAGCTGCTGACACTGCGAAATCTTATTATGATAAAAAGACATCAGTAAAGGAATACAGTGTAGGGGATCAGGTGTACAAGTTTCATTTTGGAAAAAGTAAACAGAAAAATTCTAAATTTCTAGCAGCCTGGCAGGGGCCATTTCGAATTATAGATAAGGTCTCTCCTGTAGTTTATAAAATTTTGAAAAATGAAGGTGAAACAGCAATAGAGCAGTTTGTCCATGTAAATCAAATCAAACCATGCCATCCCAGACATGAGATCAGGCAGCTTGAGCATGTAGAAACAGATAAAGTCCCTTGAACACAAAAAGAGAAAATAAATGGGTACAATCAGGAGGCAGTGACAAAGGAGTTAAAAAGTTGATTGTTATGATGGTACATAAACACTGTAATATATGTAAAAATATATAATATAAATAAATAAATAAATAAATGCACATATAATGGAAGCTCATGGTTGGTGTGCAGAGAGAAAATGTGTTAAATATTGAATGCTGTTTTATATCTGCTTGTTTTCTTTTAACTTGTGTTTAATTTCAGAAAAAAAAAAAAAAATGAAATATTTTTACCAAGCATGTTTTATTTTTGGCAAAAGGATGAAGTTAGTATTATGCTATGTACTTAATTTGTTTATATTCTATTTTGATTTAGACAATTAACATTATTTGGTCAGAGGTTCCGGGATCAGAGCCCACGGGAGAGACGATGGAGTCCTGGAGCCCACGAGGACGGATTCCGGGAAAGCCCCAAAGAGGGGTGAAGACCAAGGCTGCAAAGCGATCAGCATTGAAGATGATACCGATGATATGGTTAATGATGATGATATTTGGAGGGATCTTCAAGAATTCAGAAGCACAGGTTGTCATTGAACCTGGACCAGCATCTGGTATCGCGGTGGAAGAGGCACCAGGATTCATCATGATTGATAGAAGGATGATTTTCCAAAATATATACATACCGTTAAATCCTGAGATTTTGATTGAAAAACACTTGAACAATACCGGAATTAAGATTGAACAGACTAAAGAGTGGCTGGAAATAAGAAAAGAGGACGCTAAGCAGTCAATAAGAGATATATTAATGCAATTGGAAAAAAAATTCGTGAATTCAGCAGACATTAAGAAGAAGAGAGGAAAGAGAGGTGCGGTGATGCTCGCAATATCAATGGTAATGTCTATAGTTGGAGCAATAATAGGTACCACAATATCAACAGCCAATTCTATTTCGGTAGGAACACTGAGTACTAAAGCACAACAACTGAGTATTGATCTAGAAATAATACAAAAAACATTAGATGGAATTAGAGGGGGACTGGATGAACAAGTGAGATTCATAAATGAAACTGCAATCATTCTAAATGAACAAGCGGATGTAATGCAACGGGCGACTAAAATAATACTTAAGCATGACAGAACTTTAAATGAAATATTGAACATAATGAGTCCTGTTGATAGACTATTAACGAATTATATGAGAGAAGTTCAAACTGCAGTTTCACAATTGATTCAAGGACATATTCCCTTGTATTTTGTTTCGCAGGATATCATTCGTCAAATGATAGAAAGATTGACCAGGAGGGAAATTGACATAATACAGGTAAAAATTGCATTCGAAATGGGGAATGCAATGCCGTTATATGTGGACTTAAGAGATCGGATTTTTGCTATGCATCCCACATGTAGCCCCTGAACTTATTTATCAAACGAAGTGGGTACACAACGTGGGATTTTGGCAAGAGGACAAATTCATTAAGATTAAGACTCCAGAAGTGGTGGCATTTCAGTCATGGGAACCTGAAGTTTATTAAATACCAAACCTGGAAACATGTGTAACATTTAAAGAACAAAATTATATGTGTCCAGGTAAACCGTTTGTTCCTGATGCCACAGATGCTATTTGTGGTTTGAAATCTGACCCAAGTATATCAGAGGGATGTGAAGTGATTATTAGTAATATGGGGAGTGAAGAAATGGCACAGGCTAAGATGGTCAGAGGTAAATGGTTGGTCAGCACCTGTTTAAAGAACATGACGGTAGTACATTTAAACCATGGAACATACGTGGTTAAACAGGTGAAATATAATGTTTTTTATTTACAGATTCCAAAGGATGCAATTGTGTCAATTGGGGGATTAACATTGTTTCATGTAACAAATGATGTTTGGGAAAGCCAAGTGGAAAATATCGATTTTTTTCAAAGGGATACTTTTCCAATAGATCCGGATGTGGAATATTTATTGAATCACAAAGAAAGACATGTTATAAAAATGAATTTGAGAAAAAACAATATTACAATTAGTAATCTGGGCATAGTAGAAGTGGAAAGATTTAATTGGGGAACCTGGGGGGAACGCTCAATAGTGGGTTTGGCTATCCTGGTGCTAATCATGGGCGGATGGTTGATTGTGCTATCAGTAAAAATTAAGATGTTATTGATTTTACTAGCTACGTCAGGAAGAGAAAGATATCCCAATACACATGCATTTTAAAAGAAAAAAGAAAGAACAATTTGTTTTTAGGAATTGGCTTGGATCGTAGCCAAATTCAAAAACAAAAGGAGGGTATGTAAGGATATTTGGCACGTTACAGCACAGAGTACAGCACTACTGCACAGGTAGCAATTTTTTTTTTGATGCAGCACCAAATGCCTATGGTGCATTGCTATATGTGTTACCAGATTAACAAGAAAAGACATGCTATTCAGTCAAAAACGATTTTAACATATAAGATGCAAATCTATCTTTACAGTTAAAAGCACACGTGCACATTCAAAAATGCACACTATTTTTCACCTGAAATGCCTATGGTGCGAGAGACACATTTGAAAATAATAACTAACATGACTTATAACTAACCTGACTAATGAAACATAATCCACTAATAAAAATGTGTCTCCACTGCAGAATTAGGCCTATTCTGAAAGTGAACTTTTAAACGCACATCCATTTTTTTTTCTCTGCTGCCCTGTCCACATAATTACAGGAAGCAAAATAGCTCGAAAAAACAGGAAATCAGTTGGTTACAAAGTATTACTATAAAAATGAGCCATTGTGTAGAGAAGGAGGAGATGGCATGATTGATTCTGATTGGAGCAGCGTCATAGCAAGTATCATGCTAGAGGGAGTGATCAGAGTTTGCTGGGGGGAGTTTGAAGAGAGAGAAGGACAGTCAAGATTTGGCAGAGCTGGGAGAAAGACCTTTTCCTGGTTGGAGCATTCCTATCTGCAAAAGCTGAGAATTCCAGGCAATGACCCCGGTTTGAGAAGGAAAGGCGATCCTTTTTACTGGGGTTAATCTTCAAGGGAGCCACATTCAGAAAGAGAGCAGCTGAAGAAAACTCTGAACCGATAAGGTAATTACATAAGTGTGGGAGCTGAGTGTGTACGAGACGAGAATGTTCAGTCAGAGTAGGAAAGGAGATTCCGGTGCCTTAATCACACGTTAATGTTGCAAATGGTGTTCTGTTCTCCGCCAGTTTTTTTTCAGTGTATTACAGACAATGCTGTTAATGTGCTGTTTTATTTATTTCTGTAAAGAATGAGATCGTGTTTAAATGCAACTTTTATAATATAGAAAAATATTTGAAAGCAGACAGGTGGTGTGTCTTCTATTTACCAATACAGTGCTGATGATGAGGGGAGATTTTTAAACAATACAATTGTCATTTTAAGACAGATGTGTGCATGACATATTCAGTATGGAGAGTTGAGAGTGATTGTTTGTAGCATAGCTCGTTGGAGGTACATGAGCCAACGGGAAGAGGGACTCTCTGAACATAATTCCCTACCGTATATAAGGTAGTGGAAATTACCACAAAATTACCACATATAGCTCTCTGTCGTAAATAAGTCAGTGAGATCGCCCATGGTGGCACACTAACACTAACACTGAAAATGTGGTATTCCTAAAATGTAGGTCTGAGGTCTCTCTAGTGATTACACGAAAAATCTAAGCAAAGATAAGGGATTCTGGACATTGGGGCCACAAATAAAACAAGGGAATTATGCTCACCAAAATACCACCAACCACGCATACCAACCACGCATACCAAATATGCATGTCTGGGTGCTGAAATAATGCATGTCTACTGTATTATTGTTGCACATGGCCAAATCTGAATACAAGGAGTGATTATTGCTAAGTTATTTTTCAGCGGTGATAAAATACCGTCAGGCCCCAAATCTCCACAAAATACCCTACATATTTATGGTGCGTTGCAGGCCGGGAAAGTGATCATAGAGTACCTACTGGGCGTGGCAAGCGTGTATCACACTGCCATTTGCACATTAAAGGGAACCCATTTTATAATAGCAGTGTGCCACTAAAAACGAATTTCAGAATGTCACAAAGGGAAACCACATTCTCAGATCTAGTGCAATATTTAGAGGCAAAGTTGTTTGCACATGGGAATTGGTCATCAAATAGCACGTTAGAATGGACTAACCGCATTCAGGGTGAGGTGCAGAAAGAAAAACTAGACAATATTTTTGCAGAAGGCAGCATAATTCAGGTCTGCCTTACAAGATTATTGAATGCAGCCGATAAAAGTACAGAGAAAGACTGTTTAATACGGCTATGCGGCAAAATATGGTTTATTTTAAACAAGTCCCTGCGAATGCAAGAAAATGATACTCAGCTAATTAACAGGTTAAAGACTGAATTAGATGGGGCAAGTAAAAATCAGGAAATGTTGAGAGCAGAATTGGATGTATGCCAAAAAGACATGCAATTAAAATGCAGAGACTTTGATACTCAGTTATCCAAAAGCAAGAAACAATTTGAAGATAGTGAGCAAGAATTGGCACACTTAAAAGCCTTAGTGGATCACATTAGGCAGGATAAAGATGAGGTTGTTTCAGAAATGCAGATTTTACAAAAAGAACATTGTGAAAAAGAAGGTGATCTCCAGAGTGCAGAACAAGAAATGATTAAAATGATCCAAGAAAGAGACAAGAGAAATAAAGAGTTCAATGAATGCCAAATGCAAATGTGCGACATGCAGGAGGTGATTAATAAAATGAATGGTGAAAACAACTATTTGCAAGATGAAGCCAATAGACTCCTTAAAAAGTGTAAGGACTTAGAACAGCAAATGTGCATTCCCAGGTCCCAGGAGAGGCGGCAGGGTACCACATTCAATGGAGTGGAGGTGAATTCTAGCTCTGCCCAAAGAGCTAGTGCTCCAGTGACTGGGCCGGTGACTGAACTTGGTTGCAGCGCCCTTGGGGGATTTGATATTCCCATTGGGGGCGGCCACCAATCTCATACACCTGAAAACAGGATTGAATCACAAAATAGTGCAATTCCATGCATTGCAACAAGTAGCCCCATAAAAATAATGAAATCCATTAAAGCCCTGATCAAACCATTTAAAAAGGAGGTGAATGCTGCATTGAGGATCACTTAGAAGCGGTGCATGACATTTTTAAAGCACTCCAGATACCTAAGGAACAGTACAGACAATATTTTCATTTAACTTTAGATGCCCCGACGGCCAGCATCATAAGGGGATTAAATGAACAGCAGAATATGACATGGCTGGAGTTTGAAAAAGAAATTAGGCGTCATTTTTCTCCTTTTCAGTCATTGCAGGAGGCAAAGAAAGTCGCGTACACAATTACTGCTGGACCTAATATATCTCCTCGCCAATTTTTACAAGACTTAAAAAGAGCATTTTCTCGCTTTGATGTATCTTTTGACTCAAATTCCAATGAGTTTAAAACTGCATACTTCTATGGGCTACAGAAAGACATCATATCCCAATTGGTCCGTGAATTTGACCGTGACAAGTCCCTTGAATGGATTGTACATCAAAGCACAAAACTATATGAGGTACTCTATTGTCAGGGTAGAGAAAGTGATAAAATGAAAGATACTAGACCTAAATCTAAAGAACCCTCAGCCACAGTAATGGAAATCAGGTCAGCCAAAATGTCCCTTGAGTCTGCTCAAAGCCAAGGTAAAAATAATGTGACACCTGAACAAAGGGGTAATCAACAAAGATCGCCATTTCCTGTACCAATGTTCCAATCACATGATCCTAGTAATAAAGAGAGCTACATCAACCCTAGGTATTTAGGGGACAGACCCCGGGTAGGATACCGGTCTGATATGGCAGGTATGAACAATAACCAGAGACAAAATCAAGATCAAAGAAATGGTGGTCCCTACCAGTCATTGGGGACACAGAGCAGATTTGATCCCAGCACCATGATATATGGTAATCAGGATAGGCCCCGATATGTGGATCGATTTACTGATAATGGAAATCAACATAGGGGCCAGTACCCACAATCTGAGAGACAGGACATGAGGCAAAACGTGAACTACAGTCCACGCCAGTACAATGATTCCCCACCAGGGGACTATAATCAAAGGATGGGTGCAACCCGCTCCCCTCCACAAATGAATCAAGAGTTCAGAAACCATCCCAACCGACATCAATCACCTGAGAGGTATCAGAATAGATCCAATCAGGGGGAAAACAACCAATATCGACTTAGGCCACAGAAAGAGGATCCTAGAGAGATGGAAAGGTTCCTTTGCCATGAGGCCCAAGTGAAAATGTTAGCTGAGCAAATAGGAAAGCTCTATACAGCGCAAAAACAACCTTCCAAAGAGGGGGCTGATGGCCATAGCAATGACCGGGGGGCTTCCGAAAAGTGACTAAGTACTCATGATAACTGCAGTGCCAAAATGACAGATTGCTCTGATATAATTTTGCATAACGACTCTGAGATGCCTAATGGATTAAAAATGAAAGTACCAGTAAATGAATTTGTGACAGAAAGTGCAAATACTTCTAAAAAAGAGGTACGGTTTAACTTAGAGCTAAATAAAACAGTAAAGATTTGCACAAATGAAAAAGAAACATTAGGAATTCCAAAAGAACAAAGAACAGATTTAAGAAAAATGACTCATGCATGGGGAATACCAGTGAACAGGGAGTAAGGGGGGATGCTATAGCTCCTTCCCTGGGCAAGCAAAACAATGACCAAACACAGACAGAAAAAGGAAATACTCAAAAGGAGGGTACAAGTCAATCACCTGAAGAATTCTTTGAGCCACATATTTTTGAAGAGGCTGAAAGGGCTGGTATCACACTAAATGATCACAAATGCACAGAATTAAAAAATGACAAATTGCTGAATGATGTTGTTACACATGTTCAGTTGGAGGATTGTAATGTGGTCTCTGATGTTACCCAGGTGGATGGGCGAACAGTGGCCACACTCCAAAAAACCTCTGAACATGGAGAAATGAATAAAATCTCTCGCGCAGAAATGGGTAAAAAGGAGGGAAAAATGTCTTTCCATTTACCAATGTGCTTAGCCAAAAGTGAAAAAGACCTGAGAAAGGTGAGCCCTGAAATCAGTAAGAATTCACATTTCTTATGTGTATTAGAGGAAGTTGAGGACAGATATTATGCACCCATCACTGTAGAAGAAAAATGCCACACCTTTGCTATGATTGACACTGGCGCACAGGCCACAATTATGTCCAAGGAGCTGGTAAAGAGTATCAATGAAGGGAGGCCTCCACAGAGTCAGATCACAGTGAAGGAAAATCAAGGCCCAGTGCATAACTTTAATGGGGAGGAGGTGCCCATCATAGGTGTAACTGAGGTTGACATAAAAATAGGAAAGCACAGAATGAAACAAGAGGTATTGATCACATCTATTTGTGAAATTCCATTTCTGATGGGGACAGATTGCCTGAAAAGATTGTCTCCTCTCATAGATGGGGTGAATGGAGTGCTGTGGTCCTTAACCAAAAAACCATTGAGGCCTAAGAAACTAAAATCACAAAACAGCAATATAAATGAATGTCACACCGTTGCCAAAACAAATGATGCTGTGGAGGTATATCTCCAGAATAGCTGCATACCTAGTGTCACTGTCATATTAATGTGTCAAGACAAAATGCAGAGCGACAATGAAAAACTACCTGTACAAATATACTTGGACCCAAGGAAAGATTGGCAGACTGCCATAGATGAGCACACATTACGTTTCTATTTAAAAGAGAAAACATGCAAACAGAATATTGCTCCTAAAACAGATTCAGAAAAACACATTACCACTCTGGCAGAAATACACATGGAAGATGAGCAACCATGGGTTCATGTTGGTATAAATGACTATTTTAAAACAATAAAAGCCACTTTAGCGCTTAGACATGAAAGGAGCTTCATTAATGAGAAATTGTTGCAAAAAATTATGGAGAGGGAAGAAATCCTGAAATTTAGGATTAAAAACCAATATGTTTCTGGGTTGGACAGTCCAGACTTTGAAAACCGAATTGCAGGCAGATGCATGCTTAAAATTAGCATTGGGCAGAAAACAATTTACCATAATGTCTGGATAGTGAGTGGAGCACAAAAGAATTTTACATGGGAAATGACATCATGCACAGAATGTGTATGGTGTTAGATTTCCTTAATCAAAAAATATGGTCACGCCTAGGTGGTCCGGCACCTGAATTTGAAGACAAAAGAAGGGCTTATCATTGTGCACAACTGGTTCCTTATGCAGTCGAATTACAAATGAGGAAAAATACTATTATTCCTGCATTTACAAAACAGTTTGCAATAACACTGAAATGCAAAAATGGACAGCAGATGAAAGGCTCTGATGCATTTGTATGCCTGAATGAATCCATAAAACAGCAAGGCCTGGATTATGAATACATTCCATTGGTAGACATTGGTGAGGGATCTGTAAAAATCATGGTAAATAATAAAGGTTGTCAGGATATTCATTTAGAGGAAAACTCCCCATTAGGAATGGCCATACAAAAATCACATTATACGGCAGATTTAAATAACATGGTGATTGGGAATATTCCTGGAAAATATGTAGATGCCAAGGGCGAGTTGCCAGAACACCTGGACTCTCAGCCCAAAGGAATATTTAAAATTCATTCTGTGTATCCTTATGATTCAAATGAGACGGTGTGCTGCCATCAAGAGGATTGCATAATATTTAATTTAAATGAAAATGAAACAGAAAATCAGCCCATTGAAGTGGAAGCTGATATGCCAAGATATTTAAAAGTGGCAGCTTTACAAAAAGACACAGCCACACAGTTAGAAGAAAGCGCCGAGATTCCCTTACCAGAAGATTTTCCAGAATTTTCCAAAATGGTAGAAGAGCAGATCTCCTTAGCGGATGCATGTGAAAGCAATGAAGAGAGGGACAATCTGAGGGAGATATTTATGGAGTTTAAGGATGTATTTGCAAAAGATGCTTATGATTGTGGTTTAACTGATTTACATGTGGCCACACTACCAGAAGGGTGTGGCAGAAACCCAGTGTTTGTACGCCAGTATAGACTACCGCTGGCATGTTTAGAATCATTGGCAGATATTATTAAAAATTTGGAATCACGGGGAATCATCAGGCCCATTCATAGCACATCCAATACACCTATTTTAGGTGTATTGAAGCCAAATGGTCAATGGCGGCTATGTGCAGACTTGAGAGAGTTAAATAAAAGAGTACCAATATCTAGATGGCCACTGCCATTCATTGATCAGGGCCTAGCTCAGATACATGGTTCAAATGTATTTACCACATTAGATCTCACCTCTGGATATTGGTGCGTGCCATTGGCAGAGGAGATACAGAATTTATTTTCCTTTACATTTGACAGGACTCAATATGCCTGGCTTAAAGCTCCGTTCGGGTACATCAATAGTGGGAGTGAATTTGGCATATTTTTGAGAAAGGCCATGCCGGATGCAGCGGAAAGAGGAACAATAGTTTATGTGGACGATGTCCTGATAAAAAATGAAAGCATGAAAAGCCATTTTGATGAAATAAGACATGTACTTGGCCAATTGCAGAAAGCAGGCACCAAAGTATCTTTGCAAAAAGCACAATGGTGCAAGAAAAAAGTGAACTTTCTAGGGCATGAAGTGACTGAACATGGGCTAAATCCACAAAAGAAGAAAATAGAGGCCATACAAAGATTAAAAGATCCTAAAAATGTGAAAGGAGTAAAAAGTGTATTAGGGATGACAGGCTATAACAGAAAGTTCATTGAAAATTATGCAGAAATCACTCAACCATTGACTAAACTGCTTAAACTGAATACTCCCTGGAAATGGGAAAAAGGGCAGTCTGATGCAGTGGCTAAATTAAAGGAATGTCTTGTAAAGGCACCATGTTTAGCATACCCCATAAAGGACAGGGATTTTTTTATAGAAATAGGTTTTTCTGAACATTGTATGTCAGCAGTGTTATCACAAAAACACGATTTGAATCACAAAACCATTGCATATGCAAGTAAGGCATTTTCCCAAGTTGAAATGAAATTTAATGAATGTGAAAAGGCCCTATTAACCACTGTGTGGGCGCTACAACATTTCCGCCCCATTGTTCAGGGAGAAAAGGTGATTATTGAAACAAATCATCAACCTTTGCAATTTTTAGAGAGTAAAAGAATTAGATCAGGCAATCTAGCGCAATCCAGAATCACTTCATGGATGCTGGCATTACAAGGTTTTCCCGTAGAAGTGAGATATGGACAAAATAAAAAGAGCCCAATTGCTCAAGGGTTAGCTGACTTACATGACTGTGCAGCTGAACAAATACCAAATGAAATGGAAGTGGAAACTAGTTTGCAGGAATTTGAACAATCACCACACAAAGCTTTTGATGAAAAAACATGCAAGGATTTGCCAACTGTATATGTGGATGGTTGTGCTTTTCACATTGAAAATGACAGTAATAAACAATTAGTGGCAGGAATAGGAAATGTCTGGTTGAAATGTGAAGGCGTTCCCAGTATAGGGATGAGGATTGGAGATAGGAGCAGTCAGGTGGCGGAATTGGCAGCCATTTATAAAGCAATTGCTACTGCAGTTGATAAAAAGTTCAGTGAAATTGTCCTGGTGACTGATTCTGACTATGCACGGAATAGCTTTGTGGAGTATTTGCCTGGTTGGAAGCAAGAGGCATGGTTACATACAACAAAAAGCCACTTAAACATGGAAAAATGATACAAGCCATAGACAAATTGGGGTCAGAAAATAATTTAACAATATACTGGAGAAAAATTCGTGGGCATTTAAAAACACCAGGAGAGGATAAGGAGGGAAATGATAAGGCAGACCACCTGGCTAAGATTGGGGCTGTGATGGGAGAATTGCTACCTATTGATTATTTAATGGGTGAAATACAAATTGATGCAGTCACACGTTCTAAAGCACCAAAGGAGGTAGATCAACCGGTGGTGCAGTGGAGTCATGACACGCACGACCAAGATTTGATTGAGGCACAAAAGAATGATCAAATTTTGGGAATCTATTATAATCATTTGATAGATCCTGAACAAAATCCTTTAACAGAAAATGATTGTATGGGAAAAGAAGAGTTGAGGGTGCTATTAAAGAACAAAACACGAATTAGATTACAGGATGGACTCATGATTAGAGAGTCCATAACAGGGCAAATACAGTGGGTAGTACCCTTTTCATTCAGAGGACTAATGCTACACCATGCACATGATGCCATAACTGCAGGCCATAGAGGTTCACAAAAAATATTAGAAATACTAAAAGATTATGCTTACTGGCCACATATGTCCCAAGATGTGAAATTATATACTAGAGGATGTCTAGTATGCGCCCAATTTAAACCTGCTTCACCAATGCATAGAGCACCATTGATGAAATGAGGCCTAACTCTCCCATGGTCAGATTTGCAAATAGACTATGTAGGTCCTTTAAAAAGGTCGAGCAGGGGACACCGTTATATTTTGAGTGTGGTATGTTTGATGTCGAAGTGGATTGAATGCATTCCTGCACCAGATTGTAGTGCGCAAACAGCAGCCACATTGCTGGTGAACCATGTGTTCTCAAGGTTTGGGTTGCCACAAAGAATTGAGTCAGACAGAGGAAGTCATTTCACAAGTACTCTAATGAGTAAGGTATGGCAAATACTAGGTGTGAAAAGGAAACTACATATCGCATATCGGGCGGCGTCTTCAGGTACAGTTGAAAGAAGCAATAGGTCTGTTGTGGATATTTTAAAGAAATTTGTGGCAGAAGCAGGTTCCAGCTGGGATTTACGTTTACCGTTGATTTTGATGGCAATCAGGTCGACTCCTGCCAAAGCAACAGGTGTTAGCCCCCATGAGGTCTTGACAGGTAGGAAAATGGTGTTACCACAACACCTACTATACAGAACACATGAGCAAACCCTTGTGAGTGCATCCACAGTTCATGAATATATTGATGAACTGAGGGGGCATTTGCAACATGCATTTGCTTTTGTGCAGAGAAATCTGGAAAGAGCTGCTGACAGTGCGAAATCTTATTATGATAAAAAGACATCAGTAAAGGAATACAGTGTAGGGGATCAGGTGTACAAGTTTCATTTTGGAAAAAGTAAACAGAAAAATTCTAAATTTCTAGCAGCCTGGCAGGGGCCATTTCGAATTATAGATAAGGTCTCTCCTGTAGTTTATAAAATTTTGAAAAATGAAGGTGAAACAGCAATAGAGCAGTTTGTCCATGTAAATCAAATCAAACCATGCCATCCCAGACATGAGATCAGGCAGCTTGAGCATGTAGAAACAGATAAAGTCCCTTGAACACAAAAAGAGAAAATAAATGGGTACAATCAGGAGGCAGTGACAAAGGAGTTAAAAAGTTGATTGTTATGATGGTACATAAACACTGTAATATATGTAAAAATATATAATATAAATAAATAAATAAATAAATGCACATATAATGGAAGCTCATGGTTGGTGTGCAGAGAGAAAATGTGTTAAATATTGAATGCTGTTTTATATCTGCTTGTTTTCTTTTAACTTGTGTTTAATTTCAGAAAAAAAAAAAAAAAATGAAATATTTTTACCAAGCATGTTTTATTTTTGGCAAAAGGATGAAGTTAGTATTATGCTATGTACTTAATTTGTTTATTTTCTATTTTGATTTAGACAATTAACATTATTTGGTCGGAGGTTCCGTGATCAGAGCCCACGGGAGAGACGATGGAGTCCTGGAGCCCACGAGGACGGATTCCGGGAAAGCCCCAAAGAGGGGTGAAGACCAAGGCTGCAAAGCGATCAGCATTGAAGATGATACCGATGATATGGTTAATGATGATGATATTTGGAGGGATCTTCAAGAATTCAGAAGCACAGGTTGTCATTGAACCTGGACCAGCATCTGGTATCGCGGTGGAAGAGGCACCAGGATTCATCATGAGTGATAGAAGGATGATTTTCCAAAATATATACATACCGTTAAATCCTGAGATTTTGATTGAAAAACACTTGAACAATACCGGAATTAAGATTGAACAGACTAAAGAGTGGTTGGAAATAAGAAAAGAGGACGCTAAGCAGTCAATAAGAGATATATTAATGCAATTGGAAAAAACATTCGTGAATTCAGCAGACATTAAGAAGAAGAGAGGAAAGAGAGGTGCGGTGATGCTCGCAATATCAATGGTAATGTCTATAGTTGGAGCAATAATAGGTACCACAATATCAACAGCCAATTCTATTTCGGTAGGAACACTGAGTACTAAAGCACAACAACTGAGTATTGATCTAGAAAGAATACAAAAAACATTAGAAGGAATTAGAGGGGGACTGGATGAACAAGTGAGATTCATAAATGAAACTGCAATCATTCTAAATGAACAAGCGGATGTAATGCAACGGGCGACTAAAATAATACTTAAGCATGACAGAACTTTAAATGAAATATTGAACATAATGAGTCCTGTTGATAGACTATTAACGAATTATATGAGAGAAGTTCAAACTGCAGTTTCACAATTGATTCAAGGACATATTCCCTTGTATTTTGTTTCGCAGGATATCATTCGTCAAATGATAGAAAGATTGACCAGGAGGGAAATTGACATAATACAGGTAAAAATTGCATTCGAAATGGGGAATGCAATGCCGTTATATGTGGACTTAAGAGATCGGATTTTTGCTATGCATCCCACATGTAGCCCCTGAACTTATTTATCAAACGAAGTGGGTACACAACGTGGGATTTTGGCAAGAGGACAAATTCATTAAGATTAAGACTCCAGAAGTGGTGGCATTTCAGTCATGGGAACCTGAAGTTTATTAAATACCAAACCTGGAAACATGTGTAACATTTAAAGAACAAAATTATATGTGTCCAGGTAAACCGTTTGTTCCTGATGCCACAGATGCTATTTGTGGTTTGAAATCTGACCCAAGTATATCAGAGGGATGTGAAGTGATTATTAGTAATATGGGGAGTGAAGAAATGGCACAGGCTAAGATGGTCAGAGGTAAATGGTTGGTCAGCACCTGTTTAAAGAACATGACGGTAGTACATTTAAACCATGGAACATACGTGGTTAAACAGGTGAAATATAATGTTTTTTATTTACAGATTCCAAAGGATGCAATTGTGTCAATTGGGGGATTAACATTGTTTCATGTAACAAATGATGTTTGGGAAAGCCAAGTGGAAAATATCGATTTTTTTCAAAGGGATACTTTTCCAATAGATCCGGATGTGGAATATTTATTGAATCACAAAGAAAGACATGTTATAAAAATGAATTTGAGAAAAAACAATATTACAATTAGTAATCTGGGCATAGTAGAAGTGGAAAGATTTAATTGGGGAACCTGGGGGGAACGCTCAATAGTGGGTTTGGCTATCCTGGTGCTAATCATGGGCGGATGGTTGATTGTGCTATCAGTAAAAATTAAGATGTTATTGATTTTACTAGCTACGTCAGGAAGAGAAAGATATCCCAATACACATGCATTTTAAAAGAAAAAAGAAAGAACAATTTGTTTTTAGGAATTGGCTTGGATCGTAGCCAAATTCAAAAACAAAAGGAGGGTATGTAAGGATATTTGGCACGTTACAGCACAGAGTACAGCACTACTGCACAGGTAGCAATTTTTTTTTTGATGCAGCACCAAATGCCTATGGTGCATTGCTATATGTGTTACCAGATTAACAAGAAAAGACATGCTATTCAGTCAAAAACGATTTTAACATATAAGATGCAAATCTATCTTTACAGTTAAAAGCACACGTGCACATTCAAAAATGCACACTATTTTTCACCTGAAATGCCTATGGTGCGAGAGACACATTTGAAAATAATAACTAACATGACTTATAACTAACCTGACTAATGAAACATAATCCACTAATAAAAATGTGTCTCCACTGCAGAATTAGGCCTATTCTGAAAGTGAACTTTTAAACGCACATCCATTTTTTTTTCTCTGCTGCCCTGTCCACATAATTACAGGAAGCAAAATAGCTCGAAAAAACAGGAAATCAGTTGGTTACAAAGTATTACTATAAAAATGAGCCATTGTGTAGAGAAGGAGGAGATGGCATGATTGATTCTGATTGGAGCAGCGTCATAGCAAGTATCATGCTAGAGGGAGTGATCAGAGTTTGCTGGGGGGAGTTTGAAGAGAGAGAAGGACAGTCAAGATTTGGCAGAGCTGGGAGAAAGACCTTTTCCTGGTTGGAGCATTCCTATCTGCAAAAGCTGAGAATTCCAGGCAATGACCCCGGTTTGAGAAGGAAAGGCGATCCTTTTTACTGGGGTTAATCTTCAAGGGAGCCACATTCAGAAAGAGAGCAGCTGAAGAAAACTCTGAACCGATAAGGTAATTACATAAGTGTGGGAGCTGAGTGTGTACGAGACGAGAATGTTCAGTCAGAGTAGGAAAGGAGATTCCGGTGCCTTAATCACACGTTAATGTTGCAAATGGTGTTCTGTTCTCCGCCAGTTTTTTTTCAGTGTATTACAGACAATGCTGTTAATGTGCTGTTTTATTTATTTCTGTAAAGAATGAGATCGTGTTTAAATGCAACTTTTATAATATAGAAAAATATTTGAAAGCAGACAGGTGGTGTGTCTTCTATTTACCAATACAGTGCTGATGATGAGGGGAGATTTTTAAACAATACAATTGTCATTTTAAGACAGATGTGTGCATGACATATTCAGTATGGAGAGTTGAGAGTGATTGTTTGTAGCATAGCTCGTTGGAGGTACATGAGCCAACGGGAAGAGGGACTCTCTGAACATAATTCCCTACCGTATATAAGGTAGTGGAAATTACCACAAAATTACCACATATAGCTCTCTGTCGTAAATAAGTCAGTGAGATCGCCCATGGTGGCACACTAACACTAACACTGAAAATGTGGTATTCCTAAAATGTAGGTCTGAGGTCTCTCTAGTGATTACACGAAAAATCTAAGCAAAGATAAGGGATTCTGGACATTGGGGCCACAAATAAAACAAGGGAATTATGCTCACCAAAATACCACCAACCACGCATACCAACCACGCATACCAAATATGCATGTCTGGGTGCTGAAATAATGCATGTCTACTGTATTATTGTTGCACATGGCCAAATCTGAATACAAGGAGTGATTATTGCTAAGTTATTTTTCAGCGGTGATAAAATACCGTCAGGCCCCAAATCTCCACAAAATACCCTACATATTTATGGTGCGTTGCAGGCCGGGAAAGTGATCATAGAGTACCTACTGGGCGTGGCAAGCGTGTATCACACTGCCATTTGCACATTAAAGGGAACCCATTTTATAATAGCAGTGTGCCACTAAAAACGAATTTCAGAATGTCACAAAGGGAAACCACATTCTCAGATCTAGTGCAATATTTAGAGGCAAAGTTGTTTGCACATGGGAATTGGTCATCAAATAGCACGTTAGAATGGACTAACCGCATTCAGGGTGAGGTGCAGAAAGAAAAACTAGACAATATTTTTGCAGAAGGCAGCATAATTCAGGTCTGCCTTACAAGATTATTGAATGCAGCCGATAAAAGTACAGAGAAAGACTGTTTAATACGGCTATGCGGCAAAATATGGTTTATTTTAAACAAGTCCCTGCGAATGCAAGAAAATGATACTCAGCTAATTAACAGGTTAAAGACTGAATTAGATGGGGCAAGTAAAAATCAGGAAATGTTGAGAGCAGAATTGGATGTATGCCAAAAAGACATGCAATTAAAATGCAGAGACTTTGATACTCAGTTATCCAAAAGCAAGAAACAATTTGAAGATAGTGAGCAAGAATTGGCACACTTAAAAGCCTTAGTGGATCACATTAGGCAGGATAAAGATGAGGTTGTTTCAGAAATGCAGATTTTACAAAAAGAACATTGTGAAAAAGAAGGTGATCTCCAGAGTGCAGAACAAGAAATGATTAAAATGATCCAAGAAAGAGACAAGAGAAATAAAGAGTTCAATGAATGCCAAATGCAAATGTGCGACATGCAGGAGGTGATTAATAAAATGAATGGTGAAAACAACTATTTGCAAGATGAAGCCAATAGACTCCTTAAAAAGTGTAAGGACTTAGAACAGCAAATGTGCATTCCCAGGTCCCAGGAGAGGCGGCAGGGTACCACATTCAATGGAGTGGAGGTGAATTCTAGCTCTGCCCAAAGAGCTAGTGCTCCAGTGACTGGGCCGGTGACTGAACTTGGTTGCAGCGCCCTTGGGGGATTTGATATTCCCATTGGGGGCGGCCACCAATCTCATACACCTGAAAACAGGATTGAATCACAAAATAGTGCAATTCCATGCATTGCAACAAGTAGCCCCATAAAAATAATGAAATCCATTAAAGCCCTGATCAAACCATTTAAAAAGGAGGTGAATGCTGCATTGAGGATCACTTAGAAGCGGTGCATGACATTTTTAAAGCACTCCAGATACCTAAGGAACAGTACAGACAATATTTTCATTTAACTTTAGATGCCCCGACGGCCAGCATCATAAGGGGATTAAATGAACAGCAGAATATGACATGGCTGGAGTTTGAAAAAGAAATTAGGCGTCATTTTTCTCCTTTTCAGTCATTGCAGGAGGCAAAGAAAGTCGCGTACACAATTACTGCTGGACCTAATATATCTCCTCGCCAATTTTTACAAGACTTAAAAAGAGCATTTTCTCGCTTTGATGTATCTTTTGACTCAAATTCCAATGAGTTTAAAACTGCATACTTCTATGGGCTACAGAAAGACATCATATCCCAATTGGTCCGTGAATTTGACCGTGACAAGTCCCTTGAATGGATTGTACATCAAAGCACAAAACTATATGAGGTACTCTATTGTCAGGGTAGAGAAAGTGATAAAATGAAAGATACTAGACCTAAATCTAAAGAACCCTCAGCCACAGTAATGGAAATCAGGTCAGCCAAAATGTCCCTTGAGTCTGCTCAAAGCCAAGGTAAAAATAATGTGACACCTGAACAAAGGGGTAATCAACAAAGATCGCCATTTCCTGTACCAATGTTCCAATCACATGATCCTAGTAATAAAGAGAGCTACATCAACCCTAGGTATTTAGGGGACAGACCCCGGGTAGGATACCGGTCTGATATGGCAGGTATGAACAATAACCAGAGACAAAATCAAGATCAAAGAAATGGTGGTCCCTACCAGTCATTGGGGACACAGAGCAGATTTGATCCCAGCACCATGATATATGGTAATCAGGATAGGCCCCGATATGTGGATCGATTTACTGATAATGGAAATCAACATAGGGGCCAGTACCCACAATCTGAGAGACAGGACATGAGGCAAAACGTGAACTACAGTCCACGCCAGTACAATGATTCCCCACCAGGGGACTATAATCAAAGGATGGGTGCAACCCGCTCCCCTCCACAAATGAATCAAGAGTTCAGAAACCATCCCAACCGACATCAATCACCTGAGAGGTATCAGAATAGATCCAATCAGGGGGAAAACAACCAATATCGACTTAGGCCACAGAAAGAGGATCCTAGAGAGATGGAAAGGTTCCTTTGCCATGAGGCCCAAGTGAAAATGTTAGCTGAGCAAATAGGAAAGCTCTATACAGCGCAAAAACAACCTTCCAAAGAGGGGGCTGATGGCCATAGCAATGACCGGGGGGCTTCCGAAAAGTGACTAAGTACTCATGATAACTGCAGTGCCAAAATGACAGATTGCTCTGATATAATTTTGCATAACGACTCTGAGATGCCTAATGGATTAAAAATGAAAGTACCAGTAAATGAATTTGTGACAGAAAGTGCAAATACTTCTAAAAAAGAGGTACGGTTTAACTTAGAGCTAAATAAAACAGTAAAGATTTGCACAAATGAAAAAGAAACATTAGGAATTCCAAAAGAACAAAGAACAGATTTAAGAAAAATGACTCATGCATGGGGAATACCAGTGAACAGGGAGTAAGGGGGGATGCTATAGCTCCTTCCCTGGGCAAGCAAAACAATGACCAAACACAGACAGAAAAAGGAAATACTCAAAAGGAGGGTACAAGTCAATCACCTGAAGAATTCTTTGAGCCACATATTTTTGAAGAGGCTGAAAGGGCTGGTATCACACTAAATGATCACAAATGCACAGAATTAAAAAATGACAAATTGCTGAATGATGTTGTTACACATGTTCAGTTGGAGGATTGTAATGTGGTCTCTGATGTTACCCAGGTGGATGGGCGAACAGTGGCCACACTCCAAAAAACCTCTGAACATGGAGAAATGAATAAAATCTCTCGCGCAGAAATGGGTAAAAAGGAGGGAAAAATGTCTTTCCATTTACCAATGTGCTTAGCCAAAAGTGAAAAAGACCTGAGAAAGGTGAGCCCTGAAATCAGTAAGAATTCACATTTCTTATGTGTATTAGAGGAAGTTGAGGACAGATATTATGCACCCATCACTGTAGAAGAAAAATGCCACACCTTTGCTATGATTGACACTGGCGCACAGGCCACAATTATGTCCAAGGAGCTGGTAAAGAGTATCAATGAAGGGAGGCCTCCACAGAGTCAGATCACAGTGAAGGAAAATCAAGGCCCAGTGCATAACTTTAATGGGGAGGAGGTGCCCATCATAGGTGTAACTGAGGTTGACATAAAAATAGGAAAGCACAGAATGAAACAAGAGGTATTGATCACATCTATTTGTGAAATTCCATTTCTGATGGGGACAGATTGCCTGAAAAGATTGTCTCCTCTCATAGATGGGGTGAATGGAGTGCTGTGGTCCTTAACCAAAAAACCATTGAGGCCTAAGAAACTAAAATCACAAAACAGCAATATAAATGAATGTCACACCGTTGCCAAAACAAATGATGCTGTGGAGGTATATCTCCAGAATAGCTGCATACCTAGTGTCACTGTCATATTAATGTGTCAAGACAAAATGCAGAGCGACAATGAAAAACTACCTGTACAAATATACTTGGACCCAAGGAAAGATTGGCAGACTGCCATAGATGAGCACACATTACGTTTCTATTTAAAAGAGAAAACATGCAAACAGAATATTGCTCCTAAAACAGATTCAGAAAAACACATTACCACTCTGGCAGAAATACACATGGAAGATGAGCAACCATGGGTTCATGTTGGTATAAATGACTATTTTAAAACAATAAAAGCCACTTTAGCGCTTAGACATGAAAGGAGCTTCATTAATGAGAAATTGTTGCAAAAAATTATGGAGAGGGAAGAAATCCTGAAATTTAGGATTAAAAACCAATATGTTTCTGGGTTGGACAGTCCAGACTTTGAAAACCGAATTGCAGGCAGATGCATGCTTAAAATTAGCATTGGGCAGAAAACAATTTACCATAATGTCTGGATAGTGAGTGGAGCACAAAAGAATTTTACATGGGAAATGACATCATGCACAGAATGTGTATGGTGTTAGATTTCCTTAATCAAAAAATATGGTCACGCCTAGGTGGTCCGGCACCTGAATTTGAAGACAAAAGAAGGGCTTATCATTGTGCACAACTGGTTCCTTATGCAGTCGAATTACAAATGAGGAAAAATACTATTATTCCTGCATTTACAAAACAGTTTGCAATAACACTGAAATGCAAAAATGGACAGCAGATGAAAGGCTCTGATGCATTTGTATGCCTGAATGAATCCATAAAACAGCAAGGCCTGGATTATGAATACATTCCATTGGTAGACATTGGTGAGGGATCTGTAAAAATCATGGTAAATAATAAAGGTTGTCAGGATATTCATTTAGAGGAAAACTCCCCATTAGGAATGGCCATACAAAAATCACATTATACGGCAGATTTAAATAACATGGTGATTGGGAATATTCCTGGAAAATATGTAGATGCCAAGGGCGAGTTGCCAGAACACCTGGACTCTCAGCCCAAAGGAATATTTAAAATTCATTCTGTGTATCCTTATGATTCAAATGAGACGGTGTGCTGCCATCAAGAGGATTGCATAATATTTAATTTAAATGAAAATGAAACAGAAAATCAGCCCATTGAAGTGGAAGCTGATATGCCAAGATATTTAAAAGTGGCAGCTTTACAAAAAGACACAGCCACACAGTTAGAAGAAAGCGCCGAGATTCCCTTACCAGAAGATTTTCCAGAATTTTCCAAAATGGTAGAAGAGCAGATCTCCTTAGCGGATGCATGTGAAAGCAATGAAGAGAGGGACAATCTGAGGGAGATATTTATGGAGTTTAAGGATGTATTTGCAAAAGATGCTTATGATTGTGGTTTAACTGATTTACATGTGGCCACACTACCAGAAGGGTGTGGCAGAAACCCAGTGTTTGTACGCCAGTATAGACTACCGCTGGCATGTTTAGAATCATTGGCAGATATTATTAAAAATTTGGAATCACGGGGAATCATCAGGCCCATTCATAGCACATCCAATACACCTATTTTAGGTGTATTGAAGCCAAATGGTCAATGGCGGCTATGTGCAGACTTGAGAGAGTTAAATAAAAGAGTACCAATATCTAGATGGCCACTGCCATTCATTGATCAGGGCCTAGCTCAGATACATGGTTCAAATGTATTTACCACATTAGATCTCACCTCTGGATATTGGTGCGTGCCATTGGCAGAGGAGATACAGAATTTATTTTCCTTTACATTTGACAGGACTCAATATGCCTGGCTTAAAGCTCCGTTCGGGTACATCAATAGTGGGAGTGAATTTGGCATATTTTTGAGAAAGGCCATGCCGGATGCAGCGGAAAGAGGAACAATAGTTTATGTGGACGATGTCCTGATAAAAAATGAAAGCATGAAAAGCCATTTTGATGAAATAAGACATGTACTTGGCCAATTGCAGAAAGCAGGCACCAAAGTATCTTTGCAAAAAGCACAATGGTGCAAGAAAAAAGTGAACTTTCTAGGGCATGAAGTGACTGAACATGGGCTAAATCCACAAAAGAAGAAAATAGAGGCCATACAAAGATTAAAAGATCCTAAAAATGTGAAAGGAGTAAAAAGTGTATTAGGGATGACAGGCTATAACAGAAAGTTCATTGAAAATTATGCAGAAATCACTCAACCATTGACTAAACTGCTTAAACTGAATACTCCCTGGAAATGGGAAAAAGGGCAGTCTGATGCAGTGGCTAAATTAAAGGAATGTCTTGTAAAGGCACCATGTTTAGCATACCCCATAAAGGACAGGGATTTTTTTTATAGAAATAGGTTTTTCTGAACATTGTATGTCAGCAGTGTTATCACAAAAACACGATTTGAATCACAAAACCATTGCATATGCAAGTAAGGCATTTTCCCAAGTTGAAATGAAATTTAATGAATGTGAAAAGGCCCTATTAACCACTGTGTGGGCGCTACAACATTTCCGCCCCATTGTTCAGGGAGAAAAGGTGATTATTGAAACAAATCATCAACCTTTGCAATTTTTAGAGAGTAAAAGAATTAGATCAGGCAATCTAGCGCAATCCAGAATCACTTCATGGATGCTGGCATTACAAGGTTTTCCCGTAGAAGTGAGATATGGACAAAATAAAAAGAGCCCAATTGCTCAAGGGTTAGCTGACTTACATGACTGTGCAGCTGAACAAATACCAAATGAAATGGAAGTGGAAACTAGTTTGCAGGAATTTGAACAATCACCACACAAAGCTTTTGATGAAAAAACATGCAAGGATTTGCCAACTGTATATGTGGATGGTTGTGCTTTTCACATTGAAAATGACAGTAATAAACAATTAGTGGCAGGAATAGGAAATGTCTGGTTGAAATGTGAAGGCGTTCCCAGTATAGGGATGAGGATTGGAGATAGGAGCAGTCAGGTGGCGGAATTGGCAGCCATTTATAAAGCAATTGCTACTGCAGTTGATAAAAAGTTCAGTGAAATTGTCCTGGTGACTGATTCTGACTATGCACGGAATAGCTTTGTGGAGTATTTGCCTGGTTGGAAGCAAGAGGCATGGTTACATACAACAAAAAGCCACTTAAACATGGAAAAATGATACAAGCCATAGACAAATTGGGGTCAGAAAATAATTTAACAATATACTGGAGAAAAATTCGTGGGCATTTAAAAACACCAGGAGAGGATAAGGAGGGAAATGATAAGGCAGACCACCTGGCTAAGATTGGGGCTGTGATGGGAGAATTGCTACCTATTGATTATTTAATGGGTGAAATACAAATTGATGCAGTCACACGTTCTAAAGCACCAAAGGAGGTAGATCAACCGGTGGTGCAGTGGAGTCATGACACGCACGACCAAGATTTGATTGAGGCACAAAAGAATGATCAAATTTTGGGAATCTATTATAATCATTTGATAGATCCTGAACAAAATCCTTTAACAGAAAATGATTGTATGGGAAAAGAAGAGTTGAGGGTGCTATTAAAGAACAAAACACGAATTAGATTACAGGATGGACTCATGATTAGAGAGTCCATAACAGGGCAAATACAGTGGGTAGTACCCTTTTCATTCAGAGGACTAATGCTACACCATGCACATGATGCCATAACTGCAGGCCATAGAGGTTCACAAAAAATATTAGAAATACTAAAAGATTATGCTTACTGGCCACATATGTCCCAAGATGTGAAATTATATACTAGAGGATGTCTAGTATGCGCCCAATTTAAACCTGCTTCACCAATGCATAGAGCACCATTGATGAAATGAGGCCTAACTCTCCCATGGTCAGATTTGCAAATAGACTATGTAGGTCCTTTAAAAAGGTCGAGCAGGGGACACCGTTATATTTTGAGTGTGGTATGTTTGATGTCGAAGTGGATTGAATGCATTCCTGCACCAGATTGTAGTGCGCAAACAGCAGCCACATTGCTGGTGAACCATGTGTTCTCAAGGTTTGGGTTGCCACAAAGAATTGAGTCAGACAGAGGAAGTCATTTCACAAGTACTCTAATGAGTAAGGTATGGCAAATACTAGGTGTGAAAAGGAAACTACATATCGCATATCGGGCGGCGTCTTCAGGTACAGTTGAAAGAAGCAATAGGTCTGTTGTGGATATTTTAAAGAAATTTGTGGCAGAAGCAGGTTCCAGCTGGGATTTACGTTTACCGTTGATTTTGATGGCAATCAGGTCGACTCCTGCCAAAGCAACAGGTGTTAGCCCCCATGAGGTCTTGACAGGTAGGAAAATGGTGTTACCACAACACCTACTATACAGAACACATGAGCAAACCCTTGTGAGTGCATCCACAGTTCATGAATATATTGATGAACTGAGGGGGCATTTGCAACATGCATTTGCTTTTGTGCAGAGAAATCTGGAAAGAGCTGCTGACAGTGCGAAATCTTATTATGATAAAAAGACATCAGTAAAGGAATACAGTGTAGGGGATCAGGTGTACAAGTTTCATTTTGGAAAAAGTAAACAGAAAAATTCTAAATTTCTAGCAGCCTGGCAGGGGCCATTTCGAATTATAGATAAGGTCTCTCCTGTAGTTTATAAAATTTTGAAAAATGAAGGTGAAACAGCAATAGAGCAGTTTGTCCATGTAAATCAAATCAAACCATGCCATCCCAGACATGAGATCAGGCAGCTTGAGCATGTAGAAACAGATAAAGTCCCTTGAACACAAAAAGAGAAAATAAATGGGTACAATCAGGAGGCAGTGACAAAGGAGTTAAAAAGTTGATTGTTATGATGGTACATAAACACTGTAATATATGTAAAAATATATAATATAAATAAATAAATAAATAAATGCACATATAATGGAAGCTCATGGTTGGTGTGCAGAGAGAAAATGTGTTAAATATTGAATGCTGTTTTATATCTGCTTGTTTTCTTTTAACTTGTGTTTAATTTCAGAAAAAAAAAAAAAAAATGAAATATTTTTACCAAGCATGTTTTATTTTTGGCAAAAGGATGAAGTTAGTATTATGCTATGTACTTAATTTGTTTATTTTCTATTTTGATTTAGACAATTAACATTATTTGGTCGGAGGTTCCGTGATCAGAGCCCACGGGAGAGACGATGGAGTCCTGGAGCCCACGAGGACGGATTCCGGGAAAGCCCCAAAGAGGGGTGAAGACCAAGGCTGCAAAGCGATCAGCATTGAAGATGATACCGATGATATGGTTAATGATGATGATATTTGGAGGGATCTTCAAGAATTCAGAAGCACAGGTTGTCATTGAACCTGGACCAGCATCTGGTATCGCGGTGGAAGAGGCACCAGGATTCATCATGAGTGATAGAAGGATGATTTTCCAAAATATATACATACCGTTAAATCCTGAGATTTTGATTGAAAAACACTTGAACAATACCGGAATTAAGATTGAACAGACTAAAGAGTGGTTGGAAATAAGAAAAGAGGACGCTAAGCAGTCAATAAGAGATATATTAATGCAATTGGAAAAAACATTCGTGAATTCAGCAGACATTAAGAAGAAGAGAGGAAAGAGAGGTGCGGTGATGCTCGCAATATCAATGGTAATGTCTATAGTTGGAGCAATAATAGGTACCACAATATCAACAGCCAATTCTATTTCGGTAGGAACACTGAGTACTAAAGCACAACAACTGAGTATTGATCTAGAAAGAATACAAAAAACATTAGAAGGAATTAGAGGGGGACTGGATGAACAAGTGAGATTCATAAATGAAACTGCAATCATTCTAAATGAACAAGCGGATGTAATGCAACGGGCGACTAAAATAATACTTAAGCATGACAGAACTTTAAATGAAATATTGAACATAATGAGTCCTGTTGATAGACTATTAACGAATTATATGAGAGAAGTTCAAACTGCAGTTTCACAATTGATTCAAGGACATATTCCCTTGTATTTTGTTTCGCAGGATATCATTCGTCAAATGATAGAAAGATTGACCAGGAGGGAAATTGACATAATACAGGTAAAAATTGCATTCGAAATGGGGAATGCAATGCCGTTATATGTGGACTTGGAAAGACTAGAGATCGGATTTTTGCTATGCATCCCATATGTAGCCCCTGAACTTATTTATCAAACGAAGTGGGTACACAATGTGGGATTTTGGCAAGAGGTAAAATTCATTAAGATTAAGACTCCAGAAGTGGTGGCATTTCAGTCATGGGAACCTGAAGTTTATTTAATACCAAACCTGGAAACATGTGTAACATTTAAAGAACAAAATTATATGTGTCCAGGTAAACCGTTTGTTCCTGATGCCACAGATGCTATTTGTGGTTTGAAATCTGACCCAAGTATATCAGAGGGATGTGAAGTGATTATTAGTAATATGGGGAGTGAAGAAATGGCACAGGCTAAGATGGTCAGAGGTAAATGGTTGGTCAGCACCTGTTCAAAGAACATGACGGTAGTACATTTAAACCATGGAACATACGTGGTTAAACAGGTGAAATATAATGTTTTTTATTTACAGATTCCAAAGGATGCAATTGTGTCAATTGGGGGATTAACATTGTTTCATGTAACAAATGATGTTTGGGAAAGCCAAGTGGAAAATATCGATTTTTTTCAAAGGGATACTTTTTCAATAGATCCGGATGTGGAATATTTATTGAATCACAAAGAAAGACATGTTATAAAAATGAATTTGAGAAAAAACAATATTACAATTAGTAATCTGGGCATAATAGAAGTGGAAAGATTTAATTGGGGAACCTGGGGGGAACGCTCAATAGTGGGTTTGGCTATCCTGGTGCTAATCATGGGCGGATGGTTGATTGTGCTATCAGTAAAAATGAAGATGTTATTGATTTTACTAGCTACGTCAGGAAGAGAAAGATATCCCAATACACATGCATTTTAAAAGAAAAAAGAAAGAACAATTTGTTTTTAGGAATTGGCTTGGATCGTAGCCAAATTCAAAAACAAAAGGAGGGTATGTAAGGATATTTGGCACGTTACAGCACAGAGTACAGCATTACTGCACAGGTAGCAATTTTTTTTTGATGCAGCACCAAATGCCTATGGTGCATTGCTATATGTGTTACCAGATTAACAAGAAAAGACAGGCTATTCAGTCAAAAACGATTTTAACATATAAAATGCAAATCTATCTTTACAGTTAAAAGCACACGTGCACATTCAAAAATGCACACTATTTTTCACCTGAAATGCCTATGGTGCGAGAGACACATTTGAAAATAATAACTAACATGACTTATAACTAACCTGACTAATGAAACATAATCCACTAATAAAAATGTGTCTCCACTGCAGAATTAGGCCTATTCTGAAAGTGAACTTTTAAACGCACATCCATTTTTTTTTCTCTGCTGCCCTGTCCACATAATTACAGGAAGCAAAAGAGCTCGAAAGAACAGGAAATCAGTTGGTTACAAAGTATTACTATAAAAATGAGCCATTGTGTAGAGAAGGAGGAGATGGCATGATTGATTCTGATTGGAGCAGCGTCATAGCAAGTATCATGCTAGAGGGAGTGATCAGAGTTTGCTGGGGGGAGTTTGAAGAGAGAGAAGGACAGTCAAGATTTGGCAGAGCTGGGAGAAAGACCTTTTCCTGGTTGGAGCATTCCTATCTGCAAAAGCTGAGAATTCCAGGCAATGACCCCGGTTTGAGAAGGAAAGGCGATCCTTTTTACTGGGGTTAATCTTCAAGGGAGCCACATTCAGAAAGAGAGCAGCTGAAGAAAACTCTGAACCGATAAGGTAATTACATAAGTGTGGGAGCTGAGTGTGTACGAGACGAGAATGTTCAGTCAGAGTAGGAAAGGAGATTCCGGTGCCTTAATCACACGTTAATGTTGCAAATGGTGTTCTGTTCTCTGCCAGTTTTTTTTCAGTGTATTACAGACAATGCTGGTAATGTGCTGTTTTATTTATTTCTGTAAAGAATGATATCGTGTTTAAATGCAACTTTTATAATATAGAAAAATATTTGAAAGCAGACAGGTGGTGTGTCTTCTATTTACCAATACAGTGCTGATGATGAGGGGAGATTTTTAAACAATACAATTATCATTTTAAGACAGATGTGTGCATGACATATTCAGTATGGAGAGTTGAGAGTGATTGTTTGTAGCATAGCTCGTTGGAGGTACATGAGCCAACGGGAAGAGGGACTCTCTGAACATAGTTCCCTACCGTATATAAGGTAGTGGAAATTACCACAAAATTACCACATATAGCTCTCTGTCGTAAATAAGTCAGTGAGATCGCCCATGGTGGCACACTAACACTAACACTGAAAATGTGGTATTCCTAAAATGTAGGTCTGAGGTCTCTCTAGTGATTACACAAAAAATCTAAGCAAAGATAAGGGATTCTGGACATTGGGGCCACAAATAAAACAAGGGAATTATGCTCACCAAAATACCACCAACCACGCATACCAACCACGCATACCAAATATGCATGTCTGGGTGCTGAAATAATGCATGTCTACTGTACTATTGTTGCACATGGCCAAATCTGAATACAAGGAGTGATTATTGCTAAGTTATTTTTCGGCGGTGATAAAATACCGTCAGGCCCCAAATCTCCACAAAATACCCTACAGAAGGCTCAGCATGGCTGAAACATGTCTGGGTTTGCTTGTGTTTCTGTGCAGAGGGGAACTGGCCTAGCAGTTCAGGCTGGGCTGCTACCATCGGTAGCAGTACCTGACTGATTTGCATATGGCTTGACCCCTCTTGCAATGGAATAGACAGGCTAAAAAACAGTGGTGTGGAAGGTTGCCCAGAGCACTGCCAGTGGTTCAGATTCATTCAAAACCTTCCACCCATCAATTTTGTGGCCACATAGCCTGCGCCATCTCTGATTTATGTCTAGCCCCACCCTAGTGCCTACTACCACAAGTGGTGTGACCAAGTTAAACTTGATTCGTCTCTACGTGTGGGCAATTGTATTATTCAGACAGTCAATAAAATAACGAGGATTGCCCACACGTGTAATAAGTTGGAGAAGGTATTTATCACCATGGGATTTAGTGGCAAGGTCAACTGTAATCTGCATTTAGTCAGTAGTGCAGCATGCTCTCTTGAACCTGCCCCTAAAATGCTGATAGAAAAAAGACCTAGGATCCAACCCAAATATAGAGCACCATCTTCGTCTCCCTTTCATTAGAGAGTAAAGGCAAGTGCCAGTCAAACTGCTAGTTCACAATTCACCAGCCACTGATATAATATGTAGTTGTGAGTTTTTCAGACTATTTAGTAGTTTCCAATAGGTTACCAAGCAGCGCAATTTAAGTGCACCACTAATGCTAGGCAGGCTGGATTCGGTCAGAATCTATTCCACCAAGGTGTTCCTTGGACACTTGACAAGAGCTTTGAGTCACATCCTGCCAATTGTTTTCAATTTGCTCAGATGCTTATGGCCCCAAAGGGGTCGAATTCTAGCATTATGCACATTTAAAATGCAATCTAATGAGTATCCACTATGCTTCCTTGCAAAGCTTAGAATTGTGCCAAGAGTTTGGCGGATCTTAATCTCTATCTTATCCACCGGAGGTACCCAGGTTAGGTTGCTATCAATGGTGATGCCTAGATACTCATAGGTGTTAACAGTGTCTAGAGTATGATCTCCCATATGCCATCGATGCCCGTTAGGGCTTGTATGTGCCTTATGTTGAAAGATCATCATTTTTGTTTTGTTAGTGTTCATTTTCAGTCCATTTGCTTTGGAAAAACCGGCACGTTTGTCCAGTTCATTCTAAAGACCCTCAGGGGTGCAGTCAAGCAAAACCAACTCATTGACATAACCAAGCCACTGTAGCCGCTCCAGGCCCAATCTGGGAGGAAAGATGGAATAATCCTGAAAAGCAAGTGGAAGGTCAGCAAATATAAGTTAAACAATATGGTGGCAAGGATACATCTTTGTTTTAGGCCCACTTACGTAGGTATGGAATCAGTGAACTTCACAGCAGCTGATATTTTAACTTTAAACTGTGTATCCCTATGCAGAAGAATCAGCATTCTCAAGAACACTGGAGATATGCCCCAAGTTGGTAGTTTGCGCCATGGAATATTGCATCGGACAGTGTCAAACGCAGTTCTGAAATTGATGAAAACCATGTAAACTGTTTGGCTTAATGACGCCAATAATATTCCACAGTGGCTACTAAAGCTAGGATATTTACTTGTGTCCCACATTCCTTACAAAACCCAGTTTGATTGATAGGTATGATATTTTCACTGCATGCCCAATGATCAGGTTCATAGAGCAAGACGCAGACAAACATCTTGGAGCTGGGATGCAACATTGCCAAAATGCTGTAATTCTTGGTATTACAATGCATACCCCTCTCATGTACTGGGATGATGATGCTGTTAAGCCAGGTTTGTGGAATGCAGCTGCTGTGACTTAGCGATCAACACAAGATTTAGTAGTATATTTCACCAAGCAGGATTACGTTTGATCAAAGTGTTGCATAGAGAATCCGCACCATGGGCACTTGAGTTCTAAAGTGACTTAATGATGTCAATACTCCGCTCTACATCACCCGAATAGATGCACCTGTCAGTAATGACAAGTCGGTCCTCAGATATAGTCGGTTGGCCAATGGTCTCTTGGGTGTTTGGGTGTAAGCAACCTACTCAGATTTGAACGCACCACCCAGGAAGACTATGGTTGTTTGTTTAGTATTGACCAGCATCCTGAAGCCGTGGCTATCCTTTTGTTTAACCACTGATACAAGCTATCTCCCTTGGCTGTATATTGTAGACCTACGGTGCCCTGTTAACCATTTGCGGTAAGAAGATTTGATTAGTCCAGTGGCCACGCTGCACTTCATACCATCACAGCTGTGATGGCACGTGCATCAGATCTCTCTACTAGGTGTACACTTGGCGTCTCTAATACATTTGTCATAATTGTTCAGTAATGGTGTGTGAAGTGTGCATTGTTTGTATTGCCTCTATGTATTCTAGAGGCAATAAGCAGTTCAGTGGTACTAGAGATTACTTCATAATAACTATTCAAATAGGTATTAAAAGGACAGCCCAAGCTACTTACATCACCTCGTAATAAACAATGCACTGGCAAATTTGGGTCAGCTGCTACATACTGCACATATTTGAAATCAAACACAGAGTAGACCAATGGCCACAACTCAATGATTTCCTCACTAGATGAGGTAGTACATTGTTAGCTTTTGTCATGTTTCTCAAAATCCCATTTGAGTCTGTTCTGACCACTGTTGATCCTAACTATCGTTGCCCCATCAAAAAAATGTAACAGGCCCAACAAGGCCAATCTGAGCACACTGGGAAAAGTGGTCACTCTGTTCATGAGGAATGATACGCATATCAATGTCTGCCCCAAGTAGAGAGCACATCATGAAAATATAGTCAATGGTACGTGCACTGTTTTTTTAAACCCTTCTTAAATTGCCCGCATCATCACCCCAGCATTTACAATTTAGCATAATTAATCCATAGTTGACCAAGAGTTTTGGCCACTCCAATCCTCTTTTGTTATATGCATTTTGCTTGAGGATTGGAGGGTGAAAGTCCTCACCAGAGTAAGTGACGCAAGGAAACTTAGAATTAAAGTCACCCACTATGATACACTCAACCTGACCCAATTTTAGATCTAGGAGTGATTTGACCTCATTCATAAGACCATAGTTCGGAATGCCTCCAGGGGGGGCCATAGATATTAACCAGAAGGCGGGTATGGTACAGGCCATCAATTGCTACCCATATGACGATACCCACCAAGAGATGGTCACTCTCTATGTTGAGATCAATTAAATTGAATCAATTCTTGCTACTGATCAATAGACCACAGATGGGCCACCCTTTAGAGCCCTTTTTACAGGGTGCTATATAGTGCCTCTGCCATCCATATTGAGATAATCAGTGAGCCAAGTCTCCTGGAGTGCAAAAATACATAAATCATGGGATCCAGAGAGAAACCCATCTGCCTCCTATAGATGAGAATGTCCATGAGTGTTCCAAGAAACTATGCTGATAAAGCTAGCTACATATGAAGCTGGCGGTCTGCAGGAAGAAAGCCAACTACTATCCTCTTTGCGGAATGTGTTGTCAGAGGTGCTTTTGAACTTGACATATTTAGTTCCAATCCAGTAAGCAATGATCTTAATGGGTGCGATCTGCAAAGTAGGGGATGTGTTGATCATGTTATGTCTCACCTTCCATTCCGTAGAATCGATTTTTGTAGTCAAGGATATTGACCTGTTGAAAGTGTGGCCATCCTGTGAAATTCCAAGTTGACATTGAACAACCTGTTACAGGGTACAGAAACATAACCATATCTGGCAAACTTAGCTTTGTGGCTAAATACATAGTTCAAAGTAGACTCAGCATATAATTTGATTCTGGATGTAACTATTTTCGGTAACTTCAAGAAGGTCTGCAGTCTCAGTATCACTAGTAGTGATAGCCCGGAGTGGCAAAATGTGATGAAAAAGATGTAATATTGAAGAACAATTAAGATAGTAATCATCAAAGATATTTAATGTGAGAAGAGCTCATTTACGTGGGATAGTATTTGAGGCAGTGTTGGATCTCCCAATTTATTGTCGCAGTTTAGCCGGCCCATACAGGCAGCTTAAGGTGCTCAAGTTATTTTCCTTCTTATTAGTCAAACCAATTTGATTTTCCTGTTTAGATTTGTTGCTAATACAAGTAGCTGTTTCATGTTATATAGTGCCATTTGCCCCAAAAGCAGGTAACCTATCGGTCAATAATGCTGGTCAGGGGTGTTGCTAGGTCTGGAAAAGACCCGTGGCTATAGCCCCCTCAGCCACACCTAGCAACGCCTCTGATGCTGGTGCATGATCTCCACTAGTAAAATAGTTGTCAAAAGTAAAAGTGTTTTACGTCTGGTTGCTCAGCACATGATCCCCCGCAAAGAGAGGTTCCAAGCATTCCAGAACTGATAGTTCAGAGAACAGCGTGACAGACCTTTGATGCGAGGGATTAGCATGGGCAGTCTGATTGCTCAATTTTTCTTTATGTCTGATTCAATTGCTGCCAATGGTAGGTAGTGCCTAATGTCATTGTTGTGAAGAGAAGGTGCGTTGTCCTTTTTTGGGCATCCATAAATTCTCGACTTGTTCTCAACCCTCACATTCTTCCTATAGAGTTTATTTTCCTGATGTTTGAACTTAATTTGGGGTGAATGCTCATTCTCCAAAATACCACCTATATAATCACAAGGATCCCTATTGAGAGCCAATTCTGTGAGGTCAACTAGCGGAATAGAATGGATCGTAGTCGAACTCCCCAATTCAATAGTTACTTTATGTTTACATTTGTTTCTGGCTTTACTTATGTTAGAGCATCTCTGCTGTTTTTTGTTTTATTGCCTTTGGATCTAGGCTTTACAAGTATGGTAGCGGGGGCTAAATCAATGTTGTTATACTCAATCGCATCAGCGTTGACATCAGCATAATCCATGATGATCAAATTAACCATGCACGAGTTGTGCTCAGCTACCAGTGGGTTATTGAGATTGTTATCTTCCAAAGCCATGGTTTGTTTAGCAATTACTGATGGTATACTGTTAGACACAGCCTTGGAACTATCAGTAGCAGATGCTCCATTTTCCAATTACGGTGTACTAGTGTCTGCAATAAGGCAGCATCTGTTAAATGGGCGAGGAGGGGATAGCAAATCAAAAATCGTGCTAAGCAAGATGGTATGATCTGCAGAGGTTTTGTGTAAGTCTTGCCATAGTTTAGTCAAAGGTATACATTTTCCAAGGCTTCCAGCTGAGGGGTGCAAATATTAGCTTGATTAGCATTAGTCTCGGCTCCCTCTCCAGAACTGTTTGTCTCAGCTTCACTGGAGCCCATCAAATTATGCACTGGCATGAGAAAAGGGGGAGGCCAAGAGACTCCAATTGAGTACACTCATTTCAGAATGGTGAACGTCCAGTGCTTTCATTAAAATATCACGCGTTGGTACAGAAGGCAGTATCGTGCCATTCAGAATTGAGTTAGTGAGGCTGTGAGTGTCAGTCGCATCATTAAATAGCAAGTTAGTGGTGCTGTCTATCTCCATGGATGATTCCACATCAAGTTCAGAAAAAGCTGTGTTAAGCATAGGGACAATTCATACGGTGACCTCAGTTGTGTTACTTGGATTTGCACTTGTCTCAATCATAGCAGAGGCAATGAAAGACACGAGACCAACCTCCAAAGTTTCTCTCAAAATCGGGTCAGTCAGCTGACAAGCAACGGTTGATGGCTTACAGAGGTTATGGTTTTCCAAGAAAGCAGAGATGGTACTCGTTGGTTTGCTGCCAAGACAACCCAGTGATTGAGTTAAATGGTTGGTATTGTTAAATGGCAACAAAAGGCCTGAGTCATCAGCAGTCTCGGTCACTGGAGTAAAGAAGTAAGTCCTTTTAGGGCGGTTTGGCACTCATGTTTGATTATATATTTAGCATTAATCAAACTCTTAGCAAACCTTAACTGTCAGTATGATTAGAAGCCTTAGACTTCCTGGTGTTCAATGTGACAGACGCTGAAGGGGCGATAGAGTTTGTTTCAACCTTGTCCATAGACCATTGAAGTGCCGATTCCACCAGTGCCATATCACCTTCATCCATTACGTCAGACGGCAAGTCAGCGATACTTGGCACGGGCAGCACACGCGTCGCTGGTGCACTCCTGTACCACCACTTCAGCACTCAACAATGGCTAATATAGCCGTGGGAGGTGGTTCAAAGGGCACAGCAGCAGCCCAACAGTCACTGACATTCTCTGTGGGTAATGGAGTCCTCTGGATTGACTACAGCAGCCAGCGTGAAATTCAGCAACAGGAAGGTAAGCACTGCTTCAGCACTCAACGATGGCTAATTCAGCTATGCGAGGTGGTTCAAAGGGCACAGCAGCAGCCCAACAGTCACTGCCATTCTTTGTGGGTAATGGACTCCTCTGGATTGACTACAGCAGCCGGCAAGAAATGCAGCAACAGAAAGGTAAGCCTATTTTAATCCCATTTCTAAAGTACCCAAAGCCCTGTACACCCCCTTACCTTGCAGACCCATTGTTCCACCAAAGACATCACTGTTTAGTCTTTGGGAATCTATATTGATTATTTTCTCTAACCTTTGGTCCAAACAAAAAAAAAAAAAAACAGGCATGAGCTCCTGACGGGGCTGAGAGTGGTGGAGCATTAGCCCTGCCGGTGCCTCAGGGCTTCTGAGGATGCCTGCAGCTGCTCCACTACTCCGACATGCATAAAAGGGACTGTGGGTCGGCCAGGAGGTGTGGACTGTGTATGCAGTGGACTGTTAAACCTGACAACACAAGGTGGACCTCTCCGGTGAAATGCTGCCTTCCTCCAGCAATGGGTGTTTTGTTCTTGGAGTGGCTATGACCCCGGGAGGCACCTGCAGACTGCATATGCTGCAGAGTGCTCCCTGCACTATTGTACCTGGCAGGCCCACAGACTCTTCCACAAGCTGGAATAAACGTTATTTGAGTCAGCCTCACCAGCCTTTTCCTACCATTTCCATTACCCTGTTGCTTCCCCTGACACGTGGGCTGATCCCATTGGGAGTGCTTTTATTGTTCTTCTGTCGAGGGGCCTTCTCTTGCATCCCCTGATATGTGGGCTGGCCCCATTGAAAGTGCTTTTACTGTGTGCTGTGCACCTTAGTTTTAATACATGCCTGACCAGCGCTGGGCAACATCCCTTCCCAGGTAGTGCATTGCACTGTCACTGTGAGCAGCGGATCTGGTGTAGTGTCTCCAGGCATCCTGTTTTCATCGGGCTGGTGGTGTTGAAGGGCTGCCTGTGCCCTACTGGTGCTTTGTGTGGTGATCCGAGACAACCTGGTGATGTGCTTCTTCAGCTTAGGAGGGCCCTCTGCTCTGAAATACAATCAACACTTCAAGCTCCTCTGTGAATTACACGCCTCGCTGAGTGTGGCATGTGTGCACTTGCCCCTAGGCTCTTCTGACTGTATGCTCATGATGGCTAAACTAACTAAATCAGGGAAACAGGGTGATATTTCATCAATGCTGCAACCCACTGACAAGATGTAGTACAACAAAGTGGTAATTGCCAGGTCTGTGGGACTGACCCACTTCCATCCATGCTCACACAGATGTCTACCAAGTCCGATCTTCAAGAATTGTTGGCAGAGATTCAAAAGAAGATCCACAAAAGCTCAGAGGAACTTTTCCACAAGATCCTGGCACTAGATAAAAGGGTCTCTAAAGCTGAATAACGGTTCTCTGAGGTGGAGGATATGCTCTGAGTGCAGTTTTATGAGTTGCGTGATTGCTCTAACAGGCCGGAGGCCTTGGAGGCTCGCTGTGACAATTTTCGAAGATAAGCAGGAGGATGGGCAGAATCACTCCCACAGGAATAATATTTGGATCCAGGGTATCTACCTAACTGTTCCAGATGACAACCTACTTGACCTTGAGGTGAACCTCTTTAAATCTATCTTGGATCTGCCTTAGGACTCCATGATTGAACTGGACAGGACCCACCGTGTCGGAACCTGTACTATCTCAACCCAGGACAGACCACTGAATGTACACGTCTTTAAAATGAAGGAACAGATCATGGTGGTAGCCCAAGCCCTGCAGAGCGTCTCCTTTCGCAATATGTTACTTTCCCTATGCCATGATCTGGCATCTACAACCCAGGCTGAGAGGAGAGCACTCAGGTCATTGACTGAATGGCTATGCAACAGGGAGGTGCCCTATGGATGGGGTTTTCCTTCGGCATTCAATTTCTCTTATCAAGGGAAGCATTGGTTGGTTCAAACTCTCAAAGAGGCTGAGTGCCACCTGAAAGCTGAGTCAGAGTTCCAGGTCAGAAGTCTCACAGAAATGGTTGAAAGTGGGGAGGGTGAGGAAAGCGCCCAAAAAGTCCCTAACAGCTTGGCACTGAAGGTGGTGGTCTCGAGGGTTTTGGAGTTGCGTCAAACCAGCTGGGAGCGATTGACCTGGATCTTGGGCATTTTGAACGTGGTGAGTGTTGGGTGAGTGTTGGGAGGAATGGATTGAATGTGAATAAGTTGCCTTCCAAGTCGGTTTCCCCATTGGGGTTCTACACATGTTTAATGTTTTCTCTTGTTTGTGCACTGGTTGGGGTTGGGATATGAGGGATTGGGTGGGGGTGGGGGATGATCGGGTTGGTTACAAAAGTGTACTGTGGGATTGGTGCTGGCACTTCTATTTTCACGGGGGCATACGCACTTCGAGATGTAGTGGAGGGGGCACAGACCTGGTATCTGGTGGTGTCCTGGCTAATGTAACAACTGATGTGAATTGGGAGAACTTCATAGTTTTGGGCATGTGGAATGATCAGCGGCTGAATTCCCTGATGAAAAGGAATTCCATCCTAAACAGATTACAGAGTATGTCCCTTTCTGTGGTCTTGCTGCAAGAGACTCACCTACTTGTGCAGGATGAGCAACAAATGAAAAGCAGAGCATACACCAGACAATCTTTGCGTCTGTGGGGGAGAAAAAAACAGGGGGTGGCCATTCTAGTAGATGAACAGATCCCGTTTCCCAGGGCCTCGGTCCTGTGGAGTCCCCAGGGGAGGCTTATCTGTGTTAAGGGCCTAATCTGGGAACGCATGGTCACATTGATTTCATGATATGCCCCTAAAATTGGGCAGGATGTATTTTTTGAGTCCTTTCTCCTGCAGGTGCTTCTGTTTGCAGACACAGTGGTTTCACATGAGATTGAGGATGTTATTACTAACAATTTCCAAGAAAACAACAACTCTGGCCCACCAATGGAGATGATCTGAGATTCCATGAAGGAGGTTGACCGGGGTGAGTTAATCAGCAAATTGGCAGCATATACTAGGGAGAGGCAGTTAGTCCGGCTACGCTTGGAGGGGGAGGTGCGGCAGGCAGAATAGGCGCACAAAAGACCGGACGCATGGGACTTTACGGGTTCTGCAGATAACGCATAAGAAACCTGAGAAGCACCTTGCAGATAGGATGGCCCAGATAATGCTGAAGACTAAGCAACATTATTATGCGATTGGGAATCGGGATAATCACCTCCTGGTGGTCAAATTACAGAAAAGTCAAAGCCAGAACAAGGTTTTGCCCCTATAGTGCAGGGTGGATTTGGGGTATCTCCTGGGGGTCCTGCAGCAGTTTGGGTTTGGGACAGGGTTTATTAAGTGGGTTATGGATCTCTACCAGAATCAGTTTTCTTCCCTTGGTGTTTATGGGTGTCTGTCATCCAGCCTGTCAATAACTAGGGGTATGAGGCCGGGCGGGCCGCTTCCCCATTGATGTTTGCCTCAAGCATTGAACCGTTTGCCTGGCATGTCGGGAAGAATGCAACCATTCAGGGGGTCCCGGTCGGGTGGATAGATTATAAGCTTTCTCTATATACAGATGATGTTCTGCTCACTCTCTGCAACACCTGCACCTCATTGGCCGCAGTGTTACAGAAACTGGCCGATTTTGGTCAGGTTTCTGTGTTACAAGTGAATTAGGATAAATTGCACAGTTTAGATGTTTCCCTGGGCTCCCAAGCAAGGACCGCATCTAGCGCTTTAGCCCCAATACAGTGGTCTCGCAGGACTATCCCCTATCTAGAAGTGTGTATACCCGATAAGGTTTCAGATATTTTCTGATGTCATAGTTCTAAGTTATTATTGATAGCTTGAGATGGCATTTGGTTATCATCAAGCTAATAATTGCAGTATGTGCAAACTATTAAGGGATCAGTTATGTTGTATTTTTTTCTTCTGTTAGATACATGGCCAATTTGAACCATTGTGATTCGTCATTGCCTTCTCTCTTGTAGGACATATATTTTTGTACTTTTCATATATAAAGTTCTGTGACAACAGACATATACTGTGTCTGGAATATCAGCAGACATTTTTCAAACTTTTGGTATGTGATGGTAAGAAGGTTAGTGTTTGAAAGTTGGTTAATATTTTCTAAGTTAATTGTGTTTTTCAGTTCACCTTCAGTAAAAAAATATTTACCTTGTATGTGTTCTATTTGCTTCAGCACTTCTTGGGCTGTTCTATGTAGGAGACTGTCATTGAGGTTGTGTAGTTCTAGAACAGGACATTTAGCACTGTACAATTTGTGTAGAATGGTGCATTGCTAAAACATGTATGTGATGGAAGGCGCTTTTAAAGGCTGTTGCTGAAATGCAGGCCAATGAATGTCCTGGTAATCCAGTGTGGATGCGCAGACAACAGAAGTCTTTTGTAAAAGTTTGATTCTACTTTTGTCTTTTATTTTAACATATTGATTGGGGAATTTGAATGACCGTCTGCGCACATTGCATATTGAGCTGCACGCCCATGTGTACACTGTACAACCTGTGTGGACATGAGGAACATTTAGTTGAAAATGTGTTGGGAACACATTTTCAATAAAGGTTTCTTTTGCCATAATGGTGTCTCCTACTATTTCATAGCATCTCATAGTGTCTATGCAAACAAGAATGTATGTATGTATGAATGTGGGTAGCGGGCGTGAGTATGGTAATGCCACAAAAGTGCACACTTACTGGTTAGTTGATGATCCAGGTGCAGTGATGTGATTCATGCAGGCTGTCCGTTGGGTCAGGCATGTGGGAGAGCATGTTCTGCATTTGTAAAAGGTTACATATTTCATTCCAATGTAGTGAGAGTGGTAGTATTGGTTCCTGACTCCCGATCATACCGAGGTGTTCACTTATATAACCAGGACATAATATATATAAAATACTTATCAAAAACTGGCACCTACAGGATATGGCCAAGCGGCAACAGGTATGGTCGCGTAGTTGCAGAGCTCCCGGAGCAGAGCACACATTTCATTATTATGAACACCTGATTCAGCTTTAATTTCATCCAATATTATTATTTATGTTTGGTCGGCAGTGAAATGCTACTTTCAAAGCCTTCCCGTGTCTGTGCCGCAGTTATTTTTCTCACCTTGTTACCGGTGACGCGAAGATGAAGTAAAGCGGAGCCCGCGTCTCCTCAGAGGCATTAAGCTTCGGTGCTGCCCTCTCCTTGCTGCAGTGTTGGCCGCCGTGAATATTTTAACGGGATATCTCAGCGCTCTAATCCGTGAATTTTATGGTGGGATCCTCAATTCCAGTGCTGCCATTCTGCAGTTGAATCCTTTCTGCCGTCTCATTTGTAATATTCATCTTCTTTCAGTGCTGCAAGCGTGCAATTTCCCATAGTCAACATATTACTCCTCAGAATTGCTCCTCAAGGAGCCTGGCCCATAAATCACATCACCTCCTGGCTTCATTGACGCAGCAAGAGCTGCTCGCTACTGACTCCCGATGACTGATTGCATACCTCACCCTTTGTTATAATGAAATTCCTGCTGGCTCTTTACTCTATTATTATCTTCAACTGCTTTCTTTCGCCTATAAATATGGCAGATATCACCAAAACGGTGGCAGTATCTGATAATACAACATTTTATGCCAGCTTGGAAATCTTTTTACAGGAGCTTTTTTGTTTTATTTGTATTTACATAGCGCACATCAGCCAAAAGGCATTGTGGCACTTGTTAAAAAAAATGCTTAGTTACAGAAAATATCAAAAGACATTTGTTACACAGTGTGAGAGCAATTTGCGACAGTTATACATTTGTCATGTGAGTACAGAGGATAGATATAGGGTATGTACATAGATTAAATTCTGTATATATTACAATATAAATTAACAAAAGATAATTACAATTTATGTTACAATGTACATGTTAGGAGTGGTGGACATGCTAACACTGTTGGTTCAGGAAGGTGGTCTTGAGATTTTTGTGGAAAGCCGAGATGGAAGATTCCGCTCTAAGGGGGGGAAGGTAGGAGTTCCAAAGTTTAGGTGCAATGTATGAGAAGCCAAGCCCTCCGGCTGTCGCTCTACGGATGCGTGGTATGTGTAGCTGGTTAGTGTACTGCGTTCTGGTGGGGCGCATTGATGCAGTTCTGGAAATGGCTTTGGCAGGATAGGTGGGAGTAGTACTGTTGATGCATCTGGGCGTGATAGTGAGGATTTTAAGTGTAATACGATCTTTGACCTGGAGCCTCTGCACCGTTTGTCTGGCTTGAGATATATGGTCTCGTCTAGGGATGCTCATGGTGGCTCGTAAGGCATTATTTTGTGTAGTTTGTAGTCTGTGTATGTTTTTGGAGGAGGTACCGGCCAGAAGGGCATTGCAATAGTCGAGTTTGGCACCTATTGTTGCTATGGGTCTTGCAAGGCTGTTAGGTGTGGATAGGTAGGGTTTGATGGCATTGATAAGTTTGGTGCTGAAAGGAGGATACAGTGATGGTGGAGTTGTCTATGTTACAGTTGGCATGTTGAGGTTTTAGCTTAGTTAGTGTGTTTTTCTGCCCGAGGATAAGGATTTCAGTCTTATCCCCGTTAAGACATAGGCCATTGACAGCCATCCAAGCTTGGATGGTGGCATAGATATCATGTAAAGCCATGGTGTCTTGGTGATAGGATCCAGATAGTGGTAGGAGTACTTGGGTATCGTCAGCATAATTAGTGTATGCTATACCCATTGAGTCCAGTAGGTCAAAGATGGGTTTAGTGAAGAGGTTATAGAGGGTGGGAGCTGTACAGGAGCCTTGAGGTACTCCACAATCTATGGTTGTGGGGTCAGTGATTGCTAGGTTAGATTATACCTTCATGGCTCTGCCTTCGAGGAATGATGTGATCCATGAAGCTGCATGTTTAGAGAAGTGGGCAGCCTGAGTGAAATGGGTAGTTAAGGTTTTATGATCAACTAGATCAAATGCTGCTGATAAGTTGAGAAGGAGGAGCAAGGCAGGTTTACCTTTGTCTATGATCTGGGAGATTTGATTTTTTAGGTCTAGTAATGCGGATTCTGTTCTGTGCCCCACGCGGAAGACAGATTGCCTTTTTCCCAGTATGGAATTGGATTCTAGGTATAGTTGGATCTGGTTGTGAGCTGCTTTGTCCAAGATTTTCAGAAGGAATGGCACTGTTGTTATAGGCCTGTAGTTGTTGGGTTGTGCTGGGTCTAGTGTAAGCTTTTTTAGAAGAGAGCATACCTAGGCTTCTTTGAGACTGTTAGGTACAGAGCCTGTTCTGAATGATGCATTGATGAAGGCAGTGACCAGCGGGGGGAGCTGGTTAGCACATTCCTTGATAATGTTGGGAGGACATATGTCACCTTTACATAGAGATGGTTTAAGGTGTTTGATGAGATCAAGGACCTCGGATTGAGTAGTGTCTCTAAAGAAGAATTGGGCATGGTGGGGGTCGCTGTGCTTTGCTTGTGCGAGAGGGTTAGATTTCTGGTTGGGTAGGGCTTTGCAATGGTTGTGAATTCTTTGTTGGAGAAGCTCTATTTTGTTGATCATTGCAGACTGGATGCTAGCGCACCAGGCTTTGTCTTTGATTATCACATCTGTGTTAGCAGGAGGTGTGACCAGTTCGTTAAAGTTTGTGAAAATCCCTTTGGCTTTCGAGTTAGCATTGGATATCCTTTCGTTGAAGGATTTTGCTTTTGCAGCAATAATAGTTTGTTTACATTGGAGAGCTATCTGTTTGAAGAGGTTCTTATTTAATTAATTTGGTCCACTTGCCATTTTTTTGTGCCTGACGCTTTCGTGCACGGAGAGTTTGGAGTTCAACAGTGAATCACGAGTTACAGTGAAAGGATTTCTTTCCTTTCTTGCATTCAATTGGGGCAATTGCATTTATAGCATTGGCAAGTGTATTGTTGAATAGGTCTGAAAGCACTTTAGGATCCTGACAGAAGGGGGGAGATAGGCAAGGGTTGTTTAGGTACGGCCGGAGGTTGTCATCGTTACGTTTTTTTGAGGACCTTGTTGTGGCTGGTGGCGCGTGGGTGAGGGTTTTGGGGTTAGGGGTAGTGGGGATAAGGAATTTGATGCAAGTGTGGTCGGTCCAAGGATAGGCAGTATTTGAGATAATGTTGGAAGCACAGTTAAGATCCATGACCCAGTCGAGGGTGCAACCCTTATATATATACCTTATTATAGCTTGGCAATATCCGGTCCTCTATTTCTACGTGGGATTCCCGCTCCTACTCCATACAAGATGAGCTTAAAGGCTTTAACATGAAATTAAAATCTTCACTGGCAGATTTGATGAAGTGGAAAAACTAGTCGATATTGTGGAAGAGTGAAGTTACAGAATTGGAAGATAGAAATCGCAGGGACAATCAGTGCTTCTACAGAATTCATGAAAAAATTGAAAGAGATGATCCCATAAACTTCCTCACCAAATGGATGCCATCCGCCTTAGGGATCACTTTATCACCCCCACTAGAACTACAGCGTGCTCACAGAATTAGACCCCGCTTCTCCAGCAACAGCACTTCACAAATACCCTTTATCGCTTGCTTCTTGAGAGCAAGCGCTCCAAATTCTACTAATTGCCAGGAAGAATTCCACTCTCCTTTTCCAAGGTAACAAAGTCTTTATTTCCACATAACTTTTCAAGATTACCCAAGCCAAGAGGAGATATGAAACCTCTTCTGAAATCTCTTAACATTAGATATGGCCTTTCAGATCCTGCAAGGATGATTATTACCATCCCGGATGGACCTACCAAAGAATTCACAGACCCTAACGATCTTTACAACCTACTTCAAGCTCTTCACACTTCACTGATGGATACAACCTCAAACATCCCCTTGGTCAACACTACCAAGCCAGACCCTCGACTTCTTTCATCCACGTTCAGGAAACCTATGGATTTCAACACATTAAGTACACATGTACAGCGCAGCAGATAAACCTCCTCAATCCCATTTGACGTTCCATCTACCTCAACCCATCTGAGAGACAAATCGGGATCTCCTATAAAGTCCACTGATCCTTCTCTTTCAACTTAACAAACTTGACTGACTCTGCAAGTGGGCTACACTTCATCATTGCCTTATCCGACCTACTATTTATCCTTTAACTAATCTTGCAGTTCATTACTTAATGGTTCCTTTGGCCATTTACCTGTTCAAATTCTTATAATTTTTGACATTATGCTCTTCTCTTACTCCTCGCTTCTCCTCACCTGTGCTTATTCTGTCTCTGTACTCTGGTATCCGCATGAAACTCTTGCTCACATACTATTTAATTAATTTCACCATTACCCTTTTGTCATTACTTATTCTTATATCATGTCTTTTAGCCATCTTGTTCATTCTTACATGTTTCCCTCACTATTGTTGTGCCCCTTCACTTATGTTTTACCCCTTATACACCAGTGTTATCACATTATTCATTAAAGTATACTTTTTTGATGTATTACAATTCTGTAAATCTCAATCAATTAATTTTATAACTGTTTTATTTCTTACTGCGTTTTTTCTTGTTGCGCCATGTCCTTTTTTATCATTGCAAATGTCTATTAAGTTTGTAACTTGGAATGTCAAAGGGCTGAATCATCCAATCAAACAGAATAAAATAATCTCCAAACTTGGCAAGCTTAAACCAGATGTTGTTTGTCTCCAAGAAACCGACTTGATTTATAATACTGAAAACCTCAAGATCAGAGCCCCTTGGGACAGCCATACACCTTTTTCTAATGCTTTTGACAAGAAGTGGGGTGTCACTATATTAATCAACAAACATCTACATTTCACATTAATTAATGAAGAAAATGATCCTGAAGGTCGTTGGATCATTATAGAAGCAATCATTAACAACCTGCCTGTTACTATAACCAATATTTATGGTCCCAATGCCCCTATTCCCATCTTTTGGTCTAATTTTAATTCAAATCTCTCACAGAAGATTTCTGATAAACGTATTATCTGTGGAGATAAGAATCAAGTTTTTGACTTTAACCTTGATCGTAAATCTACCTCAAATTTTGTTAATTCCAAATCCTGTAGTAAATTCCTAAACCTACTTCAAAATCTAATTGACTCTTTTGCCACCCAGACACAAAGACTTTATGCTTTATTCCCCTCCCCACCAATCCTTCTCTAGACTAGACTATATTTTTGTTGATTCCTCACTAACTCCTACTATTTTGAAATCTATAATAGGCTCCATAACCATTTCTGATCATGCTCCAGTTTCCACAACGTCAGAATGGATTCCTATTTCCAAACTTTGTCCCAGGTGGAGATTTAATTAATTTCTCCTTAATGACAAATCCTTCATTGACAAACTAAGTCCTTCATAGACGATTTCTTTCTCAATAATCGCCCTGAACATACATCAATACATAAAAACTGGGATGCTTTCAAAGCCACTCTCCGAGGGTTCATAATTCAATATACAGCCATTAATAAAACAGCAATCAGAACTTACCCACAACACTCTATTGTCCCCTATCAAACTTCTCAAAAAGTGATACTATGCCAACCCTGATTCCAATACCTTGAAAGCCCTGAAAGCTAAACGTATCAAATTTAATCAACTTTGCACCAACAAAGCTGCTTATTCTATATTTAGATCTAGAACTAAACTAAACTTTCTATCCAACAATAAGTAAAAAAGAAAAGGTCAGGCGCGCACTCTAGTTCCCAGTCTTTTTAAACCTTAAACTAGTAATAACAGGAATTGATCCCAGCAATGTTCAAAAATAACAGGGCTAAATCCCAAATGTAAGTGGTAACAGGGTTGGATCCCACAAAATGTTAAAAAAATATACCAGGGTTAAATCCCAACTGCCAGTTCAAATGCATAGTAGTTCTGCTGCCCCTCACTCCGCCATAAATGCTAACTTCATCCTCAAAGATCATGGAACAGTAGAGGATAGATTTGAGCCGCAGCTATTTCCACCTTCAGCTCAAAATATTTCTCTTCCCTTGGCAATTACCAATGATCAACAAAGTTTTCCGGCTAACAAGCCTGACACTGCTCTGGGTGTTGCTTAAACTGAACCAGCAGCTTCTTTTCCAGACTGGGTCGAGGATAACACGATCAGTTCCACCGGGATACCTAGGGGTGGCAGATCTGTGGGAAGAGACCTTCACTCAACACTTCCAAGCTCCCTAGATTGCAGAATCTCTTTGGAGCCTAGTCCTAAACCACATGGACGACACAGTACCTCCCAAGATACACCATCAAGAGAAGCCTCAAAGAAGCCGGTCCTGATGACAATAATGTCAACGGTAACAATCGCCTTAGCCCCATTTAGTAAATTGTACGAATCTTTGAATGACTTGTTGAAAGATCAAACATCAACAATTGCGATGATGCTCTCCAAACTAATCTTCTTGGAAGGTTATGTCACGTCTATGGATTTAAAAGCAACAGAGCACCAAATTCTACTGGATCAGAAAATTCAAGATCTAAAAAGTGCAGGAAAACTATGTCCCTCAGCTGAACAAGAAAAGGTTTTCATACGAGAAGACACGCCCAAATCGCCACAGGCACTACTTATAACAAATCTTGCGGTTCCTAAATCTAAACAGACCAGCGGAGCCACTCAGTGGACTTCAATCCCGTTAGTTATCCAAACAAGTGGCAAGTCATCGTCTGCATCAGGCCAAGCACTGTCTCACAAAAATCTGCCATCAATTCCGAACTGTGAATTAGCTGAAAAATTTCACTCAACCAAAGTCGGCACAAAAGAATCTATAGACTTAACCACCGACTATTCGATTTTAGAAAAAATGCAACTATAAAAAAACAATACTCATGCAAACAAAAAAGAAACACGTTGTGCTGCAGATTCCGGCAAACTGAGCTGGTAGAACAAAAAGGAGCATATCTGAACACCCAAAGACCTCCTCTGTCATGTGTAAGTCAACTACATATCCACCATCACTGCAGGACAATTTAAGCCCTAGACCAGACAGTGTTGATCTGGTCATCTTGCCGATTACAGCTGAGGACTTTACTAATGATCACTAACTGATGGACCTAAGTGAGCACCTGACCTCAGACGCAGACTCGCTGAAGCCAAATTACACCTCCCCAATGCCAAAAACAGTGTCTGCTGCCCGCCACGCTCCACAAGAAACACGGTTTCAATCAGTGGCAAGCTTTAAAGACATTTCAGCATGCGTCAATGAGCCACCCGAACTAGAAGAAAAAATCCTGGACATCAGTCCAGCTCGTATTCCGTCTCACGATTATCCACCTAGGGCTCGAGCGATTCAGACTTCGACCGCGCAGCAGTTGGATTTCCCGTCATCTAAATCTGGGCAGAAGCCAGAAGACAAATGGAGCGAACGTCCAGAACTCTCAAGCAGCTCACGAACAAAAGACCAACCAAAATAGAACAAGGGATTAGGGTAAGCGACAACCAGACCCTGTCCGCAGTCCAGGCCTGAATCCTCCCAAAGAGACAAGGTTGTTCAAACTAGAGCAAATGGCAACTCAAAATGAGGACATGATCTTAAACAGAAGAACTTTGAAAACAGAAGACTTTCTCTTAATAGAACCCTATCACCGAGAGGGAAAAGCAAAAGCATACCTACATATCAAAGCGGCAGCCCTCAAACCCATCCAAATAGAGGTGTACACTGAATTGGAAAAAAGGGGTTTCCTTCTCACTGAACTCGAAGCTCAAAGGCCTACAAAACCACTTCAGCGAGATCTAAACAAGAAGGACATAAAAAAAAAATTTATATTGCATACAGAATACCTTTACAAAAGCTCAAGATGGGGCTGTCACACTGGCCGATCGCCGGACAAATCCTGTCGGCCTTTCTACTACGAATCCAAGAGGGTGGAGCAAAAAAAACACTCTGGGCATGCAATCATAACTAACTACACCAAGCTCTGGATACGCCCGACATACGAGCAGAAAACAAGGAAATCGAGATTGAACTTATCGAGGATGACCAAATCCGAAGATCCTTGCAGTCCCCTGACAAAAAAAGCAGAACAAGGGAGCACGAGTACAAATTAGGAGTGTCAAGACCAGACAAAAGAAAAGAAACTTCGACAACCACATCGAAAGGACTTTGGGGATGGCTGCCAAAAGCCTTCAAATTAAAAATTAGGAGATAGCAACCACCTAACCCGTTGTGCAACACAGAGACTGAGCCAATATGCACAATGAACCTTCCGAAGGCAACAACATTGAGATTTGGCTCATGGAACACCCAACGCCACCAACATCTAACTCAGCCCGGAGGCGTAGATCTTGGTGTCTTTGACATTCTATGTCTCCAAGAGACCTGGCTAGTTCAAAAGCCGGTCCTTGATGGATACACGGTCATAGTCGCTCCAGTGACAAGAGGCCTCCTTGGCAGACCTTCATCTGGCCTCCTACTAGCAACACGTGCCAGGTCTGGAGTAGACCTAATAAAAAAAGATCTGAATCTTATGGCCAGCTGGGTATGGCCAGCTGGGTATATTTACACTATACTGGAACCCACAGAGGACCACCATAGAAAAGTTCTGTACAACAACTGCAGCAGCAATCGACACGCTAATGGTCGATTACCAAGTATCCAGCATCAACATATGCGGCAATATGAATGCAAAATGCTCTATCGCAAATGAAACAGTCATCCCGCAGATTCCGAGATCGTCCACAGAGGAGAGAGGCATGGCATTGATCGATTTGATGTCCTCAAGAAACTTTCACAATGCGGCCTCCATTTCCCAAACACCTTCACCAATTCCAATATGGGAAAGAGACTAATCTTCTGCACCCCTTGATTACATCTTTGTCTCTGCTTCAATGCTATCAAAAGTGCTTACCTTCGAGGTACAAAGAACAAGTGAAAGTGATCACAACCTCCTAGCCATGTCTTGGAACAGCTTTCAAACCCCAAATCCCAGATGGAACCAGAGTGTAGTCCTAAACCAGCAGCAAACTCGACTCCAGCTCACGGCTTCCAATATTGCCGAATTAACAAACATCTACAGTCAACAAAGCTCGACCAAAAAGGAGGCAGAAACATTGATGGCAGTGAACTATCAACCACTGTTAATTAAATACAAGATCAATCATGTGCAAAGACCAGAAAAAAGCAAACACACATACTACCAGGTGTTGGCCGACCAAAAGAAAGAGCTAAGGAAACTCAAAAGGCAAACAGCGAAGAACAACTCACCAGAAGCGCGAGAAATCTTTCGGATCGCAACAAGGAAATACCGCTCATTGCTAAGGACCTACCGTATCAACCTACACCAGCAAGATGCAGAAAAAATGCTCCAGATCGTGGATTCTAAAAAAACAAAAGACTTCTGGGCGCTTATCGCACGTAGCAGCATTGAAACAAACACAGCCTTAATTAATGCGGTTAGTGAAACTGAATGGGTAAACCACTTCCAAAAGCTCTTTGCTCCGGTAAAAGGTTGTACCCAAACAGAAAAACACCAGGTCGCAGCAACCTGGGAAGACCTTTCCAACAAAGATGACATCCTTAGAGTGATAAAGAATTGAAAATCATCAAGATCGCCGGGCCATGACGGCCTAACTAACCTGGATTTAAAACTCCATCCGGAAGAATGGACGACCCTGATTTTGAAATCTTCACCCGATGTAAAGTCACGAAATCAATACCCTCTTCATGGACATCAGCAGTAGTTGTCCATATTTTTAAGAAAGGCCCAAGAGAAGACTTGTGCAACTACCGTCCGATAGCTTTGTTGGACATGACAGGCAAGGTTTTCGCATCACTACTCCTCTCGAATGTCCAAAAATGGGTAATGACATCCCGATGCGCGGATCCATTTCAAACGGGTTTCCTAAAAAATGCAAACACCTCTGTAAACATCATGCTCCTCAACATCATCAAGAGCAAAGTCAGAGCTGGAGCTCCAAGAGTGTATGTAGCTTTTGTAGACCTCACCCAGGCCTTCGACCGGGTCGATCGGGGAAAGCTTTGGGAGAAACTAGCATCATGGAAATGCCCTGAATCCATGCTGGCACCCATAATGGCACTACACACGGACACTAGAATGCGAGTACGCCTGAGTCGACAAGGCCTACTCTCTGCCGAAATTCCATCATTTAGGGGCATCAAGCAGGGCTGCCCTTTGGCCCCAGCAGTGTTCATCACCTTTTTAGATGACTACAAGGAAGCCGCAGAGTCGGTACATGCTTTTCCACCAAAAATTGACAAAACAGCTATATCTCGCATACTTTACGCAGACGACATGACACTCCTAGATCAAACACCGGTGGGGCTTCAAAGACAGTTAGATAACCTGATGTTATACACAAATCAAAACAACCTCGAAATTAATATACGCAAGACCAAAACCCTGATTCTTGAAAAAGCACCAAGGAGACTAACAAAGCCAAGTTGGTATTTGGGAGGAGCAAAGCTGGAGTCAGTCACCCATTTTAAATACTTGGGCATAACAATTGACTCCTCGAAATCCGATGTACAGATGGAACAAGTACTGTGGTAAAAAATGCGAATCCTTACCGCTCAAACTAGAGCAATGGACAGACTGTATGGAAAGTTCTCACTGATGCCGGCCGTACATTTTTATAATTCAAAAATAATCCCATTAATTGTCAACAGGATGGATGCCACCTTGGCCTTACCCTCATCGATATGGCCTAAACTGGAAGGTTTCTTCTGGTGCTCTGTTTTGAACGTACCGAAGTCCACCCAAATGGCAGCCATACAGCGGGAGCTTGGTCTTCTCTCGCTGTAAGTAATGGTAGAGCATAGTAGTATGCAACTCTACAGAAAGATCCTGATGACCGACAGTCCACGAGTCTACCAAGTGATCACCGAAGAGGTCTGCGAAGGCACCTGTAGGCCTTTAAACTCTTGGATGGAAAAGAGAAAAACCTTACTTATCAGCATAGCCTGTACAGAAAATGCGCTGATCACAAATCCCCAAAGAATAAAAATGAAAATGGAGGAATTAGACTGGATTAAAACGTTAGACCAAGTTTCCAGAAGCAAACTCTTGATCCATCTCCCACTGGCACCACGAAAAAGAAAAGAACTGATGACATACATGAAGAGATTCCCTGATAAGGCTCTCAGAGGAAAATTTTTGAGAGCCAGGCTGAATCTCCTTCAGACCAGGGAAATCCTGAAGATCAGGTTGCAATCAATTACGAATGTATGTAGACTCTGCTCTGCTAACAATCAACCAAAACCCGGAAAACATCTGATGATGTGCTGTCCAGCCACCTGAGAAGCCCGAAAGACTTACCTTACACCACTCTTTTCGGACTGTGATCTCCGTGAAGAAGAGACCTGGTGATCTCGACTCATCTCTGGCGAAAATAATAGATGGACTATCGCGGCGACAAAAATTTTGGAATTCGCCATTGGAAAATTGAAAACTACAAACTTTGAGACTAACTAAGAGAGAAAACAGCCACAAAATCACCACAGTTTCTTTTCTTTTTTCTATGTTCAGCTCTTCCCGACTTCTTGTACTCCTTTTGTAAAAGCCTAAATTGGCTAAACACAAATAAAAAAAATATATAAAAAAAGAAATTCTTGCCAAAATCCTAGCTAAACGATTAGAATAAAACCTCCCTAGGCTCATACACTCTGACCAGTCTGGTCTTATCAAAGATCACCACGCTCCAATACTAGACTCTTATTCAACACGCTTGCTTACTCTCAAAACTAAGATAATCCCCTCGCTCTCTTAGCACTAGATGCAGAGAAAGCTTTCGATTGTGTCTCTTGGCCTTTTATGTTTAATTCCTTCATTTGGCATGGCTTCTCTCTTTAATTTATTAACCTGAGCAAAGTCCTATACTCTTCTCCTACTATAGAATTCTAATGAATAATTCTCTCTCCTCTTCTTTTCAAATTAAAAGAGGCACCCGTCAAGGATACCCCTTTCTCCCCTATTATTTAATCTTGCACTAGAACCTCTCCTACAAAGCATTAGAATGAATTCCAACATCAAAGGCATCTTCGTTAACAATATAGAAATCAAATTTACGGCCTATGCTGGTGACATTCTTCCTTATCTTTCTAACCCCGCCTCCTCCATCCAGCACTTAATAACTTCGATAAGTCACTTTTCTATGGTCTCTAGTTACAAGTTACATTTTGATCAATCTGAGGCCCCTCACCAATGTCTGTAATCCTACCAATACACCACAATTCAGCATGTCTTGCTAACCCTCTCATATTAAATATCTCCAAATTGCTAAAGATATACATACTACTATTACGCTCAATACCAACCTCTTACTTGAAAAGGTTACAGAAATGGTCTCAAGATGACCCCCCCTTTTCTTATCTTGGTTGGGACGACTTGATACAATATAATTGATGTTTGGCCCCATTATTTTCTACTCTCTGTCTATGATCCCCACTGCAATTTACTCCTCAATCTATAAAGAACTTGACTCTCTTCTTAAATTTGTATGGAATCTTAAAGTACCATGCATCGCTTTCAGTAAATACCGACTCCCTAAACATTCAGAGGGAGTTAAATTTCCTAACTTCCAATTGTGCCATAAAGTCTTTATTCTAAAAAAATTAACCATCTTTAAACATTTTGAAACCCATCCTGAAATTGCCCCTCTCTGGGTAAATATTGAAACTAGATTTATCTCTCCACTCTCCCTCTCTCATTTCTAAACGTCCTCCTCTAGGCCCAACATTACCTCATTTCTTACTTTACATTTTTTCAATTCCACCTGGAATAAACTCCCCACCAATTATTTCTCAAAAACCAATCTGGATGACATCTTCCTTTGGTTTAATAAACTGAATTCCACCAGATCCAACCCGACTACTATTTATAGATGGTACTTCTCAGGTATTAAATTGATCAAACAGCTCTTTCATAACTCTGCTGAGATCCCCTTTTTACAGATTGCCAACAGTACACTATTCCTCCATCTGATCTACCCTTTCACACATCCCTTATCAAATCATTAATTAAATGCCTTTCTTCTTTGACCCAAAAGTCCCCTTTCCCTTTTCTGACTTTCTTAATCAGCAACCCTTCTATTAGCCGCCAAGTTTTATGCATTCCTAAATGATCCTCCCCCCACCTAATTTATTAAACCTTAGCATGGTCAGACTTTGGAAGACAGACTTGAACCTTCAACCGACCCGAGACCTTTGGATCCAAATTCGGAAATTATGTCATTCCACGTCTCTCTCCGCCAATCTTACCCAAACTCTATTTTTCATCTTTCTTCGCGCCTTCCACACACCCCTACGTATTGCCAAAACCTTGAATAATTCTCCCAACAATTGTTGGTCATGTCATGAACCTAATGCTGATTTTCTTCATTTAATTTTCAAATATAAATATGTCTTCGCTTTTTGGACTAAGATTTGGTCTCACATGCAACAGATCTTTCACTTTACAGAACCTTTATCGCTTTCTAATCTTAGGATGGGCTCCATTGTCAACCCTATGATACAACAAATTGAATCTCCTACTTTATTTCATCTATTTGGCAGTATTGCGTTCCATAATATTACCTGTAACTGGAAGAACACTTCTAACTTATCCTTTAACTGCTGGTGGAATTCCATTTGCTCCACTTATCGGATTGAAACGTGTCATGCTTCTTCCTCTGACTGTTTGTACAAATTTAACAAAAAATGGAATGTATTTATTCATTATGTCAGCAATCCTAAGTACATCTTAATTTGATTGTCCCTTCCCTTTTCTTTCCCTACTGTTTTCTGTCTTGTATCCTTGTCCTTGTCTCCCCCTTGTCTGTCTCAATATCCATCTAGTAATTTAATCGCTTTGAAGGTTTCTCATTTAACTTATTGTTACCATCTGTTATTGATACTTTACTCCAAGAGAGCATATTTGTTTAAATCTGTTAAAACCTGTCATAATTCTATACCTTTTTCTTGTATCACTTGCTATTTACTCATTTAATCAAAATTATTAAACAGAAAAACTGTAAGCGACTAGCAATGGATGACATACTTAATACATATATTGAGGCTATACCCAATATTATTTATCGTAGGGCCAACATCCTACACAATGAATGAACACCAGAAAAAACTAGGAATTAGTTAGAATTAGCACAAAAGATTAAGGGAGTCTTAACTGCAACATATGTCCACATGTACTTGACAACACTCAGAATGTACCTGTTATGAATCTTTGTACAATTGATATCAAACATTTCATGAACTGCTGCAGCAAATTTGTTATCTCTGTCATTATCTACGTCTGTAAGAAATGTATGTATGCATTAAAATTTGTGAGCTTTGCATCCGAATACGGGAACACCTGAGTATAATCTGAAGTCAGGACCCAACACTACCACTCTCATTACATTGGAACGAAATGCACCAAATGGACAACAGAAAAACCATAAAATTCCTGGCAATAGACCATGTTAAGCAATCCATAGGAGGGGGCAACAGAGAATTTACCCTAAGGAAACTGGAAGCAAATATATCTGCAAGCTATGTAAAGCACTCTAGTACTGAACACAGCCAATGAGCTTGATGTCTTTCTGTATACTGAAAGAAACAGGATCTGATAACCCACTGTTAAACATCTGTCTATATGTGATCAAATATGTCTTGAATTAGACATGTAAAAAAGATCAAAGCATGCAATACAACTATGAAAATTAGTTTGCAGAAATACCCAGAATCCTGATAGGGAACTCTTTTTTCCCTTTTATTTGTACTCATTGAACTTTATCAATCAGAAATATTTTACTCTCAATGTACAATGACTAAGATAATGATCTGTAACAGCTACTATCAGGTTTTCAAGTGTTAACATACACATGGGAAATCACAATGGAAATTATATACACCAATGTTATGCCAACGATTATACCTACCTAGGATTAACTGATGCAAGTAACCTATGTTGCCTGCTAGGCTATCCAGCATGCTACCTAAGTTGGAAGTGCCAGAAGGTCTCTGACCCTACACTCAAGGACACAATTAGCCCATTCTGTGTGGGAGATGGCAGGGGCCCCCCACCAACTGCCTACTGATCAGCGCATTTGACCACTACACCCTGATGAGCAGCGTCGCGGACGACGAAGCGACAAAGCATCAGAGCAGTGACCATGCCCCTCTGGTGAGAATCACCTATTGTGCCTTGCCAAGGCACCAGCCTGCTTCGTTTGTGTGCTAAATTTACACCTTCCTAGTTGCCTTCCAGCCCGCAACCACGCGCGCCGTCTTTGCCTGGAATCAAAATGTCAGGCGCGATGCGGCATGGAAGCGAGGCTAGGCTTACCCCTTGTTGCTAGGCAACATGTTCCCATTTGAAAAGGGACATCCGCCAGCAGGCGGAAGAGCCGGCCATCCCCAAGGCCATCATAAGGCCCTGTTTGCCCCTGTTCGCCGCTGACAGGCGTAGAACGATTATTCCACCTGTTTTCCAACAATTGCTTTGACACTAAGACAACCCCTGCCTAATGCCTTCAAAATTTGGCCCAGCCCACGATCCAGCGGTAAGACTTTGTCTCGCTCTATTCTACAATTCTTTCCTATCTTCACATTGCATGTCGCAACACCCCGTCCAGCGAGTACTCACTGGTCCTATGCGCACCCCAAGCTACAACAACCTTAATAACTCCACCAAGGTTGTATTTGTCTACCATGGCTTAAATCTCTGAAAGTATGTACTCTTCGATACAGCCCCTTACTGCTACATTTTAAACCCGGGTGGGGCACACCTACCTTTTTACTGTGCGGCCGATATTGTGTACATCATTCCATGCAACCTCACTACTGCATTGTGCTCTACCACAGACCCTTTCTTTACCAAGTGTCCCATTTTGTGTGCTCCGTACTGTGCCTCCATACTATTGCTTTATTGTGATTTTCCATAGCCCCACTCGCTAGCCAATGACCTAATTTGTGTGTTTCACACTGTAGCTCCATACTATTGCTATATTGCGATTTTCCATAGCCCCCCTCGCTAGCCAATGGCCTAATTTGTGTGTTCCACACTGTTACGCTCACCTGGCTCCCACAGGGGCGTCGGTCGGACCCGGACGGCTACGGTCTTCCCCAACGTGATGCGTAGTGCAGAGATGACTGACTGGACTGGCCCTCCTAATCTTGTCTGCTTGACCCGTAGAAGTATTCTCCTTATACTCTTGAAAGATGAGCTCTCCATCCTGCATGGATTGCAGGGGCACGTTGATGCCAGTTACTTCACTGGTTTGAAGGCGTGGGAGAGTTCCGGAGAGTATTGACTCTGAGGTTCCTGGCGAGGGCCAGTAAGTACCAAGTTTATAGAGTTCAATATGTCCGATGTTCACTCTTGTTTCCCCCTTCCTTCCTTGTCTTGCAGCTGAGTTTGTGAGAGGATGCTCTCGTGGTAGCTGGTGGCGCTCATGTAAGAGTCTGTATTACCCGACGCTGTCCGGTAAATGTTGCATGTGTTTAACGTGTTGTTTTCTCTCTCTTTGCAGGTGCGGCACATGAAGATTTGGAGAGTTATAGAATGATGCCTCCGGTGGTAAATCAGGTAAGTCTATGGTGAAAAGAGTTATATTTGTTGGGTTTCTCGGCTCACCTTGTTGTTTTCTTTTGTCCCCCAGGTGCTGGAGTTCGGCGAAGAAATGATGGAGTCAGCGCCGGATCGAAAGATGCTGCGAGGACTGGTGAGTATGGCGCGGCGCTGCAGCTGGAGTTGCGACGTGTACTGAAATGATGTTCTTTCCAGGTCCGGAGGCGAGATGGATCCGGAATCAGGTGAGGAATTTGAAAATAGTTTGTTTTCTAACCTTGTCCTTTTCTTTCCTCTTTGTTTTAGGAGCTCCAGATTCGAGGTGGGCGAGGCAGAAGACTGGATGCTGACTGCAGGCACAGTGAGCGTTACGCTGCTGGATGCAGAATAACGCGCGGGGTGTGCTGCTGTTCGGGCGTGGTTTAAATAGCCTCCAAAGTAGTTCCAGGTAAGAAGTTCCCCAGAACCACGCCCGAGTAAAAAATAATCCCTGTAATAAAATAGTCCCATCCAGGCCTCACGTTGGCTTGGACCCACTTGCAGCATGGTCTGCATCAGGTAAGTAAAGTATATGAGCCTGGCGCCTATGCCGCCAGGACTGATTTCTATGATGGCCTGGCGCCTAAGGTGCAAGGACTGAACTCAAACAGCCCCCAGCCGGGGCTGTTTGGGTTTTAATAAGTATCTGGATGCCTGCTCCCGGAGCTTATGGGCTTGGTCTGATGCCCGGGGGTAGGCATCATGACACACACTGTGCCTCCATTCTATTGCTATATTGTGATTTGCCATAGCCCCACTCGCTAGCTAATGACCTGATTCGTATGCTCCACACTGTGCCAGATGTTGCTGCCTTGTGAATTCCTTGCAATTGGATGTTACTCATACCAGTACTCACATCACACCTATATCTCCATCCATCATCCTGAGTTGTGACCCTACTTTAAGTACTATGCACACCTTAAAAAGTCCACTAATCCATATTCTCCTTATGATACTCTGGACCCTCATAATCATGATGTGTATCAATTCCACACCCTGCCTGCTACAGTAGAGAAATGCCCGACTCGGAGCTAGACTACCTAGGATCTATGAGCCTAAGATCCCAAATTACCAAACACAACCTCCATGACACTGACCTTAACTTGCCTGCTCCAGCCCACAAAGCAATGCAAGAAACTCAGACCCATCACACTACCTATCTCAGTCACAACCCTAAGCGGATTAAATATCGCAAAACAAGACCCTTACTAGAGCGGAATAAAAACATTACCATTTCAGGAGCCCTCATCAACGTAAGATCTCTCATTGCGCATTCTACCAAAATTTCGGACATAATCACCTCTGCCGACTTACATCTTATGGCTGTCACTGAGTCTTGGCTTCATGACGCGGCAGGTCCTGCACTCATGATCGCCATACAAGACAACTACCACATACTTAGAGTTGACAGACCCAACACCAGAGGAGGCGGCCTTGCTATCATAACCAAAACTAAACTGGCTCTAAGGCTCACGACCCCCCCTGAAATTAAATCCTGTGAGTTACTGGTAGCTAAATTACCAATCTCCAATAACAGCACACTAACTATCCTGCTAGTATATCGACCACCCGGACCTTTAGGTACCTTCGAGGAAGACCTCTCCAGCATCCTAACCAATAATATAAAGGAATCCACTCAACTTTTACTACTAGGGGATTTCAATCTGGGTTTTAATGATGCAGAGGATAAACAAGCTCGATATATTGAATTGATCTTAGTTGAACATTGCCTGACCCAACAAGTCCAAGAGCCTACACACATAAAAGGACGCACACTAGATTGGATAGCTAACTTAAACTGCTCTATCAATATTTCCAAAATAACCCCACAAGACTGGGCTGATCACCATCTTATTGGCTTCTCCACCATTGAGTCACCTAATTGACTAACCCTGAAACTGTACCGCCCCCCCAACTAGATGTAAAAAAGAAATAACGGCTGATAAACTATTACCTCTCCTCTTACCAGCCCTCTCAGCCAATACTAAAAACTCCAACCCCAACAAGCTAGTTGAGACCTTCAACAATACCATGTCCATGGCCTTGGACATCAAAGCCCCAGTCAATCTGTGCAAGAGTAAACAAAAGTCCCATCTTAATACATGGTTTACACCATACCTTAAAGAACTTCGCCTTCAAAAAAGGAAACTCCAAGCCATTTGGAGACACTCACCCACGGATGAGAACAAAACAGCACTATCCAATTTAGCCAAGAAATATAAGAAAGACATAATCCAAACCAAAAAGAACACATTTAATGACAGAATCACCAAGGCCAACTCTAATTCTAAGGAACTCTTCACCATACTCTGAGAAATGGAAAACCCTATTACTCCAGTAGACAACGTCCCTAAAGATAAACAATGGTGTACTTGTATCCAAAATGCCCTAGCCAATAAAATGGCAACTTTGCAGACTAAAATAGCTAACAAAAAAAGCATCCCTGTGTCCTACAGATACGCCCACTACCCCACGGGTCGACATACCTTGCATTGACAAACCCTTCAACTTCAACAATATTTCCATACTGGAAACAGAAAAGGTTATCCTTTCTCTGAAACCCTCTAATTGCCAGGGTGACAGCTGCCCCACGCAAATTATCAATGACGCCGCTAGAGATTTAGCACCTTTTATCTCGAAGCTGATTAATGCCTCCTTTAATACGAGCACTGTCCCCATGAACCTTAAAGAATCCTGGGTGTTACCACTCCTTAAAATACAAACCCTAGATCGGGCCATACCAACCAATTATAGACCTATTACCACTGTCCACTTTCTCCTCAAAATCATCGACAGAGTTGCCTACCTCCAAATCCAAAAGTATCTGGAGGTGAACCAACTTCGAGGATCTCGCCAATCCAGTTTCAGACCACAACACGGCACTGAAACAGCCCTAATCGACCTCAAAACACAAATCAACGAGCTGAAGGATAAAGGGAAAACAACTTTGCTACTCCTCCTTGACCTATCTGCATCCTTTGATCTGGTGGACCATGCAGTATTATGCAAACACCTAGCATCAGCTGCCCAGTTCTCCAGTGAAGCCATAGCATGGATTCAATCCTTCCTAGAAAACCGTAGGATGAGAGTGTTCTCCCTGTCAGCCTCAGCAGACCCAATCCATATTACCTGTGGCATTCCACAAGGTTCCTGTGTTTCTCCAACGATGTACAACATCTTCACTAAGACACTCTTCGACAATCTTGACAGGCTAGGCGTCACATATGCGAACTACGCTGATGACACCCAAATCCTTATACCCCTTTCGGGCAACTTTGTTGAAGACTCAGCCTTAGTAAACAAGGTATACTCCCTCATTCAGGCATGGACGGCCTCACATGGCCTCTGCCTAAATGACGACAAAACAGAGATTCTCATCCTGGGTACTGAATCCAAACTAAAAAACGTAGCCCTAGCTATGCTGCTTTTAACATTGATGGCAATGTTATCAAAGTAGTCCCTGAGGTCAAAACTCTGGGTTTGTAACTTGAATCAACATTATCTCTCAAAAAGCAAGTTAGCTCCATGGACCCTTCCACAGCTTATACTTGTAAATTGATTTGGGCCGGCAGACCCTATCTTTCCAAAACCAACTGCATAACGCTCGCCAATTCACTTATAGGGCCTCATTACGACCCAGGCGCTAAGTGTTTAACGGCGCCGTAAAAGGATGCGGCGCCGTTAAACACTTAGCGCCTAATTACGAGGTCCCTTTGCGGGACCCGACCTTAATGGCTGGTTTTACCAGCCGTTAAAGTAGGGTGCTGCAAAGGGACCTTGGTGCTAAGTACGGTGCTGCAATCTGCGGCACCGTACTTAGCGCCTTCCCCATTCCCATTGAGCCCTATGGGGCAAAAATGGGAATGGGGAAGGGCCCATGGTGAATGGGTAATTACTGCCCCGCCAACCTTGGAATGGGGCGGTAATTCCGCCATTCACCATGGCGGATCCCGGCATGGACCATGGTGCTAATAGCACCATGGTTTAGCGCAGGGGGCGTAATGAGGCCCATAATGTCCAAGCTTGATTACTGCAATGCCCTCTATGCGGCGCGAACAAAAACACAGTAAATAAAATGCAAATACTGCAAAATAATGCCTTAAGGCATATCTCCAACATCAAGAAAGATAACCACTGGCTAAAAATCAGCGACAGGATATTTCCTAAAACAGTATCCCTTACATTGAAAGGCCTTAATAATGCTGCGCCCCTTACATCTCCGCTACATTCTCTAGAAGAACCTCCACCTACCATACAAGAGCGTCCAATGATCGCTGCCTAGAAGTACCTGGGTTCAAACTGTCCAAAGCTGGAGGAGCCAGCTTCACAGTCAAAGCTGCTATTGCCTGGAATACACTACCCACTGCCTTTAGAGAGGACCACCCTTACTCTAGATTCAGACGTAACATTCAGAACTGGCTCTGTATGAAGGACAATCCACAAACCTAGACCTCTAACTAAAAGAAACTTGTCTCTGAAATCCTGCTCCATGACTTTGTCTATACTTGTTCCCTATATTTTACCTTCTTTTGTTTCTGTGTATTTATATCATGCTAATATATGTATTGTAATAACCATCTATTGTAACCAAGCTCTAAATATTCTTGTAACTGCTGTGCCCTGCTGAGGATTTGGTGCACATTATCAAATAAACAAACAAACAAACAAACAAACAAACAAGGCAGCTGCATGCAACACACTCCTGAGCTTTGGGCCGCCCGCCTTAAAGTACGACACAAGCCCATTGAAGAAGCTGGGAGAAGTGTCCTGGCGAGCATGTAGCGACGTCTGCCTTTAAGGACATGTTTGAGCCTGTCGGGTTCCTCGAGCTGCAACCGACTGCAATGCTGACTGTTGTTAAGCCACAGTCCCTTAAAGACATCTGAAACATCTCGATCAATGTGCTTCAGAACCACTGATCAGCACTGAGACAATGATTCCTGACCATGAGCCGCAGTGTGGGCCAGCCTGCAGCCATTCGTCCAGCTTCACTCGCCTGATACCCACAGCTGACTCCTGTCTTGAACTCTATCCCAGAAGCCTGCAAAGTGCCCTGAAGCTGACTCAACCCTGTCAAGCACTAAGAACACCTAAAACAGAAGGTTAACTGTGGTTGTGTCCCCCTGGTCCTTCCCAGAAGGCCCCTAGAGACATTTTAAGACCCATTGCTCCCTTGGTGCTGAAGACAAGTAACCTTTAACTGCTGTGATTATTAACCATACCGACTACCCTACTGTCAGTATCCAGAGTGCATCTCTTTTTCTTCTTTGAAACTGTCTGTCCTCTGCATTCCTTACAGGGTGGGTTGCATTTCAAAGTGTTGTTAGAACTGTCTTTTGTGATATAAATAAAGTAGATACTTTTGTATACAACCTTCACTGGACAGTCCCTTTTATCATTGGATAATAATTGTATTTTTGCTGTCATGCAACTAACCAACGATCCACAACCTTTCGGAGATTAGCCTACCGTTTCGTCCATGTTACCATTATTGGACAAGGAGGTTTTATAATTTGCTTGTTATTCCAATTTGTTTGGATCTCTTCTGGAGTATTAGGTGTGGTGCTGATTGATGGTTTAGAGCCCGATATTAACCCCCGACCACTGGTTCCCTGGAAGTTGATTCATCGCACTTGTTGATACCTTTTTTTGGAGACTTTACTTACACTACCAAACACCAGGAATTTGTTTGATATGTATACCCATGGAGCGGATGAGATTCTTACATGCTCAAAAGAATTGCTAAATTCCCTTCTTTCCAAAAAAAAACATGAGATATGCTTAATTGTTTGGTACAAATAAAATAAAATAAAACAGACATAATCCTGTTGCTGTGACATTTTTGGTATTGGAGCTTGCAAATAAAAACTTTGAGAGGAAGTATAAAGCTAACTGATGGCTTCTGCATCCTTATTTTACTATGCTGTTTTCCAAGGTGCTTAAGTGACTATTTATAGTTGTCATTTTATATTTAGGCCCGCTTCAATTGTGATATAGAGGTTTAATATTTGTAGATTCATTACAAGATGGCAAGCAGTTTTTTCTATATTTTTAGGTATTTGATGTGTCGGCCATCAACACTGAAAAAGGACTATTTGATGATTTCCTTCAATTTAACTCCATGATTGCGGGGACTGTGGAATACCACCAATTTAGATAATATATAAAATGAATACAGCCCTTGAAGGAGAGTTGGTTCACTTACATCCTACAGCCCCTTCTCCCGGCACTTACCTTGCACTTGCCACCAGCTGGCCCTATTATTTATCTTGTATTCTACTAACCATGGACTGCACTCTCCTTGCACTTGCCACCAGCTGGCCCTATTACTTATCTTGTATTCTACTAACCATGTACTGCACTTCCCCTCTCCCCTTCCCCTTGCACTTTTCCCAGTCCCCCTACCCTTGCACTTGCGCGATCTGAATGACACCTGGCCTAGTAGAATCATTGTCTGTTCTCCCCTTGTCCCCCCCCGCCTTGTCGCGCCTTGAAACACTTGTGTATAGGCGTGTTACAAATGCCATATCATATCATATCATACTTGTTGTGCTGCCCATGCACAACGTTTGGCAAAGGTGTTTGAAAGTATGATTTAGTTAAGACCTGTTTGTGGTATTGTCGTTATTGAAGAGATATTGTTTGTTTCTGAACTTGGTGAATAATAAAGGATGTGGAATGGGTAAGCTGTTGGATTTTGTAGACATGTATACATGACATGTGGATCATGATAAATGGCTATGCCAGATAGGTTGACCCATCATGTACATGCTATGCAAGTGAAATGCTTTTACTGATTAGTAACCAATTTTGGTTGAATGTAGCAATAAATAAAAGATACTAGAAAATCCTCAAAAAGCTTTTTTGATGTGAGTTTTGATCACTTATGCCCTAATAGCGTCACTGTATTAGAGTTGAATTAAGAGGGTATTCCCAACATCATTGAATGTGCCCTAATAGCGTCACTGTGTTAAAAGTTGAATTAAGAGGGTATTCCCAACATCATTGAATGTGCCCTAATAGCGTCACTGTATTAGAGTTGAATTAAGATGGTATTCCCAACATCATTGAATGTGCCCTAATAGCGTCACTGTATTAGAGTTGAATTAAGAGGGTATTCCCAACATCATTGAATGTGCCCTAATAGCGTCACTGTGAAGTGGGAGAATGGAAAAACAGACTCCCGTCCCTATCCTCTCGCACCTGGCCTAAAGGATCACGACCCAGACACCCGTCACGAGAAGAGATTGCCCATCTACCAGATGACCAAATACCCTGGTACAGGAACATACGGATGTGTCCATCTGCCTGCCCGACAGCACGACCTGCCCATGCTGACACCTGCGGCACGGACCAACTAGATTAAAGCCAACACATTGTTAGAGATGCCATGACGACCTAGCCAACGATCAACGCACCTGTGCAAATATACATGCTGGACACTCCCGCACCAATCTACATGAAGAATATACTCAGTGCTATGACGCAGGCGACAGACATACTCACGGACGTGCATCTTTATTATTTTTCATATAGGCTTTTTAAATGCAGAAATGCAAGACGCACCACGAACTCACCTAAAGAGCTTGCTACGCTTATCAATAATGAGAAATATAACGAAGACATGATTCTGGTCATAAGACAATATGTTACTATAACCTAAAGCACCGTGCACCAAATGGTTCTACCTATACACCAGGCCCAAGTAGGCCGCAAGCAAGAGTTTCCACGAACGTAAAAAGAACAAGAGTCGAGTTGCTGATCCTGCAGAAGGAGCCCGACGAGAGCAGACAGCCAAGGTCGTAATGTTGCAAACCCACATTCCGAAAGCAGATCATCAAAGGCACGATGTTGCAACTCCGCATGCCGCACACCAACGTTAAGGTCACATCTGCAAAATTAAACTAAGCGCACAATGGAAAAACAATATTAAATGGTGAAAAATCTGCCTCAAACACGGTCCCACCTCACGTGACCAAGCCGAACCTGACAGGATGCCAAGCCCAGAAGAAAGAAGGCGTCTGGATCCCTCAGTACGGGACACAGGCAGATACACTTGAAAGGCTCAATGGGCATCTGCGACAGTGGGAGCAGTCGGCCTACCTGCTCATGAATAAGTCTTCCCATTGTCCAACACGTACTCATAGTGAAACATTGTTGCAAATACAGGTACACCGCGAGCTGGGAACAGCGATGGTCCCAGGCTGGGAGGCTCGCAAACGCACCAATCAGAACATGGGGCTCTTATCACTGACGCCATTAGCTTGACCAATCAATAGTGGTCTTCATGTAACAATTCTCATGTATCTAATTGTAGGGACAACCCAGATATATCACCTGACCCACCTTGCCCACTAATATTGTTCTCTATACGTATGCTATACTAACCCTATCACTCGAGCAACCAATCCAGAGTGGAAATAGGTTTTTTGCTAAACTTTGTAAGATGACGCAAGTAGCGCGTCATACTAAGGTAAAAAGGGCCTGCGAGCCCACGATTGGGTGTGTGTCAGGACGGACGCGTACGCTCCTCGACCCATCCCTGCCGTTTGTGTTTAATAAACAGCAGAAGTCACCTTGCTTCTTGTGTGTGTTGCATACTCTATCTCGTTTGGGATACACGGGAGGAGTTGGGGCCTCCCTGCCCGGAGGTCTGAGGACGGCCCGGCCGACCCCGGCAGAATTTCCCCCCGACAAGTGTGTTAAAAGTTGAATTAAGAGGGTATTCCCAACATCATTGAATGTGCCCTAATAGCGTCACTGTATTAGAGTTGAATTAAGATGGTATTGCCAACATCATTGAATGTGCCCTAATCGCGTCACTGAGTTAAAAGTTGAATTTAGAAGGTATTCCCTACATCATTGTGTGCATTGGTCGCACGCACTTTATTGATTACCACAATATCACACTACCACACTTACTCTCTCCTATACACCACCATTAATCTAGAACACAGCAGTACTATGACACATTAGGTAAAGCTTTTCTCATACTAACATGACTCATCAAACTACCCATCATCCTAATAAGACACAGCTATCTAGCATATACCGGCTAGCTTAGGCGTCTCCTCAGGCCTAATGCAGCCAGAACTCAGTCTGGATGTCCACCCTCCAGACTGAACACATTCAACTGATCTCCTCAGCACCACAACAACCGCTAAGAAGCAGCTATCATGCAACAACCACACCAGCTGCATACCTGGTGCGCCCACGCACTTTACGACTCTCTCTCTCTCTCAACTGACTTGAATTGCGGTTCCCGATGGCGTTCAACCTACCAGCGCCTTGAGACCATACCAATGATACATAACATAACTTGATAATGTAAACCTATGCAGGAGTGAAAGAGGGTCTATTGTCAGTACACTTCTAATTTGGACATTTTAGGCCTTGAAGGAGACCAACGGACCAGGCTGTAGGGTCAACAAGTGCAGGCTTTATTATTTGTTATGTTAATTTATAGTGTTAGCCAAAAAAGGAAGGCCTTTTTTTAGAGACAAAATAGCATATATTCTGCACAAAAGGAACTATTAAAAAGAACATTATTTATTTGTACTAAGGATGTAAACTGGCTCTTTTATAACTTCACAATTTTCATTTCTAGTGAACCCTTGCAGTATATAGTGTAGCCAAAATACAAACGTAACACTTGCCTTACTGAGCAGAACCTAGTTCTTGCTATCTTTCTCCCAGGAAAATACTGGCTCCTTCTGATTGAATACACCAAGCGTGCAGATTCTCCAGTTTGTGCAATGATTCTTAAATCTACTGGCTAAAGCCGCGGTGTGAGTCACTCGCAGTTAACGCCGTGTTATAAGTCACAGTGCGCAAAGGCAGCTAGACACCGCTCCTTGCTGACAAGGAGGCCATCTGCTCGGTTTAACAGAACCTTACGCTGTTTGACGCTCTCTCGTGATTTGTGTAACCATGGCGTTAACATCTCAGGCGCACATCCTTCTACTAGGGCGGCTGCCAGGGCTTGTTACATACACTCCGTGCTACGGCCCCTCAGATGTTTGTCACGACACTGACAGTAATTCTTGGAGGGGCTATGCGCTGGCCTGCCAATACCAATGCTGTAAAGAGGGGTGTAATTTATAACATACGCAATTCGTATGTCTTTATTAATATTCGAGGGCCATTATCTAAGGTACAGCGTGCAATACATCCTTAGTGGAGTTACTTTTGGCGAGGGAGCTATGTTTTAGCAGAGATTTAGACAGGACATGTATCAAACAGGAAACAGTAGACTTCAGAACAAATGTAATATGTGTGGGTTTGATTTAATTAGGCTGCCTTTAAATGCGTCTAATTAATGCATATCACTTATGGTTGGTGCACATTTGTTTTATATTAATGAACACTGCCGGAGAGACTGGAACATGCCCTGCTTGAGTGGAAATAATGACATGTTGTGCAGTGAGAAGATTATTAGCACACGAGTATCAGTCTTTACTATGTTTGATAGTTAGGGGCTGTATACAACAATGTTTTCAATGGGACTTTCCTATGTTAAACCATTTTTTTTAAATCAGCCATTTAATCGTGCGGCAACCCATTGTAAAACAGGATTTGCACAATCAAACCTTATCCCATCTACTGCTGAGAACGCTGAGGTCACATGCTACACTCTACCTTCCCAGTGCTAAGAACGTGACGCACGCAGCACGTGTCAAAATGCATGTAGCAGTAAAGGGGTTAATCTTTTGAGTCACTAAACTATAAACACAACAATATTACCCCACTCTAAATCAAACTGCTTTGAAATATGTGCGACACAATGGGCATCATTACGAGGTAGGAGGTAAGGGAAAAATGATGCTGGTAAAGGATTACCGGCATCGCTTACCGCTCTGGGCTATTATGACCCGCCAACCTGCTATTAGCAGCACCGTAAATAACGGTGCCTCTAATAGTGGCATGGGCGTGGGCACGCGACCCTACATGCCGGCAATAGCATAAACAGGAGTACATCACAAGTCAGGCGGACATGCAAATAGTGGTATGAAGAAGGCGCTAAAAGTGGATACTGGCATGGCAGAAATACCGGCATCGTGAACCACCCATAAACGGCCATGTGCAGTGATCTCAACTGCCACAGGTGCACACAATCAGCACAGGTGGATGCAATGTACACTGGGCCAGCATAAAAGGAGCACACCACACCCCTTCCCACACCCATTCACACACCAAAATGATTCCAATACTAGTTGCAATACTGGGGCTGGAGGACATGCTAGCATTCCTACACCAGCAACAACAACAACAGGCAGCACAGAGGAGACGCAGGAGGAGAAGGAGGGTGGGTCAGGCACAGCAGACCCCACCAGTGCAGGCAGTTGTACCACAGAGGCAGCCACCAATCCCTCGAATCAGAGCCAGTCCATTCAACCTAACCCCTGAGCAGATCCACATCCTGTACCGTCTGGACCGGGTCACCATCACCACCATTGTGGACATGATACATAACGACATCGTCAGCCTCATAGACATCCGTACCGCCATCCCCCCTCTACTTAAGGTGGTGTCTGTGCTCCACTTCCTGGCCACAGGAACCTACCAGCACACGGTAGGGCAGATGCATGTCACATCACAACCATTATTCTCACGCACGCTGAACCAAGTGCTCGATGCCCTCCTGAAGCACACAAGCGACCACATATCCCTACCACGCACTGCCCAGGAGATCTCCAACACCAAAGTTGGCTTCTATTTACTGGCAGGCATCCCAAGTTGCATTGGTGCCCTCGACTGCACCCATGTGGAATTGGTGGTCCCACATGCCATGGAGGTAGTGTACCGCAACCGTAAGCTATACCACTCCATCAACGTGCAAATGGTATGTGACTCAAACAAGATCATCACACATTGTTGTGCCCGATTTCCTGGATCAACCCATGATTCAATGGTTCTGTGGAACTCTACGATACCACGCTACATGGAGCGACATGCCAGACAACGTTCCTGGCTACTCGGTGAGTTGCATGGCAAGCACATGGCAGGGTGATGTGGGGAGATGATGGGGGGAGAGATGCATACTTCACCTGGCTGAGATTGGGGGGGAGAGATGCATACTTCACCTGGCTGAGATTGGGGGGGGGAGAGATGCATACTTCACCTGGCTGAGATTAGTTGAGAGAATGAACAATGCCCATACTGCAATACACTGTGCCCCAAAGCAGGCCAGACTGAACCTAACACCTGAATCCAATATGCAAGACGTAAGCGGCACAACAATGACAACAAGCCAGTACTGCAACCATACCATATCAATGCACATGTACACTGCACATAATCAGACCGTAGCCTCTGCAACACAATGCAGCGACATATACTGTTAGTATGGCCAATGCAAATGACCGATGAACAGCATCACAACGGACATGCCTCCATGAGTGTGTACAACGGAATCACATGAGGCCAATATACAGAATTTAATTCGTACACCACCACAGAAGTGCAGCATGACAGCATGGGGACATCAAGTGTGGAATGGGAGATCACCAAGAGTCTAGTTCCAACGGTGACAGGACCAAAGGATGTGATTAACTACACATCACCTAGATCATGGCGACAACTGCCGTAGGCAAGCACAGTGCATGAACACTCGCAAGGAATAGGACACCCCTGCATCAACTAGACGATGCTACGCACACCTGTGGATCATGTGACCACACACATTGCAGTTACTTTGATTACCTCTATTCATGTATGGATATGTTGATGTGATCAAGAAATAAATGCAGGCTTGTGTGTGATAGGTACAGGTTCAATTTGATGAAATCACTTACACATAACTATTGTTGCACCCATGCAGGTGATGCTGGCTATCCCTTGAAGAGGTGGCTCCTTACCCCTGTCCGGAACCCGCTGAACAGTCCTGAAGAGGACTACAATCATGCACATACGCATACCCATTTTTGATCGAGCAGACATTTGGCCTTTTGAAGGCACTTTTTCGCTGCCTCAGCAGGTCAGGTGGAGCACTCCTGTACAGGCATGAGAAGGTGTCCAAGATACTCATGGCATGTGTCATGCTGTACAATATGTGCATCAGACGGAACGTGTCTCTGCCCCCTGACATTGAACTGCAACCGCCTGGTGAGGATAAGGAGGAGGGAGAAGATGGGGCTGCACATCAGGCAGGTGGCGATGCACAGGAGGGATGTGTTGTGCGCCAGCATCTGATAGACCAATATTTCTAATACACATGGATGAAGAGGGTGCAACAGATGTGGGACTCAGGGCACTGGGTGTTGGGGGTCATGAACGCTGTGCACTGTTCACCAATAAAGCACACATACAAATAATCAATGTCCACTCATGTGATTGTACTTGACACAATGGCTGTATTAACCATTAGGTGATTAGGAAGTGCATGAACCCTCCACCCCAAACACCATCTCCCCTCTCCCCCCACAACTACCCCAAACACCATCTCGCCCTCCCCCCACAACTACCCCAAACACCATCTCCCCCCTCCTCCCACAACTACCCCAAACACCATCTCCTCCCTCCCCCACAACTCCCTCAAAGATGGAGTGCACGTCAGTGCAGCATTAGTGTTCAAGAGTCACCAACAACAGGCTTCCCCTATTTCCCACGTCCTCGACCAGCATTGGGTGTTTGCAAGTCTGGCCGATGCAAGGACTGCACGGACCTGCGCAGGGGGCTGTCTGCCTGGAGCTGGCAGAGGAGGAGGTGCTTGGTTGCTCCAGTCCCTGTGCGGGACGCTGGCTCTCCATTGCATCCACGATGCGGCTGAGGACCTGCCTCACAGCTGCCAACTCATCGCAAATGCGAGTTGTACTGGCTTCTATTGCGAGTTTTATGCCCTGGGCATATTCCCGATACTCCTCCCACACAAGGTCACCCTCGCTCACGTGCTGGCCAACCAGCGCAGTGAGCTCCTCCTGGCGCTGTTGGATGAGGCTGATTCCCTGGTCTCTGCCCCTGCCTTTGGTTGACCTTCGCGCAGCTTGCGGCATGTGTCCGCCATCAGGTAAGCTGTCCCTGGGACTCCATCTCCCTGCCAGTGACTCACCACCAGACAGCTCATGGCTGCTGGCATTGGGTGTGGGGCATGGGCTGTGGTGGGCTGACAGCTGCAGGCTGGGTGTGCGGTGTCCTACGGGTGCTTGGCATGGTTCATCTACATCAGACAGGAGTGCCGTGGCAACTGCTTCTCCAACCGAGCTGTTGGCAGCGGACAGTGAGCCTTCTGCCACTGGCTCCTGTGTGGTGGGAGTGGCTGGTGTGGGTGCCATTACATTTTGGTCACCCTTTCACGCCTTGGTGACGTATTGACATGGATGGCTTTGGGCCTCTGCGAAGGTCTAGGTTTGCCAGTGCCCCTTGATGTGCTAGGCCTGGTGCCTCCTTCCATGCCCCTGGTCTTCTTCATCAGTGTTGGGGCCTGCGTTGTGGAGTCCTGGTCCACACTGTCAGATTGTGAGCCTGTGGGGGACCAAGAGAGGGACAGCATCGGTGATGGTTCAACGTGCATCATGCATATGTTGTTATTGCTGCAGTTCTGTGCATTTGGACTTTGCGTTGTGACATACAGGTTGCTTGCCATATGGGTGTCTCATTCAGGCATACGTCTGGGTGACACATGTATGAGGTGCTGCATGCATGGGGATGTGATGGGGATGTGCACAGCATATGGGCAGGGTTGTGTACATGTGTGTGTGATGCCCCATGCATTGTCTGATTTCAGTGTCACATTTGGGGGACAATGTCATACTTTGCATTGCAGTGTTTTGTATGGACACTCACCTCCATCTGCTGATGACGGCACACCACACTCCATTTCCCCCATCCCCTCGATTGTCTCTATGCCAATAGTGCTGGCACATGTCTCCTCCCAGTGTGTCATCTTGATCAGGGAGCCTCCTCCGCCACCTGTCCCCATGCCCTGGCTACTATTGGCTGCAAGTATGCTCCAGACATGGAGGCGCAGGTCATCCCAGCGCTTGCGCATGTCCTTTACATTTCGGGGGTGGAGCCCACCGCACTGACTTTTCGTGCCACCTCCTCCCAGATCTTCTTCCTTATCTAGGCGGGAAGCTGCATGTCTTGCGCAAACACAACCTCCGCATTTGCAGCTAGTGTGTCGGCAAGCATAGTTAGTTCCTCAATTGAGAAACGTTCCTTGCGCTGGCGCGCAGCACCTTGCTTCAGGGCCTTGGGCATTCTGATGTGGTGTTGGATGAAGTTGGGGCTACTGTAGTGGTGATGCAGGTCCTGGGGGATGAGGTTGGCAATGGATTGTGTTTTTAAAGATGGCCGCCATGCTCTTTCTCATTCCTGTGCGATGACGCTACTTCCGGTTCCGCTTATTAATGGTCACTGCTAATAGCGGTCACTGCTATTAGCGTTCACCGCTTTTAGCGGTGACCGCTAATACCAGATCCATAGATGGTGTAGTGCTATCGGCGCTTTCCTTGCTGCCGCTAAGGGCGATTTTGGGGTCCTTACCAGCATGGCGCAAAGCTTGTGCCCGCGAACTCATAATGGCACGCAATTAGTGGGCTGGTTACTACATGGACACGTTAATTGCTCCATGCCGGTAAGGACCGTTACTTATCTCCTACCTCGTAATGAGGCCCAATGACTTCTATACTGTAGGAGTGCAAGGGTGAGTGGTAGTAAAACCACTTGCTCTGTCGTAACACTTCTACGGACCAACTGTGATCCCAATGAGAAAGGTAAAACACAGTTAAGAGAAATACCTCCTTCACCTTTTGTGGTAACGTGGGCTGAGTGAAGGTTATACTTCAAGAGCAGTGTGAATGTGATTCAGTAGCAACATAAACAGCAAAGTAACATAGTTCAAAATAAAGGGAATTTGCAATCAAGGATCTATATATATATATATATATATATATATATATATATATATATATATATATATTCAATCAAAAAACTCTGTTAAGGGGACGTTAGCGATGTCATCAATCATATTTGTGATGTCATCTTTAATGTCATGGGTGTTATTCTTAGCAGTGCGCGATGGTGGCGCGTGTTATGGTTGCTTAGCTATAATCTCCAAAAAACAAAGTGTCTCCACTTTGTTAGGAAAGGCGCTTCTCAGTTAGCCCCAATCTAGGTTGCTGTGTCTAAGTTCAAATGCTCATGGTATCAAAAATACTAATTCAATGGGTTTAGACAGAAAATGTTTAACGCACATTTCTGTAATGTTAAATAATAAAAATCTTCTTAATAAGTAACACATAGAGCATCCATCCAAAATTGCCCATAATACTCAGGTGTCAGTGCCAATGCATTTCGGTAAAAAACCTTCATCAGGGCAGTATTACAGCACAACCTGAAATTTCATGTCTTAATTGAGTCACCAAGATCACAACGTACATTCAAATACATGTACAATATATGAAAACACATACCCATTAGTGAGACACAGCCGTTTGGGAAATTGTAGAAGAGAAAAAAGCAATTCAATTAGTGTTCTGTAGTATTAACTATTACGTGAGTAATTTTACGAGCTAGCAAGCTCTGCATACCTTAATTCAGTCAAAGAACGCCTGGATAGCCTCGTCATGTACGAGTAAAGTGTGAAAATCTGTAATAGATCGTAGTTATAGATTAAAAGGGAATCTCCTACACCGAGTATAACTAACATTCCAATTTAAAGTTATTTGGGAGTATCTAAACTTACCCGGCGACTTGCAGAACGTTATAACCGCGAGTAGAGCGTTCAGCGCGCTCGCGGTGGGACTCGTTGTGTATTTAAGGGTAACCATGGAGACGGTACGATGCTCGTGGTCGCGGGGGAGCACGTACGCCTCGCGCCCCACCCCCGGCGTTAGCCATGGGGGCGGGGATGTCTCCATGGTAACATGCCTTGGAACTGTTACTACGAAAACCAATACTGCACTAGTTTAACATTAGGTGTTCTTGCTCTAGAATAAATGTCGTCGTTTAGAGATACAAATTCCATTACATAGTAATGCATACATGCCCTTTTTACAAATCTGGCGGATAGGTAACTGAAGTCGAAAACCTCTATAACTCCCTCAGTTTTTATGATAGAAATTTCAACTCCTACTTGTACCTAACATCCTTACCTATCCATAGAACCTTGCATTGTTTATACAGAATATCGCTTAAAGAAAAGTTTGCCGCGATTTTACATTCTGAGACATTTTACAAGTGTGAAATAGCTTTAATGTATTTCCCACTTGGACTTTGAGATTTCAAAAGTGTTCTTCTGACTAAATCATTGCTTTTGACTGTTTGCAACTGTTCAAAGCAGCTCCCGTAGGAATTTATAACAAATTAAGTATGTTTGACCACATTTGGTGTTTTTGCTCAGTCAATTCCAAAAACAATTTCAAAGGCATCTGACAGCTGAAAAGTCAATTCCGTCTTTCTCTTGTGTTTGAAGGGGGAAGGTGGGACTGATATTCTGCAGGGGGAACCTCTAACCATAGTGCCATCTGTCCAAACCAACACAAAAGTATTCTGTTCTGTGCTGCATGTATTTGTGTGCTCATTACTTGATTCCTAGTGTATTCAAGATATCATCCAGTGTTCCATCATCCCATTGGTGATTGTTGTTTACCTATTAAAATATATTGTGATTAAATTCTAAATACATAAATACATATTTACCTTTGCAAACAAGCCTGATTCCTGGTTCAGTGTGACTGGGGGGGGTCTCAGGAGAAGGGTGTGATACGAGTGATAAATCATTCAGAATATTGAACTTATAGATACAAATAAATAAGGGTTTCAATTGTGCCTGCGGCATCCCGGTGTAGGAAGAGGAATTCTTTTCCCAGATGGCCACCATTGAAAGGGGATGCCGGGTTCCATATAGGGCCCCTCTTCGTTTTCCATGGCAACCTGCAGAAGGCAAAAAGAAAACTCTATGACCATATTACAACAAGCACATTTTTCTTCCTTTTTAAATCTATCCCAATTTCAAATAACTTTACCACAAAGCCAGTCCCAGGAGGTCATGGCCACTTTAACCCCATGTTTTGTCCATCATGGTCATAGCCAGTAGCCAGATTGTCCGGATCATTACCTTATTCCATGACCCAGACAATCTGGCCACTGCACATGGCCACAGGCTACACCTCAGTCACCAAAGGTATATCACTATTCTTTGCACCTACATTATGACATTTGTCAAAAAGTAAAACACGGGCACATTTGCAAAACCATGCTTTCAGGTCCTTGTCAATGCTCCTTACACATGTTTGCAGTAAATCCACCCATGTTTTATTTTTTCAAAAGTGTAAAATGATGCCCATACAATCGTCATATAACCTAGCCCCCACTTGACAAAATCCATTCAGACTTTACGAAAACATTTATATCTGGAACTATAATCTTTTTTGCAAACCTTTGTGTAGATTTGTCAAATGGCACCACATTTATAAGCCTTTACAATATTGTGGGACCCCCCTCTAATTCTGCTCCCTCTTGACAAAATCCCACCAAACTTCGCAAAAACATTTATATCTAAACCGCTGGACGGATTTTCACCAAATTTGAGGTAGGAGTGGCTGCTTTTGTTAATTTGGTGTAAATCCATTGAGTAGTTTATTTTTAAATGACCAAAAAGTAGGTCTAAATAAATTTGTGATATCTATATCCGCTCCGCGGATACACATCCCTGTTTGCTCAGAGGACAAAACACTGATTGGTTAATCGGCTTGCGTCATGTCAGCAGACATGCAACGTGTTCGCTGATTGGATGTTGAAGAGCTGAAGTGCGTCACATTGTTTTGATGCGCCTGCCATCTTGAATCGGCGGACATCCGTGGACAGCGCGGCATTTAACAGAGGAAAAATACAATTTCAGGGAGTGTGTTGGTGTGTAGGAGTGCTTGGGGGCGTTGGGGGACTAAGAGATGGGTGAAATGCTGTATTTCTTTAGGTGGCAGGTGCCCCTGATGTGTTTGCGATGTCCACGGTCACTGCGGCTGTCCACAGACACACTAAATGCTGGGCGCAAACTACTAGCTATTTTACTTTAGTATGATGTTGGTTTTGGGGTGTTAGTAGAGCATTGATTGTAATTAATATCCCCTATAAGCAGCCCACATACCACAGTCAAATTGTTTGGTAGCATTGGTGTGTTATGCACCATAGACTCTAGGCCCTGGCCACAACCACTGCAGCCTAACACACCCACAGAATCAAACACCCATCAAGTATCCACACCCAAAAGTTTCAGTACTGTTTGATTTGTAGAGTTTGCATGTGAAGTTTTGACTAGGCCATGCAATTAAGGTTGTAGAGTTTGGAACAAGCACTGCAGTATAACATACCCATGGAAGTAAACATTTTGGATTTTGGTGTATGGTTAGATGTTTGCTTGAATGGTTGTGTTATGCAGCAGTATTTGTGAGTCGATTTATTATATACTTACTGTTTGACTTTTTGTGATTGGATATAGTTTTTTCATGACATGGGTAACCGGAGCAGATATTTTTTTTCAATCTCTGCTATAAAAGTAAAGATCATATTTTAGCGTAGGTAGTTCACAATGAGTTATTGCATTGCATAATAGACATTCTGCATATTCTTGACCCTCATATTTAGTACTTTAGAAGTACTATATTTCAAACCAGTGTACTGTGCAATTTGCTCAGTTTATGTGTTTGTTTATTAAATCATTGGGTCTGTGGGAAAACAAATCCATGCTGGATTAAACAAAAACCTTTTTTTGTTATGGTACAATTTATTTCTTTCATTGTTTTCAGTGTTTATTTCTCCTGTCTTGCTAATCTTCTATCTGTTGGCTTGTTGCAGATTTTTGGGGCAGTTTGATACTTGTTGGTGTATTCTAATTGTTTACTTATAGTTTCGTGCTAATCTTCTATCTGTTGATTTGTTGCAGATTTCTGGGGCAGTTTGATACTTGTTGGTGTATTCTAATTGTTTATTTATAGTTTTATGCTATTCTTCTAACTGTTGGCTTGTTGCAGATTTTTTGGGGCAGTTAGTTACCTGTTGGCGTACTCTAACTGTTTATTTCTTGTTATAATTTAGTGGTATTGATTTAATTGTTTGCTTGTTGCTGATTTTTGGGGCAGTTAGATACCTGTTGGCATATTCTAACTGTTTATAGTTTTGTAATTGAAGTTTTGTTAATGTTTATGCACAGATCAGTTATTCAATTTTGGTTTTAAGAATATTGAATAAGCATTTACAAGATTTGCTAGTAATCTTTGTTTTAGAGTAATGGTAGTATCATTACATTCAAACCATCCACATTTCTTTTTTATATATGCAGTATAGTGACCTGCATTGGTTGTGGCTCCTGCGTGGTAGATTATACCTATTGTTGTGAAGGTTTTCTTACCAAGTGATACTTGACCATGTGTGAATCCAGTCAGCTTGCAGTTGTTTTTGGTACCATCTGCATTGTAATGTAAAAGCATTACTATGTGTCTGTATATGTAAGGTGGAGTGATTATCTGAATTGCAGGTAGTACATAATCTTCCATGGTTTGCATTTTGTACAAGTTGCTGATATGGAATGGATTCACAGTTAGGTATGGATACATACACGGAGTGTTTATTAGGGATTTGTTCCTGTGCCACATGGCTGCAGAGAGTGCATGTATGTTTCCACATGTCTAAAATCTGCAAGATTTCATTTATAGGTATGTTTTTGTTTTCCAGTACTTGTAGTAAGTACATTAGACATTCTTGTGGATCTTCTTGTGAGTATATAGTGAACAGTAGTCTAATTCTTGCCTTATTCCAGATACACTGTAGGTGTTGTCAGGATTGTTGGTTGCATTTCTATGAAGGACTAACATTTGCAAAGACAATTTTTCTGTATTGTGTAAGTAAATGTTGTCAATAATTGGTGGCAATTGGAATAGAATATTTATTGCTACATTTGCATAGCAATTTACACCAGTTGCATTTCAAAATTTGAATGGACCTGACAGTTCAGTGTCCAAGTCATTTGTTCGGAGTGTGTGTTGCTTCTTTGAAGAAGTAAATGAGTTACTTTGAGCAGTAGATTCTTCTTTGGTTGTGGTACTTGATAAAGTATTAGCTTCTTTTAATTTATTTGGAGGAATTGCAGTGAGATCCTGTTTGAAATAGTTTTCTTTTACAATGTTTTGCTTTTTGCGGAACAGGATAGGTTTTTAGATGGGGGGTGTACAGTGAACGTAGTCTATTGTATTCTAGAATGCAAGGAATATCAGCATTTACTTTATTTGCATCAAAGTTGATTAGAAATTGTCCGTCAAGTGTACATAAGCATGATAGTGCTACATAGCTCATGACTTCTTTATAGACTGTGCTCCCAATATCTATCAATGCTTTATCTAAGGTAAGACCTTGTCATTTGCGAATGGTGACTGTGTATGCTAGAGTTAGAGAAAATTGTTCTGCGTACATACATGTCTATGAAAAGAAGAAAGCGGGATGTTGGGCGTCCTATCTTTTTAACTTCTGATAGTTTGTCAAAGAGAATATTGACAAACTGAATGTTGTTGTCCCGTGGGTATATTTGAAAGCCAACAACTGTACCAAGTGCTCCATTAACTAGTCCTTGCTCCACGTCAAGGTTACGTTTAAGCATTAATCTACAGTTTAAAGAAAATTTCAATATTTTCTCTAAACCAGCTGTGTTGGAGCTAGAGTTTTCTAAGATATTTAGTCTTGTTGTGGTTTGTTGACACATGGGTAGTGTCATACCATGTACGTCCAGTTTTTCTGTGGAGCAAATTTCAATTATTGGTTGCATTTCTTTTTTCAACATTGTTTCATTGAATTTTGAACAGCTTGCAAGAGTTGGCATCAAGGACATACAATTGACATGTTTGTGTGCTAATTGTTCCATGACATCAGTAGCACATTAGTTATGGCCATAGAGTGCATGGATGTGCCTGGTTTTTAATATTGATTGTGCTTCTTGAGATATTACACCAACTCTAATACTTTTTAAAATGTTGGCGTATATGAGGTCTGCAGACTGGCGCATGTTTTTAGTTAATTCTCTGTATTGGAAATGTTGCCAAAGGTTGACATTTCCTATGCTGCCAATAGTTTTACGGCACAGTTTGTGTCCTAAGGTTTCAAAAATAGGTTCACCTTTAACTGGTGTTAATTGAAGAAGATCTCCAAAAACGATAATGTGTTTTCCTCCAAAGAGCTCTTTGTAGTCTGTTTTGAGTACCTCTTGTAATCTGAGGTGAATCAAAGCCAACCTTAGGTTGGAGACCATGCTCACGTCATCCGTTAGTAGCATTTTCATTTGTTTCAAAACTCTGCGTAGTGCCATTGCAGTTTCTGTAGAAAGTCTGTAATAATCTAATTTGTTTTGGTATTTTCCTGGAAGGAGTAGTAATTGGTGTAAAGTGACACTGCCTGTGTTGTAGGCAGCTAAACCTGTTTTTCTACTATCTCTTCTTCTTTTCTATATGGTTTAAAAAGTTGTAACAGGGACATGTAATATAGTTCTTTATGTTGAGGAGTTTTTAATGACAATTTGATATGATTAATTAAGCTTTGTTTGGTAAGTTTCACTAAGCTGCCTTCACAATCTGTCACTCTATATCTACCTTTTTTTCATCGGGTTTTATATTATTTTTGTATGTGAAGTTTTGGGTTATGTGGTATAGACACATGGATTCCAAAATGGTACTCCTGCTCGGGTAGTATGTGTCTAGTAAATTGTTTTTCAAAAGTCTTGGCTGTTGGGATCATTTTTGGCTATTCCTTCTATATCGTCGTATGATTTACTCTTTTTCTAGATTTAGCAGGACCAAGACTTAGCCATACCATGTTTCAGATTTTCCATACAAGGCAATGCCGGTTAAACGGTCTGCAGCTTCATAGTAGCCACATTCTCTATGAGAGAGCATCTTTATGCCTAAGCTGTACAATTTCTGTGACAGTGTTTTGTCAGATGATAAGTCATCCCAGAGGTCTTGAAGCTCTGTTTTTTCTGCTTTGGTTAAGTAGGCTGTGACATATGGTGCAACTGCAGTGGAATTGTCTGCAATGTACTGTACATCTATGATTGCATTCCATAAGAGGGCAATGATTGCATTATAATCATTGATATATTTGTCTTCTTCTGTCCTTTTTATGTAATATGTGTTCTTAGGTGATATACCTTTGACACTATGGCCCTCATTACGACCCAGGCGTTGGACCATGGTGCTAATAGCACCATGGTCCATGCCGGTAGCATACCGACTCTGCCATGGCGGAATGGGGAATTACCGCCCCATTCCGAGGTTGGCGGGGCGGTAATTCCCCATGCCACCATGGCCCTTCCCCATTCCCATTTTTGCCCCATAGGGCTCAATGGGACCGGGTAAGGCGATAATTACGGCACCATAAATTACGGTGCCATAATTTGCTCCTAGGTCCCTTTGCGGGATGGTTTTTTAACGCCTGCTAAAAGCAGGCGTTAAAGTGCCACCCGCAAAGGGACCTCGTAATCAGGTGTTAAGGGTTTAACGGCGCCGCCACCTTTTACGGCGCCGTTAACCCCTTAACGCCTGGATTGTAATGAGGGCCTATGTCTAAAGTTGTTTACTTGACCTGTTGTTGTAACTGGTCTAGGGAAACCAAAGCAGCATTTGTTGTAGTATTTCCCTTTGTTTTTATATTTGCGACAACAATATTTCCCACATTTGTATCTTTGAAATTGTAAAATGTGTGCATGAAGGTCACTATGGGCCTCATTACGACCCAGGCGGAGGACCATGGTGCTATTAGCACCATGGTCCATGCCGGTGTCCGCCATGGCGGAATGCGGAATTACCACCCCACTCTGAGGTTGGCGGGGTGGTAATTCCCCATGCCGCCATGGCCGTTCCCCATTCCAATTTTTGCCCCATAGGGCTCAATGGGAATGGGGAAGGCGCTAAGTATGGTGCTGCAAATTGCGGCACCGTACTTAGCACCAAGGTCCCTTTGCGGGTCCCTACTTTAACGGCTGGTAAAACCAGCCGTTAAGGTCAGGTCCCACAAAGGGACCTCGTAATTAGGCGCTAATAGGTTAACGGCGCCGCAGCCTTTTACGGCGCTGTCAACCCATTAGCACATGGGTCGTAATTGTTTGTAATGGAATTTCACAAGTGACATATTTTTCAATAAACTGTAAAACAGTGGCATCACTGTCTTGACCAAATTTAGGAGCATCCTTAATCCATAAAAACATGTGGATATGTGGTGCTCCTCTGGCCTGGTATTCTTTTCTCCAAAAGAAGTGTTGCATTTCTCCGAGGGGAGGAACAGTTTTATTACAAATACAGTGTAGCATAGCAATGAAGCGAGGATGGAAATATCTTGAAACATTAACAGGATCTAGAGAGCAGAGTTCTCTGGGTGTTAGTACATCTATACTTGTTTTGTTTTTGTTTGCTATGCATAGTAAATCATCTAAATCTTCCCATGCATATTCTGCCCAACTTAATGTAACAAACCAAGTGGGTGGGCCTAGATTTCTTATACAGTGTACATCTCTGTGACGTCGGAACCAGTATTATTTTGTACCACGCATGTTTGCTAAACGATTTGTAATGCTTGACTGTAGAACCTCATCTTTTTCTTGCACTTTTTCTAGTAATTGCGTAGCTGACATATTTTGAACATGGGTACCTGATTTCAATGTGTGTGCAACTCCGTAACATAGAGTTGCTAGTTCATTTTCAAAGACAAGGTGGAATATGTATTCCACATTTTGTCTAAATCTGGGATCTTCCGAATACATTCATAAAGAGCAGTATTCTGATGCTGTTATTTGTGTGGGTCTATCATCGTATCTTCCTCCTTTCCCAGTAGGAAAGAGTAGGTAGAGGAAAGGCCCGTGTTTCTATACTTGTATCTCATATGCTGATTGGAGATCCATTGGCTTGTCGCATTTTGTACGTTTCCAGTGCATCATCTATGGTGCCTTTAGAGTGTAATGGATGAATTGTATAAAGGTCTAAATTATTGGATACTGTAGCAGGATCTAGAAGTTGAAATTGACCAGTTTCTGGTAACTCTTGAATTATTTCAATGGTTTCTCTCAGGGTTTCTTCAATATTAATTTCTTTGTAGTATTCATTATTGTCTTTTAGATATTGCAAGGCTTGTCTAACTTTGTGCAAAACAAGGGGGGTCTGGGAAACTCTCTACCAGCACGAACACAGCCCATTGACTTGTTCTTGGGTAGATGGCTCCTGCGAGAGTCTCAACCAAGTCTTTAGCTCACTGTTCTTTTCACAGAGAAGAAATTTCCCCGCATATCAGTCTTTGTCCTGCCCAGGGGCAGTCCAGCACCGAAATGCTAGGCAATTCTCCTCTGAACAAGAGTACCACAGCAACTCCATACACGTTTTTCAGCCTTGTTGGGCATCATCAGTGAGGTGAAGCTGCGCCTCTCTAAGAACAGTGAGCAAGGGGTCCACGTCTGGATCGCCCTAGTAACTTAGGGTTAGACCCAAAGTTAACTTATGCAAAATGAGGGGGGTCTAGGAAACTCTCTACCAGCACGAACACAGCCCATTGACTTGTTCTTGGGTGGATGGCCCCTGGGAGAGTCTCAACCAAGTCTTTAGCTCACTGTTCTTTTCACAGAGAAGAAATTTCCCCGCATATCAGTCTTTGTCCTGCCCAGGGGCAGTCCAGCACCGAAATGCTAGGCAATTCTCCTCTGAACAAGAGTACCACAGCAACCCTATGCACGTGTTTCAGCCTTGTTGGGCATCATCAGTGAGGTGAAGCTGCGCCTCTCTAAGAACAGTGAGCAAGGGGTCCACATCTGGATCGCCCTAGTAACTTAGGGTTAGACCCAAAGTTAATTTATGCAAAACGAGGGGGGTCTAGGAAACTCTCTACCAGCACGAACACAGCCCATTGACTTGTTCTTGGGTGGATGGCCCCTGGGAGAGTGTCAACCAAGTCTTTAGCTCACTGTTCTTTTCACAGAGAAGAAATTTCCCCGCATGTCAGTCTTTGTCTTGCCCAGGGGCAGTCCAGCACCGAAATGCTAGGTAATTCTCCTCTGAACAAGAGTACCACAGCAACCCCATACATGTGTTTCAGCCTTGTTGGGCATCATCAGTGAGGTGAAGCTGCACGTTTCTAAGAACAGTGAGCAAGGGGTCCACGTCTGGATCACCCTAGTAACTTAGGGTTAGACCCAAAGTTAATTTATGCCAAACAATGGGGGAGTCTGGGAAACTCTCTACCAGCACGAACACAGCCCATTGACTTGTCCTTGGGTGGATGGCCCCTGGAAGAGTCTCAACCAAGTCTTTAGCTCACTGTTCTTTTCACAAAGAAGAAATGTCCCCACATATCAGTCTTTGTCCTGCCCAGGGGCAGTCCAGCACCGAAATGCTAGGCAATTCTCCTCTGAACAAGAGTACCACAGCAACCCCATACACGTGTTTCTGCCTTGTTGGGCATTATCAGTGAGGTGACACTGCGCCTCTCTAAGAAAAGTGAGCAAGGGGTCCACATCTGGGTCGCCCTAGTAACTTAGGGTTAGACTCAAAGTTAATTTATGCAAAACAAGGGGTGTCTGGGAAACTCTCTACCAGCACGAACACAGCCCATTGACTTGTTCTTGGGTGGATGGCCCCTGGGAGAGTCTCAACCAAGTCTTTAGCTCACTGTTCTTTTCACAGAGAAGAAATGTCTCCGCATATCAGTCTTTGTCCTGCCCAGAGGCAGTCCAGCACTGAAATGCTAGGCAATTCTCCTCTGAACAAGAGTACCACAGCAACCCCATACACGTGTTTCAGCCTTGTTGGGCATCATCAGTGAGGTGAAGCTGTGCCTCTCTAAGAGCAGTGAGCAAGGGGTCCACGTCTGGATCGCCCTAGTAACTTAGGGTTAGAACCATAGTTAATTTATGCAAAACAAGGGGGGTCTGGGAAACTCTCTACCAGCATGAACACAGCCCATTAACTTGTTCTTGGGTGGATGACCCCTGGGAGAGTCTCAACCAAGTCTTTGGGCCTCATTACACAGTAGGTGGTAGCCATGGCGCTATTCGCGCCATGGCTTCCCCCTACTGCCGTTGGAGTCCGGTTAGGCGGTATGGGGACTTACCGGGGCATTCAGACCCTTGAGGACCCGATAAGTCCCCCTGCCAATTGCCATTCCCCATTCCCATTTCAGCCCCCATAGGGCTCAATGGGAATGGGGAAAGAGCTAATAACGGTACCGCTATTAGCGGTACCGTTATTTGCTCTGAAGTCCCTCAGCGGGTCCCTTCCTTAAACGTGTGGTCTGACCACACGTTAAGGACAAACCCGCTGAGGGACCTTGTAGTAGGGCTGTAGGGGATTGCCAGCACCGGTGCTCTTACCGGTGCCGGTAATCCCCTACCGCCTACCGTGTAATGAGGCCCTTTTTCTAACTTTATGTAAGTCCACGAGTTGTTACCAATTATTTTTGTCTTTTGTAGGTACGCCATTTACTAAAACAATTAAATATTGATCTATTGGACGTTGCAATCCCAGAGTGTGTACATTTTCTTTCTGATCTAATGATAAATAAACTAATTTGCCACAAATGCCTTTCACTAATTCAGAGGGAGGTAATTTTGCTGTTTTTGGTTGAAGGCGTATTATTGCTTGAAATGGGTGCACTGTTTGAATTGTGATTCTCTCATATAAATTGAGTTGTTGTAGGGGTTTTGTTAGTGGGAATAATTCCAAGTTATTTGTGATGGCACGTGAAGGAGTTTGGTTGTTGTGAAGTTTTGCAGTGCTGTAACTGCAAAGTATTAAGGGATCAGTAATTTCATATTTGTATTCTGCTGTAAGGTAGAGAGCTAATTCAAACCATTTAGAATCTTGATTGTCTTCTATTTTGTACGTTATGTCTACAGTTTTTGTGCTACTTGTATAAAAAGTTCTGCGGCAACACACACCCACATGGTTTGGTACTTCAGCGGATGTACTTTTAAATGTTAGTATTTCTTTTTTGTATGTGTGTAGTAGAAGGTTGGCATCTGTACAGCTGTTGCTCATCTGTTGTAAAGCTATTGCATTTTGTAAGTTGCTTTCACTTCCAAAATATTTTCTCTGGATATGCTCTATTTCTTCCAGTAGTTGTTTGGCTGTACCATGTAGAAGATTGTTATTTAAATCAGCTTGTGCTAAAGCAGGACGTTTAGCATAGTACAGTTTATGGACCAGATTTCTTATAGTTGAATGATGTGTTGATATCATTTTGATTTGATGGAAGGTGCTTTTGCAAATAGGTCCTGAAATGCAGGCTAATGAATGTCCTTGTAGTCCTCTGTATTTGTGCACTGGACAGGCATCCAATTTTGTAGAAGTTTCACTTTGAATTTGTCTTTGCTTTTTACATACTGATAGAGGAACTGGCGTAAAGATTTGAAAGATTTTTTGGCAATGGTACACATGGACATGCATGGCCATTTGTATACTGGACGTTTTGGTTCAGTGGAATGAAGAGGTGATACTGAGTTTTCTGGGGATATTTCTGTGAGAAGCATTTCTTGTTCCATTATGGTATTATTAAGTCTTTCATACCCTTGTCCACTACTATGTAAGGCAATTAGCTTTGTTTGCTTTTATTTGTATGTTTCTTCATTAAAGTATGGTTCTGTGCTTGTGGTGTGACTCCATTCACCTCCGTAGGTTATTTAAGAAGTTATATTTGTTGACATTCCGTTTATTGAAAAGTCTTTTTGTAGTTTAGTAGTTAGTTTTGTTAGTGGTTTCATTCTGTTTAAAACTCAAATAAATAACTTCCTTTTGAGAAGGATTGCACTGTCTATGAGAGCTTCTAGGATTAATTTTCTATGGGAGGTTTTAAGGGTTCTGCATGATTTCTATCCTGTTTTTATAAGGTTCTGAAGGACTCTCTGGTGGAAATATTTTTGTAAAATAATTTCTTTGGTATGGTTACTTGCCACTTCATCATGATTTATAGGTGCAGTGTTAGCAATAGTGGTAGCTGAATTCTTGTAAATCACTTCCTGTTTCTTTTTACATTTTGAAAGAGGAGGCAAAGTTTCTGTACTGGAAGCTTGTTTTGTTTCGCTTAATGACTGTTTTAGCTTTTTTGTTTGAACTTTTTGTACAAATTCTGCTAGAGATGGATGCTTATTTTTGACACTTTTATTTTGATTTGCTCTACTTCTGTGTCGCTTTCTACGGAGTTGCTTTTTGGTAGGCATTATTTGGGGTCTGTGGGTTGGGCTGTTGTACAATGTATGTGTGCTTTGTGCATGAGTGTCTGAGTATGATGGTAAGGATGTACGTGGAGGTGTGTGATTGTGCAATGGCTAGCTACAACAAGTTGGGAAGGCTATTCTTTTATTTGTGTGTTACTATACAGGGGTTCAGATGACAATACAAAGTATGCTAGGGGTGAATGGAAACCACTAAATCTAAATCTAATGGTATAGAGTTAAAACAGTTGTTTGTTCTGCAATACTAATATTCTAGTGTGTTTGAGTAACACTTAGAACATTATGGTAGTATTGTACTTACTTTTTTGTATGGAAGGAGTAGAGTTCTTCTCAGTTCTTGTTCGTACTTCACATGCTGTTGCTTTTCAGGAGAGTGGTCTTCACTGCAATTGTAAAAGAAAGAAGTCAGTAAATGTGTGTGTTTATAGCACTGTTATTAATTTAGACATTGATTGTTTTGTTTTTCTAGTAGTAGTATTTTTTGATAACTGAACATAGTGTGTACATGCAGTTTCTTTTGCCTATGTGAAGCCTGTATATTTTACTTAGAATCTTTTAGTTGAACATGCTTTACAAATGAGTATAATTGTAAGCGTATAAATCTCACTTGGCTTCTTAAGGCTGTGTTATTGGATGTTAGGAGATAGAAGAAATAATCATATACTTATTTTGCTATTTTTATAGGGTAAATGGCAGGAACTGTATAGAAAAGCATGGAATGTATGCATTTGTGAAGGTGTGGGAAATAAAGCAGAAGGATTTGATGTAGAGGCAGTGGTGTTGTTTCAGCTGGGAGCCTTTCTAATGATAGTGTCTATCTGTGTGCATGAATAAAGATGCATGTACTCATCCTGGCTGCGTGTAATTTTATAATATACTACAAAGTCTTTTTCTACAATTATACTGTTATTTCTCCCATCTTTTAATATGAAATTACACTTTTTTAGATAGCTGTGTGTCTAAACAACAATTTGGAGAGCAGACAGGTTTGCATGTGACAGTTGATGATAGCAGATGGGAGAAATTACAGTAAGTTCATTTTAAAGGTTATACAGGGTAAGTTGCAGATACCCTGATTATATGCATTTATACAAGAGCTGTAAATGTACTGTGCAGAAAATATGCATACCTGTAGTTTGTGTTCATGCATGTTGATATGCATGAAGCTGCAAGCAGAAATCTTGGAGGGTTGTACAGTAGTTTTTGTAGTAGATGCTTTCCAATGACATGAGACATGTACTCAGAGTGATCAACAGTACATCTGAAGTGCTGAACTATGATGATGGAGTTAGATGTAGAGTTCTTGGATGTGATTGGTGGATGGTTGTGTGACTGCTTAGCAGTAGCCAATGAGGGAATATTGCAGAGAGTGAAGTGGAAAGCGTAAAAAGGGCTGCCCAAGAGTTACGCGCTCCGCAGACACTGCAGCTGTCTGTGGACAGAGCGTACCACAAATGGGACTTCTGAACATATTTGGCATGGAAATAGGACTGTAGGGATTAGCCAATCAGGTGTTGAGGTTGTACTTTTTTGTTGAAAGAGGCTGTGTGTAGTGAAGATTGCAAAGGTGGAGAAAGTCAGGGTGTTGGTGGTTGGAGATATCTTTCTGCATGGTTTGGAGCAGTATGCTAAATACAGGAACGTGGCAAACAATTTTGATGTAAAAGAAGTGGAGGTGGTGTGGAGCACTGTGCCTGGGAATTGTACAGGTTTGTGAAGATATGGGCAGGGTGAACTTTCCCCATGTGGTAGTTTTGCACTGTGGTGCTTTGCATTTGGGCTATGTCAGTGCCCCTACTTTGTTGGCAGATTTGGTACAGATTTGGTACACTTGGTTAAAGCAGTAATTAAAGTCCTTCAAAATGCTGAGGTTATTTTTTCTGGTTTAGTACCCAGGGCAATATGGGACAATAGTTCTGTTTTCTGTCCTCAGCAAAATATTGCTAGATGTGCAATCAACCGAGGCATGTTTGCCTCCATGCTTAGAGCTGGTATGTTCTTTTGTAATAATGAGAACATTGATTCTGGTAATATTGTTTATTTTAAAAAAGATGGCATGTCTTTATCTTTTATGGGAAATGCCATGCTGTTTTGGAACATAAGGGTTGCTTTGGAGAAGCTAATGTGAAGATGTATGGAATAAAGTAAGAAATAAAAAACAAAAAAAATACAAAATAAAAGGTGTCTTCCAAGCATCTGCAAAAAAACAAAAAAAGGCTCTTTTCAGAGCCAACCACAAAGGGGAAATGGCACGCACTATTTCAATTTTCATTCCCCACGTTCAGATTTTTCGATTTGTCTGCAGACAGCGCATATTACATACGGGGATCTTGGTGTTGAGAAGCATGCAAATGAGACTGAGCTGAGCAAGGGATTGGTCAATATGGTTTACTGGGTGTGATGTGTAAGGAGAGAGTTTGTCAGAAAGAATTTTCCTGAGAGGAGAGCAGATAGATATGGCTGTGTGCTTCAAAAAGCAGATTATCTGGATTTTGTGAGACTCATGGATAAATTGGATGGAGGTTCATGCAGATCGCTGTGGAGTGGCTGCACATCTTGGATTCCCTCATGTGGAAGTGCACTGGCATTGAGTGCATGGAATGAAGTGACTAGATTTGGTACCTCTTTGTGCTACTTTGGTGACACAGCGTCATCCAGACATTATTATTGTTCATTGTGGATGGAACAGTTTAGGACATATGTCTCGAATGTCTTTGCAATTTGCAATGAAAGAAGGACTTGAGAAGGTCATGGACATGTTTCCAAATTCCCAAGTAATTTTTTCCCGTATTGTGCAGAGACAAATGTGGCTGCGTTCTTCTTCATTTGGTGACCAAATGAAGAAAGCGAGGCACAATGTCAATAAGGCTGTTTGTGCCTTTTTGAGAGATGTTGGCATGTTCTCTTTTCACAATGAAAATATTATGTTTCGTAGCACATACATTTTTCGCAGAGATGGAGTACATCTTACTTATGCTGGCAATCAGATTTTTCTGTGAAATATACAAAATGCATTGCGACCTTTTTTGGAATTACAGTAATCTATGTTGACCATTTGAAGTTTTTAAAACACAAAAAAAACCACCAAAAGGCTCTTTTCAGAGCCATCACTTTCTCCCAGAGAAAAGTGCAATAGTTCTAATAGGGCAGCCTCTCAAAAAATGTAATGTTGCAGACTGTCCGTGGTCTTCTTAAAAAAATGCACATGGCCCTGCACTATTTATTTGTCACTTCTATTTTTAAACTGTGAAAGGTGGATCTGAAAAGAGCCTTTTTTTTGTTTAGTTTTTGTTTTTTATATATTTTTGTTTTTTTTTTAAATATGACACAAGGAAAGGAGGGGAAAGGAGGGTAAGGAAGGGACACCAACCACGGGGATAAGAAAGGGCAGGTGGAGTGTACGGTGGGCCTTATTCAGGTAGGTAGCAGACCTTCTCATGCTCCTTGACCGCAGTCTCGAAGCCCTCCGAAAGTTCTCCCTCCTGCAGACTACTGCGTCGCAGTACATGCACAATATTGTGACCCTCGAAAGATAAGGGTCAACAGAATCATGAATGGCCTGCGAGGCAGCTGGAGGGCTGCGCTGTCCCACAGGAGTGTTTCTTGTGGTGGCAGGAGCGGAAACAGAGGATGCTGCAGGGGAACTCAACCTACTACGTTTATCGCAAGGTACAACTTTACAAATAGCCCCACCGTGGAACGACCGCAGGTTTTGCTTCATTGATGTAGTACCAAAGCTATACGAACCAGGCTTTCCATGACTCAGCACCATGCGGCACTGAGTGCAGATCACCTCATTCAAGCTTTTGACACTCCATCAAGAGTGGTAAATAACCGCCACACCCAAGACTCACAGTGAGTGCTGGTAGTGGGGACTTCCACTACCTCATCCTCTTCATCCTCTTCATCCCTCTCCCCTGCATCCTCATGCCTGTTCCCCTCTGCGGGCCCTTAGGGAGGTGGTGGTGGTGGAGGTGGAGGGGGTGAGGGTGGTGATGAAGCTGAAGCAGCCATAATTGCCATCTGGTAACAGCAGGCAGATGTCACCAGCAATGCAGGTCAGGAGCAATGCTCTGTCAGGTAGTCAGAAGCACAATGAGGATGAGCTCTGGGGTGTGGCCTTTTATAGGGGTGCAGGTGCGTGCTTTGCGGACACCCGCACTGTCTGCGGACACTTCGAACACCAAAAAAGGGCTCAACAAGTTCCAAAAAGTATGTAGATAGCCAGGGACATTTTCTGGAACATGTGAAATTGTGCACTTTTACTGTAAAATAGCTTGACTTGCCCAAAAAAAGCACTTTTTAAATGTTTGGGGGCCTGGACAGTGTCCGCAAATAAGGACACACGCTCAGCGTGGGTGCGGTCACATGACGATGTCGTGGACACGTTTGCGAATGGGACGGCTGTCCATAGAACACCAAATGCACAGGGTCAGTTGTGCGCATGCGTGCGAGTGTTCTACGGACAGTGTCGAAGTCCCTGAATAAAATAAATGTGCATCATAACTTTGCAGACAGGCGGACGGGATAAGTGTTTTACAGACATGTTCATTCTGGTTGTGGACATTGCAAACAGGGGGATGTTCTTAGGACACCTTAATTTAAATAATTACGAACAGTAAGAACAGGTATAGCGTCCTTAGGACACCCCATTTTGGTTAATTACGGACATCCCAGGCATCGAGAACACCTTCATTTTGATTGCGGACATAACAAACATGTATAGTGTCCTTAGGACACCCATTTCGGTTAATTATGGACATCCCAGACATCAAGTATGTTCTAAGAATACCTCCATTTTGATTCCGGACAGTACGAACAGGTATAGTGTCCTTAGGACACCCATTTTGGTTAATTACAGACATCCCTGACATCGAGTGTGTTCTAAGAACACCTCCATTTTGATTCCGGATAGTACGAACAGTTATAGTGTCCTTAGGACACCCCCATCTTGGTTAATTGTGGACATCCCGGACACCCGCGCTGTCCGCGGACATCCCAACTGCCTTTTAAAAAAAATAAGACACAGAGGAATAAAGTAACAACACACATCATATGTTAATATTGTATACAAATATAAAATATATGAAAGAGAGGGGAAGCAGAAACTGAAACAAATACAGGGGAATTAGGGTTTTGGACATGATGGATCGTAGGGGATGAAGGGATGGAAGTCTCATAATAACGCTTTTCTTTTTGGGGAGGGTTTGGGGATACTTGATTGGGACAAGGAAAGGGTGAACAGGTACATGTGGGACACTGATATTTAATATTTTCTTTTATGTGGTCCTCCACAAAATGTTTTAAAAGAATGAAATGTTTCATTAACATGTCCATTTTTAGTTCCATTTTCTGCAGAGCATTTTCTAATGTCTCTCTTGGTATATTATTTTCACTGTTTGTATGGTCTGTTAAAAAAACAAATTGTTAAGTACACATAAAGTAATGGTTATTGTTTGGCTTATATAGATAAGTGTTGTGTCTACCATTAGTATCACTGTCTTCACTCATTTCATCCCGTGGGAAATATTCTTCCAGCCATTCCAAAGTACTGGACATTTCTGTGTAAAAAAAAAAATATGTTAGTTTTAGTGGATCTAATACAGAAAGTTTACAAATATTTAAATTAAATATAGTTTACTTACTAGTTTTTGGTAAATTTTGTTGTTACTGCTGTGTAGGTCTGCTGTTGCTTTTTGCTGTGCAGTTTCTGTGAGGTAATTATATTGGAGGCATATTTATTTTGTTTTGGTATATTCCATTGTGGTGCATATGCTATTTAAATGGACGGTTGATGTCTTACATATTTAGTTTCCACTTCTTATTTATTATTAAATGTAATGTGTTTATGTGCTACTTTTGAACTTGTCAGTGTTTCTATTGCATGATACAACAATGTAAGATACCCCATGTGTTTTTGGATAGGGTTGATGTTGACCGCGTCTATCCATGGACATGCGCACAGTTCGGGGACATCAAAATCACTAGCTGGGGATTCAGTATGTTCTATGTTACATGTATATAAACTAAGGGAATCCTAGTAAACATCTATCAAATTCACGCTATGTATATCTATATTCAAATTGTTAAAGGGGCGTTATGGTTAGGTTGAGCTACTAAACACCTATGAAATTCAGTAAAAATAACTTTGTTAAAGGGACGTTATGGTTAAATTGCACTACTAAAAACCTATACAATTCTGTGAAAAAACTTTGTTAAAGGTACGTTATGGTTCCAAGTAAAACCGAAAACCCCCTGAAATTTGGTAAGATAAGCAACCATAACGTGTGCCACCGCTGTGCACTGCTAAGACTAACACCCAGGACATCAAAGATGACATAACACATGTTATTGATTGGATAATCGGCTTGTGTCGTGTCTGCGGACACGTGATGTGTTCACTGATTGGATGGCGTGAAGCGTGAGGTGCGTCACATTCTTTCGATGCGCCCGCCATATTTGCGGACATCCGCGGACAGAGAAGCGTGGAAGTGAGCACACATCCAATTTTGGGGAGTGTGTTGGTGTGTAGGAGTGATTGAAGAGGGTGGGGGAGTGAAAGATGGGTCGAATGCTGTATTTGTTTAGGTGGGAGAAGGCCATGATGTGTTTGCAGTGTCCGTGGTTACAGCGGTTGCCCGCAGACATGCTAAACACTGGGCGCACTACTGGCTATTTTACTTAACTATGATGTTGGTTTTGGGTCGTTAGCAGAGCATTTGGTGAAGAGGGTATGTATTGAAGAGTTGGTGCGTTGGTTGTAATTATTATTTTAGAATGTTAAATGAAGTGGATAGGTTTTGAGGTGGATGTGTAATGTATTTGGGTTGTGGTCATTTGGTAGGTGTTTGCGTCTATGTGTGTGATGCAGTGGTTGTGGCCAGGGCCTAGAGTCTTGGGTGCATGGCCGAAGGTAGGCCTTCGGCTATACAGCCAAGACTCTAGGCCCTGGCCACAACCACTGCTGCATAACACACCAATGCTACCAAATATTTTGACCCTGGTATGTGGGCTGCTTAGGGGATTTTTTTAACTATTTGAGTAATGAATGACAGTAGTGTAATAGTGTTTATAGGGTAGTGAGATGATGTGTGTTAGTTTGTTTGTTGGATTGTGTTAGGAATGTTGGTATTGAACACTGTAGCCATTTTGGGTTGTATTTATTGCTGAGGTGTTTGTTTGCATGGCTGTGTTATGTTGCAGTGTTTGTGAGTCTAATTATTATATACGTACTGTTTCCTTTGTTGGGGCTGTATTTAGAGTTTTGGCCAGGCCATGCAGTCAAGAATGTTGGGTTTGGTAACAAGCACTGCAGCATAAGATACCCATGGAAGCAAACATTTTGGATTGTGGTCTATGGTGACTCGTTATATACCTACTGTTTGACATTTTGTGGTTGTATACAGTGTTTTCATGACATGGGTAGTTGGGGCAGACATTTTTTCTCAATCACTGTAATAAAAGAAAAGATCACATGTTAGTGTAGGTAGTTTATAATGAGTATTGCATTGCATAGTAGACATTTCTGGATTTTGTCGACCCTCATAGTGAGTACTTTGGAACTATAGTTCAAGCCAGTGTACTGTGCAATTTGCTCAGTTCCTGTGTTGTTCATTAAATCATTGGGTCTGTGGGATTAAAACATTCTACATTGTGGTAAAAAATATTTCTTCATTGATTTCAATGGGAGGAATTGAATAGGTGCATGGTTTTTGATTTGGAAGTGGTGGTAGTATTGTTGAAATTAGATAGCTGTTGGTTTATTCTAATTGTTTATTTCTTTTTCCATTTTACAGGGTAATTCATGGAATAAATGTGCGCCAAAAAGGGGAGCACAAGCGTGAAAATCGCAGCGCACTCGTGCTTAAGCCACGCACGCAGCCGTTCATCGATTCATGGAATGCGCTGCGCTTGTAAAACCTGGGATGTGCACCAAATCCGTGGGTGGTGCACACGGGCGCACACGTCACTAAACGGCGTGCGCGACATGCACAGGGAAAGCGCACATCGTGTAGCGCACACAAGAAAAGTGGGTGGAACACGGGGCGTAACATGCGTAATGTGGGCGTTACAGGGGAAGTACAGGAGGTAAATGCTCGCAACGCCAACACACACGCTAACAACACGTATTGATTAATCAAACAGGGGAAAGCCGTGCACCAAAAAAGACGCGCTAATCCAGAAACATGTACGCCAGCAGGAAGCAGGCGTAAGCAGCCCCGCGCAGCATAAAATGTGCGCAAACAACAAACAAGCTCATACGCTACGATGAATATACCATTCCTCGCAGCAGTGCTCGTGGGACACCGCAGGAGGAGGAGGATAGCCAGGCCCTGCATTTTTTTACCCAGGACCAGACTTTTCGGGATGCCTGATGACCAGGTGTAAGGGAGGTACAGGTTTCCACCACAAAAAATCCTAGAACTGGTCAGGGAGTGGGAGGATGACCTCACATCACCCACCCTGTGCTCCCAAGCACTGAGCCCCTTGGAAAAGGTGCTCAATGTACTGCACTTCTTGGCTACTAGGTCATTTCAGCGGACAAGTGCCATAGTTGAGGGTGTCTCACAGGCCACAAAGTCACACTGCCTACACCAGGTATTGGCCATCATGACTGCATGCCCCTCAGTCCGCGGGCACATATACATGCCCTGAACACCTGCAGCAAGGCAGGCTGTCGTCCAGGACTTTTACGGGGTGGCACACTTCCCCAAAGTGCTAGGTGCCATTGATTGCACCCATGCGGCTCTACATCCTCACAGGGCCACTGAGCACATCTATCGAAACCGCAAGCACTGGCATTCCATCAACGTGCAGGTTGCATGTGATTCCAAGGAAATCATCACCTCAGTATATGACAACTATCCAGGGTCCAGCCATGATAGTTTCATATTCAGAATGTCACCCGTAAACCGGGACCTGGAAGCTGGGCGGCATGGCAACACATGGCTAATTGGTGAGCATAAATGCCTCTGCACATGCATACATGTCAGACACTGAGAAATGTGAAAACCCCACTAATGACAACCATTATCACCTCCCCGGGGACAGTGCCTACCCTCTGAGCACCTACATGATGACGCCAACCCACCACACCACCCGAGGTAAGATACAACACAGCCCATATTGCAACCCAGGGCATAGTGCAGCGCACATTTGGAGTGCTCAAGTCACGCTTTTGCTCCCTTGACCGTTCTGGTGGGCAGCTGCTATATGCGCCCCCAGTAGTGTGCAGGATCATAGTGGCAGCCTGTGTCATGCACAACATTGCAACCCGGCGGGGCTTGCCGGTGGACATGGTGGTGCCCCCACATCCGCAACCACATGTACGGCCAATGCGCATGGGAGGTGAAAGGGCATGTGGTGAGGCAGCAGTACCTAGCTTGTGGCAAATTACTTCACCTAAAATCCCATCCCTGCGTCGTGCACACAGGCCTGGCACATACCAGGTGACAATTAATGATGATGACAAAAGGGACAGTCAGCTGTCACAACCATACCAGCCTGAGATTGTTCACCTGGAAGTGCTACATTGTGTGCACCCCTAGCTACTTAAAGACACCCAATGCTGTGTCAGTAAAAGGCACACATTCATGCAGCATGAAGGACTACCCCATTGCAAAATACCACATCAAAATAGTGGCATGTCACCCAACCCTCCCCATCTCAGCTACCCAACACACCATGGCATGGCATGCAATGTGAAAGCAACCAAATGAAGACACAACACATGACACAAGTGTCACAAAGTGCACTGTCCCAAATGGAAACAGGCCACAAACAATTTCCTCTCAGTAATGAATAATAAACAACACACATGAACAAATACTTACCAGCAAGACAAAACATCAGTACAGGATCAAACAGTGGCAACATATGACAGTAAAAAATAGTGCAAGTGTCACAATCTGACTAAGGCAGCACATCAACCTTTTCCAACTGCAGAGTGTTGCTGCTAGAGAAATGTGTCAGTGTACTGCATACAACATGAACTGCATCTGCAAAGGAGACGGGCTTGTTAAGACATGAAGAAGGTACATGTATATAAGGAAAAAGTCATGGATGTAGAACCATATATAAATCCACCATGCAGTGGAGAATTGAACAACAATCCCCACTAGGGATGTATACACAGCTTGGACTACAGACTGCCCACACAATTTATGGGAGCCCAATGTCACTGTGTAAGTTACTGTCACTTGGTCACACCCTTTGCAAGCCCATTGAAAGGGGAAGCAGGAGGGGTGTGTGTGTGTCAGGAACTCAAGTTTCTAACCCAAAGACAGGACAAGCCTGCATGTGCCCAGCTGGAATACACAGTGGATGCTTATGGGAGCCACACAAAGCAACAAACTGTAACATACACATTTTAAAAATAAAATAAAAAAAAATGGCCATGTGTGGACCGGAGGGGGGGAGGCCACACAGGAGGGATGAGGTACAGCGTGCACCCCAACAACCACATGCGTGGATGTTGAGAAAAAAAAAAAACCTCCATGGGCTCATGGCCTGCATGGCTACGCTACAGTGGGAGAACTGCCGTTGCTGCCACTACCCTCTGGTGCTACATCAGAAGGTGGGCGTGATATGGGAGGCACACCATGCAAAGCCCTGGCATGCTCCTCCATGGCAGCCAGCATGCAGGTGTGGAAGGTTTGGTTCTGCATGATGATGGTACAGAGATCCCCATGCAGCACCTCACGGGTAGCACACATTTCTGCCTGCATGGCCTCGTGTGATATCCGGATCTCCTGACGGGTTGCCCGGAGCGCAGCTGAGAGTGTGCGTGTCAGCTGCTCCAGCTGATGTTCTGACCTTGTACTCCGGGACACCTCAAGCTCACCCAGAGTATCTCTGAGGGACCTGTGTTCTAACCTCAGGGCATCCCTGTGGGCCTGTGACTCTGCAGATATGGCTGTGCGCAGAGTCTCCAGTCCAGCCCGTCGGTCCCTGTTGGACGCCAACACGTCCTCATTGTGTGAGTGGCAAATGGACTCTGTTGCCTGCTGCTGGAGCTGTACCTGGAGCTGTACCTGCCTTTCAGGGGGTAGAATGAAAGTGGCCACCCTAACCACGGCCTGAGCCATCATCTCACATGATCCCTCCTGTTGTGCTGCTATAGTGTACATGGAGTTCTCCCACACAGTATTGCCTGGTGGCGCACGGCCACCGCGTTGGCGGGCACCACACCTGTTTGGGGCAAGGTGATATGCACCTTGCTGTGTTGGCACTGCCTGAGGCTGCAGAACTGCATTCCTCCTTTGATCTGCTGGCCCAGGAACAGGATCAGATATTGTGGAGTGTGACCCTGCATCCGTAATTGCCACAGGCGGACCTTCCAACACTGAATGCCCCATAGAGGGGTCTACCCCAAGTGCAGGTGGGTTGGACAGAACACATCCCTGCCAGAAACACTCACCTGTGATGGGACATATGTCTCAATGTCCGATCCAGCACCTGATTCATAGAGGTCTACGGAGGTGTACCCAGAGACACCCATGGACAGTATGGTCTGCCTGAGTAATGGGTTTTCGCCCATCAACACCCAATGTCCTCCACTGGTGACCGGTTGTGGCTGTGAGTACTGCTGCCTCTGTGCCATATCCACCTCCTCAACAGCATCAAGTGCCTCATCACCTGCAAAAACATAAAAGAAAAGTAATTAAAACAGACATGAGCACCGTAGCCCACACACATAGGCATGACAAGGCAGACATCCAGTACATAAAAGACACATGTCACACATGACAATAACTCTGGCATGCATGCACTGGCAATGTGTTGGAAGGGGAGGCAAAAAGCAGACACTGAGGACTCCAAGATGGAAAAGCAACACATGTGCTGCATGCTGGATAGCACTGGCATCACACATTAGCCTGTGAGTGGCATAGGCAAGCCACATACATGACACATGCCAGCACACAGATGGCACATGCCATAGCCATGGCAGATTTCACAAGGACACCCAGATGGTATCAAATCAGTACTGTCACCCATCCATGTGAGATGGACATAATGAAATCGAAAATGAAAAATAGTGTGACAAAACACACATGTGCCACACGCTGCAACAAAGCCAGTGTTTACTGATGCAGTGATGGCAGGCACATGGATACATTAATGGTTGGTCACTTTGACATGACAGAACACAATTGTCATCTTCAACATTCAAACAGGGCCCCGAAGTGATTGAGTAATGTGCACCTACACATGGCCTGCACACGATCAGCCTGATTGGTGAAATCATTCCCATAATAAGGTAACAAATGTGGGCCATTGTGGGGTGTAATCTATGACTGCAGTATGTTACATTTGGGGTAGTACGGCACAAAAATGTGTGTTAAAAATGCTAAGGAATTCATCAATCAGGCAGAATGAACAGGAAAACAGTATGAACAATGTTGTGACAAGATGACAGTTGAAGGGCAAGTGCAGTAATGTGGTGCTAATTGTCTACTGCGGTCAGAATGGATACTTGAAAACACTAACCCAAGGCTGATGTATGGTTTAGAGGCACCACATGGGTGCAGTCATGACTACGCAGCCTCACCTGGCACTCAAGCCCAACACATCACCCAAGCAACATACACATGCTTTGCACACACATGCATGGCCACTCACCGGACATTGCCTCAAGATCTGGTAGGTCTCCCACGCCTTGGATCTGATCCTTTGCGATGAACTCTCCAGCGATTGCCTCATGTTCTGTTAGTTCATCCTCCTCTGGTGGAGACCCACTGCCAGTCACCAAAGTAGAGGCATAATTGGCAGCCAGCTTGTTCTTTGCTCTGCGTTTGAGGTCATGCCGCTGCTTAGAGCAATCATCAGCTGTGCGCCTCACAAATCCAAGGGAACTAATCTGGTCTGCAATGCACTGCCAGTGGGCCCTACATTGAGCAGTCATAGTCTTGCACCCTGCAGTCACCAGCATTTCGCGGCCATGGGCCGACACATAGCCCACAAGTGCGTCTAGTTCTGCATCATTGAAACTACGCTTCCTTGATGTGCCAGAGTGGGTAGCCGTGTCTGGGGTCCCAGCCTGTACCGCAAGAGCACCCTTCTTCCTCTTGGAAGGTGGTGCGGACCCTGAGTGGCTTACGCTGCTCTGGTTGGTAGGGGCTGAAGCGCAGGTGGACTGGGCACTGGAAGTAGCCAAAGCCACGGCTGCTGGGTGATGTTGGCAGGACCAACCTCAGTGTGATGGACTTGGACCAACACTGTCCCGGCTGGGAGACTCGGAGCTGGGGTGGATTGAGCTGCATCTGCCCTGCAGCCTCCTCACCCTGGCTACTTGGGGCAGCAGATGACATTGCTGCCCCAGATCCACGTGGCCTAGTGACAGCAACTTTCACCGCCACATGTGGCTTTGATTTGGTGACACGGAAGTCAGCCTGGGAGTCATCCTGTGCTGGTTCGGTTGACAATATGGGCCGGGTTAACAAGGCCTGAGCTGGGATGGTGTCAGCTACATCTCCCCGACCCATTGGGGGGGCATCGGTGTCTCTGATTGGTCCTCCACACACTGACCTCTTGGGCCACACTGCACATCCTGGCCACGTCCCCTACCGTGCCCACCTCTTTGAGGTCGGCCACCTTTGTCTCCCTTACTGCTTGGTCGCCTCCCAACCATGGCACTGATGTTGTTGTGCGAATGGGAGGTGCAGTAAACAATTGTCCTGGGCAATTGGGGTGAAAGGGTTAGGGTACTAGATGGAATACGTACCCTAGTGCTCTAGCAAGGCTGTCTTTGACCCCTTGGGGAAGATGTCGGGTCATGCAACGCTCAGGCACCCCGAAAACAAAATTTAACATGCACACGACTCACAGTCTTCCTGGAAAAAGTATGTGAAAAAGACACCCCTGCCAAAAGAAGAATTGAACGCTGTCTGAGTATACAAGGAGTGCGAACTGGAACCGTTGTGAAGTAATCACGTGTGAACCGACAAGAAGTACAAGAATCACCCGCTTGCTCTCCACAAAAAGCACAAAAATGGCGTCCTACGTGTACCTTTTAACCCAGCCCACATGTGCGACGTCACTTACGTGCGTACGCGCTAAGGGCCTTTCCTCCAATTACACGCAGTGATACCCAGACGTGCAGTTTTTTCACATGTACAATCAACATGCACCCGTGTTAAGGGAAACGCCCTTGCGCATCATTTCACAGATGCACTTACGCGCTAAGGGCCTTTCCTCGAATTACACGCTGATGTGCAGTTTTTTCATGTGCCATATCACTCCGTATCAAGCTGGCCACGCAACAACACACAGAAGACCACGCTCCTGCCCAGAAGGCCATTTTCCCGCCCCCCACATCCCCGAGCACGCTCCCACCTGCCATCTGCTGCTGCCTGCCTGCCTGCTGGCCACGTGCCCTGCTATTTGGTGCCTGCACATCAGCTATCTGCAGGGGTCCAGTTGTTGTGATCACCCCTGCTGGAACAGAAGACTCCCGAATAGTATTCCATTGCTCCACAGCCCAGCCCCAGGACCCAGTTGCCCACCCACACCTGCCGCTGGGGTTGCCATGTCGGACACAACACCATCTGGCACCACTGGCAACCCCCAGCCAGAGAGGCAGAGGGCTACCAGCTTCAGTGCCAATAAAGTTGGTATCCTGGTGGAGAAAGTCCTGGGGCAGTATGATGCCCTCTTTGGAAGTTCACGTGCTGACAATGAAGGATGGAAAAGGATCTGGATGGACATTGTGGCTGCCATCAACGTAGAGGGGGTGGCAGCCCGTGACATTCAACACGTCCGGAAGCGCTGGGAGGACTTCAGGTCCAGGACCCTCAACAAAGCCCGGATCCTCTTGAAGGCAGCAGATTTTGAGGTGTTCCGGGTCCGCCTTACCAACAACCAGATGAGGGTCCTGGAACGTATGCGTCCAGCGCTCCACCTCCAGGCCCTTGAGAGGCAGACCCGTCCGTAGTCGAGCGGTAAGTGTACATGCGTACTGAGTGGACGCTGTGCATTTTGAGGTGTGCCAGGAGTGTGCAGGTTGGACATATGTCTTTGTAGGCCCTTGTGTGGATGTGTATGTACAGGGACATGAGCCTGCCGCATGTGAGTCCTGTCATGTGTGAGACACATCAATGGTGTATGTGTTCAAATGCATGCTGGCCAAATGCATGTGTGGGTGCACACATGTTTCAATTTCTGTGTATGTACTTTGGCATGGTTGTGGTGTCACACATGGATGCTGGTTCCACCTGCATGTCTCTGCACTATGTACATGTGCATGTGTGTGTATTTGACAAGTGTGCAACTGTGATACACCATGGATGCATGTGACACTGACATGTAGGAGGCGGATTGGCAGATGTGACATGGATGGCAATGGTATCAGTGCTACAGGTGGTGGAGATGTACAGATGTATGTATGTCTGGTGGCGTGTGTGCATGTGTTCTTCATGCCCCGTGTTGCATGTGATGTCAGGCTAATCTTTGGCTGCTCATGCTGTTGTATGTGTAAGGATGGTGCTCCCTGCTGCAACATTCCTGTTGATTTGCGCATGTGTGTGATTTAAAATGATATGTGTGTTGGGGAGTGTGATGCCAAGTGTGAAGTTTGACACTGCCACCCATGTGCAACTGTCATGTGTGTATCAGACCATTGTACAGTGCCATGATGCCTGTGTTCTATCTCTCCCTGTCTGCAGCGTCAACTGATGAAGAGGGCGGAGACGGTGCTGTGGAACAAAGTGGCAGGGATCGCAACGTCAGCCTGAGACGCAAGGCCCGGCTCCTCTCCCAGGTTGTCATCTTGTGGGGAGTGAGGAGTCTGGTGCCCCGTCCGTGGCCGCAGCTGCCGAGGGTAGGTCCAAGAGGCGGAGGTCATAGGTGGATTCCTCAACAGCACAGGGTCCGATGGAGGAAGATTGCACGGAGTCATCCAGGTTGTTGGTGGGTTTGGTTGAGGAGGAGGCCATGGAAGGGACACACACAGGGTCTGGAGGGAGGGATTCCACTGGTGCTAGTGGCGTAGTCCAGGGACAGGAGGCAGCAGAGGCTGCAGTGGAGGAGCCTGTGTGTAATCCTGGCCCCGATCCTGTGGCTGCATCATCCCGCACCAGCACGGATGCCTTCGTCCAGACCCGTTTTCAGGGAGGTGATGCGCGCACAACAACTGGCCTTCTTCTCCCTGTGGACATGGCAATCCAGAACCGTGTTCAGCCTGTCCTGGCTGAGATGGCGTTGCGTCAACGGGGCATCCGAGATGACCTGCAGGGTTTTCGTTATCTGGGATGCCTCTTTGACCGCGTCAACCTACTAGGATGGGTTACCAGTGCTGGATTCCTCCGTATGCTGGACCTTGTACTGACCCCCTCCTCAACTGAACCCCCTATGCGCCAGTCATCCTCCGTGCCATCTTCCGAGCCAAGTATCACATGGGCACCATGTGGAGCTGCCTCTGACCCAGCGGCCAGGCTGGTGGAGGACACATCCCTGCCACAGTCGGCAGTCAGAGGTCCAGCAGGGGTGGCCACCCCAACAACTGGACCCCAGCAGGAGGAGGATGTACAGGCATCAAGAGGCAGGGCACATTCACGGCAGCAGCAGGCTCAAGGTGGGAGCGATGATGGCTTAGGGCCATCAACATCAGAGGGGCAGGCATCGGCCGGAGGGCAGGAGGACCCTGGATTGGGAGTGTCTTCCGTGTGGCAGCGGTTGGGCCACCAAATAGATACGGAGCAGCGGCGGGCAGAAGAGGCACGGCTCACTATGATCAGGGCGGAGAACTCCATGCGCAGGGTGTTGAGGCGGGCTGAGTGCCTCGAGGAAATTCGCAGGGAGTTGGTCATGGCTTTATCCCTGCGAAACCTCTGGGCCATGGAGCAGGGAGAATGGGAGTTTGATGATGCCCTGGCCTGGGAAATCAACAAGTGAGCCGTAGGATTTGCCTGCCAGCATTGTATATAGTTAATTAGTGTTTCTGTTTTTCTTTCATTTGGGGAGCTTGGACTATGGCCCACCTTTTTGTATATAGGTTTTTATTAGGTAGGGTTTTTTGTAGGTTTCCTTTGAATAGTTGGGCTAATGGACCCTGGATTTGTACTTTGAATATAGTTGAAGACTTGATTTCATTTTATTTTTTGATTTTACCATGGATCAATGGATGTGTCTTATTTTTTACCTTTGGATTTGGTTTGAGGGACGGACACTTTGGAACCATTTTCCTTCAGATTTATTTGGATTCTGCTTTCATACTTTTTTTTCTATTCTATTATTTTGGGCATGCAGCATTTTGTTTATTATTGTGTGATTTCATTCCCTTGCTTTTGTGTTTAATACATTTTTGTTTCATACTTCAATGTGTGGTATTCTAACATTGGTTTCATGCATGTCATGATGTGGGTTTTCTCATTCACTTGCACCCATTGTGTGTGTGTGATGGACATGTATTGATTGATGTGCATACTTGCCATTTGGGATGTATCATGCAATGGGAATTTCAATGTGGGGTGGATGTAATACTTGGTTGGGTGTTTGGACTGGGGTGACGTGGGGTGGGATTTGGGTGGCCATAAAGGCCATGATTGTGGATCGTGATGATGTGTTGGAGGGGACATGAGTCAGGGCCTGCTGGCAGGTGCCTGTGACTACTGGGTGGGTGGGGGTGCAGGGGGACATGATTCGGGGCCTGCTGGTAGGTTCCTGTCACTGCTGGGTGGGTGAGTGGGTGGGGGGACATGAGTCGGGGCCTGCTGGCAGGTGCCTGTCAGTGCTGGGTGGGTGAGTCGGTGGGGGGAGATGAGTTGGGGCCTGCTGGCAGGTGCCTGTCACCGCGGGGGGGTGGGGGTGCAGCGGGACATGATTCGGGGCCTTCTGGCAGGTGCCTGTCACTGCTGGGTGGGTGGGGGTATAGGGGGACATGATTTGGGGCCTGCTGGCAGGTGCCTGTCACTGCTGGGCGGGTGAGTGGGTGGGGGGACATGAGCCGGGGCCTGCTGGCAGGTGCCTGTCACTGCTGGGTGGGTGGGGCTGCAGGGGGACATGAGTTGGGCCCTGCTGGCAGATGCCTGTCACTGCTGGGTGGGTATGGGTGCAGGGGGACATGATATGGGGCCTGCTGGCAGGTGCATGTCACTGCTGGGTGGGTGAGTGGGTGGGGGACATAAGTCGGGGCCTGCTGGACCACACTGCCAAATCGTGTGTGAAACTCCCTGCGCACCCCTCAGAATAAACGTACCCCTCTCACGCTAGCGAAAACATGTGTGAAATTCCCTACGCACCCCTGAAAATACACGTACCCCGCTCGCCCATGGCCTATCAAGTGTGAAACTTCCCGTGCACCCCTGAAATACACGTACCCCGCTCGCTCAAGCCCTATCACGTGTAAAACTTCCCGCGCACCCCCAAAATACACGTACCCCGCTCGCACAGGGCATATCGCGTGTGAAACTTCCCGCGCACCCCCGAAATACACGTACCCCGCTCACCCAAGCCCTATTGAATGTAAAACTTCCTGCGCACCACCAAAATACACGTACCCCGCTCGCACAAGGCCCTTCGCGTGTAAAACTTCCCGCACACCCCAGAAATACACGTACTCCACTCGCTCAAGCCCTATCATGTGTAAAACTTCCTGCGCGCCCCCGAAATACACGTACCCTGCTCACATAAGGCCTGTTGTGTGTAAGACTTCCCATGCACCCCCGAAATACACGTACCCGCTCGCACAAGGCCTATCGCGTGTAAGACTTACCGCGCACCCCTGAAATACACGTACCCTGCTCGCACAAGGCCTATCGCGTGTGATACTTCCCGCGCACACCCAAAATACATGCAGGCACCCTATCCACCATGGCCATGCCCCACAGACAGCCCACTCACCCTCCCCATTCCCCACAGGCAGCCCATACATCGTGGCCATGTCCCACAGGCAGCCCACACCACAGGGAGGTGCTTTTTCTGCGCAATTTACCTGGCGTGAGCGGGGTACGCGTATTCCGAGGGGTGCGCCAGTACATTTTCAAACGTTTGGCTGCTGTGAGCGGGGTACGTGTAGTATTTTCACGTGATTACAGTGTACTGGCCCTGTAAACTGGTGCAGTTTACATCTGTCATATTGCTTTCATTTGATTTGAAAGTGTCTTCATAGGAGTCAAAGGTATCCAGTAAATCTTCTTCTTTTCTCCATGGTTTAAAAAGTTGGAGCAGGGACATGTAATACAGTTCGTTATGTTGAGGAGTTTTTAATGACAATTTGATATGATTAATTAAGCTTCGTTTGGTACGTTTCACTAAACTTCCTTCACAATTTTCCACTGTGTATCTACCTTTCTTCTCATCTGGTTTAATATTATTTTTGTATATGAAGTTTTAGGCTATGTGGTATAGACACATGGTTTCCAAAGTGGTACTTCTGTTTGGGTAGTATGTGTCTAGTAAGTTGTTTTTCATATGATTTGAGAACTCTTTTTCTAGAATTAACAGGACCAAGACTTAGCCATACTATATTTTTAGATTTTCCATACAAGGCAGTGCCGTTTAAACAGTCTGCAGCTTCATAGCAGCCACATTATCGGCCACATTATCTATGGGAGAGCATTTTTATGACTAAGCTGTATAATTTCCGTGATAGTGTTTTGTCAGATGATGTGTTATCCCAGAGGTCTTGGAGCTCTATTTTTTCTGCTTTGGTAAAGTAGGCTTCGACATATCGTGCAACTACAGTGGAATTGTCTGCAATGTACTGCACATCTATATTTGCATTCCATAGGAGGGCAATGATTGTATTTTATTCATTGATGTTTTTTTATCCCTCTGTTCTTTTTATGGTATTGGTGTTCTTAGGTGATTTACCTTTGACACTATGTCTAACTGAAGACATGAAGTTGTTTACTTGACCTGTTATTGAAACTGCTCTAGGGAAACCAAAGCGGCATTTGGTGTAGTATTTCCCTTTGTTTTTATATTTACGACAACAATACTTCCCACATTTGTGTCTATGAAATTGTAAAATGTGTGCATGAAGGTCACTATGTGTCGTTTGTCAAGGGATTTTACAAGTTACTTATTTTTGGATGAACTGCAAAACAGTGGCATCACTGTCCTGACCAAATTTAGGAGCATCTTTAATCCAAAGAAAACATGTGGATGTGTGGTGCTCCTCTGATTTAATATTCTGTTCTCCAAAAGAAGTGTTGCACTTCTCCGAGGGGAAGAACAGTTTTATTACAAATTAAGTGTAGCATAGCAATGAAGATATGATGGAAATATCTTGATACATTTACAGAATCTAGAGAGCAGAGTTCTCCTGGTGTTTTTATATCTATATTTGTTTTGTTTTTGTTTGCTATGCGTAGGAAATCATGTAAATCTTCCCATGCATATTCTGCACAAATTAATGTCACAAACCAAGTAGGTGGGCCAAGGTTTCTTATCATACAGCATACATCTCTGTGACGTCAGAACCAGTATTCTTTTGTACCATGCATGTTTGCTAAAAGATTTGTAATTGACTGTAAAACCTCATCTTTTTCTTGCACTTTTTAAAGTAATTGCAAAGCTGACTTATTTTGAAAATGTTAATGTGTGTGCAACTCTGTAGCATAGAGTTGCTAGTTCACTTTCAAAGAGAAGATGGAATATGTATTCCACGTTTTGTCTGAATCTGGAGTCTTCAGAATACATTTGTAAAGAGCGGTATTCTGATGTTGTTAATTGTGTGCGTCTTTCATCGTATCTTCCTCCTTTTCCAGTAGGAAAGAGTAGCGGAAAGGCAGGTGCTTCTATACTTTTTTCCCATATGCTGATTGGAGATCCTTTGGCATCATCTATGGTGTCTTTAGAGTGTAATGGGTGAATTGTATAATGGTCTAAAATATTGGATTCTGTAGCAGGATCTAGAAGTTAAATTGACTAGTTTCTGATGAGTCTTGAATTATTTCGGTGGTTTCCCTTAGGTTTTCTTCAATATTTATTTATTTGTAGTATTCATTGTTGTCTTTTAGATATTGCAGGGCTTGTCTACCTTTATGTAAGTCCACAAGTTGTTGCCAATTTTTTTTGTCTTTTGTAGGTACACCATTTACTAAGATAATTAAAGATTGATCTATTGGACATTGCACTCCAGAGTGTGTACATTTTCTTTGAGATCTAATGGCAAATAAACTACTTTGCCACAAATGCCTTTCAGTAATTCAGAGGGAGGTAGTTTTGCTGTTTTGGTTAAAGGTGTATTATTGCTTGAAATGGGTGCACTGTTTGAATTATGATCCTCTCATTCAAGTTAAGTTGTTGCAGGGGTTTTGGTAGTGGGAATAATTCCAAGTTATTTGTGATAGCACATGAAGGTGTTTGGTTGTTGTCAAGTTTTGCAGTGCAGTAAATGCAAAGTATTAAGGCATCAGTCATTTTGTATTTGTTTTCTGCTATAAGATAGAAAGCTAATTGGAACCACTTGGACTCTTCAATGTCTTCTATTTTGTACATTATGTCTACAGTTTTTGTGCTACTCTTATAAAAAAAGTCCTGCGGCAACACACACACACATGGTTGGGTACTTCAGCAGATGTACTTTTGAACTTTAGTATTTCTTGTTTGTATATGTGTAGTAGAAGGTTGTCATCTGTAAAGTTGCTGCTAGTCTGTTGTAAAGCTATTTTATGTTGTAAGTGGCTTTCACTTCCAAAATATTTTCTCTGGATATGCTCTATTTCTTCAAGTAGTTCTTTGAATGTACCATGTAGAAGATTGTTATTTACATTGGCTAGTGCTAAAGCAGGGCTTTTGGCATAGTACAGTTTATGAACCAGACTTATAGTTGAATGGTGTGTTTATGTAATTTTGATATGGTGGAAGGTGCTTTTGCAAATAGGTCCAGAAATGCAGGCTAATGAACGTCCTTGTAGACCTGTGTATTTGCGAACTGAACAGGAGTCCATAGTTTGCAATAGTTTTATTTTCAATGTGTCTTTGCCTTTCACATAGTGATTGAGGAACTGGTGTAAAGATGTGAAAGATGTTTTGCCTATGTTACGCATTGATGTGCACGGCCATTTATAGACTGGCCGCATTGGTTCAATGGAATGGAGAGTTGATACTAGGTTTTCTGGGGATATTTTTGTCAGCAGCGTTTCTTGTTCCATAATGGTATTGCTAAGTTTTTCATATCCTCATCCACTGCTATGCATTGCAATTGGGTTTCTTTGCTTTTGTTTGTATTCTTCTTTCTTGAAATATGGTTCCGTGCTGGTGGTGTAACTCCATTCACCTCCAAAGATGTTTGCAAAGCTATCTTTGTTGATATTCCATATATTGAGAAGTCATTTTTGTAGTTTAGTACTTAGTTTTGTTAGTGGTTTCATTCTGTTTAAAACTGAAATAAATAATTTCCTTTTGAGAAGGATTGCACTGTCTATGAGAGCTTCTAGGATTAATTTTCTACGGTAGGTTTTAAGGGTTGTGCTTGATTTCTCCCCTGTTTTTATAAGGTTCTGTGGTGGAACATTTTTTTATAAAATATTGTTTTTGGTATGCTTACTTGTGGCTGCATCACGATTTATAGGTGCAGTGTTAGCACTAGTGGTAGCTGCAGTCTTTTCAATACCTTTCTGTTTAGTTTTACATTTTGAAAGAGGAGGCAAAGTTTCTTTACTGGAAGCTGCTTTTGATTCGCTTAGTGACTGTATTAGCTGTTTTGTTTGAACTTTTTGTTTCAATTCTGCTAGAGGGGGAAGCTTATTTTGGACACTTTTATTTTGAATTTGGCTACTTCTGCGTTGCTTTTTACAGAGATGATTTTTGGTATGCATTCTTTGGGGTTGTTGGAGATAAAAAGAAAGTGCGGTTTGGGATGTTGTGCAATATATGTGTGCTTTATGCATGGGTGTCTGAGTATGATGGTAGGAGGCATGTATGTAGAGGTGTGTGATTGTGCAATGGGCTGTCACTTCATGATTCGAAGGCTATTCTCATATTTGTGTGTTACTATACTGATGTTCAGATGACAATACAAAGTATGCACCTGTAATGCTGAATCTAATGCTGCAGGGTCAATGCAATTGTTTGTTCTACAAGAATACAATTCTACATTGTTTGAGTAACAGTTGCCTTAGAAATTATCACATTAGTAAGCACACAGAGCACACGTGGCTTTTTAAGACAGTGTTATTGGATGTTATTGGATGTTAGGAGATAGGAGAAATAACCAAATGCTTTTCTTGCTATATATACATATATATATATATGATATATATACAGACTAACAACCCATGGAATTAATGTGCGCTGAAAATTCCCGCGAAAGCGTACCAAACCGTGCGAATCGCAGTGCAAGTGCAAAAATCGCAGTGCAAGTTCGAAAATCGCAGCAAAACCCGCGCACATCAATTCATGGAAGTCCGTGCGCGAGTAAAATCTGGGATGTGCGCTGAAAATCTGCCTGGTGCACGCCGGCGCACAGGTCATCTAACGGCGTGCGCTACAGCCACAGTGAAAGCGCACATAGCGTGGCGCACATAACAAAAGTAGGCGTAACACGGGGCGTGACACGTGTAATGAGGAACAACGTGTGAAAATGTGGACGTCACGGGGGAAGTACAGGAGGCAAGTGCGCGGAACACCCACACGCTCGCCTACAACAGGTATTCATGGAATCGAATAGGGAAAACCAGCGCACAGGCGAAGACGCGCACAGGCCTAAACACGTCCGCCACACGAAGGCAGGCAGTAGTGTCCCTGCACATGAAAAAAATGTGCGCCAAAATGTGCGCTAACAAAAAGCACGTATATACGGCTCTGATGAATGTCCCATAATGTGGCCCTCTAGGACAAATGACGTGCAAAGGGGTATGCAACAAACACGTACACCTGCTGTGTCAAAAATCGCATGTGTGTGTATTTCAGAGGTGCACGGGAAGTTTCACACGCGATTGGCCTTAGGCGAGCGGGGTACGTGTAAATGTGGGGTTCCCGGGAAGTTTCACATGCGATAGGCCCTGTGCGAGTGGGGTGCATGTATTCCTGGGGTTCGCGTGAAGTTTCACACGTGATTGGCCTGGGTACGTGTAAATCTGGGGTTCGCAGGAAGTCTCACATGCAATTTCAGCAGGATACGTTTATTTCGGGGGTGCCCTGGAGTCCTACACGTCAATTGGCAGTGTGGCTCCTCCCAGGTGTTCGCTCTATACCCTCCACGGCCCCTGCAGGCAGCCCACACCACAGGGGACTACCCTGCACCCCTGGTCATGTCCCGCAGGCAGCCCTTCCACCATGGGCATGCCCCCCAGGCAAGCCACATGTCAGCTTGCACTTGATCACCAACGCATGACTCCCACTACCCCCACCCCCCAGCACTGAGGGGCACCTGCCAGCAGGCCCTAACTCATGTCCCCCAGCACCCCCACCCCCCAGCACTGAGGGGCACCTGCCAGCAGGCCCCTACTCATGTCCCCCATAACCCCCATCCCCCAGCAGTGCAGAGCACCTGCCAGCATACCCCAACTCATGTCCCCCAGCACTCCCACCCCCCAGCAGTCAGGGGCACCTGCCAGCAGGCCCCCACTCATGTCCCACACATGTCCCCCAGCACCCCCACCCCCCAGCAGTGCAGGGAACCTGCCAGTAGGCCCCCACTCATGTCCCCCAGCACCCCCACCCCCTAGCAGTGCAGGGCACCTGCCAGCAAGCCCCCACTCATGTCCCCCAGCACCCCCACCCCCCAGCAGTCAGGGGCACTTGCCAGCAGGCCCCCACTCATGTTCCCCAGCACCCCCACCCCCCATCAGTGCAGGGCACCTGCCAGCAGGCCCCCACTCATGTCCCCCAGCACCCCCACCCCCCAGCAGTCAGGGGCACCCGCTAGCAGGCCCCCACTCATGTCCCCCAGCACCCCCACCCCCCAGCAGTGCAGGGCACCTGCCAGCAGGCCCCCACTCATGTCCCACACATGTCCCCCAGCACCCCTACCCCCCAGCAGTGCAGGGCACCCAGGCCCCCACTCATATCCCCCAGCACCCCCACACCCCAGCAGTGCAGGGCACCTGCCTGCAGGCCCCCACTCATGTCCCCCAGCACCCCCACCCCCCAGCAGTGCAGGGCACCTGCCAGCTGGCCCCCACTCATGTCCCACACATGTTCCCCAGAACCCCCACCCCCCAGCAGTGCAGAGCACCTGCCAGCAGGCCCCCAATCATGTCCCACTCATGTCCCCCAGAACCCCTACTCCCCAGCAGTGCAGGGCACCTGCCAGCAGGCCCCCACTCATGTCCCACACATGTCCCCCAGAACCCCCACACCCCAGCAGTGCAGGGCACCTGCCAGCAGGCCCCCACTCATGTCCCACACATGTCCCCCAGAACCCCTACTCCCCAGCAGTGCAGGGCACCTGCCAGCAGGCCCCCACTCATGTCCCCTTGCACTCCCACCCCCAGCAGTGAAATGGCGATCTCATGACACAAACCAAAAGTCAACTATGTACATGAACACATGTCCGCCACACCCTGCGCATTAAAAAAATGTTTGCTAACAAGAAGCATGTATATACAGCTCTAAGGAATGTTCCATACTGTGGCCCTCTAGGACAAATGACGTGCAAAGGAGTACGCGACAAACATGGACACCCGCTGTGTCAAAAATAGCGTGTATTTCAGGGGCTCGAGGGAAGTTTTACACGCGATTGGGCCTGGGTGGGCGAGGTACGTGTATTTCAGGGGCTCGCTGGAAGTTTTACACGCGATTGGGCCTGGGCGAGCGTGGTAAGTGTATTTCTGGGGTGGGTGGGGAAGTACAGGAGGCAAATGCGCGGAACGCCCACACGCACGTGCCAAAAAAGACACGCTAATCCGGAAACACGTACGCCAGCAGGAAGCAGGCGTACGTGGACCCACGCAGCATAAAAGTGCGCCCAAACAACAAGCAAGCTCAGACGCCAGGATGAACATACCGTTCCTAGCAGCAGTGGTCATGGGATACCGCAGGAGGAGGAGGAGGATAGTCAGGCCCAGAATTTTCACACCGTGAACCAGCCTTTTTGGGATGCCTGATGACCAGGTGTATGGGAGGTACAGGTTTCCACCTCACATAATACTCAACCTGGTCAGTGAGTGGGAGGATGACCTCACATCACCCACCCTCTGCTCCCAAGCACTCAGCCCCCTGGAGAAGGTCCTCAATGTACTGTACTTTTTGGCCACCGGATCATTTCAACAGACAAGTGCCATAGTGGGGGGGGGGGGTGTACAGGCCACACAGTCACGCTGCCTACACCAGGTCTTGGCCATCATGAGTGCACGCCCATCAGTCCGCAGGCGCATGTACCTGCCCAGAACACCTGCAGAAAGGCAGGCTGCCATCCAGGATTTCTATGGGTTGGCACAATTCCCCAAAGTCCTAGGTGCCATTGATTACACCCATGTGGCTCTACGTCCCCCCAGGGCATCAGAGCACATCAATAGAAACCGCAAGCACTGGCATTCCATCAACGTGCAGGTAGTATGTGATGCCAAGGGAATCATCACCTCAGTATATGCCAACTATCCAGGGTCCACCCACAACAGTTTCATTTACAGAATGTCAACCCTAAACCGGGACCTAGAAGCTGGGCGGCATGGCGATACATGGCTGCTTGGAGAGTATAAATGCCACTGCACATGCTGCTAAATGCATTACCCCCTTGCAAAATACAACATGAGAACAGTGCCATGTCACCCAACCCATCCCCAGCACCGCCACCCAACACCCCATGGCATGTCATCTATGTGAGAGCAAACAAAGCAATCCCGAAAACCTGACACAAGTGTCACAAAGTACAGTGTCCCTAATGGAAACTGGCCACACACAATATGCTCCCAGTAATGTTGAACTAACAACACACATGACCAAATACTTACCAACAATACAATGCAGCTACATAAGCTCAAACACAACTAAAACATGACAGTACTAAGTTAAAGTAGTCGTAATCTTGCAACCTGAATATGCCACCACATCGCCCCCTTCCAAATGTAGTTTTGCAGGCTTCAAAAATCTTTAGATATGGAGTTCATGCATACAACATGAACTCCATCTCTAAAGTAGACGGCCTTGTGAAGACATGAGGAATGAACCTGCAAATTTAGAGGGAGACATGGAAGCAGAAGCATACATAATTACAACATGCAGTGTACAATACAACAACAATATACACAAGGAATGTCTACACAGTATTGACTACAGACTGCCCACACAGCTCATGGGAGCCCAACATCACTGTGTACATCACTGTCACTTGGTCACACCCTTTGCAAGCCCATGGAAACGGGAAGCAGGAGGGGTGTGTGTCTCACGAACCCAAGCATCAAACCCAAACTCAGGACAAGCCTGCATGTGCCCAGCCGGAATACAGTGGATGCCCACGGGAGCCACACAAGGCAACACACTGTCAAAAAAAAATAAAAAAAATAAAAATATCAAAAAAATCAAAAATTAAAAATGGACATGTGGGGGGCCGGGGGGGGGTATCCAGGAGGTCTGAGGACAGGGTGCGCACCAACAGCCGCCTGTGAGGATGTTGGGAAAAAAAAACACCTCCATGGGCTCATGGCCTGCACGGCTATGCCAATGTGGGAGAACTGCTGCTGTCACTCTGAACACCCTCTGCTGCTGCCACAGGAGGTGGTGGTGCTATGGGAGGCAGCCTACGCAAAGCCCCGGTATGGTCCCCCATGGCAGCAAGCATGCGGGTGTGGAAGGTCTCGTTCTGGAGGATTATAGTGCGGAGATCCCCATGTAGCACCTGACGTGATGCCGGATCTCCTCCCGAGTTGCCTGCATCTCAGCTGAGAGCGAACGTGTGAGCCGCTCCAGCTGCTGTTCTGTCCTCAAGTTAGTGGAAGTCTCAAGGTCAACAAGAGTCTCCCTGAAGTGATGGAGTTCTACCCTCAGGGCTTCCCTGTGGCCCTGGGACACTATTGACATTGATTGGCGTATAATCTCCAGTGCCGCCCGTCTGTCCCTGTTGGACGCCAACATGTCCTCCCTGTGTTTTTGAGACCCCGGAGGATGCCATGGGATGGCTCGATGCGCAGGGATGTCCCCAGGAGTCAGAGGTTCGGACGGAGAGAGAGCACGGAAGAGATAAGTAATGCACGAGGAAGTTGCCACAAGATGGCGCGGCACGGACCCGTGGGACTTGAATATAGTCATTTGCACAGCCTTCAGTAGAGAAGGTCAGACTATTGCACTAGATATTATGAGCACTGTAATTATTATTGAAGTAATGGGAGCCTTACAGAGCGGATCTCTTTACCCCACAATAATCTTAGCTAAGTGGCCATTAGGGCGACTTCACCCTACTGAGCTCTGTGCATTGTTTGGTGCTTGCAGGGCTAGATGTGGGGGTGCCTGAGTTCTGAGTATGGAGATGGGCAGCAGTTGGGGTGTGTGGTGTTGGGGAAGGGACGGGTGGAGGGAGGGGAGGGAAGTTGGGAATTTGTTGTGTACATAGTTATGGATAGTTTGAGCTGGTACAAGAAGCTACAAGTAAAGATGGAGAGCTGTATCTGTATCACATGGGCAAGGGGGATTCGCTACACAGAAGGCAAGAAGACACTCCGGAGCCATGGGGGACCTTAAGATCGTAACATGGAATGTCAGGGGACTCAACAGTTACTTAAAGAGAAACAAAATCATGATGTACTTGAAAAGACAGAAGATTGATATTGCGCTGTTGCAGGAAACACATTTGACCTGGCAAGAACTGGAACTGGTGGGGAAGAAGTGGAGAGGTACTGTAGTAGGCTCTCTGTATTCTGCCTACGCTAGGGGAGTGCTGGTCTGGGTGGCACCGCACATTCCGCTCCAACTTACACAAGAAGTGGTGGACACGGAGGGGAGGTTGGTCATATTAAAGGCTTTGGTGGGGAATAGAGAGGTGTGCATTATAAATACGTATGCCCCCAACCAAAATACTGCGGCATATTTTAGAACCATGTGTACTCATCTGGGCGCATGTATGGGAGGGGCGGTTATCTGGGGAGGGGTTTCAACTGCATGCTCAACCCAAAGGCAGACAGGTCTGATGATAAGATTGATAGGCTCACCCCAGCAGCCAGGGTATTGCAGACATTACTAGACGACTTCGGGTTGACAGATGTTTGGAGGCTGAAACACCCTAATGAAACACAGTACTCGCGTTACTCAGCTCCGCAACAACTGCACACGAGACTTGATTACTTTTTTACCACGCCAGATGTGGTGATAGAGACCACCCAAATAGACTATTGAGCGAGGGTCCTGTCGGACAACTCGCCTCTGGTTCTGAGTTGGCAGTACCGCCGCACCAGGGCTCGGATACTGAAATGGCGCCTCCGGGCGGAGGCGCTCCGGGATCCGGTCTTCAGGGAAGATATCAGGGATGCGATCACACAGTACTTTGAGATAAACACAGGCAGCGTGGACTCAGCATGCACGCTCTGGGAAGCCTTTAAGGTGGTATTGCGGGGTGCTGCTATTGCTAAATCAAAAGGCCTACAGGGTGAGGTCCTAACGGAACTAGAGGAAGCGGAAGAGAAACTAGAACGGGAAAGCAACAGGGCGGGAGGGGATGCGGAACTTGTACTCGAACTACAGCAGAGGTGTGCAGAGTTTTGGGAAAGGCTCTGCAACCTTAACTATAAGAAGTATGTTGAGAGGAAACATGCAGGTGGGGATAAAACTGCCTGCTTGTTGGCGTGGTTATATAAGAGCGAAACCCTCAGGCCCCCGATTAGGACAATAACTAGAGAAGACGGGGAGGTGGTTGACACCCAAGAGGGAGTCAACGAGGCATTCTTGGGCTATTGTAGGACATTATATGAGGACAGAAGAGAGAACAATCGAGAGGAGATTAGAGAAACTCTAAAAGACATGGAATTACTTAAGATTAGTGCTGAAGAAAGTGAGGAGCTGGACGCACCGATTACCTTAGAGGAATTGAAGGAGGTGGTGAAGCAGCTACCCACCTGTAAGACCCCGGGCGCGGACGGATTCCCTGGCGAGTTTTATAAAACATATAGAGAGGAAGTACTCCCCCCTATGCTGGAGATGCTCAATGAGTCTTTTGAGATGGGCCGGCTGGCGGAATTGCTTAGAGAAGCGTTAATTGTGCCGCTTCCTAAGCCCAACAAGCCGGGGCATAGCTGCAGCTGCTATAGGCCTTTGTCAATGTTGAACCAGGATGGAAAGATATTGACGGCGGTCCTGGCCAATAGGCTGCATAGAGTTATTAGCAAACTGATACACCCGGACCAGACAGGTTATGTCCCCAGCAGAAACATAACCCACAACCATAGGTGACTCCACCGGGTGATTGAAGAGGGAAACAGGAGCGAGGGGGAAATGGCGGTGGTGTCCCTAGATGCAGTCAAAGCTTTTGACTCAGTGAGGTGGCCATGGTTGCTGGAGGCCCTGGAAGAATACGGGATGGGGCCGGGCTATATTAGGTGGGCAAAATTACTATACAGTGAACCACTGGCCAGGGTGCGCACAGGATCGGTGATATCTGAGAGATGGCAACTCAGTAGGGGCACCAGACAAGGGTGCCCCTGGTCCCCGATGTTATACATTCTAGCCCTGGAGCCCCTGGCAGTGTACCTCAGACAACAATATGACATGGTTGGTATTGAGGTAGGGGGAGAGAAACATCTAATATCCTTGTATGCTGACGATTTACTACTATACTTGAAATATCTGGAGGAAAATCTTCAATATATTCTAGAGGTTATGGAAAGGTATGCAGAACTGTCCGGCATAGTGGTGAACCCCCAAAAATCGAGCATGTTCCCATTGGGGAGCTACAGAGGAGCCCCTCTGGAGCGGTTGCCGGTGTTGTCCGTACCATGGGCGGTTGATTCCTTCCACTACCTTGGAATAGATGTGTACCATACGGTGGAGGAGGAGCACTTGCATAATACCGAGGTGGCTGTGGGAAAAATCCGAACAAGTATGAAGTTTTGGGAGACGTTGCCGCTGGCGATGATGAGACGGGGGGCGATGCTCAAAATGGTGGTCCTGCCCAGGCTGTTACATTTCTTCAGTAATATACCATACTTGATACCCAAAAAGTTTTTTGTCAAACTGAATAGCATGTGCAGAGACTTCCTATGGCATGGCACTCGCAATAGAGTGGCGCTATGGAAGCTGCAGAACTTCCATGATAGAGGGGGCATTAAGCTGCCAAATTTTGAGGCCTATTATGTAGCTGGTCAGTTGCAATATGTAACTAAATGGCTTTCTGATGAGGTAACTCCTGAATTTAGGCTGTTTGGACAGGACTGCACTCCGTTTTACTTAAAGGAGATTATCTGGGTGCCTAAACTTGAAATGAAAGAACGCCCGGGTATGCTGTTGCTTGGGTGGAAGATGTGGCGTAGAGTATGCCGACTGATGGAGAACCCGTACCCGTGTTCCCCACAGGCACCGCTAGTTGCCTTGGCTGGGGGAGACAACCAACTCAGAATGATAATCAGGACCTATTGGGAATCGGTCAGGCTGGTCACATTGGGAGATGTATGGCAAGAGGGGATCTTTAAGGATTTCGAAGAACTGGGAGAAGAGGCAGGCTTGCACAGAGGCCAATATGTCACGTATCTTAGGCTAGTGCAGATTATTCGTAACACCTGGCCAGAGACTGTACTGGCGGAGGAGCCAGACGTCATAATGGGAACAATATATGACATATCAGAAGGAGGGCACAAGATCTCTAGATTGTATGAGATGGTGATGACCCGAGTGGGGAAGGATTTGACTCATTTGAGGCTGGACTGGGAAGCGGAGGTGGGGGCACAGATGACCGATGGGATGTGGGAGCGTGCTATGGGATACCACAAGAAGGTGTCCAGAAACGCCAGATTGCAGCAGATGCATTATACATAACGCATAGAGCCTATATGACCCCGAAGAGAATATCTAAGTTTGTAAACGCAGGAAGGCAAGCATGCCCAAAATGCGATGAAGAAGACGCTGACATGACACACATGTTCTGGTCTTGCCCAGTGATTGCAGGTTTTTGGGGGGAGGTGGCACAAAAACTAGCAGATAAAGGGGTCACGCTCAACATAGATACGGCCTGGGCCTGCCTGTTGGGAGGGTTTCCCAGACCACGGAATACTAAACATGTTGGGAAATTGAGGGACCTGGCGTATGTGCTTGCAAAAAGAAGGATTGCCATGAGCTGGAAGCAGTGCCACAGGCCACAGGTTGAGGTGTGGTGGCGGGATTTGCAAAAATGGGCGGAGGCTGAAACGGTAGTATGGCAGGAGGCATGTAGCAAGTGCGGGGAAGAAGAAGTGGGTAACCTGATGGCATGGAGAGTGTTAATAACAGGACTGTTTGGCACAATAATGGATTCTGCAGCTTCGGAAGGAAGCGATACCCGGCCACACACAGCAGATACAGAATGAGAAACGCAAACAAGCTCTTGAGGGGGAGGGATTTGGGGAGCAGTAATGTGCATTAATTGATGTTCACGAGTCTGTTGTAAATAATGCTGCAAGTTTGGTTTGTATTGTTTATTTGTTTTCAAAATAATAAAAACATTAAAAAAAAAAACATGTCCTCCCTGTGTGATTGGCAAATGGAGTCTGTTGCCTGCTGTAGTTGCTCCATCTGCCTTTCAGGTGGGACAATGGAAGTGGCCACCCTCTCCATTGCTTGAGCCATCATCTCAACTGATGCTGCCTGTTGGGTTGCCATACCGTACATGGATTGTTCCCATGCAGTATTGCCTGGTGGTGTACGGCCACCACATCGTCGGGCACCACACCTGTTTGGGGCAAGGCGATCTGCGCCTTGCTGTGCCGGCACTGTCTGAGTCTGCAGGACTCCATTCCCCCTCTGATCTGCTGGCCCAGGAACAGGATCAGATGTTGTGGAGTGTGACCCTGCATCCGTCACCGCCAAAGGCTGACTAACCAACAATGACATCCCCATAGAGGGTTCTACCCCTGGTGCAGGTGGGTTGTACAGAACAGAACCCCTTCCAGAAACACTTACCTGCGACGCCACATAGGTCTCATCATCCGAATCAGCACCTGAATAGAGGTCTGGGGAGGTGCACCCAGAGACACCCCTTGACAGAATCGTCTGCAGCAAGAGTGGGTTCTCACCTACCACCACACCGCGTCCCCCACTGGTGGCCGGTTGTGCCTCAGGTTCCTCCTGGGTCTGCACCATCTCCTCAACCTCAACAGCATCAAGTGCGTCATCCCCTGCAAAAACATGAAAGACAAAAAATGGAAACAGGCATTAGCACCATAGCACACAAATAAGCTACAGAACCATTACATGATTTACATATGTCCCACATGACTATAACCCTCCCATGCATGCACTGTCACAGTGTTGGAAGGGGAGGCAAAAGTCAGACACTGATGACACCAAGATGGAAGAGCAACACATTTGCTGCATGCTGGGTAGCACTGCCATCACACATTGGCATGTGAGTGGCATGTCCTATACACATAAATGACACATGCCATCACACAGATGGCATGTACCATAGCCATGGTACATTCCACAAGTACATCCATATGTCAGTGAATGAGTACTGTCACCCATCCATGTGAGATGGACATGAAGAGATGAAAAATGCCACATAGTGTGAAAAGATACACCATGTGCCACACACTGCAACACATCCAGTGTACAAAAATACAGTGATTGCAGGGCCATATACACATCAAGGGTTGTGCACTTCAACATGACAGGAAACAACTAGCATGCTCCACATTCAAACAGGCCCAAAAACATCATGTGATCAGGACAATACTCATTCAGCCTGAATGGTCAAATCATTCAACTACCAAGGTGACACATGTGGGCCAATGTGGGGTTCTTCAATGACAGAAGCAGGTCACATATGTCACAATAGGGCTGAGGAATGTGTTTCAAAAGTGAGAGAATTGAAACAATCAGCCTGAAAGAACACTGAAAAATACAAACAATGTTGTTGCATGATGCCACCTCAAGGGCAACTGCCGCAATGTTGCGCTAAATTACTACTGTGGGCAGAAGGGATACTGTCACACCCAAATTCAGAATGTTTTGGATGAAGCACATGGGTGACCCATAATACTCAGTCACACATACCCTCACCTGCCACTCAATCAGAACCCGTCACCCAAACAACATATACATGCATTACACACATACGCATGGGCACTCACCGGACAATGTGTCATAATAGAGTAGTTCTCCCACACCTCGGATCGTTCCTCTGTGACGAAGGTCCCAGCAACAGACTCATGTTCAGTGAGTTTGTTGTCATCTTGTGGAGACCCACCGCCAGTCACCAGAGTAGCGGCATGATTTGAGGCCAGCTTGTTCTTTGCTCTGCTTTTCAGGTCGTTCCACCGCTTGTAGCAATCATCAGCTTAGCGCCTCAAAAATCCAAGGGCACTTATGTGGTCGGTGATGGTCTGCCAGTGTGCCTTAAGTTGACCAGGTGTGGTCTTGGACCCTGCAGTCACCACCATTTCGTGGCTATGTGCCAACACATAGCTCACAAGTGCATCAAGTTTCGAATCATTGAAGCAAGGCTTTCTTGAGGTACCGGAGTGTGTAGCCGTGCCTGGGGTCTCAGTCTGTCGTGCCAGAGCACCCTTCTTCCTCTTTTTAGAAGGTGGAGCAAAGCCAGAGTGGCTAACTCCGCTCTGGTCAGTAGGGGCAGAATCAGCGGTGGACTGGGTTGTTGGAGTGTGCGAATGCACATTGACCATAGGACTTGGTGCAGGCATTGTCTGAAGTGTGATGTTGGCCGGGGGAACATCAGTATGATGGACCAGGACCGACACTGTCCTGGCTGGGAGAGTCAGAGCTGAGGTGGATGGAGCTGCAGCTGCCCCTGCAGCCTCACCACCCTGCATACTTGGGGCAGCAGATGACATAGCTGCCCCAGATCCACGTGGCTTGGTGACAACTTGCACCGCCACACGTGGCTTAGACTTGCTGACCTGGAAGTCAGTCAGGGAGTCATCCTGTGCCAGGTCAGGTGCCACAATGGGCTGGTCCAACAAGGGCTGAGCTGGGATGGTCTCAGCCACGTTTCCCTCAACCATGGGGGCAGGGGGCATGGGTGTCCCTGATTGGTCCTCCACACATTGGGGCATAGGGGCACCCTGCAAATCCCGGCCACGTCCCCTACCGCGCCCACCACGTCCACCTTTTGAAGGTCAGCCTCCCTTACCACTTGGTTGCCTCCCAACCATAGCACTGATGTTGTTGTGCATATGGGAGGAGCAGTAAACTATTGTCCTGGGCAATTGGGGGTCAAAGGGGTAGGGTACTAGATGTAATTCGTACCTAGTGCTCTAAGAAGGCTGTCTGTGACCCCTGGGGGAAGATGACGGGTCACGCAATGCACAGGCAGCCCAAAAACAAAAATAAACGTGCACCCAACCCCTCGTAGACCACGTGCGTGGAAAAATGAACCCGCACTACGCTGTGGCACCCAGAAACACAAAAATAAGCGTACATGTGATACACACAGCCTACAATGACCTCTGAAGGGGTACGTGACACACGGGGCTAAGTTCGTGTGGAACTCACCATCTGCCTGGAAAAAGAACGTGAAAAATAGGCACGTGTGCGCGTTGGCAACACCCCCGCCAAAAGGAGAATTGTACGCTGTCTGAGGAGACAGGACAAAAGGAGAAGTGAACACTGTTTGAGGAAACAGGCCCAAAACAAGTAGAAAAATGAAAGCTGTCAGAGGTAACAGGGAGCACGAACTTGAAACGCTGTGAAGTAATCGCGTGTGAACCGACAAAAAGTAAAGAATCCACCCACTCGCTCTCCACAAAAAGCACATACAAGGAAATGGTGTCCTACACGTACCTTTTAAACCGGCCCACACGTACACGTCACTTACGCGTGTACGTGCCCTTTCCTCCAATTAAACGCGCTGACACTCGGACGTGCATCTTTTCCATGTGTACTCTGTCATCACGTGCTATGAGGGAAACACCCACGTGCGTCACGTCACAGACGCGCTCACGCGCTAAGGGCCTTTGGTCCAATGAAATCGCATACGTGCGCTGACGCGCTTACACGCTAAGGGCCTTTCCACGAATTACACATTGACATGCAAGATTTTCACGTGCCAAATCACTCCGTATCAAGCTGGCCACGTGTTGACACACGGAAGACCAGGCTCCTGCCCTGAATGCCATTTTCCTGCCCCCAAGAGCTCCGAGCACGCTCCCACCAGCCATCTGCTGCTGCCTGCCTGCCTGCTACCCAAGTGCCCTGCTATTTGGTGCCTGCACGTCAGCCATCTGCAGCGGTGCAGTTGCTGTGTCCACGCCTGCTGGAACAGAAGACTCCCGACTGGGATCCATCGCTCCACAGCCCAGCCCCTGGGGTTGCCATGTCGGGCACATCTCCATCTGGCACCACTGGAAACCCCCAGCCAGAGAGGCAGAGGGCCACCGGCTTCACTGCCACCGAAGTTGGTGTCCTGGTGGAGCATGTCCTGGGGCCTTATGATACACTCTTTGGAACAAGACGCACCAACAAGGAAGGACGGAAGAGGATCTGGGATGATGCAGTGGTTGCCATCAAGGTGGAGGGGGTGGCAACCCGCAACTACCAACATGTCAAGAAGCGCTGGGAGGACTTGAGGTCCAGGACCCTGAACAAGGCCCGGCGCCTCGTGGAAGGGGGCCGGGGCAGCATGAGTACCATCCAGATGAGGGTCCTGGAACGCGTAGGCCTAGCGCTCCACACCCAGATCCTTCGGAGGCAGACCCGTCCGGAGTTGAGCGGTAAGTGGCCAAGCATTGCTGTGTGAGACAGGGCATGTTGCAGGGTGCTGGTTGTCTGATACTTGCCTGTATGTGTGACATAGGCCATGTACGTATGTGTGTGTGCAGGGACATCATGGTCATGCATGTGAGACCAGTAATGTGTGAACCACATGGTTGATGCATGTGTTATAATGCAACATGTGGAGCAGCATGGGGAATGCACACATTAATGCATGCCTGTCTCTGTTATTGGACATGGATGGGGATTGAGAGATGGGTGCTGCTGTCATGGACATGTATGGTGTCCATGTCTGTGTGTCTCACTTGCGTGTCTGTGACTTGGAAATGCCATGGATGCATGACACATGTCTGTGACAATGTTCAGATTCACTGATGCAGCCTACTCATCCTTGTATCCACTGTGTCTGGGGTGTACGAGGCCATATGGATGAAACTAGCTTGAAGTGTGTGCATGTGATGGGCATGACCCATGATGCATGTGAGTTTCAAACCAGCATTGTATGTTTGAAGAGTCCCTCGGACATGTATGTTAATGTTCATTGCATGCGTCGTGCCTGTTAATGCATGTGTTTTGCCTGCACTGACCCATGTGTTGTGGAGGGACATGATTGGAGTGATGTTTGACAGTGCCACTCATCTGCTATTGCTTCCTGTCTAGGGGACCATTGTACAGTACCCTGATGCTTGTGTTCTATGTCTCCCTCTACACAGCGGCAAGTGATGAAGAGGGCGGAGACAGCGCTGTGGAGCAAAGCGGTGGGGATGCCCCCACCGGCCGGCGACGCAAGGCCCAGTCACCCTCCCAGAATTTACCATTGTCCGGGAGTGAGGGGACTGGTGCTGGGTCTGCCACTACGGCTTCAGCGGAAGGGGTGGGTGAGCCCCCACAGGGGCTTGCAACGACGGAAGATGGTGTGGAGCCATCCAGGTTGGTGGTTTCCACAGAGGAGGAGGAGGCCGCTACTGAGCCGCATATGGGGCCTGGTGGGGGTGGTACCACTGGTGCAAGTGGTGCAGTCCAGGGCCAGGGGCAGGAGGCAGCACAGGTCACCACGGAGGGGCCTGTGCATGTCGCTGTCCCTGACCCTGTGACTGCACCACCATGCACCAGCAGGGATGCCCCATCCCAGGCCCGTCTGCAGGTAGGGGGGATGTCCATGTCATCTGACACTCCTCTACCTGCGGACGAGGGGACCCCTGGCCGTATGGAGAAGGTCCTGATTGGTGTCGTGTTGCGCACGCGTTACATTCGTGATGACGTGCGTGCTTCCCGGGGGGAGCACGCACGTCATCACGAAGAGCAGCGTGCCAACGTGGCCCTGTTGGGAGTGTCCATGGTCGGGGGTTTTGTACATGTGTCAGCCACTCTGAAGGCCCTCTCCTCCTCTGTGGAGACTATGCACCAGTCATTCTCCATGCCGTCTTCTGGCCCAGATGCCACCAGGGCCCCCTGTGGACCTGCTCTGACCAAGGCAGCCAGCTCGGTGGGGATCCCATCCCTGCCACAGTCGGGAGTCGGAGGTCCAGCACTGGTGGACACCACAGCAACTGGACCCCAGCAGATGGAGGATGTGCCGGCATCATCGAGCAGGGCACGTGCACGACGGCGTCGGTGGATTCCATCAGCCTGGATGCCGTCATGCTGCCAGAAGCAGTTGCGTCAGAGGCAGCGGCAGGCTCAACGTGGGAGGCATCATGGCTCGGGGCAATCTACATCAGAGGGGCAGGCATCGGCCAGAGGGCAGGAGGACCCTGGAATGGGAGTGTCTTCCGTGTGGCAGCAGTTGTGCCAGCAGATAGGTGCTGAGCGGCGGCGGACGGAGGAGGCACGGCTCACGATGGTCAGGGCGGAGAACTCCATGCGCCTCGTGGGAATTCGCAGGGAGTTGGATGTGGACATGGCATTATTCCTGCGAGACCTCGGGCCAGAGAACAGGCCCGCCTCCAAGACATTGAACAGGAGTTCGATGATGCCCTGGCCCATGACATCAACAAGTGAGCCGTTGGACTTGCCCGCCACCATTGTATATAGTTCATTAGTGTTAAGTTTCATTTCTTTTTTATTTAATTTGGGGCGCATGGACTATGCCCCACATTTTTGTATATAGTTAGTAATTAGGTGGGTTTCATTGTAGGTTTCATTTATGTCGTTGGGCTCATGGACCCTGGATTTGCTATTTGTACATAGTTTTACAGTGGATTTTTCTCCTTCATCTTTATTTTTCTTCACCATGGAGCAATGGATATTACGCTTTTCTTTCTCTTTGGATTTGCTTTGTTGGACGGTGACTTTGGACACATTTTCATTTGGATTAATTTGGATTCTCATTTTTTTTAATTTATCATTTTTTGGGACATGCTGCATCTTCATTATTATTGGCAATATTGTGTGTTTTTATTTCATTCCCTTCATTTTGACTTGATTACATTTTTGTGTCTTACTTCAATGTGTGGTCTTCTCTCATTGGTTTAATGCATGTCACAATGTGGGTTTTCTCAGTCATGTGTTGCCATAGTGTGGGTCGGACAGACTTGTACTCATGCGCATACTGCTTATTTGTGATCTATCATGTAATGGGGATTTCAATTTGGAGTGGATGTAAAGGTTGGATGGGTGTTTGGACTGGGGTGCTGTGGGGTGGGATTTGTGTGGCCATAAGAGCCAGGGATCTGGATTGTGATGACGTGTTGGCTGGGGGACATGTGTCAAGGCCTGCTGGCAGGTGCCTGTCAATGATGGGGGGGTGGAGGTGCAGTTGGAAATGTGTGGGACATATGTGGGGGCCTGCTGGCAGGTGCCCCTGACTGCTGGGGGGTGGGGGTGCTGGGGGACATGTGTGGGGGCCTGCTGGCAGGTGCCCCTGACTGCTGGGGGTGGAGTTGCTGGGGGACATGAGTGGGACATGAGTGGAGGCTTGCTGGCAGGTGCCCTGCACTGCTGGGGGGTGGGGGTGCTGGGGGACATATGTGGGGGCCTGCTGGTAGGTGCCCCTGACTGCTGGGGGGTGGGGGTGCAGGGGGACATGCGTGGGGGCCTGCTGGCAGGTGCCCCTGACTGCTGGGGGTGGGTGTGCAGGGGGACATGTGTAGGACATGTGTGGGGGCCTGCTGGCAGGTGCCCCTGACTGCTGGGGGGTGGGGGTGCTGGGGGACATGTGTAGGGGCCTGCTGGCAGGTGCCCCTGACTGCTGGGGGGTGGGGGTGCTGGGGGACATGAGTGGGACATGAGTGGGGGCATGCTGGCAGGTGCCCTGCACTGCTGGGGGTTGGGGGTGCTGGGGGACATCTGTGGGGGCCTGCTGGCAGGTGCCCCTGACTGCTGGGGGGTGGGGGTGCAGGGGGACATGTGTGGGGGCCTGCTGGCAGGTGCCCCTGACTGCTGGGGGGTGGGGGTGCTGGGGGACATGTGTGGTGGCGTGCTGGCAGGCGCCCCTGACTGCTGGGGGGGTGGGGGTGCAGGGGGACATGTGTGGGACATGAGTGGGGGCCTGCTGGCAGGTGCCCCTGACTGCTGGGGGTGGGGGTGCAGGGGGACATGTGTGGGGGCCTGCTGGCAGGTGCCCCTGACTGCTGGGGGTAGGGGTGCAGGGGGGTATGTGTGGGACATGTGTGGGGGCCTGCTGGCAGGTGCTCCTGACTGTTGGGGGGTGGGGGTGCTGGGGGACATGTGTGGGGGCCTGCTGGCAGGTGCTCCTGACTGCTGGGGGGTGGGGGTGCAGGGGACATGTGTGGGGGCCTGCTGGAAAGTGCCCCTGACTGCTGGGGGAGTGGGAGTGCAGGGGGACATGTGTGGGACATGTGTGGGGGCCTGCTGGCAGGTGCCCCTGACTTCTGGGGGGTGGGGGTGCTGGGGGACATGTGTGGGGGCCTGCTGGCAGGTGCCCCTGACTGCTGGGGCAGTGGGGGTGCTGGGGGACATGTGTGGGGACCTGCTGGCAGGTGCCCTCCACTGCTGGGGGGTGGGGGTGCTGGGAGACATGAGTTGGTTATCATATTGCAATGTGACATGTGGCTTGGCTGGGGGGCATGCCCATGATGGATGGGCTGCCTGCGGGACATGACCAGGGGTGCGGGGTAGTCCCCTGTGGTGTGGGCTGCCTGCAGGGGCCGTGGAGGGGGTAGAGGGGACACCTGGGAGGACCCACACTGCCAATTCACGTGTAGGACTCCCCGCGCACCCCCGAAATACGCGTTCCCCGCTCTGACAGCAAAATCGCGTGTGAAACTTCATGCGCAGCCTGGTAATAGATGTACCCTACTGCAATCGCGTGTGAAGCTTCCCGCGCACCCCTGAAATACACGTACCCAGGCCAATCGCGTGTGAAACTTCCCGCGCACCCCTGAAATGCGCGTACCCAGGCCAATCGCGTGTGAAACTTCCCGCGCACCCCTGAAATACACGTACCCAGGCCAATCATGTGTGAAACTTCCCGTGTACCCCTGAAATACACGTACCCAGCCCAATCGCGTGTGAAACTTCCCGCGCACCCCTGAAATACACTACCAAGCCCAATCGCGTGTGAAACTTCCCGCGCACCCCCGAAATACACGTACCCAGGCCAATCGCGTGTGAAACTTCCTGTGCACCCCTGAAATACACATACCAAGCCCAATCGCGTGTGAAACTTCCCGCGCACCCCTGAAATACACATACCCAGGCCCAATCGCGTGTGAAACTTCCCGCGCACGCCCGAAATACACGTACCCAGGCCAATTGCGTGTGAAACTTCCCGCGCACCCCTGAAATACATGTACACAGGCCAATCGAGTGTGAAACTTCCCACGCACCCCTGAAATACACATACTCAGCCCAATCGCGTGTGAAACTTCCCGCACACCCCTGAAATACACTACCAAGCGCGATCGCGTGTGAAACTTCCTGCGCACCCCCAAAATACACGTACCCAGGCCAATCGCATGTGAAACTTCCCGCGCACCCCTGAAATACACATACCAAGCCCAATCACGTGTGAAACTTCCCGCGCACCCCTGAAATACACGTACCCAGGCCCAATTGCGTGTGAAACTTCCCGTGCACCCCCGAAATACACGTACCCAGGCCAATCGTGTGTGAAACTTCCCGCGCACCCCTGAAATACACGTACACAGGCCAATCGCGTGTGAAACTTCCCGCGCACCCCTGAAATACACGTACCCAGGCCAATCGCGTGTGAAACTTCCCGCGCACCCCCATAATACACGTACCCCACTCGCACAGGGCCTTTCACGTGTGAAAGTTCCCGCGAACCCCGTAATACATGTACCCTGCTGAAATCGCGTGTGAAACTTCCCGCGAACCCCAGTAATACACGTACCCCACTCGCACAGTCCCTTTCACGTGTGAAAATCTACGCGCCCCCCTGTAATGCACATTCCCCGCTTGGCGTTTGCTGTTTGGCAGCCCTGTAAACCGGTCCAGGGTTAGCGCAGCCCTTTGCGCTGAATTGGCAATTTTGATGGCTTTTCTTTGCGCGAGGGCGTTCTTGGGGGCATAACTGGCGCTGCTGCAGAGTCGCTGCGCCACTCTGTGCCACGGCTGGTTTTGGAGGCTAAAATCCATGAATGCGCTGGGCACGGAAATCGATTTTAGCGCACGCGGCTGGCGCAGACATTCGCACGCGCACACTGTGCGCCAGCCGGGTGTGCCACTTTTGTGCGAAATTCTATGAATTACCCTGTAAATGGCAGGAGCTGTGGGGAATATAATGCAATGTATGCATTTTTGAAGGTGTGGGAAATAAAGCAGAAGGATTTGATGGGTTCAGCAGCTTATTACTCTCCAGGATAGTTGTAAAGGAGAAGGTTCAAATAAGAAAACCTGGAAAAGTAGCAAAGTGACAAAGCAAGTTTACCATACTGCAGGTGATTAGCAAACTACTGGGTGATCCTCTGATGCTTGGAGATGGGAGAGTCTGAAATAAAGTAAGGGTTGCAAGGAAGGGTCTGGCTAGCTGTACATGATGTGCTAGACATGACTGCATCTGTGAATAATTGAATGCTGTTGTAAATTCTAGAATGGAATGGGCAACCAGCTGGAATGAGAGAGCTGTCTAGATTGGAGGAACAGTTGTAGAGGCAGTGCTGTTGTTTCAGCTTGGAGTCTTTCAAATGATATTGGCTATCTGTGTGCATGAATAAAGATCCATGTACTCATTCTGGCTGTGTGTCACTTTATAACAAAGTACAAAGCCTTCTCCCACAATTATACAGTTATTTCTCCCATCTTTTAACATGAAATGACACTTTGTTAGACAGCTGTGTGTGTTGTGTCTAATTACTATCATAAGCATTCCTAAAGGAAGTTCAAATGATAGATTGTATGTAAAATATGCAGAATGTATAGAAATGAAATTGTGTGCACATCCTATGCACTATAATGCATTAAATGTTATTATGGTTGAAATGTGGATAAATAGGTGGCAGTGGTTATACAAATGACAGGATGAATGAAAAAAATAACAGTTTGCACATTACAGTTAGTAATATGGGTAAATACAACTGTGGAGAGCAGACACCTTTGTTATTTTATTTATTTATTTGTTTTTGGTTTTAAAAGAAAAACCTTTACAAAAAAATAGTGCCTTTCCAAAGATAAAATTGCAATAAGATCACGGAAACCAGGGAATCACTGGAATAACTGGAGGGGCCAAGAAGTGTCAACCAGGAAGCTCAATAAGCCGTGTCGTCTTTTGATAATTTGTTAGTATAGTAAGTTTCTCTGAGACTTTTACTATAGCTGCAGTGAGCATAATTTCCTGGCCGGAGATCAGTCTGTTCCAGAATGCTTCTTGGTTTAGACTCACTTCTCTGCTTACAAATCTCCTCAGTAAAGACACTCTTATGGGCCATGTGCCTTCGCACTCCAGCAGTAGATGTTTCAATGTTTGGAGGTTCAAAGTTTTACAAATTTCGCAGAATTTTGTTACCTTCTCTCCCAGGTTTCTTTGAGCCAATATTTCTCCTGTATAGGCTAGGTTCAGTCTCAGTCTGAGAAAGCTGTTTCTTATCTCTCGATCTGGGAATTTTTCCAGGTAACGTGGCATGGTGCCAAGGTTCCTATCTACTATCAGGAAGGAGTTTAATGTTTTTAGGTTTCTGACTCCTGTGATTGTTTCGATCCAGTCAGCCGTTTTTAATTTATTTTTTTACTTCCAAGGGGTTTTGTAGAAGGGTTTCTGTTGGTAAGTCAAGCTTATGTAGAATCTGTCCAATCTTTTCTTCTAAGCTCGATAATTGGTTTGATTTTGCTTTCTTTAAATGTTGGTTTATATCGAAAAAAAGAGTGGCCCTGCTGGCTATGATTATATTGCGATAGAGCGAAAGAAGTTTCCACTCTGCACGGCAGCTCAAGGAGGTCAGGCCTAGTTCGAACCTCAGACTGACTGACGAAGTGCACATTGGTAGGAGAATAGATGATTTCCAAATGAGTCCCTCAATTTTGTTCTAATCGTAGTTCCACAACAGAGGTTTTGCCTCCAGTCCATAGAGGAGGACAGGAACTGCTTTGCCTACGTAGAATTTCTTGAGTGGAGAAAATGAAAATTTACAAAATTTTCCGTTTAGGTTTTTCATTGGTGCAATAATTTTCGAGGTCTTACTGAGAATTGATGAGTTCACCTTGTTGGCAGTTGGATGGGCTAAGGCTTCATATCCCAGGTATGTGAGCTCATCTACTCGGGGAATTGCCTTGTTGTCCAACACCCAGATCCTTGATGTTACCTTTTTTCTTGGATGTTTGAAGATCAGGACCTTGGATTTTAGTGGGTTGATTATTAGGCTGTTTAACTTGGCATATTCATTGAGTTGGGACAAAAGATGTTGCAGTCCTAATGCTGATCCATCTAAAAGAACTAGATCGTCCGCGTAGGCCAGCCAGTGAAGTCTTCTGCTGTTGATCCTGGGACAAATGAGCGACGCCGAGGCCAGAAAGTCTCCAATTTCTGATAGAAATAGGTTAAAAAGCAATGGTGCACCCAAACATCCTTGTCGTACCCCTCTAAGGACCTGGATTGCTTCTGATAGGTTGCCGACGTCATCTAGCCTCACTCTGATCGTGGTATTTTTATGTAGTTCGATGAGCATAGCCAGCAGGGGGGCCGGAATTCACCAGTTGTTTAGTTTCTGCCAGAGGAGTGATCTGTCCACAAGGTCAAATGCCTTGGACAGATCTACCCATGCCCCATACAGAGGAGAGCCTTCTTTCTTATTTGAGTTTTCGCTCAACAGGTTCAGTATGAGGCCATTAAGGCTGGTAGAGAGCTCCTTCCTGAAACCTGTTTGTTGCGGGGGAGAATCTCATTTGAGTCCACCCAAAGAGAAAGTTCCCTCAATAATATTCTTATGAATATTTTACTATGTCCAAGAGGGCTATGGGTCGATAGCATGTTGGATTTAGCCTGTCACCCCCTTTGAAGAATGGAATAATCACTGCGTTCTTCCACGACGATGGGAACGTTTTTTCCCTCAGGATTCCTTGAAAGAGATGAAATAGCAGTTTTGACCATAGTTTTGGCTGATTTTTTAACACCTGATATGTGAGGCCATTCGGACTTGCTGCTTTTGAGGTAGAGGATGATGTTATGAGTTCTTCAATATCCTCTTCAGTAAATTCCAGAGACCAAGTGATGTTGCAAAAGATAATGTCTCTTGAGCCTGTTGCTTCGAAGTTCTTGGCCAGATAGTCTACCCACTTGTGTTCCGGCACTAAGTTGCAAAGAGAACTATTTTGGCCTGTTTCGAGTTGATTTAGAACTGCCCAAAAATTTCTGCAGTTATTTTCACTAAGAAGCAAAAGCATTCTCTCCCCATCCTCTTGTATTTTTAGATGTTTATGATTCTTGGACCAATTTCGATAAATTTGTTTGGTCTTTTTAAGTTTTTGAATGCAGCCTAGAGGATCTTCTGCTCTGGTCTGTCTTATTCTTTGCAATGTTTGTCGCAGGATTCTTTTCCTTTTGAAAGTTTCCTCGTCAAGGTGATGAAGATGTGTCTGTTTCCCCACCCTTTGTATTTCGCTTGGTCGACAGATGGACCATATAAACTTTCCGAATCTTTCTGGATGGCACTCTTCGGCCAGTATTGAGGGATGAACTACTGCTAAACAATTGTTCAAGTTTCCCCCCCCCTGTTTGTACTTGACTACTTTCAGTTTCCCCTTTGAGCCCTCCAAGTCCTGTCTAATGCGTGGATTTGTAGAACACTGAGTTTCAGGAAAGTAGAGTTCCAACCTCGCATGATCACGACCCCCTTCCCAGTCTAAGGTGAAATGATGTGGGTGCAGGGTAAGTGATGGTGAAGCAAAGATGTAGTCTATTATTGATTGCAACCTTCCCTGACGCCATGTTGGTCCGGGGTTGTCCGTACTGCTATCGTCTTCAGATATCATGTCAAGATCCCATGATTGAAAGAAGTCCCACCATTGTTTACCTTTCTGTGTGGTGCTGTGTTTAGGTAAGCTGTTTCTCCTATTTCCTACACTAATGAGATCTGTGTTCAGGTCCCCTGCTACAACAATCTGTGCTCCTATGTGATTAATCTTAACCATGGAGAATAGTTCATTTAGAGTTTCTATGTAATCTCGGAGTTTGGAACTGACTGGGTTCCAATAGATATTTACCAGAATGAGAGTGGCCCGGCGGTCGCTCTGTCCTGTCTCTGCTTTACAGGCCTGGATACCCACTGGATTATTGCAGAGCGTTACTACATTTTTAATGGCGGAATTTTTGGTTGCTATTAACATTCCTCCTGCTGGTCTTCCTTTGGCTTTTTGAGAGGCCTTGAGGTTTTGCACTGTAAAGCCCTCTATCTCGATGGGATTGGCTAACCATGTCTCCTGGAGTAATAGAATATCATTGCGCACTAAGAGGTCATTTTTAAGTTGCTTTTTCTTCAAAAAGTTTGGGCCTCTGGTGTTCCAGGAGACTAGTCTAAGGCCCCTCCGACTAAAGACTGTTCTGCTCCTCACCCAATTTCTGGAGGACTTGCGAGATGATTTCTGGGAGTTTAATTATCAAATCATCTTTTAGTCTGAGACCACTTGTTACGTTGTTTTGGAGCCCTCTAGCAATTCCGGCAGTGCCCACCGCGGTGGGTGCGGATTCTTCTCCTGTCTGATTATGCCACAAACGATTTCCAAATTTGCCTTCTTCCTCTGATTCGTAAACCCAGAGTCCTTCTTTAGCCAGATCATCTTTATTGTTAATAAGTGCCTGTTGTGCCTTTCTTGAGGTGAGAGCTATCTCCACAAATAATTTATCCTCCCTGAATGGGAAGGCTAGGTATTCAATGTCCTCTGAAGCGAAAAGAAAAAGATTGTAGTTCTTTTGGATTTCTGACAATAGGACGGATCTACAGAGTGATGTCTTTTTGCTCTGATTCTCTAGTCTAAGCCACAATCTTGGGATTGAAAAGTTTGATACCGCTCCTTCCTCTTTTCCTGCAGTAGGGGTTTGTTGTTTTTGTTCACTTTTCTCTCTTCCTCCATATTGAGGACACATTTCCAGGTTTTTAAATTTCCCGGTCCCATTCCTGCAGTCTACTTCACTGAATAAGGGGCTTGGTGATATCGCATCGTTAGTGGCTGATACGGGAAATGTATTTTTTCTTGTAATGCAGGAGCCTTTATACCTGACGGTTTTAGGAAGATGGGGGCCATTTTTATAGATACTTGCTTGGGCTCCTCGCTAAGTCCCTTTCTTGGTTCTTTGTGTATATTTTGTTTTAGGAATATTGGGGCAATCTTAATATTTGTAGGGGCCAATGCACTTTTTTGATTGTAAGAAGCTGCAGGTAATGGAAATATAAGGTCCGTTTGCATGCCGAAATTTGATGTTTGGACCTTGATTTTACTAGGACTCTCCCTGCCCGTTGAGCACGTCTTTTTTCCCTGGATTTTCCCAGAGGCACGCTTGCTTACAGGGGCATCATATACCTTTGAAGTTTGTGAAGAATTAATTGCTGGGGTTGCCATAACGATGGAATCAGCTGCCTGTTCAGCTGTGGGGGTAGTTAGATTTTTCAGGAACGTGTTTGTCCCTGTTTTCTTTTTTGCCTTATTTTTCTGGTTTTTGGATTTCTTCATCGTTCCACTTGACGGTTGAGAGAAGGTAGCCTCTATTTGATTGCCCCTTTTGTTCCTTTTGTGACACTTTTTCCTTCTCAATCTCTGTGGTACCTCGAAATTCTGACTTAAACTGTTGGTCGAATTTTCTTTTTCTTCCTCCTCTTGGGTTTTTTGAGGGCTGTTGTTGGTATCTTCTATATAGTCGACATCAACATTTGCCAGCCTTCGAAATTCTTCCAAGATTGAGTCTGAGAGTGATGTGTCGTCGAAAAGGTCTGTTGACTCTTCTTCATTTGAGGTCTTGTTCTGGTTTTGCAGTTTTTGAATTTCTGCGGTTATTAGCTTTAAAAGTTCTTGGGTAGTAGAATTGCTTTTTACCCCCTCCTTCAGTAGGCTTTGAATTTGGGCGATGTCTAGCCCCTGTTTAATGCCCTCTGTTTGTGTTTCCTTTAAAATTGGAATCAGAATGCTATTCATGATATTATTTACAGCAACCATAGCTGATTCGTTTTTAGCGATTTCCTGCGACATTTCCAATAGATGGCCTGCTTGTGTTTGCACCTCTGTTCTTAGAAGTTCGAACACTGAGACCAGAGAATTTAAAACATAGCTCAGGGCTGCCAGTGTGTTTTCGGATGCCATTGAGGGCCCTTCTGGTGGGATGGCCGATGGCTCTTCTTGGTGGCTACGATTTCTCAGTGAGATTGCCCTGGTTCCTTGAGTTTTGTATGTCGAAGTAGCGTTTACTTCTGACCCCTCTGTAGGTGTATTTGTGGCCGGGGTATTGTTTTTGTGTGTTTGTAATTGCCAAGTAGTATCAATAATGTCCACTAGGTCGTTGGTACTCTTGTTCCTTTTTCTAGGAAAGTGGTCATTGATTCTTGTCTGAATTTTTTCAGTTGTCAGAGTGTACTCTAGCCCACTTTTCCATATTTTTTGGATGTTAAGATTGGGGAATCTTCCCGCTGGGGTTTGTTGTGCGTCTGTGTGGGTTAGAGTCTCCTGTGAGGTTGCTGGGTCTGCGTCTAAGACAATAGATGCCCCTCTCCCTGGCTCACGCCCTGCCTCTATGTAAGACCCGTCTTGTGCATCCATGTCTTCCTCGAGAGGGGAGCTGCGCAGTCTCATTACGGGAGTAACAATTATTGTTTAATGGTGTTAGTGCGCGCAAGACCCGATAGTTATTTACCTGCTTGGTACGCCTCAGACCGCCTAACAGCCGCACAACAGCCAGCGCCCTTTACCCCTGTTGGGCTTAACGCCACTCGGGCGGAAGCCTCAGTGCTTTAAGGTCGTGGTGAGTCACGTGATAGATCACGTGTCCAGTGGCAGCTACGCCTCCTCCAGGAAGCAAGCAGATACAGGCAAGAGCCCCTAGGCGGCTCGCAATGCCGTTTCTCACAAAGGCAGAAGGTTAGTGAAAATAAAAGCAAATCCCTTCACATCCAACAGCACTCGCCACTCGGGCGGAAGCCTCAGTGCTTTAAGGTCGTTGTGAGTCACGTGATAGATCACGTGTCCAGTGGCAGCTCCGCCTCCTCCAGGAAGCGAGCAGATACAGGCAAGAGCCCCTAGGCGGCTCGCAATGCCGTTTCTCACAAAGGCAGAATGTTCGTGAAAATAAAAGCAAATCCCTTCACATCCAACAGCACTCGCCACTCGGGCGGAAGCCTCAGTGCTTTAAGGTCATGGTGAGTCACGTGATAGATCACGTGTCCAGTGGCAGCTCCGCCTCCTCCAGGAAGCGAGCAGATACAGGCAAGAGCCCCTAGGCGGCTCGCAATGCCGTTTCTCACAAAGGCAGAATGTTTGTGAAAATAAAAGCAAATCCCTTCACATCCAACAGCACTCGCCACTCGGGCGGAAGCCTCAGTGCTTTAAGGTCGTGGTGAGTCACGTGATAGATCACGTGTCCAGTGGCAGCTCCACCTCCTCCAGGAAGCGAGCAGATACAGGCAAGAGCCCCTAGGCGGCTCGCAATACCGTTTCTCACAAAGGCAGAACGTTCGTGAAAATAAAAGCAAATCCCTTCACATCCAACAGCACTTTACTTTTTAAATCTCAGCACCCTACCCAGTAATCTTTCGTCAAGCGCAATATAAACTTGCGATGGTATATGGCAGGACTAGCAGGAACTATGTATACTCCAGTCCGTGTAGCATGATAATCCGCTACAGGATTTTCTTCCTTGCACTTGTTGTTTCAAGCAACGCCACTCTAAACTCCACTCCGTGTTTTCTTGAAGCTTAAAACCAGGCGGGTGTGGGTGCGTGGGTGAAACACCTGTGCTCAAGCAGCAGCATGGAGGTTCAGGGGCTGGAGGTGGCTCCCTCGCCCGCGCTGCTCCTCGGGGGCTCGGCCGCGGCTCTGCTGGTGTTGGTGCTGCGGTGGAGCGGTCGGAACCGGCGAGCTCGGGAGAAAATGAAGCGGGCCAAGCAGAGGAGAGAGGCAGCGCTGGAGCAGATGGAGCGGGCTGCTGGGCGTTTCAGACTGGAGGTAACACCTTTGCAAGTGAAACTTGATCATAGCAGATGGGAGAAATGACAGTAAGCGTTTTTTTTACAGGTTATACAGGGTAAATGGCAGTTACCCTGTTTATATTCATTTATACAAGAGCTATACATGTACTGTGCAGAAAAAATTCATACCTGTACTTTGTGTTCATGCATGTGGATGTGCATGAATCTGCAAGCAGAAATCTTGGAGAGTTTTATAGTAATTGTTGCTGTAGGTGCTTTGCAATCACAGCACAATTGTACTCAGAGTGATAAACAGTAGATCTAAAATGCTGAACTGTGATGATGGAGTTAGATGTAGAGTTCTTGGATGTGAATGGTGGATAGTTGTGTGACTGCTTAACAGTAGCCAATGAGGGAATGCTGCAGAGAGTTAAGTGGAAGGGTAGAAGGGCTACCCTAGTGTTACGCGCTCCATGGACACCTTGGGTATTCACAGACAAGGCATGCCCCATCCAGTGCTTCTGTACATGAAATGGGAGTGTATTTTGGGTATTAGCCAATCAGATGTTGAGGTTCTGCTTTGTATTGAGAGGGGTTGTGTGCAGTGAAGATGGCAGAGGTAGGGAAAGTCAGGGTGTTGGTGGTTGGAGATAAATTTGTAGATGGTTTAGAGAGGTATGCTATCTTTAAAAATAAGGCTGCCAGTTTTGGTTTTGTGGAGGTTTGCTGGTCAACTGTTCCTGGTTGCAATATGCAGGCAGTGGTTGGAGCTTGTACATCTTTCTGCATTCTGAGAGTCCACATTTGGTGGTACTGCATTGGGATGGGGTACATATGGGATACACCAGTGCTCCTAATTTGTTGAGTAATCTTGAAAACTTGGCTCAGGCAGTGTTGGAGGTTGTTCCAAATGGGAAAGTGATTTTTTTCTCAAATACTGCCTAGGGAACTATGGGATGATTCCAAAGTTTTCTGCCCCCAGAAAAATGGTGCAAGTTGTTTGGTGAACAGAGGGATGTTTGTTTTTTTGTTGAGAAGTGGAACGTTGTCTTGTAACAATGACAATATTGATTATGTCAATGGTCACTATTTTAAATCAGATGGCATTTCTTTATCCATATTGGAAAATGCCATGTTATTTCAAAATATAAGGAGTGCTTTACAGAGGCTAATGTGAAGAGATCAGGAAGAAAATAAGTGAAAAAATAATTACAAAATGAAAGCTGTTTTTATAAGCAGTTTCCAAAAAAACAAAAAAAGGCTCTTTTCAGAGCCAACCTCAAAGGGGAAGTGAGGAACACTATTTAAATTTTCATTACCCACTATCAGATTTTACGATTTGTCTGCAGATACAGCGGATACGGCGGCTGTTCGCAGACAGTGCATATTACATACAGGGATTTTGAGGCTGAGAGTCATGTAAATGAGACTTAGCAGGGCAAGCGATTGGTCAATAAGGTTTACTGGGTGTGATGTGTAAGGAGAGACATTGTCAGAAAGTCTTTTTCCTGAGAGGAGAGTAGATAGCTATGGCTGTGTCTTTCAGAAGGCAGATTGTCTGGATTTTGGGAGACTCGTGGATAAATTGGTTGGAGGTGCATGCAGATCGCTGTGGAGTGGCTGCATATCTTGGATTCCCTCATGGAGAAGTGGCACTGGCATGGAGTGCGTTGAATGAAGTGGCTAGATTTGGTACCTCTTTGTGCTACTTTGGTGACACAGCGTCATCCAGACATTATTATTATTCATTGTGGAGGGAACAGTTTAGGACATGTCTCTGGAATCTCTTTGCAATTTGCAATTGAAGAAGGACTTGAGAAAGTCATGGACATGTTTCCAAAGTCCCGAGTAATTTTTTCTCATACTGCGCTGAGAAAAATGTGGCTGCGTTCTTCTTCATTTGGTCCACAAATGGGGAAAGCGAGGCGTAATGTCAACAAGGCTGTTTGTGCCTTTTTGAGAGATGTTGGCATGTCCTCTTTTCACAATGAAAATATTATGTTTCGTAGAGCACACATTTTTCGGAGAGATGGAGTACATCTTACTTATGCTGACAATCAGATTTTTCTGCGAAATATACAAATGCATTTCAACCCTTTTTGGAATTATAGCAATCCTTTTTCCAGTAGGTGTTGACCACTTTAAGTTTTCGAAACACACAAAAAACACCACAAAAAGGCTCTTTTCAGAGCCACCACTTCCTTCTGGAGAAGAGTGCAATGGTTTTGATAGGGCAGCACCCCAAAAATGTTAAATGTCTGTGTAGTATCAGCGGACTTCTAAAAATGCACAGGGCCCTGCAGCATTTCATTGACACTTCTAGTTTTTAACTGTGAAAGGCAGCTCTGAAAATAGCCTTTTTATTTGAGTTTTTTAAAAAAAATTTCCAGACATGACACACAAGGAAAGGAAGGGAAGGGAGGGTAAGGAATGGGCACCAACCACAGGGATAAGAAAGGGCAGGTGGAGAGAGGAAGATGTAGGGTGGGCCTTAATTGGTTAGGTGGCAGTCCTTCTCATGCTCCCGGACCACAGCCTCGAAAGCACTTCTAAGGGTCTCCCCCCTGCAGAGTACTGCGTGGCAGTACATACACAATACTGTGACCTTTGAAAGGTAAGGGTCAACAGCATCACGTATGGCCTGCAAGGCAGCTGGAGGGATGTGCTGCCCCACAGGAGTGCCTCTTGTGGTGGCAGGAGCAGAAACAGAGGATGTTGCAGAGGAACTCAACCTACTACATTTATTGCAAGGTACAACCTTATGAATAGCCCCACCGTGGAACGACCTTCGGTGTCGCTTCATTGAGGTAGTACTGTAGCTGTACAAACCTGGTTTGCCATGACTCAGTACCAACTGACATTGACATTTGTGATGTCATCTTTGATGTCCTTGGTGTTAGTCTTAGCAGTGCACGGTGGTGGCGCGAGTTATGGTTGCTTGGCTTACCACAACTGGCGAATTTTAGGGGTTTTTCGGTTTTACTTGTAACCATAAGGTCCCTTTAACAAAGCTTTTTCACTGAATTTCATAGGTTTTTAGTAGCACAACTTCACCATAATGTCCCATTAACAATGTTTTTTCACTGAATATATATACACTTTAATTAAACACAGCATCTGCTAAAAAGAAACACACTAACAAAACGCACCTCTGAGGAATGTACACAGAATATGCAAAGAAAGAGAGATGCAGCACAGTAAAGTACAGGGATTAAAGACAATTAAAAAAACACAAATGTTCTCTAACAAGGATATGTTTGTGGATGAAAAATGTGCGCAAGTAACCTAGTCTCTGGAGCCCAAATAATGGAAGAGGGAGGCAGTTATGGGTCTATAGTACTTTTTTGGTGGTACAACATCATCATACCAGGCTTCAAGCTGTTTCTGTGAGTGGATGGAACCCACTTCAGTTGCAGTGCCCCCTGTTGACCTAAGCAGCAAGCTGTCCTCGAATCAGTTGTAGTGCGGTTACTTAGTGTGGTCAAAGATCGCGTTCAGCGATGCAGGTCAGTGTTCTCACCAGAATCAGTTTGGAGTCCAGCCGGTTCAAGAGATGTGGTAACCACTGGGAAGGATTGATACGTGACACTCCACTGGTTCCAGTCAAAGGTTGGTGTTGGTCATAAGCATTGATCCTGATGTTCCACTGTGTGGTTCGACAAAGAACTGATTTGAGGTTGAGCTGGGTCGAGTAGTTTCATAACTACTGGTTTGATTCGAAGATTGTCACTCCAGTGGTATAAATCAGTAATCAGTGATCAGTGGTTGTTTAGATTCAGGCACGTGATGGTCTATGTCAGGACGTAGTGCGGCATCAAACTGGTTCAAAGTTGCAAGCATGTTGGTTCGAAGGTTCAGTTGAGTGCCGAAAGCAGCATTGACGGGTCCTGAGGTTTGAAATGCAGCGAACATGGTTCAATGGCAGTTCGATTGGTTTGAGGGAATTAAAAATGGGGACCCTGGCTGTCTTGGCTCTCAGGATTATGTGAGTCCCACTCTAGGGTTGCCGGGAGATGTTCAGCCCTGATTCTTGGGCTTCCAAGCAAGGGAGGCTGGCTCACATGTTCTGGAGTCCTTCACACAAACAAGGTCCTGTGCAACAGTGTGGCTGGCAGAGATGCAGGTCTCTTTCCAGCAGCAGGTCACCCCCAATGTGGCCTGTGGATGGGTAGGTTACACCTCACTGTTTAGAGGGTCAACTCTACCAACAGAAGTCAAATGAATTCTTTCTCAGATGTTTCACATAATGAGCACCCTACCTTTAAAGGAAAAGAATTCCAGTTGATTGGACTTAAGCAAGCCTACTTTAGGGGTCCAATCCCTGGCCTTGGAATGAGTGGACTTTGCCTTCTGACATCATAGGAAGTGGAGGGGATGGGAAGGGAGAGTGTCATCACACATTTCCTAAAAGCATACAAATGTTGAACTACTCACGATGGATGAGTCTCTCAAATGCAACAGTCTAAGGTGCCGACAAGAATCGCCCTGATACCCCTGCTGCCCTCCATAGGTATGTCTGGATTGATGGTGGATTTCTCCTACTTTGTAGCAGTGCGTGGTATCATCCTTTAGAGTGCTGCCGTCTGGAATGCTGTCTGCTAGTTGGAGTGGTGCTGACGCACAGTGAGCAGCCTGAAGCTGAAAGAGGAGGCAGATGCTTATATGCAGCTGCAGCAAATGTAGGAACCTTGCCAAGTATAGAGAGGCATTACCTGTGGTCTTGGTTTAGTGGGTTGGGAGAGCGGAACCATGGCAGTCATGCAACAAGCAAGGGGGGATGAGTTCTACATTACAAGAAGAAAAGTTAGTAGGATAGAAGTTAGATTATACAGAGAAGAAGGAAAGGTAACAGGCTAGAAACAAACTCATGAGCATCTTGCTGAGAGTAGCAACTCGCCACTGCTGCCACTTCCAGCGTACAAGTAGAATCTCTTCCACAAACTGCGTTGATGTGGACGCAACGTCTTCTCCCTGGCACACCCCCTCAGAGGGAATTACAGTGGTGCATGGCACTTTAGCAGCCATTTTGGAAGAACACACCACAGTATACAATGATGAGATTCTCCTCCACCTGTTCCAGAGCAAACGCTGGCAAAAATGCGATGTAACAAAGAGAGATAAAGAGAGAAACCAGATGGTGGAATCATCCACCAGCTGAGCTCTGCCTGTCCCTTCCCTTGTCAATAGCATCAAAGGCCCATTTGATATGCAATACCTTGATGAGAGGCTAGTATTTTGGGATGGGTGTGCCCTTTGATTGATGTTTCCCAGACGAGCTCCTGTTGGGAGGCTGGATTACTGGGGTGAGGTGTTACCTGACTTCACAAAGTATTAAAAGGAAAGACATAGCCATCTAGTCGCCTGCCATGTCACTTGTCAGGGCCAGGCTGTCTGACCTGAATGCACATAATGCTTCAACAGCTGAGGTGAGCTCACAGTGCTGACACAGATATTATATCAGATTGATGTGGCTGTAATAAGCATCAGATAATGTAGCTCCCATACCCTAACTCAAGTATTGCTTACATTTAAAGTTTACAACTGCCACCAGGATAGCAACTCTTATAGTTATGTGGTTTTGAGAACAGGGGTGCATATCGTAAATGCAGTTCCTGTGCTTCAATGGCCGTCAGTGCAGCGAAAAAGAGGGCACCTGTGTTCACTAAACCTTCTCTGTGCCACATGGGAGCAGGCTCTGCAGATCAGGATACTGATTCAAGAAGGCACAGGTGTACATTACGTTTTGGCATGGAGTTTGTGGAGAGGGGGTTCTGGTCAGAAGAACACACTCTTGCGTGGGAATTGCCCACATCATTTTATATTTAATTCAATACCCATCAAAAAAGCCTGGGCTTCTGCACCCTTGCCAAATGGCAATCATTCACACCCACATCCTCCAGCCAAAATGGCTGGAATTCACACTTCTAATAGTCTGGCTCATCCTCCTGATGAAAAATACCTACTGAGTCAATCTGCATTAGAGTGCTGTAACCCAGGTTTGTCTTAGATGTCCATGTCCAGTCCCTGTATATGGCCCAATGCAATAACTTGGGATACTCTCCTGGCATTGACACAAGCCACCAAAGAGGTCTGTGATTGTCTGTTTGGACAGTTAAGTGATACCCAAAAATGTAGGGTTTCAGCTTGAATACTGCCCAAACTACCACAAAAGCCGACTGAATTGAGACCCAATTTCACACTTGCTTGGTCAAACATTGACTCAGATATGCACACGGTTGTTCTACCCCCTCAGGTTTCAATTGGGCTCGCCTCATACGTGCAAGTGCCCTATGCATATGTAGCGGTATTGAATTTAGGTTTTGTTGCCTAACATATTAAGGATTTTCAGTCCCACCGGACACGAAAGGTTCTTGCACTCGTTTTCATATAGTCTTTGAAAAGAGGTATCGTCTCCTGTGCTGCCTGTCTGCCCCTCACTCTGCTGAAGTTAGCCTCTCCAGAGCAATCATATCCATTACTTTGGAAGCCACAGGGAAAATGAAGTGAGACAATTACTACATTAGCAGACATCAGAATTTGAGTTGCCAAATAGCCACTATCTGGGGTCAGTGGGTATTTTGTCTTGTATGCCATCCCCAAAAGCATAAATAGTGGTCCAGAAGGAATAACAAGGTCCCCATTCACTCTAATCGTAGATATATATATAACCTCTAGCCAGAAGCTGCTTAACCTGTCCCTGTTCCAATGAATGTCTCAAGGTGTTCCCCCATTACCAAATCCTCCCAAGCAGTGATCAGTTTTGTTCAGATGAAAGTGATGACTACCTTTATTACTAGTGTGATGACTATGGTAACCTTGTTCTTAATGGATGGAAGGACCTAGTATCTTCCCTGTAGGTATGTAAGGCGTTCACATTCTTCCAGTGCAAAATCATTTTTTCACTGGTCAAATTACTTGGTTGCTCATCCTACAAATAATTCCCCTGTCTGCAAGCATTCTCGGCTATTCCATAATTCATAACCTTTGTCTCTCACCTCTCGTAAAAAGGACTCACTACGCCTAATAGGCGTACAAGAGAACAGGAATGAGGGCAGCATTGGAATCTTTGCTATGGCACTCCATGCGTGCATAAGCCACAGGCTTGCTAATGCCTTGGGAGCCATGATTGGGTCCAAATATGCTAAACACAAACAGCCAATGCTTTCCAGACCATTTCACCAACCGCTCAGCTATTATGTTTATTAGCTATACCGAATAGTATCTATTGATGCCTGGATATTCCACTCCCCCGTTTCTTAGATGCAAAGAGTACCTGCTTTCAATGTGAGCTTGCACATCCCCTTAAAATGACTTTCTGACACTCTCTAAGTTCCCTATTGGGATGTGAGATTGATACTGTTAAAAGATTTGTAAGACTCAGGAGAGTATATTCATTTTGATCACGGATAGGCTGACAAGCCAAGAAAGATATGGCTCTTCCACCTGGTGAGAAGGTTTTGACTTTGGAAAGTAAAGTTGAGTAGTTAGTGTATTGCATCCTTATTGATTTGAATATATAAGAAAGGGCGTGATCTTCTCAAGTCCATCTGCCATAATGCACGTGAAGAATTTCCCTTCCTAATTATACAATGCATCTCTTCTATATCAGTGGCACAGTTGTGGGTCTGGAAATCATTAGCACTTGGGCCTCTGACATAGATTTGGACAAATAACTTACTGAAAGTAATAAAACATATATACGCCAGGGATTTAGGCAATAACAAAGCCATTGTCTTGTAGAAGGCAATTGTTAGCGTGTCAGGGCCATGGATGCTGTTACAGTTATATTTCCTGATTACCCCAAGAACTTCTTTAATTGTAATGGCGGCTTCTACTTTTTCCCTTTGCTTAACTGTTAGCAGAGGAAGTGAAACGTCCTCTAAGCAGGCTTATTTACAGTACCAGCTCTTTAGACATTTTGGTGCAAATCCCTAAAGGCTCCCTGGTAATGTTTTGTATTACTACCTTCCATCCCCTGTTCATCATTAATGTTCTTAATGGTTCTGCTTTCTTGGGCCTTCAGCTTATTCATGAAAAGCCGTCCTGCTTTGCCCCTTTCTCATTAAAGAGTGATCTAGTTCTGAGCAGCAGTTCTTCTGCAGTGTTGATCCAGTTGGCCTCATATATTTGAGAGTATTCTAAACAACGGTTTGGTGGGGTTGTTTTTATGTTGCTTGTGAGCTAGACATAGGTCCCCCAGAAGAGTCTGGTCTTTTTCTGTTCAGCTCCTAATCTCTGCTAGTGCGTTCAGTAGAGAAATTAGTATCCCTCTGAATGTAGCCTTTCTGGAAATTCAATGATTTTTGAGTGATGTTTCCCCGAAGTATTCAAATGGAAACATTCCTTAATGAAAACATAGGGCGGTCTGGGAATACCAGACAATTTCCCATACCCCCTTTGTTTTGCATGCATTTACTTTGGGTCTCACCCTCAGTTACCAGGGCGATCCAGACATGGACCCCTTGCTCACTGTTCTTAGAGAGACACAGCTTCACCTCACTGATAATGCCCAACAAGGCTGAAACACGTGTATGGGGTTGCTGTTGGTACTCTTGTTCAGAGGAGAATTGCCTAGTATTTCGGTGCTGGACTGTCCCTGGGCAGGACAAAGACTGATATGCAGGGAAATTTCTTCTCTGTGAAAGGGACAGTGAGCTGAAGACTTGGTAGAGTCTCTCCCAGGGGTTATTCACCCAAGAACAGGTCATTGGGCTGTGTTCGTGCTGGTAGAGAGATTCCCATACCCCCCTTTGTTTTGCATGAATTAACTTTGGGTCTCACCCTCAGTTACCAGGGCGATCCAGACGTGGACCCCTTGCTCACTGTTCTTAGAGAGACACAGCTTCACCTCACTGATGATGCACAACAAGGCTGAAAAACGTGTATGGGGTTGCTGTTGGTACTCTTGTTCAGAGGAGAATTGCCTAGTATTTCGGTGCTGGAATGCCCCTGGGCAGGACAAAGACTGATATGCAGGGAAATTTCTTCTCTGTGAAAGTGACAGTGAGCTAAAGACTTGGTAGAGTCTCTCCCAGGGGTTATTCACCCAAGAACAGGTCATTGGGCTGTTTGTGCTGGTAGAGAGATTCCCATACCCCCTTTTGTTTTGCTTAATGAAAACATGTTGTTCTTCCTTACTGCTCACATCTCTAAGTATTGCTGACTTTACCTATCCAGTCTTACACAATAAAGTAAATTGATTTCAAATACACAGATGTACATCATCTGAAAGAAACTTCAAAAATGACCTGCGCTATAATAAAGAATGCTATTTTGGCGTACCATGAAAATAGCTCCACATCACAACCAATGAGCATTTGTACACAGATCAACATCTACGTTTTTTTAAATTAAACATTATCTTTAATACACTGTTCATCAATGACAATTTCCAAATGACTGCAAGCACTAAGCGTGATCCACATTTATTCACTGCTAATTCAATAGCAGTCGGTCAATAGATACCTTTACACATCATAAAGGCAGAACATGTCAATTACAAACTCTTTGGAGAGAAATAGCAACAGTAGAACATCCAGATTAATCAGTTTAGGTATAACAACATTAACCTATCAGGAATGTGGCACTTATCAAGCAGTGGAGAGATTAACAGACACACACTCAAATGGCAAGGATGTGGCACTGGCATGCATAGACCTAATATAGTCATAAAAAAGAACAAGTGTTTTAAAAACATTTCATCAACTCGAACTGTTAGTGCATATTGACTCAGTTAGTACTGATATTACTAAAAGGGACACACTTGATGATCACTATCAAGGTTGATCAAATTAACTAAAATATCACATTTGATATGGCATTTTGCAAAATGTTACATATAAAGAAGATGTCGATAAGACCAGAAAGAACTATCAATACATAAGTAAAACCACTAATAGTTGCCCTGTAAACATACACAATCAGGACTCATCCATCATCAGAATCTAAACTCCAGTACACATGCAAGAAATAACTCTATTTTCATTGTCTCCTCCAACATTTTCTTGCTGCAGCAAAAAGAAGAGCAACTATTAGGTGCATGCAATAATTATAATCATTCAATATATATATGCATTCAATCATCACAATCATCAAAACCTCCATTTACAAATGTTCAATGGTGAAATTGAGCAGCACACAAGAGCAGAAATAAAATACAAAACGCCAGCACCGCAGTTGAAGAAATGCAATCTCTAATTAGACTGCTCAATCAGGGGACACATAACTAGAAATAAAGCACAAATGGCCATGTAGGATGTTGTGGCAGTCACAGTTCTTGGATAAAATAAACATATCACACTTGAAGAAATGATTAGTCACTTAAGCTAGATTATCAAAATTATTTCCACTTTCATATGAAAAAAAGTGATTCAGTAGCACCCACAGACCTTTCAGTAACTTACAACATAGGTGTGTTGTGGGTCAGAAGAAGGACGCAGACTCTGCTAATTCATTTCACAGACTTTATTGACTGAAGAAACGGGTAAAGGCCTATCTTTCAATAATCTATAAGGCGTACCTGCTTAACAAAACTAACAAAGGCTCTTGTCAGTCTTCAGTGAATGTCTCCAAAAGGATTCTGTCCACTACCCAAACTAACCCTATCTGACCCTGCCACTAATCTAATAACTAAGGACAGGTTAATGACTCCCATCTCTTGATGTACTTGCTTTTTGCGAATTTTCAGTTCAATAGGTTATCCCCAAGTAGTATCTGGTGACTGCTTTTATTAGTTCATATAGTTCATTTAACACTTTCTTGGTCTTTTCTCCCTTTCCCCTTTGGTTCAAAAGTTCAGTTCCTTCAGTGTTTTCCTTCTGATTTTCTTTGTGACTATTACGTTTTCTCTTTTCTCCTGATAGGTTTATGAAACATGTGCAAGTCTCCCCTTTCCTCAGTCTCACTTGGTTGAGTTATATCCTCCCAACAATGTATCTTATCGGATTCACTGGGTTTTTAATATTAAAGTCTTATTATCTGTACTAGGATGAGTATGAGCATTCCAGTACCGATTCTCATCCGCTTCAGGGGGTTTAAATATTACACCTTTATCTGTACTGGGATAAGTATGAGCTTTCTAATATTGCTTCTCTGTCCCACTCCTGAGTCTCCTGTCTTCACTGTGAACTTTGGCTGGTAGGGATATCGTCACTGGGTTATCGGTTCTCTCCTGTTATTTTGTTCTTCTTCTCATCAGGTTGCCTTCTGCTGCTTCCTTTGTGTCTCCCTCTCTGTACTTCTGTACTCAAAGATAATCCAGTATTTTAGTTGCCGGCTGGTTCTGTGGAGACAGGGCAGTCTCGTCTTCATTTCCAGGAACCCTGGTCCACCACTCTATTCTAGTGGTCACACCACACTCTCCCTCTTACTCTCTTCCCAGTTACTAGGACGCTGTGCATCTAACTACTTTTTTCTCTTTCTCGTCATTGTGAGATGCCGCCTGTCTCTCTCTGTTTCCTGGTTCCTCTCCAATACAGGACACGGAGCACCCAGCCTCTGCTAAAAGCTGGAGTGCAAGCTCTTTCATAACTTGTGGGATTCTTGCCTTTGTCTCCACATTCCTCCCCATTTCATACCCTACACAACCGTGGGACTTCCCCGGCGTAGCTTTGTTTTCCTTCTTCTATGTCTCCCAGGGATTCTCTTCTCCTCCATAGGTCATCCTCCTCGTCTCAGTTACTGGGGTATTCCTCACAGAAATCCTGATAGAACATGTCTGAAGAGGTACAATTGGTTTGTTCTTTCGTGAGTTCCTCTCAGGAACAGGAGTCCTTGTCCCCAGAAGGGGAGCCTCTCCCAGTGAGGTTTCACTTACCTCTACCCCTTAGGGAGAGTGTTGCAGTTCTGGCTCACCTCCTGAGTTTCACAGGGGGGGGGGAGCTCTCCCTTTGGGAGATGTGTCGAATTCTCATGATTCCTCACAGGTAGTACCTCATATACTGTTTATGCTTCTTTTAGATCACAACAAAGAATAAGAGTACACTAAGCTGCATGTTTTAGCATCTCAGGAAGTTGCACAAATACTACAAATCATGAAAGTATACCTAAAGTATGTGGTAAGCATGGTTTTGAACAGTATGTTCGCTTTTGTAGTCCTACAAATTCAATAGATCTGACAATGTGATGACTGCCAAGTTGTTGTGGTAATCATGTCATTATGGTTGTGGATCTAACCTATATAACACTAGAAAATTGCCTGCCAGTATTTAGAACCATCAGCAAAATTGATAGTCCCAAAAAATGGGTCGTATTGGTAATGGTAATTTGTGGAGTTACTTTCAATAATCTGAATTAACTCACAATAATAGCCAATGCAAAGATTAAGAAATCAGCAAAATATATTTAAGACTTCAGAGTAGAACAATTTACAGACGCGCCACCAATACTGATGATTATTTGACTAAACCCCAATGTATTTGTTGAAAAGGTTGCAGCATCATATATATTTACCACCCTATCTAGAGATGATAACAATGTTTGCCTAATGTCCATTTCAACAGATTGTGAAAACATTCAATAGTGAAACCATCCAAAAACAATATCACCCCATCCTTGCAATGAAAGCTGTTGACCAAATCCTAAAACATCACTTACCTAGTTAATTGAATGTAGAGGCACACACATATTTAAACATCAAGAAAATTCAGTATTACAAATTGTTGTACTTGACAGCTCTTTAAATATCAGTATGTAAGCTGAACTAACAGTGCACCAAAATTGTAAATGTAGAACAGCGATTGGTCAATAGCTCAAATGACACATTTTATGATATAAAAAACATAGGAGTAATTTGTACATGGAAGCTTCAGTTTACAATTTGACAATGTTAAAGACATATTGTTCCATGTACTCAAAAAGGTTTATGTGACCAGAAAACAGCTCCCCATTTATCCTTCTTTTGCAATAACCATACATAAAACCCGATGAACCTCTTAAGTGCCAAGGACGAGGTATCTCGTCCTTGGGATTACCTCCCTGTTGCCAAGGACGAGATACCTCCTCCTTAACACTTAATGGGTTAATGAAGGAGAAAACCTTAGAAGGCATTGCATGGCGAAATACCAAAATCACCAAAAATAGCTCTTGGCATTGGGGGGAAACCCCATGGCAGTTAAAATGTTAAGTTCAGATGCATCTAATGTTGGCATCTGACCCAAAGTCGATGGATTGAGCTAAGCAGCATTATACTGTGTATGTCCAGCCAAAAGATTATATGTATTTGACCGGAAGGATTCTAAAATAACTGCACACATACCATACAATAAAGAAAACAACCAATTACACATGCGCCACAGGTGCATAAAACGTATAGAAAAAACTAAATAAAACAATAGTATCATGAAACATTACAAAATAAAAGTTACTCTGATCAAAATAGCAATCCAAAAAGTATACTGACAATGGCATGCTCTTACAAAACTGTCTGTATTCATAAACAATACAGGATTTATCCTTTAGTTTCCGTGATACCTGATAATCAACCGAATGCCCGATTAGTGACTGAAGTATGTATTTTTACAAAAGCTCTATATCTTAATAGTATGAGACTTAGGTAAATATGTATGAAGTATTACTTGGATATTTTCTTTCAATGCAAGGCCACAATTACTGTCATTTTCATATGGGTTTGTGCTAAGGATGTGAAGTAATACAATGGTTTATTGAGTATATGTTGGTAATGGCTTATTTGACAAGAGTGGCTTTGTTTTTCCCAATGTCTAATTAACAACTATTCATTGGTTGATATTTTTTGAGTTGAGTAGCAGTATATATAGATGAAAACAATTCAGACTTTGTTGTTCACAATTTGTAAACATGTGTTCCTAGAAATATCTGTCAAAACCAGCGGATATTGAACGACGTACATCTGTGTCATGGAATTTGATTTATTTGTGTGTTGAGAGTTTTAAAGGGTACACTAACTTTGCGTTCTGTGGCACATCCAGTGTGTCCAAATAAAGGCATCGTTCTGGTTTATTTTATAACAGCAGTGGTTGAGATATCCATGCTTTAAAAACTATAACAGTTGAAGATGCTGAGTTTTGTTGTTTTGCGCTGTAACCATAATGTTTGCTTATCAAAGATATTCACTGAATATATTTTGTCAAATAAACATGGGGAAAACATAACAAGACAATTGAACTGTATTATATAGATCGGGTCTGTATTTTAACATCACAGCATAGATGCCTTAATAACATAAAAAAGATGTTTCTCTATGGGTAAGGATAGTAATGAGGAACATATTAGCAGCACTGGGAATATGTCTTCCAAGCAGTCAACTATCTGTAAGGTTTGGCTATGTTTCTGGTAAAGATGTTAATGTAAAAAGTCTCCTGCAGGATCTCCTTCCTGGGTGGTGCAGAGTGCTTGTATGGTTTCCAGATACCCTATGTAGACTTTCCATTTGACAATGAGGTCTACAAATCGCTGTTCAGTTCTCTCCATCTGCCTCAGGGCAGGGTATCATCTCTCAGGTAGTGCAAACACCTCTGGAAAAGCTTGAGGCTTTGTCATAGCAAGAACCACAGCATCTACCAGATTGCAGTAAGCCAGGAGGTTGCTAAGTGCCTCGTTTGGGTTTATTTTGCTTCCCTGTTTCAGGGACCTGAACTTGTCACCAAAGTCAATCTTACTTCCCTACTAAGTGAACCAATACTCACTTGTTTGTCGGGACCAGTCTCTAAGACTCGCCACACAACTGAAGCTGGCTGTTGACTGAATTCTTCGCTGTTTTTCGACAAGGTTCTTCCTCCCACAACTTATCCCAGGCAATCAGTAAACAGTTGCTGTCGTTCTATTTGACAACTACATTCCCTGTGCCTCCAGACAACCTCGCACTGGGATGCTCTTACTTACCTGTTCTCTGCCTTTCAGACACGTCTTCTCTCTCTTTTTTTCTTGCTGGCTCTCTTTCTCTCTCCCTCTAGCTCCCTCTATGTCCCTCTCTCTCTCTTTCCCGCTCTCTCTCTTTCTCCTTCTCTCTCTCTCATTTTCCTTAATGTTCTCTTGCTCCAACCGCTTTTGTACTCTTCCCATCTCCTGAATAGTCTCCCCCTCCAACTGCTATGTATTCTCCCACCATCCTTGATTTTCTCCTTCTCTTTGTCTGTACTTTCCCTTCTGCTGACACCAGAACCTCCATCCACAACTCGACTTCCTCTAGCCCCTGAAACTCTCTCTGCACTTTCAATACCTCCTGCACCTCCACCTCTTTATGCACCTTTGGCTGTCTCTGCTCCACCAACTCCTCGAGCAACTTCAGATAGCAGATCATCATATTCAGAGTCTACCCAGTGTCCCTGCTGTCAGAGATCCTTTCAGAAACAGCAGTGCAATACAGAAATGCCACAAAAACCCAATGAAATCATGTTGGTAGGAAATGAATAATGGTTCATTAGAGAAGAATTGGGTGGAGCTATACTAATGGATTGAATACGAATTTGAAAAACATATTCTGTGAAATATGACAGCCTGCTGCTCATATGAGTATGCGATTGCCAAAACACCTAGAGACAAACTTTGCTGCGAATACTTTGGATAACTATAATGAAATTATGGACTGATGCGCTAGTCATGAAGATATCAACCTTCATCGGTAAGATATAATGGATCAAGCATATGTCAAAATTGGCCCTTATTTTCCAGCTTCTTGATCACTATTATTGTTGGGTCACAAAGGTCTTCCTATGTAGGGGCAAATGGATCATGATTCGAATTTAATAACACTCCTGTGACTTTGAGTGAAAGAGGATGCAGCAGAGCTGAAATCTTGGTTTAGAAGAGTAGGTTTGAAAAAAATCTCTCTTGATGTAATTAATAAAATGGTGTCAATTATATTGCATGTATTATTGCAAATGATGATGAAAGAGGTTCACTCAGGCTGAATGCCTTTCTCGTAAATCCACATGCATGTCTAAAATATAATTAAGAGATCCCATATCTGCATGCTTTTGCATAGTAAAAGAGTTCTATGTCCAGGAGATTTATGTTGGTTTCATTGCCACTTCCTGAACTACTGCTAACTTTGTGTTTAACATATTAAAAGATATCCATTTAATTTTAAGCTTTCAAATTACCCATTGTCATTGGTAATTTTACGATGGTGCATCAATCGTGAACCAGCATCATGGAAGAGTGCAAGCTTTAGTGGAAGAAATAGAACCAAGGGCAATGCATGTTCACTGCTTTGTGCATATTTTACGTGTGTTCCTTCACCGAACACCGTACACTGTTGTTTTGTTGAAGTTACATACATTGTGGCAATTTGCTTCATCGAAATGATCTTGTAAATAAGTAAAATAAGGTATGTATGTGTTGAGAGGTTTAGGTTATAGGGGAGGGTAGGAGAGGGCACAGGAAGGGCGTGGGTACAGCTGAGTATTTTTTCTCATTTCTTCGCTCTAATAAAATATATCAAAGATTAACCATGGAGCAAGCTAGACTAAATGCTGACTCCTAAATAGATAGACATACAAAGTTTGATCTTCATGTGACTGACACTCTTTCCAATAACTTTGTGGTTTACACTGTAGGCAATACATATTTGCCTGAATCGTTCATTATTTACTGAGTGGTTTTCCTGGAATTTTTCATTGGGTTGTGCCTTAAGCCCCAGACACGCTACTAGGAAAGATCTGTTGGCCTGCTTTTAACTATAATCATTGAATCTAGATGTTTTGGGAAGCTCAGACATAGAATATCCAAGTCTTTAGGACGTTAACAACTATGACTGCCTCAGCCATCCTCATTCTGTCATTTAACTTCTTGTCATGTCACTATGTCAATGCTGGCAGTGTGGAACGGAGTACCACAGAAATAACAAACATCACTGGTCTCAAATTAAAGTCAAACTTTATTCCACCCCCACACATGCCCCCCAGAACTGCTTGCTTTTGAGAATATTGTGATTAAGCAAATGATTGAGGCAATTAAATAACATCATTTTCTAAAAGACAATCTTAATATTGAAGAAAGGACTAGTCTGAAAGAACTCTGTAATAGACAAGATATCACCATTACACCTGCCGATAAATGCGGAGGCATTGTGATACTTGACACACAGGGCTATGATACAGAATGTATGCGACTATTTAGTGATCAAATGGTATATAAGAAATTGGATTCAGACCCGACCAAACGACTACAAGAGGAGATTGGCAGCCTCACAAATCATGCCAACAATGAAGGGTGGATAAGCATACAGAAACGGCAGTTCCTATGCAAGCTACATCCAAAGATAGCTGCGTTATGTTTGTTACCAAAAGTGCATAAGAATAGGACTAAACCCCCGTGGAGGCCCATTGTGTCTGCTATTGACTCCTTCCTTGAACCCCTGTCTGTGTACACGGAATTCTTCCCTAAGCCATTTTTGATTAAAATGCCCAACGGATATGATCAAGTTGATACAAGACATAATCATAGAACCACGCGACATCTTGGTTACAATGGAAGTAGATGCATTGTACACATCCATTCCCCAGATGGAGAATCTGGGGTACTAGAGAAGATCTCCGATCTGCGGGAAGCACCATATATCCCCCTACGGGTGTGCAAGGCTGGCAATGATGGAAAATTATTTCCTGTTCAGACATTAAATGTACAAACAACAGAAGGGTGTGAGTATGGGAGCCACTTTTGCCCCTGACATAGCCAACCTATACATGGCCATCTTTTTTTTAAAACATATCTTTATTAGTTTGCATGGATACAACGAGAATTAACTTTGAAACTTTGGTTAATAAACCCTTCTACCCCCCCCCCTCCCCCTGTATCGGAGAGCTCTAATTGTCTCTGGCTTTTATTAGGCATTGAAAATATCTGAGACTTTAATATTGTGGGGGCACCACTGTTCCATAAAGTCTGACTGGAGGTATTGCAGGGTTCCTTCCCATTCTTTTGCGAATTTGTCTCCGGAACCTTGTATTTTGTGGGTGATTTTCTCCATTGTAATGTGGGCCCAAACTTTTTGCAACCATGTGAATTTCAGTGGAGTATCCTTGCTCTTCCACTTCTGTGCTATGGTGGTCCATGCCGCGATGAGTAGACCTGTGAATGCTCTCCATTGTGATCTACTGTATAGTCTTGCAGTGCCATCCCTGAGTCCACATAGCCAGACCTCTTCCCCAAGCAGCCCCACATCTGGGAATACTTTGCCCAAGTCGTTTCTAATTTCTTCCCAGAATGGTTTAATACCCTCACAGTCCCACCAAATATGTCTCCAGGTACCCACTTCATCACATCCTCTCCAGCATAGATTTGACACATTTGGGTACATGGAGTGGAGTCGCTCTGGGGTGTAGTGCCATTGAGTCATAACTTTGACCCACATCTCCCTGGTTTGTGCCGAGCGGGTCATCTTGGGGATCTGCTTCCATAGGTCCTCCCATTGTCTATCCGTTGGTTCTTTCCCTAATGTTCTGCCCCACCTTATTCTATAGGACCATTTAATATCCTCCCCTTGTGTGTTTATGAATTTATAAAGAGTTGCCACCCACTTTTTTTCCCCCGTGTTGGATATGAGGTATGTCTCAAAGGCAGTGAGATCTCTGGTTGCTGCTTCCGTGATATTCGGGGAACTTAGCCAGTGTTTCAGCTGCTCATATCTATATCTCTCTCCTTTTGGGGGGTTTGAGCCAGTAAAACAGGATTCCAGTGGGATAATTTCTTTGTCTGCAAACATCTCCCCTATTTTGGTTATGCCCTCCTCTTCCCATCTGTCATATGCCCCTAGTTCCATCCCCGGGGGAAATTGTGGATTTCTACAAATGGGAGTAAAGGGTCCGAGTTCCGTGGTCATAATACCTGTTCGTGTTTGGTGGTCCCATGCTTTTAGCGTGGTCCTCATAATTTCGCTAATCCTCAGATTTTCATGTCTGTATTGCCTCTGTTTCCAAAGGAGTTCAACCAGTGGGGTCCTAGCTACTGCCCTATCTTGCTTGGCCCATATCCTCTGCGGGTTCTCCCTTACCCATTCCCTCAGGACTTTGAGCTGTGCTGCCTGATAATATTTTTTAAAATGTGGGAGCGCCATCCCCCCATCCCTGGTTGGGGCCGTTAGGACCGTTTTTGCTATCCTGGGGGTTTTCCCTTTCCAAATAAAGGATGATATTAATTTGGTCAGGGTCTTGAAAAAGGTGTCGGGGACTCCCACCGGGATAGCCTGGAAATAGTATAGGACCCTTGGGAGGATCGACATTTTGACAGTTTGTATTCTGCCCCACCACGAAATCTGTAGCGGGTTCCATCTTGCTAGTTCCTTTCTAATGTTTGCGATTAGTGATGGGTAGTTTTCCCCGTAGAATAACTCGATGTTATGTGGAACCACTATTCCCAGATATTTTATGCTACTTTTTACTATCTTAAGGTCCTGCAACTTGGCTTCCCTTTCTATGTTTGCGGTGTCTCCTGCCAGGATCAGGATCTCTGATTTTTTCCTATTGATTTTTAGACCCGAGATGGTTCCATAGTGTTCTAATTCCCTCACCGCTACTGCTAAGGTTAATTCGGGGTCCTCTAGGGTTATTAGCATGTCATCCGCGTAGGCGATCACTTTATGTTGTTGTCCCGCCATGTCTATCACTTTGATGTTGGTTGACTCCCGTATTTTTATTAGGAGTGGTTCTAAAAATAGAGCATAGAGTAAGGGTGAGAGGGGGCATCCCTGTTTCGTGCCTCTTGATATGATTACCTTATCCGTAACCTCGCCGTTAATGACAATTCTACTGGATGGGGAGTTATAGTTCGCTCTGATGCTCGCGATGTACTGTTCCCCAAACCCCATACACTTCAAGATTTTGAATAGGAGAGACCATTCGACTCGGTCAAAGGCCTTCTCGGCGTCTACAGACAGAAGAATCGCAGGGGTGTGGGATATGCCTATTTTTTCCACCAGGTGGGCGAGTCTCCTTGTATTGTCATGCGTTTGTCTACCGGGAATGAAGCCTGATTGATCTTCGCCGATTAGTTTCGGGAGTAGTTGGGACAATCTTGTGGCCAGAATCTTTGTGTAGATTTTTGCATCTAAGTTAATCAGGGAGATTGGTCTATATGACGCCGGATTCGTTGGATCCTTACCTGGTTTGTGGAAAACTAATACTTTCGCTTCGTTCATTGTGGGAGTTATATTGCCCTTCTCTCTAAAGGAGTTTAAGAGCCTGGTTAATATCGGGGTCAGAATGTCAGAATATTTTTTATAGAATTGGGCCGTAAACCCATCTGGGCCTGGGGCTTTGTTAACTGGGAGTTCTTTTATTGCTTTCCTGATTTCCTCTTCACTAATAGGGGACTCTAATGTCTGTTTCTCTTCTTCTGATATTTTCGGAATCGGTAGGGCCTCTAAATATAAGTCTTGGGCGGAAGTGTCTGGGCGTTCTGTGGAGTAGAGAGTTTGATAGAATTGTCTCAGTGTTTCCCCCATGTCATGTGTGCGTGTATGAATGTCCCCCTTCGCATCGCGTATGGCCTTGATCGTTGTTTCTTTCTGTTTTGTCCTGAGCTGTCTCGCCAAGAGTCTATCCGCTTTGTTTGCTTTAATGTAATATCTCTGTTTCAGATAGAGTAGGTTTTTTTCTGCGCCTCTCGTCCGTAGCATCTCTAGTTGGCCCTGTGTGTGTTTTAGTGATTTTTTCAGTATCTTCGTGGGATGTGTTAGCATTTTTTCTTGAATGTCCTCAATCGCCTTTTCCAATTCCCTTTCCCACTGAAACCTTTGTTTGTCTCTCGTAGATTTCAGCGCAATCATCTTTCCCCGCAGTACTGCTTTGAACGCGTCCCAGACTGCGCTCAGTGCTACCTCCCCTGTGTCGTTTTGAATAAAGTACTCTTCAATCGCTTCCCTGATTGACTCCCCGGTTATAGGGTCCTGGATCAGATCCTGGGGTAGCTTCCATCTCCACAGCCCATTCTTTCTCCCTGGGAAAGTCACGTCTAGCCAAAGGGGGGCATGGTCTGAGAGGGCTATTGCTCCCTTGTCTACATCTTGTATTTTTCCCAGCAGGCCCACTGACACCCAGAAGTAGTCAATCCTGGACATGGTGTTATGGACATGTGAGAAGTGGGTGTAGCCCCTTTGTTCGCCTTTTCTCTCCCTCCATACATCATTTAGGGCCAATTGGTCCATTTGTTGTCGCAGGCGCTTTGTAGGTGCCCCCTGGCCTTGTGTTTTACCTGTACTCCTATCTAATTGTGGGTTCCACGCCATGTTAAGGTCCCCTCCCAGGATCACATCCCCCCTCGCGAAGACCTCCAGTTTTGACAGAGTGTCCCTGAGGAAGCCATCCTGCCCCTGATTTGGTGCGTATATCGAGGCTAGTGTAACGAGAGATCCCTCGATTTCTGCATTGGCGAAAGCGTATCTGCCTTCTTTATCAACAGTTATGTCCAGAAGTTTGAAATCTTTCCCTTCCTTCGCCGCAATCAGGACCCCTGCCTTTTTTCCCTTTGCCGTCGCTTGTGCCCATATTTTGTAACCTTTTATCCTTGTTTTCTGTTTGTCCCTTGTTCTGATATGGGTTTCTTGAAGGAGTAGGATGTCGGCCTTCCCCCTTTTGAACTGTTGCTCCAGTTTCGCTCTTTTCGTTGGGTGGTTCATCCCCCTAATATTGTATGAAACAAGGCGTATCATCCCCATGTTGTATTGTTCAAGTGCCGTTGCTTCGGTGCGCCTGTGATGTATGATTCATTAATCAGAGTTCTCCGACTTTTCCCCCTCCCTTGAACTCCCTCTCCCCCCCAACCATTAACTTTAAACCCCAACAAAAACTGTCCCCTATTGACGCTAGGGCGTTGCGCCCTTCGCTCCCTGCCCTCCCATCTCTCAGGGGGTATGTGGTGGGGATTCCTAAACCCCATTGTTCCATTGGACTTTACCGAGTTCCAAGCCGCCTGGACTCCGCCAGACCGCCTTCAGTGTATTGTCCGTTCGACGCAGCATCCGCGCCCCCCCACCCGGTTCCGGTGTCTCCATACCCGAATCCGTTCCCTCAGATATACTTTTATTGAGTTCTTCAAGGTATTTTCCTCCTTGTCTCCCTCCCCGTCATTGCCTTCTTCTGTTTGGTTGTTTCCCAGCCCATAAGCCTTTTCGTGCGCTCACTCCTGTTAGCAGCTTCCCCCCGCTCCGTCTCCCCTTCCGGTAGCCCCAAGGTGCTTAGGCCTTCTTCCAATGTTGTCACCCTCCTCTGTTTCCCTTCCCAGGAAAATAGGAGTCCGAATGGGAACGTCCATTTGTAGCGGATTTGTTTTTCCGTTAGCACTTTCACCAATGGGGCCATTGCTCTTCTTTTTTGGAGGGTAATCAGAGCCAGATCCTGGTACAGTTGGATGTCTTGCCCATTCATTTTGATATGTTCCATTTCCCTGGCCCTTCTGAGTATCTGTTCTTTCTGCGGGTAAGAAGAGAGGGCCATTAGGACATCGCGTGGTCTTTCCCCTGGGGCCCCCGTTCTTTTTGGTCCAACCCTATGGACTCTGTCGACTCCGATGTCTTCTGTTTCTTGTACCCCCAGAATGTCTCTAAACACTTCCTTTACCGCTAATTTCAGATCTTTGTCTAGTACTGTCTCCGCCATGTTCTTGATTCTGATGTTGGAGCGTCTTGAGCGGTTCTCCAGATCTTCACATTGTAGTTCCATGTTATGTGTGAGCGTCACCAATTGTTCTTGTGTCTCGCTAATCTGTCTCGTGTCTTCTTCAAGACCTTGTACTGCTTTCTCCACCACGTCGGTTCTCTCCTCGAGGTTATTTATGTCTATTCTCATGTCTTGCACCACTTGTTTTAGTTCATCCTTCATGGTCGTAAACTGCTCTTGGACTGTTGACATGAGATTTTCCTGCAGGTTCATACATGGCCATCTTTAAAGATAAATTTATATCCCACACCAGTAATGAATTTGACAATCACATCACATTGTGGTGACATCACTGATGGATTTTCACAAATGGTTGAATGAATGTGACTTCAACATACAATTCACTATAGAATGGCAAATGGACTCTGAGAGTTTCCTCAATTTAAACATTTTTAAATCAGCAGAGGGACTGCACACTACCCTCTACAGGAAACATACAGACCAAAATGTTCTGTTATATTTTACCAGTTTCCATTCAGCCAGTTTAAAACTGAATCTACCATATGTCCAATTCCTGCGCATTCAGAATAACTGTACCGATAGACGGGTTTTTGAACACCATGCGGACCAACTCAAGATCAGGCTCATGGATAGGGGCTGGCCAAAGAAAATGGCTAAAGACAATGATAAGAGGGCAGCGAATACAAACCGAGACGTGTGTCTCACTACTCATGAGAAACTAGCTAATGAGAGACTGATATGTATAACCACGTTTAGTCCAATAAATAATGCCATAAAAAAATATTAATAAGAACTGGTATCTAGTCAAATAACAAGGGTCATTAGCATGGGTCATTAGCACACAAACCCATGTTTGCATTCAAAAGCAATACCAATCTGCAACAAAACTGTGTACATACCTATAAGGACACCAATAAGGAACAAACCATCCTGAATCAGTGGGACTGCCCCCAATTATCAGACACTATAAATGTGGCAAGTGTGTTGCTTGCCAATTTACTGAAACGAGACACCAGTTTGAACATGAGCATATTAAATGGGAACAGAGACAGCACAGCAATTGTCAGACGAAAAACACCATCTACATTTTCAAATGCCCATGTGATTTGATAATGTAGATGGCAATCTTGGTTACAATGGACGTAGATGCATTGTACACATCCATTCCCCAGATGGAGAGTCTGTGGTACTAGAGAAGATCTTCGATCTGCAGGAAGTACCATATACCCCCCTACGGGTGTGCAAGGCTGGCAATGACGGAAAATTATTTCCTGTTCAGACATCAAATGTACAAACAACAGGAGGGTGTGAGTATGGGAGCCACTTTTGCCCCTGACATAGCTAACCTATACATGGCCAACCTTAAAGATCAATGCTTATCCCACACCAGTAATGAATTTGACAATCACATCACAGTGTGGAAGAGATACATAGATGATGTGTTTATGACCTGGAGGGGTAAGGTGACATCACTGATGGAATTTCACAAATGGTTGAATGAATGTGACTTCAACATACAATTCACTATAGAATGGCATATGGACTCAGTGAGTTTCCTCGATTTAACATTTTTTAAATCAGCAGAGGGACTGCACACTACCCTCTACAGGAAACATACAGACCGAAATATTCTGTTACATTTTACCAGTTTCCATCCAGCCAGTTTAAAACTGAATCTACCATATGTCCAATTCCTGCACATTCGGAGTAACTGTACCGATAGATGGGATTTTCAACAACATGCGGACCAACTCAAGATCAGGCTCACGGATAGGGGCTAGCCAAAAAAAATGGCTAAAGACAACTATAAGAGGTCAGCGAATGCAAACTGAGACGTGTGTCTCACTACTCATGAGAAACCAGCTAATGAGAGACTGACATGTATAACGACGTTTAGTCCTATAAATAATGCCATTAAAAAAATATTAATAAGAACTGGCAGCTAGACAAGAGTATTAGCACACAAACCCATGTTTGCATTCAAAAGAAATACCAATCTGCGACAAAACCGTGTACATACCTATAGGGACACCAATAAGGAACAAACCATCCTGAATCAGTGGAGACTGCCCCCAATTTTCAGACACTATAAACGTGGCAAGTGTGTTGCTTGCCATTTTACTGAGACGAGACACCAGTTTGAACATGGACATATTAAATGGGAACAGAAACAGCACACCAATTATCAGACGAAAAACACCATCTACATTATCAAATGCCCATGTGATTTGATAATGTAGATGGCAAAACACATGGCCATTTATGGGCAAAACAATTTGACAAGTTAAACAGCGCATATTGGAACACAGGGCCTGTATCAGGAATAAAGTATGCGATAATCCCTGGTTGACCATTACTCTAAATTGGGCCACACAGACAAAGATATACAGTGGTTTGTTCTCCAAACCCTCAAACCACAGTCACGTGGTGGCAATTTGGCAGCACAACTCCACAAAACGGAACATAATTGGATCTACCGACTTAACACAGTAAATCAAGTGAAGAGGGAAAATCGAGATCAAACCCATGCCCCCTCACCCCAGGCGCATATATAGAAGAACAGCAGGAAGAACAAGGAGCGCACTTATCATTTGAACCAGGCCCCAGCGCACCTATGGATGACAAATATGCTGAAACACACCCACTTCACCAACAGTGCAACTTCCATGCTACATTAGAATCAATGCTGCAATATCAGAATCTACAAACACAAAAATCCCTGTTTAAAGGCTTGCAAATGCCTATATGAATTAACATGGTCTAATTGCACAGTGTAAAGCCATGTTTCAGGAAAATTACAGCCAAGTTCATTTCTCTCACTGAACACTGGCTGCAGAAGCCTTCAGCAACATTCCTCGCAAAACTCCCGAACTGCCAAGGCCGCACATTCAAGATAAGACTGCCACAAATGCGAATAAATCACGGCAACCCAGTGTCGTTTTTTTTTCTTTCTGGGAAAGAAAGACATTTTCTCAAGGACTCGCACAACATTTGAAACATAAATTGTAACAAGAATGGCGCAGCCCAGCCAATCTGCGCCCAGAGCCCAGGTGCAAACTGCTTTCTTCAGCTAAAAAGTTATGGGAACAAGGTCATATTGCAACAAGTTAGAATTAGGTAGTGGGGGCTGGCACAGCTAAACCAACCCACTGACGCAAAAGGCTAATATCCAATTATCAGGCTCTCTATAAGGGCTACATAGGTAACCTATCACTTAGCAGCCAATAGCAGGAGGAGATAGGTTTCTGGGAGCTGATCCAATTCTGTGAGGTCAGCCTGCAGTGTGATTATAAAGCTGGCTTGCAAGCCAGCACCGGGGGAGACGGCGCCTGAACTCGCGATGTGCACGATGCTCTGTGTGTTTTTTTTCTTTTTTGCTGCCCAGAAATAAATGCAGTTTGGAACATGCTGCTGCCTGCTTGGGACTCTGTCGCATTTCTGGGGGCCATATGGGAGGTGTTGGGGTCTCCCATCACTGGTGAGGGTATGGCTGCTGGCCCCCCACTGCCCTGGTGGGGGTCCAGCTTCTCCCCAACATGTTGTTGCCCTCTGTGAGGCTCATTGCTCATTGTGACATGGGTGAATGAGCACTGCCTGCGCAAGCCCTGCATTGAACTGCACTCCCTGCCGCCGACTCAAGGAAGCTGTGGGACCCTCGCCTGCACCTGAAGACCACCGGAAAACGCGTAACCGGCTAAAGGCTTCGGGGGCCACTTGGAAATACCCCGCTTGAGGGCAGGTGAGAGCCCTGCAGGAGAAGGGGTCCGGTGAAGCGCCTTGAGGGGGTGTCCAGCAGCAGAGCAAGTGCCAGTGCAGCATAGGAAATAGTAAGTCAACCAGCAACATGGGCTTTGAGGGGGGAAATGTTTAAAGTATTATGATGCATTGTTGATCAGTATGTTGCAGAAATGTTAAATTCTTTTGTTTAGGTAGAAACTGGGGGAGGATTTGTAAATTGGGTGGTGGGTGATTGTACATTGTCGCAAAATTCAGCGCATTGGTGGTGATCGGCACGTGAATTGTAGTTGGGACTGGGGCGGTGGCAGTGGTCCCTTCTTGTGTTTTTGAGCTTATTGGGTGGGGTAGTGACTCCCTACATATAGAACAGGAGTGCCGCGCTGATTGGTCTGGATGGTGATTTCATGTACAGGGTCTGGATTTCCTATGAATTGACGTTATAGATCAATGAGTAGATGGGGTTCCCTGCTAATTGAGCGTTTTAGTTCAGTGAGTGGATGATAGTTGGCTGGTTAAGGTCCCCTGGTGAGGAGCGTATCACACGTTAGGCGACGCAGCGTGTGCAGTCCAATTATAAGAGTTTTATTGTGGTTTACCTTGTTCCAGTTGAGACAGGAAGACAGCTGTGGGGATTGTGGGGTTTTATTTTGGGATTTTTGTGGGGTTGGAGAAATGGGTTATTGTTCTGTGTATGCACATTTGTCTGTTCATTTGCACTGTGTTTTTAGTTTGGTGACGTCACCTTCAGATTGATGCATAGGACACAGAGTTTTGATGGTGAGGAGATAGTGGTGTGGTTTTGGATTTGGAGAATAGGTGACCCAGAGGCGGTGTGTGGAAGACACATGCGCAAGATTGTGGGGGTGTGCCGGAGAAGGCAATGGTTTGGTGAAGATGGGCTGCACGTGGAGTGCACTGGCTAAGGTGCGGAGCCAAGAAGGCTCACAGAAGTTGAAAAATGTTCAATTATCTTCTAACTTTTGCTCCCTGAACAGCGGACTATCGATATTTTCAAATTGAATAGAGGTAAAATGTATCACACAATACAGAAATGACTCCCCTTCACCTGTTGTGTAGCACACAGCTCCCATGCCGAAATAAGTCAGTAAAACATAGTGTGCAAAGATTCAAAAGTACTGAAGGTAAATTAAAAAAGACCATGGCTGCTCATAGGCGGCTTCTCCAGAAGCGTGCAGCAATCGCTAAGGACACACATACACAGCACTTACACGGGAATAGCTTTAAAAGCACATGGCTACAGTTGAACTGTGTTCACGAAGGAAAGGGAAGATGCGAGGGGTCAGCTCATGCTGAACCAGCACGAGCAGAGGGAAGAGGGGACTCACCCTTCTGAACCTCCGTGAGTGTAATATTTGATGACACAGATGGTAAGCAAGGAATGCATTGCATGAGAGAACTGAAAACAGCAGAAGGACAGTTAAACACCACACACACAATCACAATACATGTACAGACACAACAAATGACAGCACCACTACCCCAGGACTGACAAGAATCACAACACAGGGGCACTGCACAGCAGCCAGCACCCATACAGAACACTGACACAATAGCAATGGTACCGGTTACATGACTGGGAGGGGTCTTCCTGATGGGAAACAAACCTTTCAAAGGACATAGATTGACATTATACCGCTAATAGGACAGCCCAAGACAAACTTGATTTGACTCACTCTGCCACACACACTCATGCTCCACCTCCCCGACAGAGCGGGCGAGACGCGCGCCGACACACACACTCACGCACACTCAATAATGCAGAGGACAATTGCATAGGGGTGGTGATAGGTATCAAAATATTTTCTTTTCTGGGTGACAGTGGGGCGACTAGGCCATTCATTAGGGAAGAGACATTTGTGACATCATGAGCAATGTGGATATGACCACCTTATTAACAGAGAAATCCATAACTTGTTAAACACCAGGCATACACATGTTGAAAGTAAGGAAGATTGTTTAAGCATAATGGGGGTGCACGGTACAGAGGGGGGTGCATAATGATAGCGCATCACAAGAGAGTACATTTAGCTACATTTTGAGCACACATCTTTCAGCGAGGAGACTGGGCTCATGAATACACGAATAACACAGAAAAATTAAATGAGACACACAAGGTGGAAGAAGGTGCACTTGAGGGGGGAGGCCTACATTTCATTGACGGTTCACGACGGGAGGAGAGAAATGGAGGTAAAGGGTGGATGATCCATGTTCCCAACAGAATGAATTTGGCGACAAAATAACAGTGCAAGTGGTAATGCCACTAGCGCTTTTGAAAATAGCACTAGCACAAATGCGTTAGCCAACACACATAGGGAAAGAGGTCATTGCTGCACGAACTGGAGAATGATGGTTGTATTAAAATTTGAGAGCAGATAATGGGGGGAGAAATATATTGTTTAAATGTAACAGTAATTACAGTAGTGGAGTAATACAATACTAGACTAAATGAGTAATTAACAGAGTAGGTAGGGTTTAAAAAGTGGACATGGGGTGGGATAGAGAGAATGGGAGTAAATTGTGAGGGTTGGGTTTGAAAGAAAAGAGGAAATAAATAAGTAAATAAATAAATAAATACAAAAGAGGGGGGAGAGACAGGTAGCGAATAATTGGTAGCGAATTTCATTAGTACCAGTTTAAAGTGCCTGCAGTTCACTGCGAGGCACGCCCTGAGAAGTTGAGAGAGGAGCCATAGAAAAAAAAAAGATTTAAAAACCCTGCGATTATCTTAACTAAGTAACATGGTGCACTTAATTTAGAAACACAGCCACCCTATATGACAAATTTACCACCCTGATGTTTCCCTATTTAGCTTGTCAGTGCCTGATACCCCACGGGACCAAGGCACGCACTATAAATAGCTTACAACAAAAGCACAGTAAATATAAAGATCCAAAGGCCCATTTGTACACTAGCACCTAAATTGCGTATATATGATCCAAGTGTGTAATGAGTATCTTCACATAAATTAAGTGCCTACCCATTTTCTGAGTACATTTCGAATTGTGTAACAATTTACAGTCAGACCGCCATTGAACGCCACCAGGTGGTGACAGGATGGTGCATAGGTGTACCATTGGCTCCTCCCACTAGGACACTGAATAGTGTGAGAGTAGTGCAGAGAGGTTAGGTCAAGAAATTGAAGAATATGTAAATTCTCAGGTCTCAAGCGCTTCCATTTCATTTCTCGCCAGATATAAAGGACCCAGGGCAGGCCTGAAGACAACGGACAACCAACACCCAATGGCTATGGACTACAGTGGGACATTTTCCCCTCCTGACAGACTTTGTTAGATGTGTAAGGCGTCAAGCCCTACAAAGCGGTGGCCACCCTGGCAACGAGGGAGCAACGATCAACAGGGCCAACGCAAGAGATTTTCATGAACTGCAAAATAGCACGAACACTCCCGAGTTAGGGAAACATGGCCATCCTATGGTCCAACGCACACTAGCAACTAGAACAGGGACTGACACACGCATTTCCAAAGTTTAATTGAGTTTCATATTACATTTTGTGCACCTACAGCTGTAACACTGTTTTGTTCCTTCTCTTTTCCCCGCACATGCAGGTTGTTGCGTATGTATGCTGTTAGAAATGTGTAGGAAATTTCCTTAATGTTATCTTCCATTAGAAACTGTGAGGCCTACTGATTAAAACATTGTGAAGCATTCCCCACTCAATTGCCCACCCTATCAAGAACCTCAGACCCCTTAAAGCATGTTTCCCTGAAGTATATTTCCTTGCTTCCATTGAATAAACAGCCCAAGATTTTCCCTACCCATACTGAGAAATTTTGAAAACACGAAATGTCCCGGGGGAGGTTTGATTTTTGCCCTTAGTGATTGTTTAGTTCGCGGAGCTTGAGGTTACTAACAAGTACTAACGTATTAACGCCTTTCTTGCGATTTTCAGGCGGGCAACTTTATCATCTCATCAGCTGCAAGGACCCAGCAGCGTAAGTGGTTATGGGCACGCAAATAAGGACTTTTACCTTCACAATGGGACTATTAATGATGAACGAAATAATGGGGGTGGTAATTTGAAAATTATATGTAATAGTGAGCATTACCGCTGTATCCCCTGCTAACATTTCCTAACCTAAGCAGGATGAGTTACGGCGTCAGTGGGTGAGGAAAAGCTGCTGCTAAAGTAAGGAGAGTTAAGGGCAGACACAAAGGGAGTAAAACATACACATAACACACATAGCAGAAGTGACCAACAACATGCACACATGTACAAAATTGGTAGGGACACCACTGGAGAGAGCTGTCCTGACTGTTCTTTAACATATGCCGGAAGAGAATTGATTACAACAGAAATTACTACAGCAGAGCACGACGCCCATGTATCCCAAGGTGCGAAGAAGATTGCAAGGGAAGACAGCAACATTGAGATTGAATAAATAAATAAATAAATAAATAAATAAATAAATAAATAAATAAATAATAAAAGAACAAAGAAAAACAAAAAAGAGAGAAGAAAAAATAAAATAAAAGAGACAAAAAATATGATAAGTGCCTAACGGAGTGAGACAAAAGAGCGAAGATGGTCACTTGGGTGGAGAATGAAGAAGGACGTATACTGTTAAGGTACCAGCGTTATGTTACCAGCACAACAGTGACAAGAAGTGGACAATCATTCTGGATGCAAGAAGGTTGAGAGAAGTTGCGAGATGAGAGCAGGAACATCACTGCTTATGGACTACTATTGAGCACATGCATCTAAAGATCAAGAGAAACTACCACTGAATTGGGGAGGAGAGTGTTCATTGGTGCGCATCAGCATGCCCTTGTTGGTGAGGACCAAGGAAGATGTGAAGAGTGACACATTCACCATGATGGAAAACAACGGAAGAAGAGAAACAGACAGAGGAGTAAAAAGAGGGGGGAATTACTTCTCGAGCGAGACAGAAGAATGATTGGGTGAAGTACCAGCATACTAAAGAATGATCAGCAAAAAATGCATCTGAAAAGAGAAAGCAAAGAACTAGCTAGTGCTTGCATGGTAATGGATGACATCATGACTGCCTGGTTGATTGAAGGTGATAACGGAAGGACTAGTACCGAGCACAGCATCATTGTGCAAGATAGAGATACATTGCAAGATGTAAGAGAACAACAGAAGAAGACATCGGAATGCAAATAAGAGACATGGTGAAAGGAAGAGCCGGACTAAGATAGCGGTGTGCAACATGGTTCCAGCAGTAATAAAGGTGGCCACTCCCTGTGATCAGAGGAAGTACGAAGGGAAGTGAGTGTGGTGGAACACAGAAGGAGAACACTCCTATATGTACTGTTCATCAACAACAATGCAAAAAATTATGGACACTTCAAGGAATTGACAAAGATATGCAGACCGGAAGGAGGTGAATGTTGCTTGGTGGTGTGGTCGACAAAGTCGACCAGAGGGGGGACTGAAGAGGGAAAATCGAGATCAAACCCATGCCCCCTCACCCCAGGCGCATATATAGAAGAACAGCAGGAAGAACAAGGAGCGCACTTATCATTTGAACCAGGCCCCAGCGCACCTATGGATGACAAATATGCTGAAACACACCCACTTCACCAACAGTGCAACTTCCATGCTACATTAGAATCAATGCTGCAATATCAGAATCTACAAACACAAAAATCCCTGTTTAAAGTCTTGCAAATGCCTATATGAATTAACATGGTCTAATTGCACAGTGTAAAGCCATGTTTCAGGAAAATTACAGCCAAGTTCATTTCTCTCACTGAACACTGGCTGCAGAAGCCTTCAGCAACATTCCTCGCAAAACTCCCGAACTGTCAAGGCCGCACATTCAAGATAAGACTGCCACAAATGCGAATAAATCACGGCAACCCAGTGTGTTTTTTTTTTTCTTTCTGGGAAAGAAAGACATTTTCTCAAGGACTCGCACAACATTTGAAACATAAATTGTAACAAGAATGGCGCAGCCCAGCCAATCTGCGCCCAGAGCCCAGGTGCAAACTGCTTTCTTCAGCTAAAAAGTTATGGGAACAAGGTCATATTGCAACAAGTTAGAATTAGGTAATGGGGGCTGGCACAGCTAAACCAACCCACTGACGCAAAAGGCTAATATCCAATTATCAGGCTATCTATAAGGGCTACATAGGTAACCTATCACTTAGCAGCCAATAGCAGGAGGAGATAGGTTTCTGGGAGCTGATCCAATTCTGTGAGGTCAGCCTGCAGTGTGATTACAAAGCTGGTTTGCAAGCCAGCCCCGGGGGAGACGGCGCCTGAACTTGCGATGTGCACGATGCTCTGTGTGTTTTTTTTCTTTTTTGCTGCCCAGAAATAAATGCAGTTTGGAACATGCTGCTGCCTGCTTGGGACTCTGTTGCATTTCTGGGGGCCATATGGGAGGTGTTGGGGTCTCCCATAGCTGGTGAGGGTATGGCTGCTGGCCCCCCACTGCCCTGGTGGGGGTCCAGCTTCTCCCCAACACAAGGGTTAAACATTTCTGTGTAGTGGAATAACCTTCTATGTATATAAGGTCTGTATTCCTGACGTGCAGCCACCATTCTGGTAGGAACTGTGCCAACCTCTCGCTGTTCTTCCAGAGCATCAAAGAGCGGTACTGATAACCACCTAGTTACTGATTAACAACACACAAGGATTTTTCAAGTGAAATCTTGACAAAGCACAAGGTACACCCTGATACACAATAAGAGGGATGTCCTTCCGTGGAAGGCCACAGCGAGACTGTTACCCCGGACTGAACTGTATCTAAGGATAGTACCCAGATTATGTTCTTTCCACTGGTCAATGTACCATCAACTGGGACTATTCTGTGATCTCGTCATAGGATGGGAGCAATTTAGCTGCACTATGGGGACTGTGAGTATTGATCTAGTGTAGGACCAGGACCCCTATTTTGGAAATTGAAGTTAAGGATTGTACTCTATCCACTGGTGAATAGATTGGACTTGGTTTCACCATCTGCATGGCTATTCATTGCTTGGCACGCATGTAGGAGTGATCAGAAGTTTACGTGATCTGGATCACAGTCCTGTTTCTATGGCCATGAAACCGATGGGCAGATACTTGTTTTTTGTAACCGCGGCATGTCTAGCAGATGCCCAGAGTTTCTCAGGGTACACAAGGACACGGTTCTAAAGGTGAGGATTGCACTGTGGATATTAGGAATGGTGAGGGCAATTGATATGCGCTATTAGGAAACTAAGCGCCACTGTCCTATCATGAGCGTTACAGCGCAATGTGAGGGACTACAGTATATATCTCAGTTGTGAGATAGGGAAGGGGTTTGCGAGTGATTACTGGGTACACTGATGGACACATTGGGGGCTGGCCCATGTGATGCGGCAAGGTCCGGGGTTAATGTTTAACTCCAAATCACTTGTACACATCCAGGGTATATGAGGTGCCTCAATGTTTTCCCAATGTAATTAGAACATTAGCCTTTCACTGTTTATCTGTTTGTTCCTAGATACAAGGATTGTGCCATACAACAAAGCAAGGTAAAAGAGTACCTAGAGTTACGGTACACAACACACCTATGGTCACCGGCACATCCAAGACAATCATTTCTGTTGGTAAGTGATTTGTCTGAGCGTTCATCCAGAATTCACTGGGGATAAGTTCGAGACATGCAATGATGTATTGGTTACATGCATAAGTAAATATGCTTGCATGCCGAAGAAATGAGGGTGGGTAGAACACTGTTGATGATAGGTGTGTTTATGATTTTTTTAGATGAGACACCAACTCCATAAGGCGTAGGAGTGGGGTACAGCAAGGCACCGGTTTCTGTCCTGAAGAAGGTTGGAGAGAATTAAGGGCCACAGTATGAAGGCACACTGATTCTGACTGAAACACGCTTCGACAACATTTGACAACATTTGTTGCGTAATAGAAAGACACACCAGTAGACACATCAGGTGTATGCAAATTGTTGAATGATTGTGAAGAGGCCATGTATGTTATAAAGCCGATATAGAGAATTTATAGTGAACAAGTATTTTGATTGTATGTATGAATGAGCATGCAGGATGGAATAGGTTACATGGAGTTGGAGTCATTAAGAATGTATTAAATGTTTAGGTTTGATTGTATATGTATTATTTGGAACATTATTACTGAGTATGAACATCAATGTATATTTTTCTGATTATTCCTGGTCAGGATTTTGTTAGTTTTTGTTCACCATCCTTTGATCTTGGGCCATTATTTTGTTTATACTATGTCAGTGCTTGCACCCTTTGACCCATATTACCCCAAATGTGATTTACTATATGATTGCATAAACAATGTGACTGCATAGATTGTCAATACAGATAAAAGATACATTAGGTTCTGTAAATATTAACTATGGACATTGGTAATAATGTATACAGAGCCAGCACAGCAACTTATACTGAAATGTGTGCTCACAAAAAAGCCTTTCAAGCATAGGAATGAGCTTGTTCTCTGATCACACTTTTATTATTCTATGTGGAGGTTTGCCTAATCAAACCAACTAGGCCCAGATCCTCCAGGGAATCCCATTCGTTGTACAGCCATCCTCTGTCCACTCCGATTAAAGTCCTGCTGAGCCAGCTTCTTATTAATCTGTGTACACTGAAGACACATCTTTTAGAGAAAAATACGTGTAAATTGCCCTGCTCCTCCTTATTACAGTAGTGCAGTGTTTTTACTTTTGTGTCACAGATTTCAAAACACAATCACACTGAAATCTAATGAGAGCTTTAATCAAAGTCTGCATGTTACTGTATACCCCATTCCTTACATCATGAATTGTGTTTCACACAGCCATTGTTGTTCATGTTTCCATTTATTTATTTTATTTATTATAAGAATATCCTGCTCTGCAGCTGGCAGCATGATGGATTTATAACTCAAAATCATTGATGTATGTCATTGACTGCCAATGAATGTGCCAGATGCCAGACACCAGCGTCTTCTCAAATGAAATGCTCAATGTCTGATTCTCAGGAAACATGGTTTAGTGAACTGAGACCTAACACACAGCATACAGACCTGTTCACCAAACACACCGTTCCAAATACAGTTTAGAAACAATCCGATTTTCCTTTTGTGCAGAAGTTGACAGAGCAGCAAATTAAATTGGAGACCTCTGATAGAAACGACTCCTGACACCTTACTGTTATGACTGCTTTAAACGTGCCAGTGAATCGGCAAGTTCAAAGAAATAACTACAATGTGTTCCCTTTAGAATTAACGTATACACTATAACCATACTACTTAGGAACATTCTCTATCAGAAAGTGTGCATGAAATGAGTTGAGTGTAGTCCTTTTCAAATTCTTTGCAAAGTTTGAGTTTTTATTCATGTATTTATTTTATAAGGTTATAAGGTATTGTTGCCCCCCACTGCATACGGGGATTGGCACTAACAAAACAATTGCATTTAGTATTAATTAGACAGTTAGGTATTTTAACATGTTTCTGACTGTCATCACTTTGGAGTGAAGGTGCTGATACAGCGCTGTCCAGGGGGGCGTACCTACTAGCTGTGGGAAACATAGGAACATGAGGGGCATCCAGAAAAAAACAGGACAGGGTTTCATCTAATAAGGGTGACCAGGGCACACATGCAGCCTAAGAAGCCAAGGGACCAGAGTGGAGAGGTACCCAAGGGGGGACATGAGGGGCTCCGGGTTTTGTGTGGGTGGCACCACAACGCTAGTGTCAGGTACAAACCACAGTAGATCAAATGGGGGTAACACAGACAGGCTCTGATTGGTGGGCCGCAGGGGAAAAATTGCACAGACGCTCTAAGGCAGTGGGGTGCTGGGAGACTGATTCAAGTGGGCCGTTCCCAGGAGACAGCAGTCACAGGGAATGAAACCAGCTGATACATACAAGGTCGGAGAGCCAGGCTCATGGGCGCTCGCTGAGACCATGGGGAATTAAATTCACAAGGATATGTTCAGGGAGGCACACTCATAGCATGATCAGTGGTTTTAAATTGCAGTTTGGCAGGTGGGTCTGGGAAGAAGGATGTGGGATGAAGGGACGATCCATAAAGAGCCAATCAGAAGGTGAGTTTTGGTGTTCCCATAAGGCAACACGTTTATTGTGTCCTCGATGATGATCACAAGGCCACTCATTCTTCAGATGCTGTGTGAATGTCTCCTTTCCCACCAGCTTAGGATGTCTCGTGTTTTCCTATGCGTGCTGACCAATGACAGACACATAAAGATCTGGAGGACAGCACGATAACGTATTAAATATTCAAATTAACTCATGGGGTGGAGCGGGAAGGAATGTGGCCCCACATGGGAGGTGATGAACAAAGCTGGAGTCAAGACTGTTTTGCTGCAATCATTTTTAATAACATATGTCCAGCTATAGAGGACTGAAGTGATCCTGCCAATCAGCTTAGAAGGATGTACAATAACTTGAAACACTAATGGCAACTGTTTCTCACAATGCAAATAATGTTATAACTGTATAAAAGATTTGCCTGCAGTGGGTGGTTTTGTCTGCTCTCATCACTCAGTTCTGTTCCACTGTGTTGTTTGATTCGTGCTTCCCCAGCTCTACTAAACAGCGTTAGTTCTTGCTTGAGTTATGCTCCTTTTAGCATTACTTTTGGTACAGTTCTGAATACAGGCTTAGGACCCCTGATACAACCTTTTTTAATTGTTTGCAAAATAATGACAGGGACACATTTTATTTTACCTGAGAAATGTACATGGAATGTTCTATATGAAGAATTGTATTTTGTTTGTTTTTTTGCAGTGTTTATGCAACTGTTATATGTTGCCTGATTTTATTTGTAAACCTACATAACAATTTTTTAAAATTTTAAATGTGCTTTCCTGTAAGGAAAAGAACATGTATGCTCAGCCTGTGTTGAGTCTACTTATCTATGTGTTATTTAGGTAGGCTTGTATTGAACAATGATCAACAGTGTAATATAGTTCTGAGTGTGGATCCAGACCAATCACAATGTTCTGTTCATGTATTCTATTCAGTGTTCCATTTAAGGCATGTGTATTCTTAGAGTGTTATTATTTGTGGAGTTCTTGATGGAGTTCTGAAATCTTCAGTTGGGTCCTGCCTTCCCAGGTGGTGCCTGCTGTCACTTGAACTAGACTTAAATAAACAAGTCTTTAACTACCACATCGCCCCATATTCACTTTTTAACATTGGCGACGAGGATTTGTTTCACGGACCCTGACGCCGCCCCAGCTGCTGGATCCCTGTGTTTTGCCGTGCTGCCGGCACTGTGTCTTCTCCGCCGTACCAGTGACAGCAGGCGAGGCAGACCGAGGGCGGAGAAGAAAGGAAGAAGGAGGCAGGCCATTCAGGCAAGTCGGCTCTTATTTTGGAAAAAAAGAGCCGCGAGGGAACCACGAACAGCTACCAGAGCGCGGGCCCGCCCTTCACCGCCTGCGTTCGCTACGAGACGGAGAAGGAACATTGCGGAGGAGGAAACCCGATCAGGCAAGTCAGCATTATCGGGGGGAGAGCCGCGGGGGAGCTGCGCGAGCCGCGGAGGAGCTGCGCGAGTACTGCTGCAGCAGAGCAGGCCCGCGAGCCGCGAACGAGCCGCTCACAGCTGTCAAAGCGCTAGCTCCGCCCCTCGCCGCCTGCGTGCCAGCGCACGCGGCTCTCAGCTGGCTCTGGCGCACGCAGACACGCGCTGCGGCACACGCTGTGGAGGGAGTGTCAACTCGAGCCCCGGTCTCCATTGTGACACCAGTTGCCCAGCAACGACTCGGCTCTATCTTCAAGAGCCCCGGTCTCCATTGTGACGTCAGCTGACCGCCAGCAAAACTCTCACAGCTGAAAAAAAAAAAACAAAAAAAAAAAGAACACTGTATTTGCAACAAAGAAGACACTTTGTTCCAGAAATTTATATTTATAAAAAAGGGAAAGTGGAACTTAGGAGCCTGTACATCTAAGGAAAGTGTTCATACGGTGAACAAATTTGACAATTGGGTTTTTGCATCACATAGTTGAAGACCTGCCGCCTCACAGCCACCACAGCCACTTCCTACACGCACATAGCTGGCCATTTTTCTTCATCATGGCAGCATCAATTCCTCCACCTATTTCGTTCCTCAATGAACCCGGACGCCCCCCTCTCAGGTGGGACAAGTGGAAGGACACATTTGAGAATTACTTGGTGGCAATGGGTGGTGACAGATTTTCTTCAGCTCGCAAAAAAGCTCTGTTGGTTCACAATTTGGGCACAGAAGGACGCAGGATCTTCGATGGGCTGACTGGAGACCATATGTTGGAGGCGGGTGATGCTGATGAATATGCATTGGCCCTCAAAAAACTACAGGACCATTTTGAGCCCAGAAAAAATGTCAGCTTTGAAAGACATAAATTCTTCCAGCGAGTACAAGAACAGTCAGAATCAGTTGAATCATATGTAGCCTGCTTGAGGTCATTAAGTTACTCATGTGAATTTGAGCATCTGACTGATTCTCTAATCAGGGATCAGTTACTCAGGTGCACCAATATCGCCAGAATCCAAGAGAAGCTACTGGCCAAAGATATGAAACTGGATGAGGCGCTCGAATTAGCCAGGAGCATCGAACAGACATCATTATATGTTAAGGAGCTAAAGGGTGACAAACAAAATCCGACCACCATGTCAGTCTGTGCAATAGACCAGAAGAAAAGGTCAAACATTCCCAGTGGAAAGAAAGGTAATTGGACTGCGAGAAATGCATGTACCAGATGTGGTAACCCCAGACATGGTGCAAACTTTCCGTCGTGCCCTGCCAAATTTGCCGAATGCTTTAAGTGCAAGAATAGAGGACACTTTGCAAATGTATGTACAGCTACTTCCATAAATTTCCTCGAACCCAGAGTAGAGAACAGGGCCAGCATTGAAGAATCGGTCAGGAGAAATTACAACATTCAAGAAGTATCAGCCACCCAGGAACCAAGTGCCAAGTTTGTTTTCGAAATTTCAGCTATCTCAGGCGAGGCTAAAGGTCCGGCAGACACCTTTCTGATTGATGGGCGCAGTTTAGTCATGAAAGTTGACACTTGTTCTCCTTGGACCATAATCTCAAGGGATACCTTGGTAAACATATTGAAGAAGGGTGAAGGGGCAATTAAACCTACTGATGTTAGAGCCTGTGGATATGGAGAATCTACGATAGAAATCTTGGGGGAATTTTCTGCATCCGTCAGTTACAAAGGAAAAGAATGCCAGGCCAACATTCTGGTAGCAAACAAAGGAGCCTCTTTATAAGAATGGGAAGAACAAAAGAACTTGGGTGTAAGAATACAGGCAAATGCCCCCCAGCCAATATCTATTGCTGAAGTGGAAGATGACGTCTGGACTAAAGAGTTCCCTGAAGTGTTTTCCGAGAAATTAGGGAAACTTAGAAATTTTGAACACCATATCAAACTAAAAAATAATGCGCAACCGGTGATACACAAGGTTAGACAAGTGCCATTGAAGATGAGAAGTAAGCTTTGTGTAGAATTAAATGACTTGGTGGACAAAGGAGTAATCGAGCCAATAACAGCAACAGAATGGTTATCGCCGGTTGTACTAGTAGACAAGGCAAATGGAAATCTGAGACTATGTGTAGACTTATGCAGTCTCAATCGGAACATTGTTGTAGAGAGACATCCTCTTCCTAATATATCGGAGACTCTTTCCACCCTGGGGGAACCAAAGATATTTTCCATCATTGACTTGTCAGCAGCATACCATCAGGTTCCGTTGTCCAAAGGTTGCCAGCATCTCACAGCATTCATCACTCCCGAGGGAGTGTTCAAATACAATCGCATGCCTTTTGGATTAGCTTTCGCTGCTTCTGTTTTTCAAAGCGTGATGGAGGAAGTGCTTAGAGGGCTAAGGAAAGTAACTGTGTTTCAGGATGACATACTAGTGTTTGCCGGAAATGAAGAGGAACATAATGAGATTTTAAGGGCTGTCCTAGTCAGACTCAAAGAATCTGGTTTGACTGTCCAAAGAAAAAAATGCAAGATTGCTGTTAGAGAAGTAGACTATTTAGGTCATAGAATTTCTGGCAATGGTATTGCTCCGAAAAAATCTCTTATTGATAGCATCAGCAGTGCTCCCCAGCCACGAGACAAAGATCAGTTACGTTCCTTCATGGGGCTGGCGGAGTACTACCACAAATTTGTAAATGGTTTTGCCACCATCTCCACTCCGTTAAGAGAGTTGTTGAAAAAGAATGTGAAGTTTGTGTGGTCGGGTGAATGCCATGAAACTTTTAGGAAAATAAAAGAGTGCATAGTGCAAGCACCCTCCTTGGGAGGGTTTGTGTCGGGAAGAAAAACTGTTTTATCGGTTGATGCAAGCAATATGGGTCTAGGTGCAGCTTTGTCTCAGGTGGACTCTGGTAAGACCGAACATATAATTGCGTTTGCCTCAAGGCCATTGAAGGGAGCAGAAGAAAACTACTCTGTGATTGAGAGGGAGGCATTGGCGGTCTCGTGGGCTGTAGCACATTTCAAATTCTATCTATGGGGTCAAACCTTTACGGTAAAAACTGACCAAAAACCTTTAGTCCAACTACTAGGTAGTGTAGAGTGGGCCAAAGGATCACCCAGAATTTCTAGGTGGATGATTGAACTCCTAGCCTATGACTTCAAGATAGTGTACATAGCAGGTAGAGACAATGTAGTAGCAGACTGTTTGTCTAGGTTACCGGTGGAGGGCAAGGAGTCAGAAGAAGCACCCTTAGAGCAGGGCATGAGTATTTCTGAGGTTAAATACAATGCCATAAGTAGAGATGAATGGGAGATTTCTGATAGTGAGGACCTTATATTGAATCAAGTCAAGGTGTGGACCAGGACAGGGTGGCCTCACAAAAACATTGTAGAAAAACAATTTGACTGATTTTACTGCATAAAGGATGAGCTGAATTTATCAGAAGACGGTCTAAAACTCAGGAAGGGTACCAAAGTGATTCCACCCAGCAATGTCAGATCCAAGCTAGTGAGTATAGCTCACCAAGGCCATTTAATGATGGGAGGAACCAAAAGATACATCAGGGAATTCTATTGGTGGCCGGCAGTTGACAGTGAAGTAGAGAGGTGTGTGATGAACTGCAGAGAGTGCGAGAGGAGTGATAAAAGTAAAGTGGTTAGGGAAGCACCCATTAGACCGGTTAGTGTTCCGGGTGAATCCTGGAAAAAGGTGGCTGTGGACCTGATGGGCCCACTACAGAATTTGGGGGAGAATCTCAAATACTTAATAGTGTTAGTAGACTACCACTCAAAGTGGATAGAGTGGAAGGCAATTGGTGAAGCAACCACGGCCCAAATGATATCATTTTTTGAAGAAACATTTTACAGGGAAGGCTTTCCCACGGAATTAATTTCAGATAATGGCGTCCAATTTTGTTCTGACAAGATGGTAGAGTTTTTCAAAAAGTTTGGTATAAGGCACTACAGAACAGCACTCTACCAACCCAGGGCTAATGGGCTGGTAGAGAGGGCAAACAGATTTGTAAAGGGAGGCTTGCAGTTAGCAATGGCGGTAGGGTTGGAGTGGCAGAAAGTGTTGAGGGAAATGGTTTGGAACTACTGCACAACGCCTCACACTGTTACCAAAGTCTCACCTTTTATGTCTCTCAAGGGCAGGCAGCCGGGGACCAAACTTTGTCCAGGGTGGCTAGACTTGGCCAAGAGTGTGAATATTGATAGGAATAAAATTGTGACACTTATCAAAGAGGCCCAAAATGCATACAAGGAAAGGTTTGACACAGAAAAGAAATCCAAGAGTTTGGTATGGAGAGAAGGTGAACTTGTGTATGTAAAAAACGCCAGGTTGTCCCCTAAATGCATCGAGAGCAAATTTATTGGGCCTAAGAAAATAGCGGTAGTAAGAGGGAATGTGGTCATAATGGAAGGTGGGGAATGCTGGTCCATGTCCAAATTGGTGAAATGTAATAACAATGGTCAAGCAGTAGAGGATGGAGAAAATAGTGATGGACATGACAATGGCAATGACAATGGGTTGGTGCATGAATCTGGAGGAGTTAGTAAGAGTGTTCAACAAGACACAGATGTTAGTAACAGTACAGAAAGAAGGAGAGGTAAACCTCTTTGGTTGTGAGATTATGTACTAGAGTAACTCGGTGTTATTGAAAGGGGGAAGGTGTGTTGAGTCTACTTATCTATGTGTTATTTAGGTAGGCTTGTATTGAACAATGATCAACAGTGTAATATAGTTCTGAATGTGGATCCAGACCAATCACAATGTTCTGTTCATGTATTCTATTCAGTGTTCCATTTAAGGCATGTGTATTCTTAGAGTGTTATTATTTGTGGAGTTCTTGATGGAGTTCTGAAATCTTCAGTTGGGTCCTGCCTTCCCAGGTGGTGCCTGCTGTCGCTTGAACTAGACTTAAATAAACAAGTCTTTAACTACCACATCGCCCCGTATTCACTTTTTAACAGACACATTTTATTTTACCTGAGAAATGTACATGGAATGTTCTATATGAAGAATTGTATTTTGTTTGTTTTTTTGCAGTGTTTATGTAACTGTTATATGTTGCCTGATTTTATTTGTAAACCTACATAACAATTTTTTTAAAATTTTAAATGTGCTTTCCTGTAAGGAAAAGAACATGTATGCTCAGCTATCTTTTTAGATCACACAATTACTCACCTGATTAGCCACTTCACTGAATGGCCGATATTGGTGTGTCCCCAGCAGGGGAGCCAGATCCCAATCTGATGTACATGCACAAACTAGCCTGTCCCTCCTCGGGGTATAGGTGAAGGTGCGATAACCCACTGGCTGCATGGATAACTACACACCTGTCTGATGGAGAGAGAGGGCTTTTGATTGGTTGTTTATTTATATAGCGCCTATACACAATGTGTTTCAAAGCGCTTCAAGGGGGGAGGGAACATAGGAAAATACAGTAACATTCAGTTAAAATCCTTGTAACAATACAGAATGTGAACCAATAACTATCGTACTAGGCCTGTCGACATTTCTGATAGTGCAAGTGCATAGAACAAGTAAGGCAAGAGGGAAGGGAACAGGAGGAGAACAAAGCAAGCAGTAACATTACTATGTCTGACGACAATTGATGTAGTGCAGGAGGTATACAAGAGGAGGGGCGGGGGAACGGGGGTATATGAGTGGGGGGAAGGAGAAGAACAAGACACGCTACTGTACAAATTTGTCAGTGACAAATTTAAGAAGCAGGGGTGGGGGGAGGAAGGGAGAAGAACAAGGAGGGGAGGAGGGGAGACAGACAAGCTGCTATCAAAGATCAAGGGAACAGATAAGAGTAAGTGCTAAGAGGGGGAAAGGCTGAGAAGAGGGAGAAAAGTGGGAAGGGGAGTAGGGAGATGGTAGAAGAGGATGGATTGAAGGAGGGGGAAGGGGGTAGGAGGCAGACAAGGGGGGTAAGGAGGTACACAGAGCCCAAAAAAGAGGGGGGCAAGGCAGAGGGGGCACACAGACACTCACAGGGGGGCAAGGGGGCACACAGACACTCACAGGGGGCATGGGGGCACACAGACACTCACAGGGGGGCAAGGGGGCACACAGACACTCACAGGGGGCATGGGGGCACACAAACACTCACAGGGGGCATGGGGGCACACAGACACTCATGGGGGGCATGGGGGCACTCAGACACTCACAGGGGGGCAAAGGGGCACACAGACACTCACAGGGGGCATGGGGGCACACAAACACTCACAGGGGGCATGGGGGCACACAGACACTCATGGGGGGCATGGGGGCACACAGACACTCACGGGGGCATGGAGGCACACAGACACTCACGGGGGGGCATGGGGGCACACAGACACTCACGGGGGGCAAGGGAGCACACAGACACTCACGGGGGCATGGGGGCACACAGACACTCACGGGGGGCATGGGAACACGGACACTCACAGGGGGCATGGGGGCACATAGACACTCACGGGGGGCATGGGGACACACAGACACTCACAGGGGGGAATGGGGGCACACAGACACTCACGGGGGGGCATGGGGGCACACAGACACTCACGGGGGGCATGGCGGCACACAGACACTCACGGGGGGTATGGGGGCACACAGACACTCACGGGGGGGCTCAGGGGACTGTCTTCAAAGAGGACCACTGTTCCTTATTGAGCCTGTCCTCTCTTTACTGATCCGTGCATTGCCCTGACACAGAGGGTTCTAAGAAGGGGAATCTTGAAATTCCAGGTTGTGTGGTTGTCCAGCCACCCACAGCAAACTGCACAATGATTGGAAGAGCAGGGAATGCACACAGAGTGAATGGCAAACACTGAGATATTACACAGTGGTTAGATATGAACTGCTTGGAATGAAATTATGACAAGGAGCTGGAGTCTTCAACGCTCTGCCCTCCATAATAAATTAACATGATTTCTCCTTTATGTTTGCACCATGGTAGTTGCGCCCTGCACCTGACATGCACATACACTTTGTTTTGCAAAATTATTGGGTATTTCTTTGCATTTTATAGAAGAAATTAGCTAAAATGCCTAACCCTTATAGTTAGTTGTGAAGGTGGATATTTGAGACATTACTATACTTCAGATGCCATGTCTGCAACAGCATAAAAGAGCATTTTCAAGAAGAAAATCATTTAGACTCTGCTCAGAAAATGTTATGCCTGAAGGAACTCTGAGAGCATCATTACTATTGAAGTAGTATTGTAAAACAGTTGTTCTTTCTGAATATGGACCTGCTACTTTGCACTATTATGGGTCTTGCAACCAACATGTGTTAAAACATGCATTCTTGACAGTGTATGTACTACCTGCATTTACAACAGCAGTACCACATCTTGCAGTATTACCCTATGCAGTAATAGTATATACGGTGAATTATTGTTTATACTAAGGGTATACCAAATGGTAAAATGAATATTCGGCTGACTACAGAATTGTTGTCCCACGTATTCATCCGAAGCCGAATACTTGGGCTGAATAGCTCATTTCCATAATGTGCCCCCAGCAGTATATTATGGCAGAGCACTTTCCAATGGATACATGAAAATGTTCTGATTGGTTTAATAATTAAACTAATCAGAAAATATTCATACACCAATAGGAAAATCCGGCGCCATTCCCATAATATGCATCCAGCAGTATAGTACATATTGCAAGAGTCACGTTATGGAAATACATTCTGCACACCAGTGAAGTGACGCCATGTTTATGGCACCTCTCCTGCCGAATGTATTTTCCTCGCGGAGAGTCTCCAAGAATTACCTATGGAGACGTTCCATGAGCAAATACAATGTCGGCAAAATACTGCCGGGGGAAGGCTGCAGCAGCTAACAAGCAACTAGCTTATTGGCTGTTTCAGCTTTCGCATGGCATTTTTCTGCTTGGAAATACTCTGTGAGCAAAATACGTTCTGCACATCAGAGAGTGTGTCATTTACATAACGCCTCATCTCTTGCATGCATTATGTATTTTGCTCACACAGAGTCACCACGGATTTCTTTTGTAGAGTTTCTGTCTGCAAAATACTGCCTGGGGAAGGTTGCAGGAGCCAACAAGCATGTAGCTTATTGGTTTCTTCAGCCTTTCCCCAGCCGTTTGTTGCTCACAGAGCATCTCCAAATGTAATCCTTGGAGGCTCTCCTTGATCAAGTGATGCTGGGAGAAGGCTGCAGCAACCAATAGGCTTATGGCACCATTCCCCCAGCAGTGCCACTCTCTGTGATTGGCTAACATGTCTAAACAGAGCAATGATAGCTAATAACAGAAAGTGGGCTTCAGCTTCGAGTCATTGTTCCCGGGAAGTATTTCGCCGAAGTCAAAAAGCTGGATTTCAGCCAAACTTCAATCAAATAGTCACTTGAAGCCTAAGTTCGGTACACCCCTAGTTACTACATGCAGTAATGACAATTGAGTCTGGCTGCATTACCTGAGACGGCATAGCAGGCCAAATGTGCTGCTTCTTCCTGTGGAAGTATTATTCTCCCCATGTCGAAGGTGGAGATGCAGGTCTGGGAATGCACAGCTGTGTACAAGCTCTGAAACAAGTGAGTGAGGTAGGACAAGCAGAGTCAGTGTTCATCATCGAACACAATTTCATTGTGTAGCCACATTCTGCAGTGGCACAGAATGACCTCTGAGACCCACGTGGAATTTCCCACCACTGCATCCACTGTACTCTCCAGTGGTATGGAGGAAGAATCTGTAAGTGCATCCGGAGGTACTCGGTGCTCTCCAGTTTGTCATTGAGTGTGGTGGTATGAGTACCAGCTCCTTTTTCGCGATCCAGCGTCATTTGGCAAGGTTTTACCAGCTGTTGCTCTGTTGACTTACAGCTATCCTGTGGTGGAAAGGGTGGCTGTGCTTCCATATGTGGGCAAATAGCATTATTGCTATGTATCGCATGAACAGCCACTTTGTCTGTGTTGCAGTGAGGTGTTAGGCTCTGTGAGAAGGAGGACATTTAATTCCAAAATGTTTTCGAGGTTAAAATGCAACCCCATCAACAAAACAGATGTGAGTACCATGGGCAAAAGGAAAAAGTCAGGCAGCAGATTTTTGAGAAATTGGGACATAAGAAGCTGCCACCGTTTAGCGGGATCCAAAGGAAATGTTTGCGGTTACTTCTATCGTAGAATGGAGAGCCGGAGAAACATGCACGGTTGCAGCTAGTGCATACCAGAGAGATCAGCATTGATGTTTGCCGTTGCAACTACCATACAGGAGGGAGCCAGAGAGAAATGTCTGCAGGTGAAACTAGCAGGAAGACCTATAGAAATGTCTGCAGGTGAAACTAGCAGGAAGACCTATAGAAATATCTGCAGGTGAAACTAGCAGGAAGACCTATAGAAATGTCTGCAGTTTCAGCTATTGCTCAGAAGGGAGAGAATGAAAAAGCAACATGGTTGCAGCTCTTGCTTTGGATTCTCTAGGTTTATTTCATGTTGCTGGAACGAACCTGACATATTCTCATGTATGTAGCTCTTGTGTATTCTTCTGTTCTTGTGTATTCATACTCTGTAGTACTTTTTTGCAAAGAAAGAAAAGCGTCAGTTTAAAAACAAACGTCAGCTGTGATCTGCGTGCAGCACTTGAATAATGACACTTGCAAGGAAACATGCAATGCTCGCAGCCCATCTACAATAAAAGTATACGCTCAACATTATTAGACAAAGCAAAAAAGAGGAATTGCTGTGTAAAAGAAAGCATCCAGTAAATGCTGTTTGAAATGGAGAACTGTTCACTATGAGATGAAAAGTACAGCATGTCACAGACAAATGAAATACCGAATGGGACATTTCATTGTGTCCGTTTTCCTGTAAAGGAGTGAAAATCAGCTTTGAATAACGAAATACATAGAGTAGGGAAGATATGTCTTTGTGAAAGGATGTTAATTGAAAAGAACATGTTATGATGTTGTTCTCTTTTAAAAGGACAATTGCAGTGGAGAAAGGAAGTAAAGGCAGCATTGGTGGTATAGAAACTTTACACAAATGGTATTCTTTCCCTGAATCCACAACCCCCAATGAACACAACAGCAGCACTGGGGGGTTGGCTTGCCTTCCCATGAGAACAAGTGTGAACCCTGTCCTTTGAAGCTGAATCATAAACGTTGATCACTGCTTGGACTGGGTTCCAGGGAAGCCAAGGCCCCACAGAGCACACAATATTGTATTAATGTACAACTTCCATCTGCCACAGGTTCTGTGCTAAATACCTTAAATATACAAGAAATACACCTGATGCAGTGGTCCCCGTTCAAGTAATCCAATCATTCAATTAGCCAGGTCTCTCCTAGGGCAAATTCACACCTAGAAAAATCTAGCATCTGTTGCAAGAAGCAGATGTTAGAATCACTGAAGGAGGAGTGACTGGGTCATAAATAGCCATAACTACCAGCTCTGTACTTCAAATAACGTTTACCATGGCCACCATGCCTCTCTGGGTCATAGATGCCCCAGTCCTGACCTTAAAGGAACCAACAGTATAAGGCGCCATTTGGCTGTACTACTAGACAGGAAATAAAGATGTCATTTAATATTGTATAAAGTGGAAGAGAGAAAGAAAAATGCCTTTTGGATTTTAAATTTTGATTAACTTTACAGCTTATAACCGCTGGGCGAAATATCCTTTAGACTTAATTTCTATTTAAAAAATGTTCAGCTTGACATGCTCTATTAGATGGATGTACAACAACATTTTAAAATATATTTTATTTAACTAAATTAGCATATAGGATATCTTCGTGAAAAAATGGTGCACACCAGTGATTTATATATTGTCGCGTCTGTGCCGGAGAGACTGTTTTTCTGATCTGGAAATGCAATTTGTGTGTAGAAATATCAGAACGAAAAATACTAAATTGTGTAGCACTTGCATCCCATGTGGTAGTGCAATTAGACTAGCATTTTTCAATTTGCCTGAGTGAGAGCAATCTGAAGAACCAATTAGTAATATGATCACATGTGTGAAATATGCTGTTCTAGAAGTTGTTTAATGTTAAAATGTCCAAGATGACATCAAATCAAATGGGAGGGAAACGTGGTTTAGAAGTCACTTCCATTGGACTGCCTCCGACATTAATATGCCCAATGACTATGAAGCGGCTGGTTTAGGGTGATGTCATTTTTGGGTCACTGTCCAATTACATGCATTGACCAATTAGATTAAAGACATTATGCACACCTATTCACTTCTTCTCTATAGTTTACCTTCAGTATTGAATCCATTAATTGTTGTCCAGATAATTTATCCATTGAAAATTTGAACACAAAATAAACCACATGTAATCATGACATGCAATTTGTAAAATCATCACAACTTTAACCAATACATAAAATAAAGATTGAACTCACATAGCCTAAAATCATAACTCTGATCTGTGAGCAGTATCCATAAGTACATCTTTTAAATTGTCACTTTTTTTGTGCATAGGTGCCCTATGATCCTAGGCTCTTCATAAATGTTGAGAGGATGCATATGCTACCACTGGCCTTGGGGCAGAGGGTAAAAAGAAGTGGGCTGCCCTCACTCATATACCCACCTCTCTCAACGTGGCCTTTGGTCATCTAGTTCTCAAGCTCGAGCTCGAGTTGTGGCGACTGACAAGAATTAAGTTCACTGAGTCTCCACCTTACTCCATGGGCAGTCAAATAAACAATAAAGCGCCTCCATATTATTCAATCTCCCCAGCACCGTCACGGCCCATGACTGTCTCATTCTGTCACATGCAAGTAAATAACTTGCTTGTCTATTGAATATCAATTATATTTAGGGTTCTTGGCCGTTAACTGTCTTCAGCTCGGTAAGCCATGCCTATCTTGCTCCTTCCCACATTTTCAACCTCAGCTCTTCCACCAGAACCAAGTAGCTGGTTATCTTCCTCCAGATTGCCTTGTTATTAAGCAATTCAGGGTGATCCCACTACTTAGAAAACTACAATGTACACATGATTACAAGTTTGGTGGTAATGGTAAAATACCCAGTAATTCCAGTTACCAGGGGTTTACTGCACAACCAAATCATGAGCTTTTTTACCAAAACTAATTTTAATGGCTGTTTTTGTGTGCAGACTGTACCACCACACAAAACCAGTACTGCATGAGGTAAATACCCATTGCAATATTACCTCATGTGGAAAATACATGATCTGCCTGGAGTCCTCTGGGTCACCAAAATGGTGAATAAATGTATGGTTCGTATGACTCCTAATCATGCAGATCTACTGGGCTACCCAGCAATTACTGCAAGCAGAAATGGTAAAAGAGTTTGACCGTATTACTGGGTGCAATACCTACAAACTAATGGTCAGGCCCTTAAAGCGTTAATGAAATAGGAGAGCCACGGTATTGAGTGGGTTGTTTCAAGATTCCTGATATCAGAAATCACAGTCTGATGGAAGAACCACCTTCATTCAGCCAACTCTAACCCCAGAGGCAAAGCGACTTCAGCAACATTAGCTCAGCTACTGGACATGTGTAACCTCAGCCCCCAAGATTGCACAGGAGTTCCAGGGGTAATTCTCAATAGTCCCCTGAAGAATTGATTCTCTCGAGACTTCCAAAGGGCTTCTTGTCCCTCATATTTCTGCCCCATCAGTACCTGCTGAAACAATCCTGGCTCTGTACACTATTCCCCAATTCTACCTGTCTCAAAGTTTATGTGTATTTCAGTTCCTGTTCCCGTCATGAACCTGATGCTGCAAAGCACATGCACAAATACTTGAATAACGTTCCCGGCTTAGTGTTCCACTGCCATATGAAAAGTTCCTATTTCCCTTTCCTCTACTCCATTAACAGAGATCTTGTCTTATCATCCCACAAAAAGCTTCCATCCCTCCTGAACATTTCAGCATACCTCAACTGTTCTTGCTAAGAGAAAAGTCACCTGCTAATAGGAGGACAGGAACATTCCTATCCCACATTCTAGGTGTGTCTGCCTCCAGGGTTGTTACCTTCTGTGGAGATTATTAAGGTATTGCTTGAAAGGTTTGGGGGCCAGGACACAAACTTCCCTGACCCTCCCGATTCACTTGAAAATTGGCCGTTATTTCGTCCTGTCCCCACATACTACTGCGGCAAAACGTTTGATGTATACATATCTAATTGCTTCCAGCAGACCAGGGACATAACCATGGGTTCCCTGAACCAACAATAGCTTATTTGTCCAAACAGCTAGAAACACCTGGTGCAGATCCGTAACGCCCATTTGGATTGCCCCATTTTTAACCCCACATATTTGGAGACAAAGAGTTGTAACACTTAACAGTGTTCTATGCCTCCTTTTTGAAACTCTCCTTCTCCTACACTCATGTTCATTGGGCGTTCTAATAACACCTTTCCAAATATCCAACACGTAGATAGAGAAATAGCTGGCAGGATCTTTTTGACCAACGTTTCCAAAAAAGGCACCACATAGGCACAATTCTAGTAGTTTGGCATAGTGTCTGATTGTGATATTTCATGGAAGAGCCTACAAAAAAAAGTCCATAATTCTGAATTTTGTCTGACTAAGCCCAGGGGTTGCCCATCTGGGTGTGGACCTTTCCAAGGGACTTGGCCAAAATAGCCACTTCAGTTTTTGCGACTTCAATACAGGAATGTGGGGTGGTTTTGTTTAGGAATCAGGGTAGATTGACTAATGTTATCCTAACAAACTTTTAGCAACCCAATCACACTATCTGTCTTGCGTGTTGGAGACTCCCACCAAATGTGGTGCCACATTATCACCAATGTGGGCAAACCTACAGAGCGCCATGACATCAGAGACCAGGACAGTTGACTTCAACTTTTCACATGGATTCTCTTATTCCCCTCGAATTAAGGTATTGTGCAGTGAGCAGTCAAAATACAAAGCATCAGCTGAAAGGTAAATTGCTGGTCTTCCAGAAACAAAGTTGCATGCCACCTGAAATATGCTAACAGGAAAGTGTGTAGCAGATGTTCATGACATTTTCTTCATATGGACATTTGGAAATATGAATCTAAATTTTTATTACACAGAAATTGATTGGTACCCATAAATCAGCATATTGCCACATACTAGTTTTAACCATTATAATTGTGCTACTCTTGCTGTTCTCAATCTCACTGAGAAAAGACTGAGGAATCAGCCCCTATCCGAGAACCGAAATCCTTTGGCTACAACCTAACTCAGAAGGCCCTTTGCCAACACAAATAACACATTGGCATATCAGCAAGGTATGTTGGTGGACTTCTAAGATTTCAGCAGAGCCTTCAACAACTTGTTCAACTTGGGTCATTATGGTAGCTGGTAGAGAGTTTGTAGAACCTGCAAGGAGCTAAGGCAGAATTGCAGCTCATAGATTATTTATTTATTTTATTTATTTACATTTGTAGAGCGCACGGCAACCCGCAGGCATCGAGGCGCTATGTCAGAGTTTAAGAAGGCTTGATTAAGGGTTACAAAGAAGCCGCCCAGTTTTACTTGTTACAGAAAAGTTCAGAGATAGTGTTTACAACGTAACACAGAGTACATGCAGGTGCAGATAGTCCTAAAGTCCAGGTTGAAGTCAGACAAAGAGGTTAGTTTTGATGGCTTTGCGAAAGGCAGAATGGGATTCAATGGATCTGGTGTGGGCGGTAAGGAGTTCCAAAGTCGGAGGGGCGACTGCAGGGAAGCTGGAGCTGCCTGCTCGGGCCTTGCGGGTTCTAGGGACAGCTAGGAGGTTGGAGTAAAGGGATCTGGAAGGTCTGAGAGAGGCGGGTTTGGTGATTCTGCATGACAAGTAGGGGGGGCAAGGGCACTTGTGAGTCAGAGACAGATTATGAAAATCAATGCTATCATGTTGTGTCTCTGAGCTTGCTCCATGATCTACAACCCAGCAATTTCACTAGAAACAAAGCATGATGGAAAATGCTGAAAAAGAGGGAGGTGCATACTTTGCATCCTACAGTCCAGACTGGAACCCAATATTCCCCCACTAAGATTTGTAAATTAATAGGGTGGGAAAAGGCAGTCCCATTCTGTTTGTTATCTTGTTAGAGATCGGAGGAAGGAAAACATAGGAATTCCAAATCATGTATAGATCTCTTTTTTTGATGTCTCTGAAAAACAGAAGTGACACTTGCTGGATCACCAAAGAAGCTTGTATATTGCTGAGCACTATGTCCGCTCCTCCAGAACTATCACAGGCAAGACTTGCTCTCTAATCTCCATTCCAACTCTCTAACCATTCTCATCCTTCTGGATTTTTCCTCTGCCTGTGACACAGTTAATCATGCCACCCTAACAAAAGGGCTCTGTGACACCCTTGACATGACAGGCCTGGCTCTGGTCTGCTGGAACTCATTCCTCTCCAACCAACCTTCCCAGGTTCATCTGGGCCCTTTTCTTTCCCCTTTCACACTCTCCACCTGCGACACCCCTCAAGGCTCAATCCTCTTGCTTTCTTTATTGATTGATTCAAGTCTCAAGATATTTCAAATACACAATAACAGAGTGAGGTACAACATCGTAAACATAGCATATGTAGATCATTACCAGTCTGGCAGCCAATTTCCACATCAACAGGAGACATTTAAGGGCAAGGCATATACATCACACACTCTACAGCACGAGGACCCTCATATCTGTGTGAGCAGGGTACTGGTGTGCCAAATGGGGCTCAGTCTCCATAAACCTATATGTTTGACTCTGAGCCCTGGGACAGCAGGTAGGCCACAAATGGACCCCATATGCTCTATGGCCTATTCTGCTGACTACACAGATAGCCATATTCTTTGTCAGTATCACTAAGATGAATCAGATCTTTGAGCCAAGTCTTTATCCTGGGGGGGGGGGTGGACCAGTCCACTTCATCAGGATGCATCGCCACGCAACTATCATGCATGTTGTAAGCAGCTGCCATTGCACTTCAGGGATGTCGGAAAGCCAACCGAACATACAGCAAACCGGTTCACAAGGTACAGGATGCCCCAGCATTTGGGAAGCAACCTCCACCTCCCCTTCCCAGAAATCTCTCAACTGAGGGCATGACCACATCATATGGAGGAAGTCTGCCATGCAGTGTTACATTTAGGACAGCTACCCACCCTAAAACTATCGAACAAGCATATTCGGGCTGGGGATGGGTACATGCTGTGTAGGGTCTTGAGTTTAATGAATTGTAAGCAAGTATTGAACGCCCCCTCTACGAGTATGTTCACAGAGCATTGCCCATTGCTTGTCCGCGAATGTGATCCCTGCATCCTCCTCCCATCTTAGTTTGCACTTCCCGGTCTCCCTAGGGAAATCACATTTAATTAACCCATATAATGCCGACACCAGGCCTCTCATCGCTGTGAAACTCACTAGGTTCTTCAGCAAGGGAAGCTCAGGCGGAATGTCGGGGAACGTCGGGGACCACAGCCTGAAGGCTGCACGGATTCTGAAGTACTGCAGCCTATGTTGTAATCCCCCTCCAATTTTTTCTAAGAATAGCCTCTGTGAAAAAAATGTACGCTGGGATATAGATCTGTCATGAGTTCAATACCTGCACCCCTCCAATCCCGGACTATATCTTCGTCACATGTTGGTGGTAAGCACTGTATGTGCCACAGCTGGAGTCCCAGGTCAATATCCACCCTTGGCCACTTCAAGACTCTGTTCCATGCGTGCACTGTGCATGCCACTGGGTCGAATTTACATTTGTCAGGTATTCTCCTAGTTATTAAAATTACCTGCAGGGTGAACAGATGCACTGAGCACCTCTCTATGTGCACATGAGGGTAGAAGTGGGCCCCTGGCATCCAGTAGGATGCAAAGTGTAGTTGTGTTGTGAGAAAGTATAATTCAATGTCGGGTGCACCTACGCCCCGTCTTTCCCAGGGGAGAACTCGTGTATCCCAACAGTCCCGCGGGTTTCTGGGATGCCAGGCCAGTATGGCCAGTTGGGCTTTCACCTCCACAAAGTAACTGACTCCTGGTCGCACCCAGGTGTTTTGGAAAATTTAAAGTAGTTTGGGGACTACTACCATTTTAGCAATAGCTATTCGACCCAGCAACGACAAGGGGAGTCTACACCACCTCTCCTCCCTCGACCTCAGTACCTTCAGGTAAGCCATGTGGTTCTCTTCTAGTAGCGTTCAGGCCTCGCGGCTGACCTGCACCCCCAGATACCTAACCAACTTCTGCTCCTATATGTACCCCTCAGTGCTAGGGGGCACAACCGTGATCTCATTTGGAGGGAATAAAATAGACTTTGACCAATTGATCCTAAGTTCTGAGGCCTGGCCAAACCTTGCAGCTTCTTGTGATAATGGACGTAAATTGGTCGCAGGGTCTTTAAAATATAGGATTGCATCATTCGCATACAGCGAAATTCATTCCCTTCACCCTTCACCCGCAACACTAGCCCTCTAGCCCTGTGGAATTTCCACAACCGGGCTGCGAGTGGCTCAATCGCGATTGCAAAGAGTAATGGTGATAGCGGGCATCCCTGTCAGGTCCCACGGTCAGGTCAAAAGCCTGAGAGTACCTCCCGCCCAATTTGAGCATTCGATCTGGCATAAAGCAGGCACACTGCCTTTAAATAGTACTCTGGAATGCCAGCCTGTCTGAGCACCTCGAACAGGTTGCTCCACTCGACGGAGTGAAACGCCTTCTCCATGTCAAGTAGCGCCGCCACTGCTTGCACTTTGGGATCTATCGGGGCAAAAATCGCAAACAGCCTATGTAGGTTTAGTGAGGTCGATCTCCCGGGTATAAAACTTGACTGGTCTGCATGGATGATGCTGGAGACGTACGGTAGCAATCGTTCTGCCGACACTGTAGCAAAGATTTTAGTGTCCAGGTTCAATAGAGATATGGGGCAATATGAAGAGCAGTCTAGGAGGTTCTTCTCAGATTTCAGGATCAGCGAGATCACTGCTTCTCGCATAAATGAAGGGAGCTGACCCACCCTCATCCCCTCTACCCACACCAACAGCAGATGCTGGGCTACTTTGGGGCCCAGCTCTTAATAGAATTCGGCCGTCTGTGCCGTCCGTGCCAGGTGCTTTGGCGGAGGGTAGAGCTGGTATTGCGAGCAGGATGTCGTTGTTTGCGTAGGTCTTGCTAGCGCTTGCACCATATCCCGCTGCAGCACCGGCTTGGGCGCTTCACACACATAGTCCAGCAGGTCTACTGATGGTATCGACCCTCTGGATGTGTAGAGCCGCTCAAAATAATGATGGAAGGCATCCAAAATGCCTGCCTACTTTACTTCAGCATCGGCTGTTCGCACCGCAGCAATATCCGTGCTCCCTCTTTTGCATCTGATCATTGCCGCTAATAGCCTGCCCAGCCTGCCTTCCTCCCCATACCTACGGGCCACTGCTGGGCATGCTAGGTATTTGACTTCACGCTCAGCTAGAATATAAAAGCAGTCCAATTCATCCCTCAGTTCAGCCTTATAGTCAGCCCCACCTGATTTCTCAGCCCTACACTCGTGCCCCTTAATTTCCAGCTCTGTTTCAGTCAGGTGTCTGCGTATTGTTTTCAGCAATCCTGTCTCCGGGGACAGACACTCACCTCTCAATACCACCTTGAATGCCTCCCATACTGATCATCAACCGAGTCCAAATTCTCATGGAAATATGACTTTACCAGGTTAAGTACGTCACTTTTAAATACTATGTCTGCCAGGGTCCTAGCTTTAAAATCTCCAGAAGGGACGTGCCACACCCCGGGATTCAAGTCTAGGGACTAGAGTACAGGCAAATGATCAGACAGCGTTCTGGGGAGTAGTACACAGTCAGCTGTTCTATGTATGAGGGACGGACTAACCAGGATGTAATTCAGATCCGTAGAAGTGCCATGCACTGTCGAATGAAATGAGAACCCCCTCTCCTCTGGGCGCAGCAGTCTCCATACATCCCCCAGGTCCAACTCACGCATTTATCGCTACACCACTTCCCTTGCCCCTGATCGCAGATGAGCACCCCCTGCTGACCTGTCTCTTACCGGGTCTAAGGGTATATTATGATCTCCGACCCAAACAATGTTGGTGTGGAGGTATTTGTAGGATCTACACAGTAGGGACTCCTAGAAAGAGGGAGTGTCCACATTGGGTCTGTATATGTTAATGAACGTTATCACAGTGGATCCCCAGCATCCCGAGACAATCACAAACCTTCCTTGCAGATCAATCACTGTTTCTGTGATACGGAATCGGATTGACTTGTGCACTAATGTCATGACCCCAGCTGAGTATGTGGAGTACGAGATGTAATATCTACAGTCCCCCCAGGATCTAGCCACTCCCTCATGTCCCCTTCCCACCAAATGAGTCTCTTGTAGAAGGGCCACCCTGACACCATGCCTCTCGCAAAATTGGAGCACCTTACGGACCTTATGCAGATTATTAAGATCCCGTACATTCCGACTGATCCCCTTACAACTTGCCATGACCTTACATTAGTTTTGAATAGCCCACCCTTACCCATGTATTCGCTCGTACCACACACCAGCTACCGACTGAATGCAAGAGACGTGAATCATTTTGAGATAACAACCCACAACTTTCCCACCGTCACCCCCCACCTCTCAGGACCCTGCTGGACACCCAAGATGCCCCCCCCCGCCCACACTGCCCTCCCCAACTAGCAATGGATTGCCCCCCTCCCTTCTTTCCCCAACCAGTATACTACCGTGGGACTCAGCCCGGGGGCACCGGGTACGCTGCCCGCGCACCCATCCATCGCTCACAACCTCAAGGGGAGGCCCATATATATCACCAACACTGCTCAGCTACTGGACTTATTTGTTACATGGGTCAGCAAATAAACATCCCACCAGGGAGCACATTATGCACCAGCCGTTAGGACATCTAGTATCATACCAGCTGCGACCAATCTGGGGCCCCTCTGCCCCACACACTAGCATTATTTACTCTCAGACAGAGGCTCTCATTCGGGTATACATTCCCGCCTCCCTTCAGCATCCCGTCACTTCGGCAGCGTCTCAAGGAAGTCATGCACTGCCCTGTTGCATGGCACCCCTGTGAGGGGCCATGGTACGTTCCATGGAGTTATGTGGTCACATGGTTACCCAGGTGACCAACCTAATAAAAGGTCCGAGCCGCTTCCGGCTCGGCAGTCACGAGTGAACCTGACTCCGCGTGGTGTGTTGTGTTGGTGCCTGGGGGGGGGTGCCTCGCCACGTGTGCTGGGCCCAAGGTCGGGGCCCAGCTGGAGGACGGTGCCCCTGCCGGGCAACGCCGTCCGGACGGTGCCCCTGCCAGGCAACGCCGTCCCTGTGGGTCCCCCAACCATGTGAGGCGGGTTGGGGTGCGACCCCGGCCTGGGTGCCCCCAGAGCCGGGGCCGCGGTGGCCAGGTGGACCTGGCCACGTGTGTGGAGCTCCGGTGTCCCGGAGCGGGTGGGATGAACCCCCACCCTTCATCAAGCGGCGTGATCGCCGCACTGCAGCGTGTGTCGTCGGGTGCTACCCGACCCGAGTACGGGGCCGCCCGGTGATCCGGGACGGCCCCCAACAATGGCGACGAGGACCGGGCCCTGTGTGCCCTGGGAGAAATGGAGTGGCGGGCCCAAACACCAGCTGGGCCCGCGCGAGACGACTACATCGGTGGCGAGCTGCATACCCGTCCCCTGAGGGGAACGGAGGAGTCTGCGGCGTCGGCCAGCGTGTGGAGAGTTGCCTGCCCGCACCACCACCAACAGGAGGGAGGATGCCGGTTCCCCTCCCCAAGGAGAGCAAACGCGCCGGTGGCCGCAACGTGGAGGCGCTGGCCCATCCGCGACCCTCGGAGGGGAGGTGCGGCTGACATCGCCGCAGAAGCGAGGGGAATGGCCCCCCACAAAGAAACTCTGGCTGTCGGCGGTCGGAACCGCAATACGGTGCCAGGCGGTTTCCCGGCGGCCCCCTCCACGAAGAGATAAGCGGCATCCGCCGCAGTGGTGAGGTGGGCTGCCCCTCCCCGCGACCGGGCCGCGACCGGGCCGCGAGGCGTGAGAGCGGTGCACGCCGCGGAGGATGAGGGAAACGAGGGGCCGCCGAACATCTGAGACGGCCCCGAGGAGATTGCCTTGCGGCGTCGGCCGTGAGAGGAGGACGTGCTGCCCTTTCCCCCCCCCATCCCGCGAGCCACACAAACAGAGCGGCCGTCACCGCCGCACGGAACACAGCGGTGCGGGCCCAACTACAGCTGGGCCCGCAAGGACAACGAAGTGGGAGCTGCTCCCTGCCGCGGGAGGAAAAGAGAAGGGAAGGATGATGCGGGCCCACCACGAACTGGGCCCGCAAAGAAAAGAAGAATGGAGATGCTGCTTGCCCGGGGGGGGGCGAAAGATCTGCGGTATCGGCCGTGTCAAGAGGCACGGCGGGCCCCCCTACCCTCGCCGCAGCAAGGGGAGGCAGAGTGCAGACGGGTGCCGCCAAACAGCGGAGGCGGCCCCGAGCGCGGGCGGCACTCACCACCCCACAGGGAGGCAAAGCGGGCCCAATTTCCACCTGGGCCCGCGATGGAAAAAAAAAAAAATATATAAAAAAAAATGAGAAAAGGCAGGAAAAGAAAAGGCCAAGGATGCAGGCCCAAACCAAACGGGGTTTGCTGATGGAACAGAGGAGGCACTGCCCCTCCCTCAACCGCAACACGGAGGGGAGCTGCCTGCCCTCGCCCCAACAGAAGCCGGGCCCATCCCAATCCGGGCCCACAATGGGAAAAGAGGGGAGTGGATGCGGGCCCACCACGCGCTGGGCCTGAAATGGAAAGGAGAAAGGGGACAAAGGCAGCGGGCCCAACACCAGCTGGGCTCGCAAGGACACGGGCCCGGAGGGGTGTTGCCCCCATACAAGTGGAACTTGGCCGATGTGGCCCCTGGGCCTCCCCAGGTGCGGCTTTGCCGGTGTTTTGTGTGATTGTGTAGTAACTGTCCTAAATGAACTCTGGTGAGGGTGCGAGCTGGTTTCCGGCGACTCCATACTGAAGATGGACATCATAAGTGACATTCCCCGGAAGACTGTGAGCCGGCAGACATGGACTTGCTTAAAATGGTCCAGTTAGTGGGCAATGTTGTGTGGTGCGCACCTGTAGGCTCCGAGTGCTTTATGTGGTGCCAGTAGCCCTCACTGGTGCCGTTCAGGGACATGAGAGCCACTCACCCAGGTTAATAAAGGGTGTGTAAAGTAGTAGAGTGGCTCCAGTAGTAGTAGTGGTAGTCGTGGTGGAATTTTGGAGTTTTTGCATTGTGTTATGAAAAAGGAGGAGTGTTGCATGGCACCCCTGTGAGGGGCCATGGTACGTTCCATGGAGTTATGTGGTCACATGGTTACCCAGGTGACCAACCTAATAAAAGGTCCGAGCCGCTTCCGGCTCGGCAGTCACGAGTGAACCTGACTCCGCGTGGTGTGTTGTGTTGGTGCCTGGGGGGGGTGCCTCGCCACGTGTGCTGGGCCCAAGGTCGGGGCCCAGCTGGAGGACGGTGCCCCTGCCGGGCAACGCCGTCCGGACGGTGCCCCTGCCGGGCAACGCCGTCCCTGTGGGTCCCCCAACCATGTGAGGCGGGTTGGGGTGCGACCCCGGCCTGGGTGCCCCCAGAGCCGGGGCCGCGGTGGCCAGGTGGACCTGGCCACGTGTGTGGAGCTCCGGTGTCCCGGAGCGGGTGGGATGAACCCCCACCCTTCATCAAGCGGCGTGATCGCCGCACTGCAGCGTGTGTCGTCGGGTGCTACCCGACCCGAGTACGGGGCCGCCCGGTGATCCGGGACGGCCCCCAACATGCCCCAGGATCCGTTTAGGCGTGTGTTTGTCCACTGTGTTGCACGTATAATTTGGATGGGTACGGTATGAAGCACTGGAGACCACGGTCACGGAACGCCTCTTTGCCACCAGAAAAGAGAGATGTGCCTTCTGGACCGAGGGGGTAAAGTCTGGGTGGAAGGAGATCCTGGCGTTCTCGTAAGTGAGGTCTCCCAGCTCTCTAGCTCTGCGAAGAATGCCCCTGGCCTCGGACCGACACATAGGGGTGAGACAATAGAGGGCCAGGGGGTTTAGGTGTAGGGCACAGGCAGAGAGGAGGCGTGCACAGGGGGAGGGCTGCTGCAAGGCACTGTCACCAGACATAGCCATGGCAACAAACAGGGGAGGGGGGGGGATAGAAAATAGGAAAAGGTGTGAAAAGTCAGCAGGGGGCCAGGGGAGGACCCAGCCCCCAGTAGCATAACAAAGGTAAGGGGGGGGGATAAAAGGAGCCACCAGGAAGATATTAGGCACAACATAAAGAAAGTGCACCCAGTTTGGGTAAAGCTTTCTGGGAAGGAACAGAGCTTTTTTCGTTTTACGTTTTCCTTACTTTGCAAAGCAAACTCACTTTTTATTTTGCAGGAGCGGAGGCTGTGGAGGGTAGCTAGCTGGAAGAAAGCATCGGCCGGAGGCGTGCAAGAGCGGAGGATGGCCTTTGACGAGAGGCCATCAAGTGGAAGTACTGCTGGAGGCCAGGACAGACCCAGACACAGGCAATACTCTCCACAGCTTGCAGCAGCAGAAGCAGCCAGTGAACTGATTGAGGGACAAAGCCTGCAGCTGGCGAGGGTGCACGCCGTCAGTTGAGCCCAGGCAAAAGGCTGCAAGAATTGTGCAAAAGCGGGTGGTGTACGGCAACACACCCACAGTGTTTCAAGGCCTGGGGGACTTTTTTAACCTTATATCAATATCGGCTGCATTCCGGGGGATGTCCCTGCACTTTGTTTCGGGGCTCGCCAGAGGGAAATGGGGGCAGAAGAAAAAAGTCAAAATAGTTGGACAGGCATTGACTGGGTCCGACACAGGCACAGACAGCAGTGGGTTTGAGTAGACGGAACACCTACAGGCATGGTTAAATCAGAAGAGTGTATTGACCAAAGGGAAAAAGAAGGGCAGTGCAGAGGGCAGGACACGGCCCATATGCAAAGTTGGGCAGGAAGAGGCAGGTCGAGGTGACGGCCACCCCCCGCTAGGCGAGATAGCCCAGGGTGATGCCCAAGACGCAGGCAGCAAAGACGGGGGGCAGTCATGACAAAGTTTGGCAGACCAACTATGGGAAGGACGTACACAGCAGAACAAGGAAGACAATGGCATGGCATATAGATAAGAAATTAAAAATTAAATTTTGGCGCAAAGAATTCATAGACCTATTTTCCCTGTTGGAATATCAATAAAGAGGGTATGATGTGTGCAAAGAGGACAAGAAAGAGGAAGAAAAGGGGATAAGCAGGAAAGTGGCAGTAGAAGAGACATTTTAAAATTGGCTGTCAGCATTTCACATCCTGTCCACTATTATATTACAAAAATACCCTGAGGGGACTACGTATGAGCAGAGGGTGTTTAAGGTGCACAAAGCTTTTGGGGGAGATGCATGGCGGGAAAATGATCACGAATTCAGGATGTAAATGGACTGTTAGCTGGACATCTTTTTTTTCATAACACATTACATTGATTTTCTCATTAGTCGTTACACAACAAAACAATGACCCCTAAGGAGTCGACACAATATTAACTTTCAAACAACAACAGGTCCTGGATTTCATCACACACTGTACTCACAGTACATCTTATCAGCCGTATTGCAGCAATTGTATAAGGCACATAATGCACATAGCACAGCAATTTTAATGGGCATCTTCCCACTTTCCCAGACCTTACTAGCTTTCTCTGTGCATCCTCTAGCCGTATGTACTCGTCGTCCCATTGCTGTGCACAAGTCCACATCTGCAAGCCATTGTGCATGTTAGAGCCCCAGAGCTTCGCAATATTATGTTTAATCAACGCTGTAGAGGTTGAAAAAAGCAGTTTGTCGTAGCGCGCAATCGTCCCCTCATCTTCCACACCCAACAATATATAAGCCTTCAATGTACTGAAGGAAAAGTGAGAACAGAACTCAGGGGGCTTTCAAATGAAGACATATTGGCTGAGTAACTATCGGGGGAGTGAGAACGGGTACAACCCTAGGAGCAGAAACAACTAGTAGAAGAGATCAAAGGAACACCATTTTTGAAGAAAAATAAAGACAGTTTGGGAACCAGCAAGGCTGACAGGGCAGCATGCCACCCACATCCCAGGGAGGTGAAGGCGGGTGCATGGTCAGCACAGGGACCACCAGCAGTCTTCTGGAAGTTCGATAAGGGATTCTGCAGCTGGGGGAAGGATTGCAAATTTAGTCATCAATGTAGCAAATGCAGCAAAGACCACAGCAGTGCAAAATACTCCAAGGCAGCAACATCCAGTGCTAGACACAACAAAGGCAAGCGGGTATAGGGGGCAGGGCACAATGGGTAGGTCACTGGTAAGATTGGACAGAATGGAGAAATGGCTACGGGTGTTCCCGCACAACGATACAGTGGCATTAATAAGGGGAGGTATTTTTGGAAGGGTTCACCATCCCATTTGAAGGCAAGGGTTCACAGATCATACCACATAACTTGAAATCCGCAAAGGAAAACCCAGTGGTAGTAGGGGAAAAAATACAGAAAGAGATAGACATGGGCAGAATGGGTGGACCATTTGAGAGGACACCATTTCAGGAATTCATCTGCTCACCTAGTATCAAAAAAGGAGAAAGGGGAGTTCAGACATATCCACCATCTGTTTTACCCCCAGGTAACTCGGTCAATGATGGCATCTCACCATTAGAAGCTGCAGTGTCATACACAGATTTCCAAGAGGCGGTAGAGCTAGTCAGAGGAGCAGGCAGGGATGCATGGTTAGCAAAGGCAGGCATACAATCTGCGTTCTGGCTCCTCAGCGTACACAAGGCATCACAGCAGTGGCTATGTTTACAATGGGGGGACGGGGGGGTTGCCACTACTACGACAAATGCCTGCACATGTGATGCGCAATTTCAAGTGCATATTTTGAAAAAGTGTGCTCTTTTATGCAATGGACACTGAATAGGTTAATGCCAGAAGCAAGGGTTGTACATTACCTGGAACATTTCCTATTCATGGGACCATAGAAGTCTGGGCTGAGCAAGACATCACTAGGCAGATTCAAGGACTGGGCAGAAGAGTGGGATATATCATTAGCATAAGAGAAAACGATCAGGCCAACACAGAGAATCCAGTTCATGAACATATAGATTGATACATGAGAAGGGGTTTGCCGCATCCCGGGAGAGAAAGTGGAGGACTTAGCAACTATCATCAGAGGTTTGGCTAAATGGGACAAGGCTACGATGAAGGAACTACCATCACTCTCAGGGAATCTAAACTTTGCAGGGAGAGTAATACCACAGGGGCAGGTATTTCAGAGGAGCATTGAGATAAGAACAAAAGGGGCCATGCAGGGACATCACAGAGTCAGGCTGGGGTCAGGCATTAAGAAAGACATGAAAGTGTGGGAAGAATTTCTGAAGGATTTCAATGGCTCGGTTATCTGGCAAACGCCTGTCAACAAGGAGGGAAGAAGAGTGCTGTTTACTATGCAGTATGTGCATGTGGTTTTGGTGCAATATTGGGGTTTAAATGGTGCGCAGACAAATGGCCTGTGACGTGGCAGGCCCTTCAATGGGCCAGGAACATCACACTACTGGAGCTTTTTCCAATATGGGTGGCGATATGCACATGGTGTAGCGAGCTGAGTAACAAAGAGGTGGCGGTATGGTCCGACAACATGTCAGTGGTGCAGGTTTTGAACAAAGGGAGTGCATCCTGCTCGCTGTTGCTAGAGCTGCGGAGGGCTATTACATTGAAAGCATTGAAGAATAATATATGTTTGAGAGCCAGGCACATCCCCGGTGCGGTAAATGATGTCCTTGATGTCCTGTCTCATTGTGGGGGGCTTTCAGGAAACTGAGGCCTGACGCAGAGGAACAAAGGACGCCTATGTCAAGGGAGGCATGGGCATTGCTACGGTTGCTACAGGAAAAGAAGAGCGTAACCCAAGGACGGACAGGGCAGAGGAAAAAAGATCAAAGAAAGGCCAAGAAAGGCTGGAGAAGGAACCCGGGCGGGTCATAAGAGAACCTCGTCAAAAACACTTTGGCACCGAACATGGGTAAGCAATATGAGAAGCACTTGCTGGATGTAATGAGGGTGATTAAAAAAAACACAATGAGATTGACATAACAGTGAGCGATATGTGCAGATTTCTGGAATTGGCATTTACACAGGGGAGAAGGAAAAGTTGGGCCTTAGCTCATCTAGAGACGGTGGCATATGCTGCTAAAATAGCCGGGGGGTCAGATCAAACTGATAGCTCATTGATAAGATAAGCAATGAGGGGGTAGGCAAAAATAGAAGGGAATACGCCAGACACCAGGAGCCCTTTGAATTTTGGGAAATTAGTTTGCCTGTTAACAGCGCTCAAGGTTACATATTCCAACGCATGCGAAATGTCGTAGTTCAGGGCGGCATTTGCACTAGCATACTTTGGGGCTCTTAGGATTGGGGAACTAGTGGCACTGAACACAACAGCGGGAGATGGCCTCCTGGGAGATGTCAACATGGGAGCGGAAGGCATGACTATATTCTTAAGAAACTCCAAACAGACCAGATGGGTAAAGGAAGGGCAAACGAGTTAGGTTGCATCAAAGAGACGGGCCACTGTCCCAGACGCATAATGCATGCCTTTTTTATAAAAAGAATGGCTCCTGATACACAAGGACAGGAAAGGCCTCAGCAGGTACAAGTTCCAGGCAGTATTGAAGAAAGCAATCGGAAAAGCAGGGTGGGACCCAACAGAGTTTGGTACACACTCATATAAAATAAGGGCAGCAACTTAAGCATGGGCCTGGGGTTTGGAGCGAGAGGGGTCAAGAGAATCGGGGGCTGGAGATCCAACTGTTTTAGGAAATATGCATGAGAGGAACTCATATAAGCATCATGTTCCACTTCTCATTCCATAGATGACGGCCCATTCAGATCAGCATGGCTAGTGGGCCACTCATTCGTGACCCGAGCAGGGAGATGGATAGGGGACATGAAATAAGTTTTACACTTGCCAAGAACAATCACATCCTGGTGGGGGACACCATGGATGCATTGGGAGGACCTTCATGAAAGGCTGTCAGATCTAATTGGCTTCAGAGACCCGCCAGAGTATTTGGTAATACACCTGGGGGTAATGAACTGGCGCAGATGGCAAGGGGTCAATTGCAGAGAGACGTTTGTGAATCGTTACACAACATAGCACATTGTTGGAAGGGGACCAAAAATGTCATGTCAAAAATCGTACCCAGGAAGGTATGGTATGGCACATTTTGTTGAAAGGCTGTAGAAACATCCAGGAGGAAGTTGAACAAAGCCCTGGACAAATTCTGCAGGAACCCGGGTCTGCACTTCATAAGGCACGGCCTGTCCAAGAACAACCCTGATTTGTTTCACCACAATGGGGTGCACATGTCACAGAAAGGGTTGGAGGTGTTCACAGATAGCTTCTTTAGGGCACTGGAGAATAGGGGGTGCAGATAGGGGTACTTTTGGGGGAACCTGAATGGCTGGGTCATCCACTCAGGTGTGGCAGCACGTGACTAAGGAGAGGATGCCAATTGAGCTGAAGAAAAGGAACCAGCAAAAAATAGAGGCAAAATTCTGGCTTGCAGGTGCACAAAGAAAAGGTCTTGCCGACAGAAGCAAGGCATCACTCACCTTGGACACGGTGTGTCCAAAAGCACACCTGTTTTTTATTTTGTGGTTGTTATTGTTGTAAATAAGAATAAATGCCAACGGGCAAAAATTATTTTCCACGCAGAATGGTATGTAGTTTTTTGTTATTAGTTAGTTGTTTGAAGGAGAGCACAGGAGCTACACTAGTTACCCTATGATGTCGCAGTCTCTGTAGTTCAAGAGGTGAACTTTGATCGGGCGGGGGCTTTGGTCCGGCTTGAGGGTTGTCTGCGACATGCAGTGTGCCCATTCTGCCAGGAATTGTGCCGATAGGGGAGGATCCCATAAGACATCCTTTATTCATTTTTCCATATAGATTTTCATTTTATGCTGCGGGACTGACTGGGATTTCCAGCACCTGGATATTGTTTCTACGGTATCTCGCCTCTAAATCTTTGTTTTTGTCTCTGATGGCAATGACTTCCCTCTGGAGCAATCGATGGCCTGTGTTACTTCACCACTGGTATTCTCTAAGGACCCCACTTGGTTCTCCACCTCTGATATTGAACCACTCTCCTTCTCAATTTGCTCCTGTATCCGGTCGACCTTGTATGCCACCCCATCCAATTTCGTGTTGATGGACACAAACCCTGATCTCACCTATGCCACCACCGACAATGGAGATCCCCACGGTGGTCTCCTTCTGCACGAGCAGGGATGTTCTGGCTGGGGTTTTGGGGGGAGCCTGCATCTTCTCGACCCCTTTGCTTAGTCCTTCCTTCTGGGAAAAAGACAAGTGGGACTGTTGCTTGTTACCCTTAGCCATATAGCTCCCTGTCTGCTGCTCTGCTGTGAGCTTTCCAAAAGTTGTTCTCTGCACCCTTCACCACAATGCGACCTATTCAATTGTCATAGAGCCTTGTACTCCCGTCCGCTGACTCGCCTTGGCATCACTTCTTTTAATAGTAGGATACCTGGAGGGGATGGCACTCCTATTCTAAAGTCTGTGTCCTGTTCTGGGATGTAGCATGGAGTGCTGCTCTGACAAGGATGAAGCCACCTGAGCGGGGATGCTTGCGTGTTCGCTATCCCCTGGGCCCAGGGGTCCTGCTGCCCAGGGGAGTCAAGGCCTTCCTCCCTGATTCCTTGTAGGGGTTACTGACCCCGGGGTGCTCTGTGTTCCTCCAGTCCTCTTCACTCCCCTGCCAGGTTATGGGCTGGTGACTGTGGATTAGGCCTGTGTTGTTTCGGGGTGCCTCGCCACGCCAGTCCCAGCCAGGGGTATGCAGTTCCCTCAAGCTTGCCTACTGACCAGTGCAGGATGCCCTTCTTCGTTTCCCCCAGGCTTGGACAGAGGCTGCCGCGCGGTGCTGCGAGTGGGCCTCAGCAGCAGCCGTAGACCCAGCAGCCCTCCATCTGCCATCTCTTGCAGTTCACCACGATAGGCCCCACCAGGCTCAGTGTCTTTAATGGAGAGAGAAATGGGTGCGGGGCACTCTGTCTCCCAGCCCCTCTGCTGGAAGGAGGCTGAAGGAGTAAATCCCACCCTTGGAGGGAGGGCTCCCAACCACACCCCGACCCATCAGGCCCAGAGGGCTCAGGGGCACGGTGCAGGCCCACCCGCACTCCCTCTAGATGTTGTGAAGGTCCACTAGTCTCGGTGTCATTGGCAGCGGGTGCTCCAGATTCAAATTTCAAATGTATAAAGGTAGCAGACCCCGGAGCCTGCCAAGCTGCTCACAGGCGGGACATGGGGGGACCCCTTAGTCTGAGGCTGCAGACACTCCTGTTTCCCTGCTCTGGGACTCCCTCACAGCCCAGTGCAGCTCAGCTGTGTTGTGGGTGGGCAGTGCTCCTGTCCTCTGATCCACTGATGATGTCGTGCTGGAGGCGTATTTCAGAGCCATTGCGGGTACACCAGGGCTGGCCATCCGCAGTGTCCAAGGAACTGGGTGCCAGCTCCCTGTTGTCGTGGGGGCAGTGGGGCTGCACTGCTCAGGGCGAGTCTTGCGGCCAACACAATTCCCTTGCTGAACCCCCTCCAGAGTGGGATGCTCACCTCTTCTACTCCTCGGCATGGGGGTCCACATGGCCTCCGGTCCTTGCTAGACTGTAGAAACTCCATCCCAGCTCATGACACTCCTCCAGTTGTGTGCCTCCTACCACTATGCTCCCAAGCCTGCTACACCTCTCAGGAGCTCTAGGCATCGCACTGGCGGCTTTCGTGGGTCCTCTCTGGGCCGGCGGTCTTGTTTCTCGAGGCTTGCTAGATGACCCCGCCTGGCTCCTCCTCACACCTCAGTTCAGGCTCTCCAGATGGCCCGGGATGGGTAGTCTCCATGATATCTATCAGTGCTTCTGGGTGTTCTTCGGCTACGGGCTGGCAGCCCTTTCAAGCTTTTGTCCCATCAATCGGATTACACTTTCCCCCTGGTGGAAGCAGTGTCGGCCTCCCCCTCTCGTCGGGTAGCACATGGAGCTTTGGGAAATGTGGCCATTTTGGCTGCAGGCTCTCTAGCGCCCCTCACCCCCGCTGTGGCTCTTCAACATTTACCTTGCCCCTCTGGCCCACCTGATCTCCTCCTTCTCTCCAGACTCCCAGTGTTACGCAGATGATGTACAGCTCTCCTTCAAGCGTTGCTTTACTGCCTCCTCTTCCACCTCGCTCCTCCCTGACTGTCTGACTGCTGTTCGGGCATGGTGTGCTGCCAATTATCCCTGCCTTATTGCCAGTATGACTGAGATACTTCTTATTAGGACTCCAGCTCCCTCCATCCCTCCTACCCTCTGACCACCTTCTAAGGGTCCTTTCTCCTCACCCTCTTGTGATACACAAAACCTTGGTGTCAGCATTGACTCCTATCTCTTTTCACTCCTCACATCGTGAACCTTGCCAAGAAGTCCCACTATCAGCTACACCTCCCCAGAGGCATTCTCCCTTTCCTCACCTTTCCCCAGAAATTCAATGTCTCCAGAGCTCTGGTCCTCTCTAGACTGGACAACTGCAACAGTCTCTTCCTCAATCTTCCTTTATCCTCCCTTCGTCCTCCTTCAAGTAATGCAGAATAGGACTGTGAGACTTATCCTTGGCCTCAAGCCAAGGGACTGCATCTCTCCAGCCCTAGAATCTCTCCACTGGCTCATGGTTGGTGCTAGGATCAAGTTCAAGACCCTCTGCATCATCCACAAAGTTTTCTGGGGCCTGTGACCTGCTACATGCAACTCTTTCTCCCTAAATACCTCCCTGCTGGATTCTTTTGGCCTTCTAGTGCCAACACTCTGCTGATCAGACACTTTTCTTAGCAGAGAGTGTGGGTGTATCTCTTTCCTTTGCAGTAGCCTTCCTCTGGAATGATTTCCCTGCCCTTCTCAAGCTTGAGCCAGATCTCCTTAAATTCAGGAAGCTCCTCATGACCCTCCTTTTGTAATTTTCCTTCCCTCCCCTCTACCCTGCTAACACCTCTGTCTGCCACAGTGACTTGCTGCCTGGTTCCCTCTGAGCATGTGGACCCTCACCCCCTGCACCCCATGCAATCGCTGGCACTTGCCCTCCTGGCCTCCCCTTAGCACTTGCCTAGCCCTGTGTGTCTCTCCCCTTCCTCCACCCACCCACCCTTTCACTTGCACTCTCTCCTCTTTACACTACACTTCCCTTCCCACCCTTGGACTTCACATTAGCGCAGACCGGCACTCTCCAATGCCCCCTCACCCTTCTTGTTAGTGCACTTGCACTATCTGAATGTCACACGGCCTAGTAGAACCATTATTGTTATCTTTCTCCTTTGTCCCCCCCTCTTCCTTTTTTGTCTTGTGGCACCTTGAAACACCATTTGTTGTATAGGCATCTTCCTTACAAATATCCAATAAAATTGAAATAAAATAAATAATAGACACCCTGGGCAACCAAATGCTCACAGGTAGACAGTGTTACTGAAGATCATGTATTGATGTCATCCTCAGAGTGAGTAGTCAAATATAACTTCCGTTTGTATATTTCTCAATCACTTTTGAGGCCCAAGTGATGGGTTGCTGATGGTACTTTTGTTCAGAGGAGATGTGCCTACCTTTTCGCAACGGACGGCCTTGTGGGTGGAACCAGACTCATGTGCACTTGGCAATTTCTCTTCTACCAAGGGTACAGTGAGCTAAAATGTAGTTGTAGATCCTTTTCAGTGTGAAACATACCATAGATCAGTTTAAATGAGCCATTTGTGTACTCAGTAGAGTGGCTCTCACACGTTTGTATGTTCTATAAAACTCGCCATTTTCCCTAAGTTACCCAGTGGACCGCTTGCTCACTGTGCCTTAGGCTCATCTTCACTTCATGATGAGGCCCAACAAGGCCAAAACACGTGTCTGGGGTTGCTGATGGTACTCTTGTTCAGTGGAGATTTGCCTACCTTTTTGGTGCTGGACTGCCCTTGTGGGTGCAACTAGCCTCATTTGCAAACGGATATTTCTCTTCTGTGAAGGGTACAGTGAGCTTAACATGGTTGTAGATCCCTCTGAGAGGGATACATATCACAGAACAGGTGAATTGAACCATGTTTGTTCTCAATAGAGGGGTGCCAATACATTGGAATATTTTATACAACTTGGGATATTTCCCTAAATTACCAAGGGTAATCCAGATGTGGATCTCTTGCTCACTGTTACTTAGAGAGACTCAGATTCACCTCATTGATAAGGCCCAATAAAGCCAAATACATGTCTGGGATTGCTGATGATTCTCTTGTTCAGTGAGATGTGCCTAGCATTTTGGTGCTGGACTGCCCTTCTGGGTGGAATTAGACTCATATGCAAATGGCTTTTCTCCTCTCTGTGAAGGGTACAGGGGGATAGAATATGGTTGTAGACCCTCCTGAGTGAGATACATCACATATATCAGGTTTATTGAATCATGTTTGTTCTTAGTCGATTGCCCCCACACTTTTGTAAATTATGTCTGAGGTCTAATTGTCAGTGGTAGACCTTTCCCATTGCTTTTTGAAGTCATAACCTAGTAGATGCTCTGATCAAGAGATGCAGAGAAGCAATGATTCAGCAAAAAATGGTTGTTGCCAGATCAAATCAATTTGGAGACTTGCGATTTGGCAGCATTCCCATTAATTCTAGGGTGCATGGAAATGTGCAGCACACTGAGTCAGAGATGCAGTGACGCGTATCTCTGTTGCATTGTGCACATTGATGGATACTGTGTGTGCTACTGCTACCATTCTGCCAGTCGTTATGTGGGTGCATCATCCTGCCGCAAAAGCGGCAATGAAAAGGTACCTCGGGGTGAGCACATGCTCACGCAAGCCCATATTGTCCATGCACATGCTTTGCTCATTGAATTGTGTGCACAGAAAAGAGGAATTAACCTATTTGCCCGGGAGAGAGCAACCATACTAATGAGTAAATGACCCTTGTAAGAGACAAATTAAAATACATTGAGGGCACATTAATATTATAAAAGGGGGTCTTCAGACCCTTTCTAAAATACCAAGTGTGAGCATTCTTGGGGGAATTGTCACAATGCTTCGTTTCTGTGATCCTACTCCTAGTATCCTGTTCAATCCGAAATACCTCTGATATATTGGACCAGTGTTTGCATCCTGGTCTTGTGGAAGCTTAGTTATCATAATAACTGCAATGTTTTCATAGAGCATGCAATGAACGATTAATTGTTTATCGGTGCTAATTAACCAGCATTATGGCAGAAACATGTGTGTTTTTCCTGGTACACAGAGCTGATGCAGCAGCTTGAGGATTATGTGTGCTTATTCAGCAGCATTCCTGGCCTCAAAGGGGCCTTCTGAGGAAGTAGAAGGACCATGGCATTCCTCTAAGAAGTATGTGTTTAGCACTGCTTGTAATTACATGACTGCATGGCTGGCAAATCTTCTGGAAGCTGATGTTGGCTCCCTTTGGCATCTGTAGATTCATCGTTCCACAAACAAAGGAAACACGAGAAAGGGATGCAATTTTGACCCTATTAGCCTTATTTCATTCCCATATAATGGAGCAACACAACAATTCCCCTACCTCCATGGTCATGGGAGAAAAAGCGACCTTCCTGCGAACGCCACTCTCATACATCGCCTCGCCACTGTGCTTCCAGTGGGCCCTCCACAGGGACAAAGATCAGTTCTGTTTTTAGGGGTCCCTGTAGGTTGCACAACAGCTTTTATAAGTCTTCTCTGCTTCTGTATTGCTCCTCTTGATCTTGCACCCAAGTCATCCACATCTGGGGTGGGATGGAAATAGAGGTCTGGAATGTGACTTCCACTATGTCATTGCTAGAGTAAGCTGCCCCTTGGGATTCACTAATAAATGTTCTGTCTTCTACCATTTACAAAATGTTCTTAAAATAGCATGAGTATATGGTCATGGGATGATGTTCATTCTAAGAGATGAACATGGTCCTTTTTGTTTGTTTTACAGACACTTTGATCTTTTGGAGCCTAGAGTCTGTTTTTCTACACTGCTTTTATTTCACAAGGATAATATCTCCTTATTGTATGATGGTTTCCATTGCTTGTCTACTGTGAATATACTCCTTTGCATGTCTCTTGTCTTGTGAATCTCTCTCTTGGACAACTATGTCATCTTCTCATGTATCTGTTGTCATGCATGGTATTTTATTCTTCATTTTCCTGCTGTCATCAGTTCTGTATGTTTTTTTCCTGTGCTGAGTTCAAGTGTTCTTTGCTATTGTTGGAGTAGTTTCCAGGGAGCCATGTGCATTGACATTGCTTCAGGTGTTGCATGTTGTGATTCCTTTTTGATAATGGTCTTCAATCTTTCAGTCACTCTGCCAGGTCTGGGCCTATCTTCTAATGTTCAAACCCTAAGTAGTCTACACACTTCCTGAAATCCTGGCTTTGAAATGGAGGTTTGATGGCAGTCTCTATAATATCTGGAGTCCCCTTCTCAATGAGAATAATATTGAAAGCCACCGCTAGTGTTTGAGAGTCCATCGATGCAATTTCCAGATGACAATGAATATGGAATATTTATCTATTACATTTAGTCTATATATACCTTCTTAATTGGGCCCATACAAGTCTTAGTCCACCCATTGTCACACTATAGCTGGTAGTTTCAACATGATTAAAGGATGTGGCCGGTTGTTGGTTGCTGTGAAATCAAATAGGTGGCAAGATTCAATTGATTTCTCAGTAGTCATGTCATCCATGAATAGGAACCATGTTCTGAATCATGGTAGTCGCTTGATGTTTGGGATGCCGTGATGGCCCTCATCTCCTGCTACCACTACTCTTTGCGTCAGGCTTTTCCGAATGATGATGCTTTTACAACAAATCCTTCTTTTATGACACCCCATTCCGATGTTATAGGTGGTAAATGCTTGGGTTCATCCCACTTTGTCGCAGGAAAACAGCATTCAGTTTCAAGGAAATGTTTAATTTGTTTTACAATGTGAGCCTCCATATGGTCATTAGTGTAGGGTCCTTTGCTGTCCTAATTTGCTCTAATGGGAGAGATGGAGGCATTCAATGATATAATCTAATGATCATGTTGTGTTCTGCATCTCTGTTTCTTTGAGGAATGGGGTGTACAATTAGATATCTAGACATGTAGTCTGCCAGATTTTGGACTTTGCCAGGTTTGTCTACTATTGTGAAATGTATGGAGATGGAGGCCCCCTCATTCGATGCAGGTAAGTACCCTTACTCATAGGACGACAACCTGCAAAATATATAAATCAGGGCCTGATGATCTGTAATAAAGGTTACTTGTTTACAATTAGGAAGTCATAGAAGCGCTCATTTACCCATAAAACAGCTAATCTCTCTTTTTCCGATTGTGAGTTTGCTCTCTCTACTTTGGATTGGGCTCTGCTGGTATAGCAAATGATGGTGAGTGGGGCATCATTCAGTGCTGTGCCAACATAGTGCCTGGCTCTGTCTGGCTAGCCTTGAAAATGACCTCTGTGTCTTCATGCATTGAGGAGACACAGCTCTTTTCATTTCATTTAATGGTGAAGAATGAATTCTCGTTGGCATTTGATCAATGAAAATGTTGTCTGGCCTGGGTTAGTCCTTGCTGTAATCATGGCTCAGGTGGATAGATATCAGACACAATAGATGGCCTGGGACAGGAAAGACCTTGTTTTACCTACATATTTCTATGTGCTCTCTAGCTGTAGAAAGAAATGCCTTTAATTGTTCTTGTTTTGTGCTATTTCATGAGAAAATGTGACCATGCAATTTAGATGTGCTTTATGAAACTCACTGTTCTGTCCTTGAGTGTCAGGCCTGCCCCGAGCAGTGCCTTACAAACTTTCTGAAGTGTCTCATACCAGCCTTCTGTAGCATCTATGATCATCAAGATTCCATCACTGTAGTTGAATGGTTTTTTTGAATGTGAGAAGTACTTGTCTGATTGTTTAGTGAAAGAATTGACCTGCACATGACCTTCTGAAATTGAGCAATTTAAGTAATTTGCAGTGAAAAAGACCTACCTGTGTGCACAAATTGGCAGTCCTTTGTGATCTGGGTTACAGCTCTCATTGGGGGTGTCCTTTTTCTAAAGTCGAGTTTTGAAAATACGTTGGTTGTGTTTAAATGGATAACGGTGTCTTCTTTGGAAGGAACAATGTTTTCTCTCTCAATTTCAATATGAGGCATTGGGCCGCATTACGAGGTTGGAGGTAGCCATGGCGCTATTAGCGCCATGGCTTCCTCCAAACTCGTTCCGACTCCGCCCTGGTGAATGGAGTAATTACCGGTCCATTCCAAGGTTGGCGGGACCGGTAATTCCCCATTCACCAGGGCCATTCCCCATTCCCATTTGAGCCCCCATATGGCTCAATGGGAATGGGGAAGGTGTTAAAAATGGTACTGCAAATTGCGGTACCGTTATTAGCTCTAGAGTCCCTTTGCGGGTCCCGTCCTTAACGCCTGAAAAAAACAGGCGTCAAGGAAGGACCCGCAAAGGGAACTTGTAGTAGGGCGGTAAGGGATTACAGGCACCGGTGCCCTTCCCGGTGCCAGTAACCATTACCGCCCACCTCATAATGAGGCCCATTGTATTTTTCTTCTGCAACAATGAGAAAGGTGTGCCTCTGAAATTCACACTGATCCCTCCTTTGCTATTAGACAATACCAGATAAATGACACAGATTCTCCACAAACTTTGAATACAATTTGAATTGCACAGGGCCAAAGCACAAGCAGGTCGAAGGACGGGGTTTGACCATCTTTAAATTAACATTAATACTTTCTGAATACTTCTTTTCTAAAGAAGACGTTCTGTGTATACCTGGACAGTGTTGCAGTAAAATTTCAAATGAAGTATAACATTGTGAAAGGCTTTGCATTAACTTGGCTGTGTATTTCATTCAGAGGATGAGAAATAATGTTAAAAACCTTTTTCGAATATACTAAATGCTATAGTTGCATGCCATACTGTTAGACATTATATGGAATACATTACTATTTAAATCTGCAGGACCAGATTGTGTTCTAATGTGGCTTTGCCAATATTGGGTATATTGGTTTGTCAGCCTGAAAACAATCTTAACTCTGTCAACCCAGGATATACATTGCTGAAGGGGGTAGAGGTAAAGATCCTTCAAATCATCTGTTAGACAGTCTTTTGCTTTCATCTCACATACATCCATTGTACTTTTGGTTTACAGAAAGTGCATTGACAGGACACACACGCAATGCCAGGTCTTTCACTTGAAGACACCACAAACATTGCAATACCTTTTTGGCACGGTTAAAAAAATAGATCCTTCGAAAGCATATGATCATCATTTCCACTTCCTACTAGTGTTTGATCTATATATACATTATCTTTTAAATTAGTCATTTTTTACCATCTGAAGTATAGAAAGTAAACTTTCTACAGTTCCACTAATCAGTGTTTTATTTAACAGTGCAAGTGACATATGAAATAAGAAAGATCACACCACAGCAGATAGACTATCATTACACTGGCTCAGGGTTGAAGAGCGTATCAAGTTCAAGGCCCTCTGCTTGGTGCACAAGTGCTTCTACGGCTCAGCGCCGGTATATTTGAAAAAGAGCCTAGTGCCCTACATACCGAGGAGAAGTCTACGCTCGGAGGGTAAATGTCTGCTGTCAGTCCCTAACTTCAAGTTGAAATCTGGCTTGGGCAGATCTTTCGTGGTGATGGCCCCCAAATTATGGAACAGCCTGCCGGAAGTGCTGAGGTCAGAGGTAAACCACCTTACCTTCAGGAAGCACCTGAAGACATACATCTTCAGATGAAGAGCCTGGGGAAAGCAATGTTTCGGGGTCCTTAATAGGCCGCAGTGTTTGTCACTTTATGTCTGTCTTGTTGTTGCTGTATTGTAAGTGCAAGCGCCCTGATGCCCACGGGCTACCGGCGCTATATAAAATAAAATACATACATACATACATACATACATATGTGGCATTTTGCACTGATGTAGTTTAACAAGAAGACACCACATTTTCGCATGATGTGCAGCCAGCATCTTTATATGAAGAAACTGACTCTTGCAACTGGGTTTGACAAGACAAGCTAGAGAACGACCCAACAGTTTCAATTTTTTTTACAAACTTCACAGTCATCTATTCTCTGCAACATCTTGATTTGTCTGTGTACTTTATTATTTTTGTGCAACATATGCAAGAATTTCTTTAGGACTTTAGAAGAAAAGAAATCAATAACATGTCCATACCTAGTTTGTTTTCTGACTTTTATTACACACTGGCCTAACGTTACTAATTCACTAATTATTATTATATTTTTATTTGTATTTTTTTATTAAAATGGTTTGTTTGATTTAACAAGCTTTTCATTTATATTTACATCAATTTTTACACAGATTTAGAAAAATATATTCGTTTTGTTCATCTAAGCTTCTTTCATAATCTCATTCCAAAATGTCATCACCGTGAATATAAGACGTTGATTTTTTCCTTCAAGAAGTTCTGCCCATCGTTCCTCAGTTGTTAACTGTTTGTCAGAAATTTTGAAAAAGTCTCTAAACAGTTCTCTTTTTGGTTTCAGGGCTGAGCAAACCATAATCAAATGAAATAGAGTTTCCACACTATCTTGATCTTTGCAGAATCGACAGACCGAGGATCTGATGTTTGTTTTGTCAATCAAAGCTAGATAATCTCGAATGGGCAGTATATTTAATCGGAAACGTAGAAATAGATCACGAATATGGCAACACGGAAACTGTGACAAGTATGATGGTAATTCATTCAGTGCGCTTACTTCAGTTTCAGCATGCAGATGTCGTTTATACTTTTTCTGTTCTTCTACAGTTCTTGTCCAGTCATTCATTTGAATTTTCCGTTTTTCATATTGTAGTCTATGGACCAACATCTCTTCCGTGATCTCTTCTCTTTTCATTTTCAATTTGATCTCAGTGGACCATTTCAAGAGAGCTGATGCCTGAAATGTTTCTTTCTTTTGCTTTAAAATTTCTAGCACTGGTATTTTTTCCTCTGAAATTATTTTTCTTAGCAGATCCATTTGTTTCCACAGTACTATGGATTGTACTGATTGTAACGCTAATTCAAACCGTATTCTCTGGACAGGAAATGCTTTAGGCAATGCAAGGGTTTTCCTCCAAAATATTGCTTCGTAGTAGGGCCATCTCATTAGTTGTTGGTTAATGAGCGACTCACTTACATATGTCAAGATTGGAATGACTTTTTGTTTGTAGAGCAATATTGTGGATTTTGCTGAGTATGTCCCATATTTTAGGTGAAAGAAGTGTCCTTGTTTTGCTAGAGATCTCGCTTTCTCCTCAATATGTTGTTTCCATTCAATTTCATTCGCTGATGGATTGAGCACCAAGATATTTTATTGTCCTGGTTGACATAACCACTTTATTTTCTAGTTGAATCTTCATATCCTCTTGAGACTTATTTTTTTTCGTAATAAGTTTCATTGTTCTCGTTTTATCGATGTTTATTTGTAGATTATTCACTGTCATATAGACATAGGCTTTGTTCACTGTTTGTTGAAGGCCTTTCACAGTTTTGTCTAGGATTATAATGTCGTCAGCAAAATTAATCTTTGAATGGCTTCACTGTTGAGTTTTGGCAGATTGGCCATGTTATTTTGAATTTTGTCACCAAAATCATAGGTAAAGAGATTGTAGAGGCACGCGGCCAAGGGACACCCTTGTTTTAGCCCGTTACCAGTAGGAATGGATTCAGTCACTCTTCTGTCCTTTGTAAATCGGACTCGTATCGAGGTGTTCGAGTATAACTGTTTTATTGGATTTAGAATGCTTAAAGGACATCCCCAAGATCTTAGCTTAGTCCAACGTAATTGTCTGTTGACTGAGTCGAACGCACCCCTTAGATCTATAAAGATTGCATATACTTGGTATGATTTGGCTATTGCTTCAGGTTTTATCATATTCAGCAACAAAAGGTTGACATTTGTCCCAATTCTATTTACAAAGCCCGTTTGCCTTTTAGTTTTTTTGTTGTGATCCGTTGCCCATGCATTCAATTTCTTCTGTAGGTAGCCAGCAAATAATTTACCCAAGGGATCTAATAAGGCAATCGGCCTGTAATTTGCTGTTTTTTTTTTGGTCTCCTGCCTTATAGATCGGAATCAGAACAGCTGTTGTCCACGTCTGAGGAATCTCTTTCAGCCTTTGTATTAAACTCAAGAGGAAAACAAAGAATTTAGCCCACTCTTCTGGCGCCGCTTTTAGATTAAAACAAAGAATTTAGCCCACTCTTCTGGCACCGCTTTTAGATTACTATTTGCTAAACCATCGAGGGCCTGGAGCTCGCGAAGAGTTAAGAGACTTGATAGTACTAATAATCGCTTCTGTGTCCCAATTTAGATCCCATGGTTCATCATCTTTTTCTCTCTCGTTTGTATCTGGTTGTACAGTCTTTTGGTATAAGGTTGAAAAGTGATTCACCCAACAATCTGCTTCTACTTCTTGTATCATATACTGTGATGTGGCAGATCCATTCAGTAAGGACCATAGCTGCTGCGTGTTTTTTTGATTCAGCGCTTTTAAAATTGCTTCTGCGTCATTCTGCTTTATCGAGGCTTTAATTGATTTCATGGCATTGGAATACTTGTGTTTTTCTTTTTTTAATTCAGATTCAAAATGTATGTCCCTCTTTTTTCTCAATTTTCGCAAACATTTATGATGTTGTTTTTTTAACGCTTCAATTTCCATGTTGAAGTAATGGGAATGGATTTGTTTCTGTCTCTGGTTTTCTCCCACTTGTAGATATTTTTCTAAGATCCATCCATAATTCAATTTCTGTTTGTCTTGGATTGGTGCATCTTCAAAAGTTGCGACTATTTCCGATATTTGGTGTTGTTTTATTCGGAGTCTATTCAGCCCGTTAGTCAGTTCCAATTCAGGTACATTTATTCGTTGGTCATTTGTTGGATGGATTTTCCATTCGATCTGTATCAAATGGTGATCGCTGTCCGGCTGAATCGAGTTGGCAGTCGACGTTATTACTTTTCGAATCCCTTCGGATATATAAATATAGTCGATGCTTGAATTGGACTTTTCTCTTTACCACGTCGGTAGAGGTTTACCTTTACTATTTGCCGGTTCTTCACTCAGAGAGATGTTTCGCAAATTTACTTCTTTAGTCCATTTTTTAGCTCTAGTTGACATCTCGCTGAGGGCTAAATTGTCACCTTCTTTATTGAAGAGATGGAAATTGAAGTCTCCTGCTATAATAAATTCAATTTCATTGTTGGAGAGGGCCAGGTTGTCAATTTCTTCACAAAATTGAATCTATGAACCATGTCTCTGACATTGCGTTTGGATTCCAATATATATTAAAGATGGCTATCAGCTCACCAGCCTTTGTTGCATTCGCTTTGGTATTGTCTTCTGTTGACATTCTAATAATTAAATATTGTGTCCACGGGTGTACGTTTTTGCTTGCAATTATTCTCCATGCCGTCAGTAGCTTTATTAATATCAGCATTTCAGATGCTGGTCGTCCCTGTTGTGAGGGTATTGCTGGGTTCATTCAGATACTATACCCATCACATACTACCTCTTCTCGCAGCCAAGTTTCTTGGAGACAAATGATATCCAGCTCATCCAATATTAAAGAATGTTTTTCCAGTAGATGTTTATATCCTGTCGTATTCCATAAGCCTAAAGTTGTTTTACTTTTTTGAAAATCAGTAGCATTTCGTTGTTATAGGTAGGTTTTCCTTCCACTTTGGTCAACCATCCAGTTTATTTTCCGCTGTGGGGACTCACAATAATCACGCCATAGAATTTGGGTATTTCTTTGGACTTGTACTTGTGGCTTTGTTCGTGAATCATTTGCATTTAATGCAGATCTTCTTTCCTTGCTGTGTTCCATTTCTTTGTTAAATGCCTGTTGCTTAAAGAGTGCCAGATTCTTTGCTTTTTTATCAGCCATCATTCTTGAAACAAAGATTTCTTATTTTTCAAAACCCAATGTTGAGAGCTGATGTTTAGTTGCTAGGACACGTTGCATTGTTTCTTGTTTGTAAAAGTCAATATGGCTTCTTCCATATAACGTTTATTGGGAAATAGTACTACTTCCAGGTCATCAGAATTAATTTTAGCCAGTTGAGGAATTGCTTTGAATAAGTGTAAGATGTTAAATCTGTTCATTATTAGCGACTCTTCTGTATTTGATGTAGTCGGAAACACTGCTATTCTATTGGCACAGGAAGCTTTCAGCGGGTTTTTAAAAATTGGTTTGTCTAGCAAGGGACTAGGTTGGACCGTAGAATTTTTGTTGTTAGTTTCATCAGTTTGCATATCTGCTGCTAACCACGATTCATTTTCGGATACTGATGAATATTCAAATGAGAAATTAATTGAGTCAACTTCTTTATCGGGTTCGCTTTGTGATTTTTCAAACACCGAATCTTGGCATTCGTCAACGATGATCAAGGTGGCATCTTGTGAGTTTGATGTGATTGAATTACACTCACTTACCTCATCGGGCGTTGATAAATCTATCATTGGTATAGAGTTTCCTGGATCGGAGGGCGTTTCTTGGTTCATTACCTCTAACAGTGCATCCAAGGGTTCCTTCACTGATTGTTTGTCCACAATAGCAACAGTTTTTTGTGTATTTGTCATTTCTATTTTTTGAGTTCTCTGTTGCGTATTTAATTTTTTTTGATTCTTTAGTTGGTCATTGTTGTTTTTTGCCCCTTCCGATAACGATTTCTGAACTGACTGCATTTTCCTGAGAAATGCACGAGAACCGTTTTGTGGATTTTTTGTGAGTTTCCTGTTTTTCTGTTTGCTTGTTGATTCTTCACCCACTATCCCACGTTTTGAAAGATCAAAGATATCAAACAGCGTGCAAGAAGGTGGTTCATCATTAACCTGTGATATCGGTATTGTCAAAATGCTTGGTACGGCCACAAATGACTGAATTTCATATTGTGTGCTTTGATCTGATTTCATAGCGCCTGTCTTATTTAAGATCTCCGTTTGTGTTTGATTTGTTATGTATTGTTTTTGATCTGTCGTTTGTAGTTGTTTTTTTGTTTTTTGCTTTGTCATCAATCAGTTTGTTGGTAATTGATGAGACAGTTTCCAAGAGATTCTGTTTATCTACCCGATCCACTCTTGCTAGTTCCGCTAATCGCATTTGCCACATCCTAGATGTTTCAGCTTCATGTTTTAGACGTTCCTGTATGGTGTTTATAAAAGTTTCCAGGTAGGTTTGTTTAGTCATTATTATTGCTAGCAAAGTTGCTTGATCTTTAGTGGAATCAACCATGTATTCTTGAATCTTTAGAAAAGGGATCATTGCAGTAGATAATACTGCCACTAATGTGTTTTGTAAGTCAAGCATAGTCGTGGGCAGTCTTTGTTAGGTTTCCACAGAATCATTATGTTCTTCTGTTGTTATGGTTGAGGAAAATGAATCAATTTTTTCCACTTTAAATTTGGGTTGCAGTCCATTCATAGGGATAGTACTTTCTTTCATCGGAGAAGATAATCTTGTTTGTACTATTGGTGTTGATGTCTCGATATTTCTTAGTGGATTCGGCGTAAAGCCTCCACTGAATAATTCATTCCTTTTTTCTTGGGAATTCATCATGGCATCTATCTCCGTAATATCAAGAGATAGGCGAGCAATTCTGAGTGCTGCGGGTTTGTTATGATCATTATTACGCGAGACATTTGGTAAATGTGTTGACTGCCAGTGTAGTTTTGCTGCTTTAGCTCGTTCTTGTAAAGTTGGTGTACAACAACTGTCAACTTCTGTTGTTTTTAGAAGTATTTTGGCTGTCGCTTGATCTGGGATCAGCGTCCCGTGTTCAGTAGGGTCAGGGTGTCATATTAATAATAGGGATTCTGCTCATTTGGGCTGTGGATTCCTCTAACTTCCCTTGCAGCCTAGTTCTGGGTTTAGACGGTTCCATGGATATTATTATATATAATAGGTGCCAGAAAACGAGTTTTTGTTGGATCTGGTTTACAGGAATCACCTTGAAATTAAGAAATCAATCACTTACCACCAACCACCACAATCAGCCGCACACAGCAGTAAAGAGCGTGCCCTTCACTCCACGCGGGCTTCGCGCCGCAAGGGTCGCGCTGTTCTGCTTTTGAGGTAGTGTTCAGGGGGAGTGGCCTCAAGTTGTCACGTCACAGGAGTCATGTGATGATGCAGGAACTCTGTGTCAGAATCCGCTCGCTTCAACTGCTATCAGCTCCAGCTGATAGACTTACGCGAGTTGGAGCGGGAGCAGTCTTTTCTGCCAGGTAAGGAGGATCAAGCAAAAAAGTAATTTTCAGCTTCACAGCCGCACAGCAGTAAACAGCGCGCCCTTAACTCCACGCGGGCTTCACGCCGCTAGGGTTGCGCTGTTCTGCTTTTGAGGTAGTGTTCAGGGGGAGTGGCCTCAAGTTGTCACGTGACAGGAGTCATGTGATGATGCAGGAACTCTGTGTCAGAATCCGCTCGCTTCAACTGCTATCAGCTCCAGCTAATAGACTTACGCGAGTTGGAGCGGGAGCAGTCTTTTCAGCCAGTTAAGGAGGATCAAGCAAAAAAGTAATTTTCAGCTTCATAGCCGCACAGCAGTAAACAGCGCGCCCTTAACTCCACGTGGGCTTCACGCCGCAAGGGTCGCACTGTTCTGCTTTTGAGGTAGTGTTCAGTGGGAGTGTCCTCAAGTTGTCACGTGACAGGAGTCATGTGATGATGCAGGAGCTCTGTGTCAGAATCGGCTCGCTTCAACTGCTATCAGCTCCAGCTGATAGACTTACGCAAGTTGAAGCGTGAGCAGTCTTTTCAGCCAGGTAAGGAGGATCAAGCAAAAAAGTAATTTTCAGCTTCACAGCGGCACAGCAGTAAACAGCGCGCCCTTAACTCCACGCGGGCTTCACTAATTATTGCCTTTCGGATTTCTTCATTTCCAGGAACTCACATTTTTTACTTCGTAGCCACATCCACTCTAGTCAATAGCAAGAGTCACATTGCTTTGTTAAATGTAACTTTCTTCATTAAAAAATGTTTATGTACGAGAAGTGTCTTTCCACTGTCCGCCAAACGCATCACAAAAGTTGTCTTGTGTAACTACACAAACTGTTTGTACTTTTTGTAGATGGGGCTGAATCTTTAATTCATTTGTTTAGTTTGTTCAAAACTAAGATGAACAATTCTCTTTTTAAATGGAAATCTTTTCTGATGATTCCTTTACTTTTTTCTTTTGCAGAAAATCCTTAACCACATTCCTGGATTCTAATTTCACAGTTCTCCAAAACATTTTGAAGACTCAAAAGTGGAACATTTTCTTATGAATATTCTTATTCCTCTTTCTAACATCTAAAGAAGTTTTTTTCTATAAAAAGTTTATCTTTTTTAACGTGCAGCCCTGATATTCCTATAGATTTACTATTATCAGTGTGACTTGAAATGGGCTTGGTTCCATACACTTCATTAGTTGACATGTCTCATGTCTCAATTTGGACTTTTTGAAATACCTGATCTGTACATTGGCATCAGAGCACATTTGTACAGAACATGAAACATCAGCAATTTTTTCAAATGTAAAGGTTTTACTTCCCTGCAAACGATCCTTCCTCTTGGCAGATAGCATCTGCGTTTTTTATGGCATGCTTCACCAAAGCTGTAGAAAAAGAAACAAAATGAGGACATACATTTCACTACTAACATACAAAGAATTATACAATAAAAAGCAGTTTCTTGTTATGAGGGTAAATTATTAGGTAGGACATAGGTTTCAAAAGCAGGACCTACATTGAGATATATGTCACAGAAAACCTGATTGTCTTAGATCCACTCAAAATCTGTAAATACCAACACAGCACTACTGTGCACCCATTTCCAGGTGTACATTTTGTTGGGGAGAGAAAAGTAAATTTGCTAGAAACCATAGCTTTCAGAGATCTCAAGTTGCAGCTCAGCTCCAGTATGTAGTGTGAAAAGAAAATAATGCTTGACTGAGCAACACTCACTCATGTTCAGTGATTTGGCACCTCTGCCATGGTGGACCCATTAACACCTTATTCTCCAAATCTAAACAATTATGTATAATCACTGTCTTTCCTTCTAACACAGACCCCTTTATTTGCGTCCCAGTCCCAGAATGAGACTCACATGTACTAATGGCTGTGTTCTCATACCAGAACCTAATTATCATTCCCCATACATGTTCCTGAGTTGTTAAACCATCGTTCTTCCTTTGGCATAAAAGACTTTGAGTGGGGAGAGAAAACAGCTGCACCAAAAAGGTGAAGTGTGCATAAGGTGCAAAATTACTTTTCCTAAATGTAAAGAATTAATATTTTACTGCACAGCACACACCCCAAATGTATAAATATACACAGAGGAACTCTGTCCGCACATTTACACAGCTTTCTAATTCTCACTAGGAAGCATAACTATATAATGAAACTCATCTGGTAGCAGAAAAGTAAGTTTTAAACAGACGGAAATATTTAGAAGACAGAGAAAAGATTTCCTAGAAAGCACAGGAATCAAACAAATTTCGTTGACTAAAAAGAAACACATAGTTGCATGGTATATAAGTAACTGGTAGATCACATTTAGGATTGGAAAAGCATGCTTAAATTGACATGAATGCTGCTGAAATCCTGACTATGACAGAATCACTCAAAATCTGTAATTGCCCACAGGGCAGTACTATACAGGCATGTATAGGTGCCCATTTCATTCGGCAGGGAAAACTACACTTACTGCACACCATACTATTTTTTTTTTTTTATTGAAACATTTACTCAGTTTAAAAACAAAGAAAAACTGAGTTTTATCAAAAGTAAAACGAATTTGTCCTCTCTCATTCCTTCCCTTTCCGAGGTAAAGTCTTCACGCAACGCCACCATCGAATTTCTTTTTCTTCTCCGACGCTAAATTTCACAGTTCACGCTTCCTGTGCGTTGCGACTTTAAGTGGGTGACAGAGAAAGAAAGAAAGTCTATCCTTTATTGTGGTTGCGATGAGGTGTTATGCAAATTTATTTCTTTCATCGCTAGCTCTATTTGCTTTGCCATTGCCACTGCCCAATTCGTTTTCTCTCCTGAGATTAGTCTATCCCACCACTCGTCGGGCTCCAAGATCCAGGCGTTGTCTAGCAGAGGGCGAAGGTAAGCTATTCGGTTTTCTCTGGTCATTGGACAGTTAATCACAAGGTGCTTGACACATTCAATCGTATCCAGGTTTTTGCAGAGGCGACAGGACTTTGTGGTCTTAGGGTCACGAATGGCCATAATCTCCCGCGTAGGGAGTAAATTCAATCTTGCTTTCAATAGAAGGTTTCTCAGTTTTTTATCTGGGAATTTTTGACAGTAGTTTAATGGCATCTTTAATTTGTTGAAGGTGGGAGGTAGGGTGGCTAAAAGTTTGTTTTTAGTTGCCTTTTCCACTGTGGTGATCCAATCCCACTCTTCCATTTTGCGTTTGACACGATCCGGATTTTCCTTCAGGTCTTGTTCGGAGCAGGCTATTTGGGCTAGGTAATTTTCTCTTTTCTCTGCCCAGTTGGATAAGGCAGAGCATTTCCCTTTTTCCTTTTCTTTCCTCAGAATTTCATATATTCGCAGGGAGTCAGACATGATGATTTTTGTAAATAGCATCATCGCGCTTTGTTCCACCATGGATGTCAGTGAAACTAGACCCAATTCACGCCTAATTGCTGGCATGGAGGTCGATTTGGGTAAACCCAGGACTGTTTTCCATACATAACCCTCCAGTTTGGGCCATAGTTTATGTGGTAAACACAGCGATGACTCGGCACCATATAGTATTGATGGAACCACCTTTGTTTTATAGAAGGTTATGGCTGGGATAAGTGAGAATTTGCCGTATTTTCTATCCACTGCTCTTACTTGGGCGGTCAACCGCTTTGTTTTCTCCCATAGTTGAAGTTGCCAGGCCATGTCCACTCCAGAACAATCCATCAATACCCCTAGGTATTTGATGGTTTTTACGGTTTCGATTTCAATGTTCTCCAGAAACCATGTCTGCTGTTTTGTTCTTTTTTTGCTTTTTTCGAAGACCAAAATCTTGGTTTTTGACTCATTGATCTCTAGGTTATTTTCTCTCATATACTTTGCCAGATTAGTAAGTTTGCGCTGAAGACCAACTGGGGTTTGGTCAATCAGTATGACGTCATCAGCGTACAACAGGCGAGGGATCTCCGTATTTCCTATTTTTGGGGGAAATGTTCTAATTTTGCTTTCCGACTGGCCATAATCTCCCAAAAATGCAATAAACAGGGCAGGGGCCAGTGGACAGCCCTGTTTGACGCCTCTATAAACTTCAATCTCTTCAGATAATGTACCCTGCTGATTCAGTTTGACCTTGATTTTTGTCTTCTCGTGAAGGGCTTTTATTGGCTCCAACACCTCTTCCGGGCATTTCCAGTGGTGTAGTTTTGACCATAACTTGTTACGATCAATCTTATCGAAGGCCTTCGATAGGTCCACGAAAGCCAAAAAAATCCTGGGCGCCCCATCCTTGACCTTAGCTTTCAGGATGTTGAGGATTAGGATGTTTATTGATGTGCTCCCGTTTTTTTGGAAACCTGTTTGTAGGAAGTCCCTCGACGGGCTGTTTTGTTCCCATGATTTAAAATGGGTCAATAGCAGCGTCGCAAAGATCTTTCCTATAATGTCCAAAAGAGCGATGGGTCTATAGCTTACTGGCTCATTTCGGGCTCCCTTTTTGTAAATAGGGACGATGATCGCAGTTCGCCATGTTTCAGGGATCATCTTTTTTCTGCCACACTCCTGAAAGATTTTGCTAATCAATTCTGACCATTTTTTCGGGTACCGCTTAAGGTCCATATTAGTAAGGCCATCCGGACCTGGGGCTCTTGATGTTTTTAGTTTGTTAATTGATGCTTCTATTTCACTGGAGTTAGATACATCGATCCAGGATGAATTCGACCGATTTATCTCTGTGTACACTTCGCCGTCTGGTCTCTTGAATTCACGGGTCAGATAAGCAATCCAGCTGGATTCGGCCACCGTGTTTGTCTGCGCTGAGCCTGGAGTGTTTGTCATTTCTTTTGTAAGGCCCCAAAATTCACTGGAATTTTTTGTCTGTAGTTTGGACATCATAAACTCCGCGTCTAATTGAAGTTGGGAAGCTCTCTGCTGTTTTAGCCAATTTTTGTACCCTTTTGTTTCTTGCTTCCATTTCTCCCAATCGGCGGAGGCATTTGTTTTTTTCGCTATTCTTTTTCGTTTGCGCACCTCTTTTCTTTTGTCAACCAGTGCTTTGTTAAATGCATGTCTTCCAGTCCCGAGTATCTTGATGGACTTTTTAGCCTGGGTCTCGTAGGCCAATAACAAGGGTAAATAGTTTGGTCGTTCATCACGGTTTAATTCCTGCAATTTATCAACCTTTTCGACCCAACCTTGCTTGATTTTAGCGATGTCCGCTTCGCTTATCTTAAGCCTTGTTCTTTGGGAGTTTAAGTCGAGCGTTGTTCCATATGTTTCTTTAGACGGTTTACTGCCTTGCCAAACACAAGTAAGCAGGTTATGATCACTGTATTCTGTTTTTATTACTTTAAAGCTTGTGATACCTGCTGTAAGGCCGTCAGAAATAAAAATTTAATCAAGGGTCGCGTTTGCAGAGTTTCGTTCCCATGTTGGGAGATTTACTTGTAAGGGGAAGAGATTGGCAACGTTTTGGATGTTTCTTGCTTTAATAACTTGGTTCAAGGCTTTCCCTCATTCGTAAGCTGCTTCTCTTGATCTGTTCCCTTTTTCATTACCCAAACCAGTGGGCCTTAGGACACTGCATTTTGCGTTAAAGTCACCGCATATTATGATATCGATCGAGTCAAAGTTCTCATACAATTTATCGATGGTGCCCCTCATGTTGTCACAGAATGTTTTAATAGACATCCGTTGAGGGTTCCAGTAACAATTTATAATTGCTACATTTTTTGTAGAGCTGATTTCATTTTTGTCACTTATCTGTTTCCACGAGGTCAACACCACCAATACTTCGTATGCCTCCTTCCATTTAATTGGCGCCGATAACCCTTGGCCCGTTTTAATCGCCACCAACAGGCCAGACGATGGTCTGCCTAGTAAGCCTTTCACTGCCGCTGAAATTTCAACTGTGTAGCCGTCCAATACAGGTTTATCCATCAGCCATGTCTCTTGGAGACATATCATATTGTAAAACCCCAGGTTTACCTCACCGACCTTTGTCAAGTGGGCATGCCCTCTTGTGTTCCACGAGCACAGAGTAAAGGTCTCTATTTCAGGCCGTTCCTCATCGTAGCAGAGTGTAAAATCGCCAACGTTGAACGACCCAGGTCGTTGCTATTTTCTGTTGTTTTTATTCCATTTTTGAGTGAACCATTTCCAGGGGCCTGATTCCTGGTTTACAGATTTTACACCATTTCTGAGGTCTAGAGAGCTGTTTTTATCGTCTCTCCTCCTTGCTTCATTGCCTACTTCACTCTGTTGCTCTGATATTCTTCCTCGAGGCGGACTACCTTCAGAACGACTATAAACCCTGTCCCGCTGATCCCTTCTGTAACGTTGCCAGATTTCGTCACGAATGTCGTGATATCTCTTTCGTGTGGTTTTCTTTATCTCCTTTTTCCAGTGGTGGCCACGGTAGGGCCCTCGTAGTCCATCCTTCTCTACCGCCTCTTGTCTGCGGTTTTGGCGATACAGGTATTCCATCCTTGATTTATAGTGCACTGATCTAACGGCGATATCAGCCTTTTTCTTGCTCGGAAATATTAACTCCTTCGGCTTTGTAATCTCAGTTAGGGTGAAGCCCAATGACTTTAATTCTTCGTACGCCAGTTGGTCAATCCGCTCTGTTTCTCCTGCTTTAATGTGAACATAGGCTTTGGCCCTTTTCTCTCTGTGGTATGGTTCTACTAACACCACATCTGCTGGTCTGATTTTGTATAAAGATTTCGTTTTGTTCATAATCTTCATGACTGTGGGTCTGTTCAAAATCAGGTGGCCGCTCTCTGACTCTCTTTGCTCAAGCTTGAACACTCTTAGTACGTCTTTATTCGTTTTATGATCTCCTCTTTCTCCCCTTTGGGCTCTTAATTTCACTGGGCTGCTTTTTTCATTGAGTCCTCTAGGCTTGGTACTTGCCTTTTCTGAAGCTGTCTTAGGTCTCTCTTTAGGGGCGACGACTCCTCGGTTTTGCTGCGGTGTCGCCGTGGCCTCTTTATTTCCATTTTCCCTTTCGACCCCTCTGTTGTCTCTGTTTTGGTCCTTTTGATGTAAATCTAGTCCGACAGTTTGCTCTATCTGCTCTATGTCTCTGCTTTTCTCTGTTTGCTCGTTTTCTTCATAGATCGACATGTTCATTAAGTCAGACTTTAGCATAAATTCTTCTGCCGTTTGCGGTGATTTGGGAGAGGTCACCTTCTTTATGCATCTTTGTTGGATGTTTAAATTTACCTTTTCTTGCAGGTTTGCCTTCGTTTTTCTGCTGTTTATTAGGACTCGGGACTGATTTTCATCTTTAGGTGGACTTCTTAAATCGACTGTCTGGTGTTGGTTTTCGTCAAGCCTTTTGGATGTGGATTTGTTGATGAAAGCTGGCTCTTTCCACGCTAACAGCGTTTGAGTGGTATTTCCTATCAGTTTAGGCTGCGGCTGTGATAACTGGATTTGTGGTTTTTGGCTATTTAGTTGAGCCCTCTGCTTGTTGTTTATTTGTTCCATAATTTCTATCTTTTTCTCAAGTTTACTGATTTTACTTTCCCAATTGCGATGAGGAGAGGTAGCACGATTTTCTATGGCTGTGATATAGCTTTCAACGTAAGACATTTTATTCATCATGTTGGATAAAATAGCGGTGTTGTCTTTCACCTCTTCTTTGATCGCCTCATATAATTTGCAAAATGGGGCCAGCACAATAGTCATAGCCGACATGATAGCAATCATGTCTGGTTTTTTACTCGGCGAGTCCTTTTGCATTGCTGCCGCTATATCACTTAATCGTCTCTTTTTCGCAGATGCCAGGATTTGTTCTTTTCTTCGTGTAGTTGCATGGAGGTCATTATATGAGGAGTCTCGTCGAGGGCTATGGCCGTTTTCATTTAGCATGGTTTGATTACTTCGCCCCTTGTTCGCTAAAACCTGGTCCCAAAGGGTTTTGGACGAATCCCTTACCTCTGAGACTGGTTTGTTTTGGGAGACCAGCGACAGGTGTGGTCTGGTCCAAGCCACCCGCTGCTCCCCATCAACTGCTTGGTTTTTCTCTGGGTTTGAATCGCTAATGATCTGCCCTTCTACTTCCTTAACCACCTCCGATCCCTTGCTCGGGTTTTCTGTTTGGCTTTTCGTCTCTTGAATTACTTTCTTTGGGTAGAAAGTAGGTTGGCTAATTGAAGAGGCCGTCAGTTTTTCCCTCGCGCCTTGATTCGTATTCTCAGCTGTTATATTGTTTCTTAATAGCTCTTCCGTGTCTTTTAGACTTTGTACTTTTGCTTTTTCATTTTGCTGCTCCTGTCTCTGGATATCATTTGCGTCGACAACGGATTTTCTCACTTTAAGAGCTTGTGGGAGGTCCCCTACTGCTTCCAACATGTCTGCGTCCGATACTTTGTCTTCTGTTAGAATTTTTCTTTTTTGATGTTGAGTGAAAAAGGCCTTCAAGAAGTTTTGGTTTGGGGGGATGGAAGCCCCTTTAGATGCGCGTCTCTTCTAGTTCGTACTTTTTTGCTCATTTGTTCTGGCATCTCTGATACGAACTTTGATCTTTTGTGACCAGTTTTTTTGCTTTCTTGGAGTACCCTCTTTTTTCCTATTTTTAAGAAGGTGTGGTCGGTTGAGCTTTTAGTTCCCCCTTTTTCCAAGATTTCTGAATTTGATGCGACCTTTGATTTCTTTATCAGGTCAGCCGATTCTGTAGTTTCAGTATCTGAGTCCACTTCGATCGCTGCCTCGTCGTATCTTATCCGTTCTTCTGCATCTGTAGTTAAGTCCGTATCTAGGTCTGAGTCCGTTTCGCTGCTGCTCGTCTCCGAGCAGCGCTTTCATTCATTTGATCGTCTTTTAGGATGCTTACTCGCTTTTTTTGTTTGTTTAAAAGTGGGTGACGCACTACTAGGATTTCCGTGGATCAATGCCGTTACCTGAGTGACCTTGTAGCTGCCATCTAGGCCTTCCTTTTGTGGCACATTGAGCGCGGGTTGTTGGGGATTTTGGGATTCCCCCTTCGCTCCTTCTCCACTCTCAGAATTTATGTCAGCGAACTGTGTACTCATATTTGCATGTGGGGCACCACCCGGTTTATGGCTTGGTTCGCGGGTGCACGCCCGCAGGTTTTCATTATCCTTTACCATTTGCAGCTCCTTCGTGTCAGTTGTCTCCCTTTGACCCGCCACTCCATGGCTCTCGGTGGCCCGCGTGCCGGGCGTCCCCTTGTCACCCGTCGCGTTTTACCACCTCACCTTACCAGCGGCCTCCAGACGCACCCTAGCGGTGTCCCCTGGACTCAAGGAAGAGGTAGGGATGGCGGTCCTAGGATCCAGGAGGTCTACTCTCCCCGAGGGCTCAGCTAGGGACTGGGCTTCCAAAGGTGTAAATGCGTCAGCATCGACATCTCGTTTACTTTGTGTTTTCTTAGGTTCACCCGGGGTGAGGGACGGCATTCTGATAGAAGTACATACAGGTGGAGTCATGGCTCTATGCTTGCTCGACCCTTGATTTGACCTCTCCGGCTGAGCATTGGGAGCACCTTCAGAAAAAGTTTCAATCGTAGGGGGAGGTGAAGGTGAAGTGGGGGAGTTTAAGATGACAGATTCACTCACCGTTCCCTCTGAAGGCAGATGCTTTTGGATCGCTGTCAGGTTTTCCACCCGCTCCGTGCTCATTTGCACGGCGCCAATTCTTGCCGGTTTCACGGCCGATTCGGATTTAGTTCTTAATTTCTTTCCCATGGGGGGTGACCACACGTGGGAAACTGGACGTGGTCTCACGTCAGGCTCCATCCTGCTACGACTCCGCGTAAGCAGCGGACTGCAGCAGACTGCTCCCAACTCAGCTCGCAACTCCGCTCCGCTCTGCGGTGTTTTTGGTGCTGTTAACCACTTCCTGAACACAATGATGTGGTCAGAACACAAGACTGCAGCAGATTGCTCCCAACTCAGCTCGCAACTCCGCTCCGCTCCGCGGTGTTTTTGGTGCTGTTAACCACTTCCTGAACACAATGATGTGGTCAGAACACAAGACTGCAGCAGACTGCTCCCAACTCAGCTCGCAACTCCATACTATTGCGATTAAGACTGCTGCAAAATCACATTTTCAAAGTGTAAATAAGTTAATATTGTATTGGAAAACACGTATCCCACATATGTAAATGTACACAGGGATGTTTTGATTAGGCATTTACAAATATAAATGATTAGGAATGAGAAACCTGACTTTATCATTAATGTCAACAGGTTAGCGAACTCTAGGCTTTAAAAAGGACAGACATATTTACCAGGGCAGAAATATTTGGTAAGAGATAAGGTTTTCAAGTGGTACTTAGTTCAGTAGGAACAAAACAGTAACTTCTTGTTATGATAGAAATGTATTAGGTAGGAGATTTCAAGTTGCAGCTCGGTCCCAGTATATAGTGTGGAAAGAAGATTATACTTTACTGGACAACACTCACTCATGTTCAGCATTTTGGCACCTCTGCCAAGGTGGACACATGTCAACTTTAAGCATTCTTCAAATCTAAACAATTTGCATAATCACTTTGTCTTCCCTTCTAAAACAGTCTCCTTTATATGTGTCCCAGTCACAGAATTAGACTCACACGTACTGATGTCTGTGTTGTGATTCCAGAACCTAATCCGCAGGTCCCATACATGTTCATGAGTTGTTACTACATCAATCTGCCTATGGCATGAAGCACTTTGAGTGGGAAGGGAATACAGCTGCACCAAAAATGTTGTGCTTGCATCTGGTGCAAAATTACATTTCCTAAATACTTTTCTACTGCTCTGTGAAGATGTACAGATTTTAAGTGGGCATAGCCCAATTACTATTTTTTTGCAGTTTAATTCTCAATATACAACCTACCTGCCCAAACCTAAATAGATGTTTTCAAAATCAAAGACCCACACCACTTATTTTAAACTCCTGTTGCAAATTCTGCCACCTATTTTTAGATATTCAGATGTACCACTTTATATTTACAAATAATATTAAGGGAGAGTAAAAACACACCAAAGCCATATTAAGACCGTATTAAAAATATTGTATACCAAATTGGTAAATGCAATCAGTTCTCTTCATAAATAACTAAACCATAATATGGAGTCTGTGCAGTTAAAAAAAGAACCCTTCAAAAATTAAGCCCATTTAAGCCCATGTAATCATCCTTAACAATCAAATTTGTCATCTTCAGCAATACAAAAATATTGCTTAATATAGCTCACACACACCACACTGCAAATAAATGTCAAATATGTAAATATTTACTGACACTGACTTTCAACTTATCCAAAAGATCCAAAAATGTTCCCATCAGCCACAGAGTCAGCATGTGCACAATGAGTTTTGCAATCTGAATGTCAAAAGTCTAAACAATGGTGCGCATGATACTTTAAAAAAAATCAATGACACAAAAACAAGACTGTATTAAGCAAAGTACTAAAATGACTGACACCTTCTGACTGCAACCTATCAGGGGCAACAATTGCAACAGTAACACCAAACAATTCCAAACACCAAAACAATGCCATCATGGGCTCTCACTCCTTCTATTTGTAGAACTTCAAACTAGAAATCATTTTCATGGAAACAGAGAAGGAGAACAGATATCATCAATAGTTGTAAAACTGTGTGACTATAGGGAGACAGTGGCTCTTTTGGTTAGTGATTTTTGGTGAGAAAATAAATATTAACCTGGACCTGAGTTTGCCAAATTTTAGAATTTAATGGTTTGGATTGTGGGGAATAAAGAGGTCCAAAGTTTTTCACTCTGGGAAGTACAAGGCAGCCATACATCATACTGATTTAGTGGGGAGGCAATGATTTGGGTAATGTATGAGATATATCTGTTGCTTTAATGATGAAACAGGATTCTGAAAAACTAATGGAATCTTTTCCTCATACCACTTTCATTTTTTCCAACCTGACTTTAGACAAAAATGGAAGTGGGCCACCAGATATAATTCCAAAATTGAAGAACCACTGAGAAATGTTAATAAGGTCGTTTCAGCTTTCATCAGAGACCAAAAGCATTTATGATATCGGACAGCAACAACCAGTTCTAAATGTCCAACCTTTAAAGACATGATGCAGTACACCTAACTGATTAAGGACATGCTGTGTTCCTTGATAACATCAAATCAGTACTCCAAATGTGCCGAAATACTACACAGATAGATTTTTGAAAATTAGCCATGTGTCACATTTAGATAGATTTGTGAAGATTAGCCAGGTACCACATTTAAATAGAGTTGTGAAGGCTACCCATGCGTCATATTTATACAGAATTGTGAAGATTAGCCAGGGGTCACATTTAGATAGAGTTTTGAAGATTAGCCATCCACCCCATTTAGACTTATTTGTGAAGATTGGCTATGCATCACATATAGATAGATTTGTGAAGATTAGCTATAGGACACGTTTAGATAGATGGATGAAGATTAGCCATGTGTCACTTTAGCTGTTAAAGCTTGCTGTACCCAGAAGCACACCTTGTGCCTGGCTTTTCTTGTTGCACAGAGGGACTAGTGGGATTACCTAATGATTTTGCATTTAGAGGAATTTGTGGAGTGGCTAGTGTGTTACAACCAGAGGGGTTGCAGGTGTATTTCACTTGAAAATTGGAGGGTAAACTACGACTGTACTGTAATTACTGCATGAAGTTTCCTGGAAAGTCAGGATCTCTACGAGCTCACTGGAGAGACATCCATCCGAGATCACTGAGGACAAATCCACACAAGATTGCTATAGAGAGATACACTCAAGATAAGCTTGTGTGGATAAAAGGGCCCCTGACGGACAGGAAAAGATCACCTGACTACCAGCAGTCACACAGAAGGTAACTTTGCTACATGTTGCTTTTCGATACTTAGTACACAGCAATTTTATATTACCTGCATAATGGAGAAGCCCGTTCGTGGAGACAAGGGCGATTGCAATTCTGCTGTTTGTCGCTGTTTGTCGCTGGCTGCTGGCTATTAGGAGTAAGCCTATCAATGGTGTTGGCGCACAATCACAGGCATACTCAACACTGTACTGCGAGACCTAAGGTAGCACTTAGATTATATTGAAACCTCCCACCTTTCTAACTTATCATGAACGCTTGGCATCCTTGTGTACTTGCTGTATTTCATAGCGCTTTCCCGGCTTATTATTTTGTTATCTCACGTACAACCATGGAAACTGCAGATCTTGTGATTTCTTCATAGGGATAGGGTAGTTTGGGAGTAGTTTTACTTTACACGGTTAAATGGGCATGCTTACCTGTGGCTCATCACATTTAGTCTGATGTTGCCTTTGGCCCACTTGAGAAATTGGATCTCTTTGTTCGCTGATCTTATTGCTACTGTGTGGTCGGAAAACCTTATTGGCTTATTGTGGCTCTATTTTACCAGAGACTGTGGGGTACACACCAGCTGGTGGACCCTTTGATCTGGGAGTTAGACCTGCCTTGTTTGCTTTACCTGAAATACGAAGGCTCCTCCATATCTTTTTCTTCCTTTTGCTAACTCAGAGACTGCAGGCTAACCTTCTGGCACCCTTTGATCTGAGTAAATTGATAGCATATAAGGTCTCCTGTTTCAACAATGCGCTCTGGATTGCGGAGTCAAATGGGGTTGAATACGCATTTGGGCAACACATTCATTGAGCCTTCTGTAAATAAGGAGAAAACCACTGATCAGGATAAGATGAGCACTTCATACCATGGCCAGCCAATGGTCTCTACTTCACGGTGTTTGTTATCTCCTATCCCTACCTTTTCAACAGAGAAAACATTTCAGGGGGAGAAGGGTGGACCATTTGTAAGTGGCCAACAAGTTCCACAACTAACTCTTAACATAGATGACCAATTTAACCTGGCACTTGTCCACAAGGTAATTAATTATTCATGCCCCTTAAGACTTGGATATATAAAGTAAAGTTACAACTCTGCATGGGAAAGTTCACCCTAACACCCCAAAAAGTCTAAAACCTATTAAACCAATTGCTGGACAAAGATATACAAATCATTACATTCTAAAGTCAGTCTCAACTACCACTGAAGTCAAACTGCCTAAAGTATTCAGAGGGAATGCTATGCTGGACCATTCCGCTATGAAGACCCAGGACTTCTTTGGAAGGCAGAATGACATTACGGATATCAGTATTATTGAGTGTGCTGACAAAGCAATGGAATTCCCTAATACAGATGACAATCTGGAAAGTGTGTTTCAACAGACCTGCGATGCTTCAATACAAGACTCGCCAACAGCACTCTACTAATATATTTTACACCTTAGACAAGGCTAATATTGAGCATGAAGTGAGCCAAAAGCCTAATACTAGTCTTGGAGAATTACAGGAGCAAAGTGGCTCTCCAGAAAAGCCCCATACATTGAAGGACCTTGATGAAAGGATTAGACTTACTCACCCGACTGTGTCAGCATTGAATGTGGTCCTCCACTCATTTGTGGAACTGTATGACAATATTTGGGCTGAACTAAAGAACTCACAATGGCTAACAGCAGAGGTCTATAGCAAAATAGATTGTATTGGAACATAACTATTGACTGAGATGAACAGTAAATTGGACTGCATGGGCTCAGAACTCAGACTTAGACCGATACTCACAGGGTCTTTTACTGAGCACCTGGAGGGGCCAATAGCTCAACCTAACCCCATTGCCTCTGACAGCCTATTAGAGATAATTGAAATCTCTGACACTGTGGTTCAAAATGGTTTGGCTGTATGTGGAAGTATGGTTAACCAGCAAAATGGAGAGGGAGTTGTATGTGGTATGAATCTAACCAAGATTAATACCTCCATGTCAAAGCCTGATAACAGTGTAACGCGTAGTTGCCATGTCTATGGTAAAGCTGATACTGTATTGTCTGAGGGCAGTTTGATTGAGGAGGGTGATAAGTCTGTGGAACCCCCGCCTCAAAAGGTATTCCTTCAATGGAAAATGAGACAAATTAAGTGGAAACCTCTGTTGAAAAAATCTTGTGGTATGTGTTCTAAAACAGCTCATAATACATTGTTTAGGTCTAACCTACTGCCAATCACGGAAACTGGGATTATTCTGCCAGAGATTCATGTGAAAAATAAGTGGGTTAACTCAATGGTGCAAACCGGCATGATACCAACTAATAATTCTTCTGATTTGTGTTGTCCGCAGGCATGTGGCACGGGGGGCAATTTGGTACCCTGTGAAGGATTTCTTGCCCAACCTCAGGCCAATCAAAAATTAATTGGGCCAATACCTCTGAGCATCTGAGATCTGGATGGGGCTCTGGTCCAGGAAAAACAAAAAAGGTTGAGATGTTGGAACGACAAAGTAAATCACACTCATACCCGGCTCTAGGCATATTGGGGCTCAGAAATGACCAGCTTTGCGTGCATAGTGAGAAAAGTGGAATCACAATACCTGTATCCACCTGTGGCTCTGAACAGGGGTGTGCGTCCTCTGCCACTAATCCCCTATTCTCGGAAGTGGTGAATCCATCTTGTGAAAGTGGGGTAGGGTGGGGTAAATTTCGGGAGGAGAACACACCCCCAGCCTCTCTCTATCCTACACTGTCCACAGGAATAATAGATCTGGTAGACTGGCTCCACAAAGCTCTTAATATTAACATGCACAAAGGCATAAATAGTGCACAATGTGAGTTGCAAGGATTTTCCGATAAAAATAATTTGAAAATCCCACAAGGCACTATGCGGCATAAGAACCTCCCAAGTAAACCATTATCCCTAATCAGAATAAAAAGCTTGTTAGGCCTGGGGGAAGCGATTTGTCTAAATAGATCAAATATCCTGACAATCTTCGCAGAGATCCTAGCTTTGGCTCTGAGTAGTTCTAGGGATATTACCAGGGTTGATTTCCTGGTAAAAGATCACTGTGACATAAGCCTTTTCTTCATTGATTCCCCTTCGGTTAAGGAACTTATCCTTACCCAAAGTGGGGCTCTGAGGAATGTGGGCTTTCAAGTTGAATCCAGAATGTTCATGGAACTGGGTAACTCAGAGTTTAAAGGCAACCAACCTAAGGAAAATATCTCTCTGTCCTCACCAAGAAGAGAGTCCACATTCAAGCTTTTGTCTCTGCGGCTTCTAAAAACTCGGCCAAACTCTTTAAAATCTGCAAGGAGCTGGCCAACCCTGCTGCAATCTCTACCCCTCCTGTTGCCTCTCAGGCTCTTTGCAATGCCCTTGCCTCTCACTTCATTTAAAAAACGCAGGACATCCTGTCCACCCTCTCTGCACCCACCCTTCCATTCTCCACTCCATCTGTGCTTGCTGACCCTCCTTTAGCCACCCCCACCATTCTTCTCGTCCTTTCCTCTTTTCTCCCCTGACGAGGTTGCTAAACAAGTCCAATCTATGAAAGCCTCGTAAAAACAGGTTCATCCATGTTCCTCTAAAACCATCAAGGAACACATTGACACCCTCGCTCCGGCCCTTGCTGATTTTGAACCACTCCTTTGCCTCAGGATCCTTCCCCTCTGAAGCTCGCTCTTGTGCATCCTCTTCTCAAGAAACCCACAGCTGATCCTTCTTGTCCAGCTAACTATAGCCCAATTTCCATTACTCCCTTTCTGGGCAAACTCCTGCAAAAGTTGGCCATGTCTCAGCTTAACCTTCATTCCAATTCTGTTGGCTGTCTCCATGACCACCAGCCTGGCTTCAGAGCTGCCAGAAGCACGGAAACTGCTCTCCTGAACATCTGTGAAGATCTGCTCTCCAACTTTGACTCTAACATTCCCTCTGTCCTCATCCTCCTCGATCTCTCTTCTGCCTTCGACACGGTCAAACATACCATCCTGCTCAACCGTCTCTGTGAAAACCTGAGTATCACTGAACAGGCTCTGGCCTGGCTGACCTCTTTTCTCTCAGATCGACCCTCCCAGGTCCAACTTGGGTATTTCCTATCATCTATCTTCCTCTCTACCTGTGGTGTTCCCCAGGGGTCTAACCTCTCGCCCTGGCTTTTCAACCAATACCTGGCAACTCTCGCCCACTGCATTGCCATTTTCTGCTTGAATTTCCAGTGCTACACTTACGACACTCAACTCATTTTCAGGCTGCCCTCTGCCACCTCCTCTCCCTCTGCTACTCTCCCACTGCTACTGCTACTCTCTCATCTCTGATTGCCTAACTGCCATTCAAGATTGGTGTGCTGCCAACGATCTTTGTCTGAATGCCAGCAAGACGGAGATCCTCCTCATCAGCACACCTTCAACATCCTTTCCCCTCACTCTCTGGTCGGCTTCACTTGGCCCTCCCCCTACCACCACCTGCGAGGCTAAGAACCTCTGGATCATCTTTGACTCCACCCTTTCCTTCTCCGCCCACATCCCTGAGGTCTCTAAAAAATCAAATTTCCTACTAGACTTCCTCAGAGGTACTCTGCCTTTCCTCTCCTTCCCCCAGAAGATCATGGTATCCCAAGCTCTGGGTCTCTCTAGGTTGGACTATTGTAACAGCCTCTTTCTAAATCTACCTGCCTCTACTCTCTGTCCTCTGCAACTAATCCAGAACAGGAATGCAAAACGTTTCCTTGGCCTCAAGCCCTGGGATTGTATCTCTCCAGCTCTGAAATCTCTCCATTGGCTCCCAGTGGATGCAAGGATTAAATTCAAAACCCTCTGCATTGTTCACAAGGCTTTCTGGGGACTGGGTCCAAAATACCTTCAGCTATCCCTCCGCAAATACTTCCCCTCTCGAGCTCTTTGCTCCTCTACCTCTAACTTCCTCAGGGTCAGTCAGTTTTTCAAAGAAGCGAGCTTGGGGTAGATCTCTGTCTTCAGCTGGGGCCTCCCTCTGGAACAGCCTCCCTGCCACTCTAAAACTTGAGGAGAACCATCTCCGGTTCCGGAAGCACCTCAAGACCTTCCTCTTTTCTTTTGCCTTCACTCCCCGTATCCCCTGCTGATCTGTTCTCTCTTGGCACCGTGCACCTGCCACCCTCTGTCCTCCCGGCCCAGGTACCTGCTCACACTGCCAACCTCCCGCACTGCCTCCGGGCCACCCCTTGCACTGGGGTCTGTATCTGTACCCTTACAGCCCCCCCTTTTTATTCCTGCACTTATCAGACCTACCCTGTCTGCTGCCTTAAACCTAGCACTTGCAAATTGCTGGCTGCACTACCACTGTTTGTTACCTTTATTATTTATTTATTGTTATTTATCTGTTTCTCCTCTGCTTCGCACTTTCCACTTCTCCCTCTTCCATGCACTGTTCCCCTCCCCCTCTCCCATGCACTTGCACGTTCTCAATGTCACTGGGCCTAGTAAGATCATTGTTTTGTTCTCCCCTATTCCCCTCCCTTGCCTTGTCGTGCTCTGAAACACTTGTGCACGAGCATGATAGAAATAAAATATCAATATCAATATCCCTTTAGGTCACTTGTTGGGCAATGAGAGGGCTGTAGTGCAACCCAAATCCGAAAACACACAGGGACTGATATTGATTGGGCCAAAGTAATCTCGACCCTGTGGCAGAAGCTGGTCCTATAAGCAGGGCCATCTGCCCGTGGAAGACGGTAGAAATATTGATCTCTGTGTGAAGTCATGGAACTCTAGAGGAATCCAACACTTAATTGGCAACCCTACCTGTCTCGAGGGCTTAAGAGAGGCCAATATCATCTGCCTACAGGAGACATGGATGACCTCTACACCTATCTTCGATGGTTACCAGACCTATGATCAATAGGCCAATAGAAATGTGGGAGGTAGAGCATTGGGCGGTCTCCTGACGGCTATAGAAAATAGCCTAGGTTTTAGTGGAACTATTTTAGTGGGCTTTCCTTTTGGGGCACTGGAGGTTGATCTTATCGCTGGTGATGGTGCCCTAAGGCTGTGAGTAATAAATATCTATTGGCATAGTGGAATGTCGTTGCCTGTGGAGGTATTCGTACTAAATGTGTGTAATGTGATAACTCAATGGGCCCTTGAACATGAGAATGGTAGAATTCTAGTAGCTTGAGATCTGAATGCAGACTGTGAGTTTGAATATTCCCCATTGCAAATATGCGATATGGGCGTGGAACAAAGGGGTCAATCTTGGGACAAACAATTGGGAAAATCTTGGTATGCAGGGTTGGGAAATGCTGGCCTCTTAGCTTTGGTGGGTTTCCTTACTGGGGAAACTGCCTGGCATACCTGGCGTCCTGGAGACAGTTCCTCCATGTTAGATTATATTTTCCTTGATGATTACTTAAGGAATAGATGTACTTCCTTTACGATTTTTACCAATGATTGGAGTGATCATGCTATTCTAACTGCTCACTTTGATTTGACTGTAATTATTAGAAAATATATACCACATTTCCAGTTGGCAGTTAGCATGTCTGGAATGCTGTCAGATGGACCCCCACTAATATTGATGCTTTAAACCAAACTTTATGGGCCTCGCTTAACAAAACCACTTTGTAATACAAGCTGAACAACTTTAATGCATCTGAGATTAAATCCCTGATTGACTCTGCGGTTAGGTTTATAGGGTCACAACCAAACAGATGAGTGCCTAGTACTCGACACACCCACGGTTTTAACCAGGAACTAGCCCTTGCTAAAACCTGCATGAGAAAGGAGATACGGTGAATTAAGAACCTAAAACTTGACGAGGTGTTGCAGAATAACAGCATTAGGCTGATTAAACAAAATTATAGAAACTTTTGCAAAGCGATAAAATATCGTCTCTTACAACGAGACGCTGAACTCTGGCTAGGGATTCTGACAAGGGTTAATGTGTGTGCATTTTGGACAATTGTGAATGGCCAAGATATCCATCATGCCACTTTTGAGTCTTGTCGAGGGTGTCTATAAGAATGCTGGTATTCGGGTTCGACATAGCCAGAAAGGTGATATGTCAACTAGAATTGAAATGCATTGTGGGATGAGACAAGGTTCGGTACTGGCACCTTGGGTCTTTAATCAATTTCTGTCAGATGTGGCAGAAAGTTTGATTAAAGAGGGGTTGTTGGCCCCAAGATTAGGCCTAAGTAAAATCGTATGGTTGGCCAATGCGGACGACATTTTGTTGTTTGATTGTGCCAGGGTTGGTACGAAATGTTGTACCCAGTAACCCACCTCCTACATAAATTGTACAAAAAAGGCATCAATAGCAACATTGATTTTATCGCACCCAGGGAAAACAACTTTCCAAAAGATCACTGTCTGCACAGCTGTACTTCTTGGTAGGCTGCACTCTTACAACAGTCTATTGGTAAATGTGGGCCCTTGCACTCTCTGCCCTCTGCAACACATCCAGAAAGGGAGTGCGCAACTTGGGCCGGTACTTGTACTGTATTAAAATGTCGGCAATAGCTCCCAGTGGCCCCTGGGACCTAACTAGCTTTAAATCTAACTCCCTCTATAGATATGTGTGCAAGCTATTCCCTCATTCATTTCCACGTCCCTCAGGGTCATCCGCTTCTACAAAAAATGAATTGTTGGTAGAAGTGCTTTTTTCACCTGGGGCCTCCCTCTGCAACATGCTCCTTGCCTCCTTGACGCTTGAGGTGAACCATCGCCGGATCCAGAAGCACCTCAAAGTCTTTCTCTTTGCATCTACTATTTCTGCTCATTTCTCCAGCTGACTGCATGATGTAAACTTAATCTGCACTACTTACCTGACAACTCTGTGATGTCAAACCCATGTCACTTTCCCTTGCCATACAAACCCCTACATTGGCTTTCTAGCAAACCCCACACTTCACAACAATTTCCTGTATACCTAACAGTGTTTCCACCACCTCATGTGTGCAGTTATCATTACACCTGGCACAATTGGCCTACATTTTTAATTGTCATTTCTTCTTCTTCACATCTACTCTACCTTCCCCTCCCTCCACCCATGGTGTTGGGGATGTAAGTGACACCCAGGCTAGTAGGTACATTGTCTCTGTCTTCCCTCCGTGTGCCTTCCTTTGCCTCGTTGTGGTTTGCTGTGTGTAGGTGCATTACGAATGCCGTAGCATACATTCACACATCATATTATGTCATGCACACAATCCATGCACAACAGTGGGATGCCTGCCACTTACCGTGTGCACTGCAAAGGTGCAGGTTGGTTTCGGCACTACCCCCCTTTCTGCACAATTGTCAAAAAATATTGGGCACACGCACTACACTTAGCATGTTACAAACTCCAAAGGAATACATACATTTGCTGCATACACCCATGCTTCCTGCTCCTTACATTGCTCACTTCCACCTTAGCCTTCTGCACTGCTTTGTGCAAAGAAACCTTCTGGTATACTTCTTCAGTACACAGTTGACCCACCAACCTTATGAACAGCGTCTTTCGCTCCACAGTTTCCTTTCCATGGGTCCCAACCACAAAATGGCTGTATGTGCCATATGAAAGCGTAACATTCAGCGTAAACAGCAGACTTTTCGTGGTAGGGAGGGAGGGGGGTGGGGATGGGTTGGGGGGTAATTGTAAAACAGGATGAAGATTTGGGTCTGTAGTACTGTCTTTGTTTGTCTTTACTTTCTTTTTGTCCTGTTTTTGTTATGCACATTCTACTTTACACATTTTTCAGTTTTTTATGTCTTTTGATGCGTTCCTGTTCCCTTCTCCTCCACACTTGTACGTATAGAATGTCAACACTTCTTGTACAGTTCTACAGGATTGTATGCAATGCTGTGTGCAGAGTGTCAACCAAAACAGCATTGCCAATGGAGGGCACAACAATTCAATTTCCTTGCACCCAGTGCAAATCTTGCTCCTTAATGCTATCATAGTCGGTGTTCAACATCCCAACACTGCGCACATGCTTCTGTTTATGAAACACCTCTCAACCTGTAGCCGTGGGTAAATTACGGCCTAGTGTGCTGCACATGCAATTGCATGCAGCATGTGCTTGTAAACACATACCACCTCACTGTGGTTGTTCCACCAAGAGTGAAATGCTCTCCACACCCATTATTCAAAGGTCACCATCCTCATAGACACACAGAGTCAACTCTACATGGCTGCAGGTTGTTCTGCTGGCTGTTGTCAAGGGATAGGCTCTTGGTTGCATAATCAATTGCCTACATCCCTTGGCTATGTACCCAATACTTTAGGCCTTACCTACACCCAGCACAACATAATGGACTCATGAAGGAGAACATTTCCCACATAGCACAATCCAGAAATGTAACATATGACGGGTGGTGCTAAAGGCAACTGATTACAACCTCAAGTAGCGCCATGTAGCTCCCTAATGTGGCAGGTGGTGCCATAATGGGTACCATATGGTACCAGACACATTGCAGGTCACTTGTGCTGTTCTACCACATCTACAAGGTCGTGCACAACCATTTTTCTAACGTCGCCACCAGCGGAGACATCAGAGACATGCATACTTAAATGTGCATATCAGCATTGTGGTGGCGTACTGTTGTGCAAGCCTAGCCTTTTTGGAGACTACCCCACAGGCTACAGGCTTTTTGGCATACACCCAACAGTGTTGGCTCTGTCCACACCCAGCTCACCATAACATACTTATGCAGGTAAACAAGTAGCCAGGTACATGCAGGTCACCCCTAGCCAATTCTAAGCATCCAGTACTTCAACACTTATCCCGCAGGACACACTGGAGAAGTCCACACTCCATCAGGTCCAAGCATACACTGCACAGTGTAATAATTGCATCCAAACCCCAGAACTGTAAAAGCAACATTTTATGCACTGATCACAATCCACACATCGAGGACAAGATTGTAAAACCAACTTCACCCCACAGCACTATTTTTCCAGTGCAAGGTGGCCACCCATGCATGGACGGGTCTACAGGCTTACCACACACAGCACACCGTATTGCAGTGTAGGTTCCACATTTCATGTGTTCTCCATGTGTTGCCCTCCTGGGCTTTGAAATTACTGCGTGTGCCTGAAATTGTTTTGTTCCTGCCCTTGTTCCCTGTTCTCCCGCTTCCCCTTCCCTGTTGTTCTCCTCCTCCCATCTCGCCCACACCCCCCCTGATTGGCTCTCTCGGGCCGTGTGTTTGTTTGGTACAGCAGCGCTGCTCGCCACGCTCGCCATTTCTCCAGGCTGAGCGGGTGAGTGCAGTGTTGAAAAGATCTTCCATTGTTGCCCTCCTGGGCTTTGAAATTACTGCGTGTGCCTGAAATAGTTTTGTTCCTGCCTATGTCCCCTGTTCTCCCTCTTCCCCTTCACCATTGTTCTCCTCCTCCCCGCCCACCTCCCATCCCACCCACACACCCAGCCCCAATTGGCTCATCCTCCCTTAACACGGACCTTCCCTGGGCAGCCCCTGCCCGGCAGCCCCACGGCTAAGGGCCCTAGGACAAGGGCGGCTCCTGCTTGGTGGCTCCCTGTTGGTGTCTGCAGGTGTCCGTAGGGGACGCCAGCTGCCAGTCACCTCCCTTCTGACCGCCCTGCTTATTATTGCATTGTGAAACCTAGGCCTTTTCTCCCTCTTTGGGACTCTCAAACTTTGGTGTATCTTCTCTCCTGTTTTAGGATGTCCATTTACAGAGCTCTCATCCCGAGTGCCGTCGTCTTGTCCCATAGCTCTACTCACTTGCCTCTCGCTGTCTTGACTGTCTACGCTAGGGTCCCTCCCCTCTCCCTTCCAACCCCCTCCTCTCCCACCTACTCTATGGTGTTCTCTGTCTCTCCTATCTTTTCAAACTGCTTCTCTATTGACTATCCTGCTCTCCTCACTAAGTCTGGTAGGAAGAAGTTTAAAAAGGACATCCTGGTCTCCAACCCAGGCCTCCCTATCTCTGACACCTACACCAGTGCCACCTCCAAGGAAACTCCCACCGACATCCTCTTTGTTGTTCCTTCACCAGACCTATGGACCCCTCATATTGTAACGCTCACCTGATTCCCACGGAGGCGCAGATCTTGACTGGGTTGTTACCGTGTCTTCAATTGTAAAGCGCAGGACTCAGCTGGTTCCCTGGGCTGGACCTCTTCTCACGGTATGCCTGACTTGAAGAGTGAGGTGTCTGCAGGCAGAAGAACAAGGGGTTAATGAACGGTGGTTGGACGGACTTCTCTTCCTCACTCTCTCTTTCCTTGAGGCCCAAAGGATAGGTGTGCTCACCTTAAGTAGGTGAATGCTGGGCTCTCCATCCTGCGACTGGTGCAGGGGCGCGGGTACCAGTTACTCCACTGGTGATATTGTAAACCTCTTACTTGCAGAGGACAACTTTGAGCGCGAGGCCGTCGTTAACTGCACGATCGGTTCCTTATATGTATCTGAAAACCTTTAATGAAGTCCTTTTTTCTTACAGGCTTTGGATGCGGTAGCCATTGTTTAATGGACGCCAAAGTACGTGCAAGCGCGTAAGTAGGTGGATGGCACGCGTGAAGGCACGTAAGTTGAATGGCTGCTGATGGTTTTAAATGCACTCTTAAATGTCTCTTTTTCTCTTGCAGGTTTTGGATGCGGTAGGCGTTGGTTCATGGATGCCAAAGTTCGTGCAAGCGCGTAAGTAGGAGGATGGCATGCGTGAAGGCACGTAAGTAGAATGGCGGCTGATGGTTTTAAAAGCGCTCCTTACTTACTGTCTTTCTTTATTTGCAGGTGCGGGTATGCAGCGCTTGTTGGAATCCGGAGCGTGCATCGCACAGGTAAGCAGATCAAAATAGGCAAAATGACTGATCAATGTTCTTTGCCTTTACAGGGATCGATGGACTGCCAAGGAATGCGGCGTGAGGATTGGAAGATGCCGATGGATTGGGTTAGTAAAAATGCTGGCTTTTGGCTTTAAGTTGGCTTTTGCTAACCTGTTGTTTTTTTGTGCTGGCAGGTTCGGCTGAAGACAGGATCCCAGGAAGGTAAGAGTTTGTTCCCACAGGTGCTGGAGCTGGAGTTTTCACTGGAAGACTGGAGCTGACTCGGTGAGCGTCCTGCTGCTGATGCAGAATAACGCGAAGCACGTTGCATCAATCGGGCGTGGTTTAAATAGTGTGCAGGAGTGCTTAGGCGTCTTCTTCCACTGCCTCGTCTAGGTAAGGAAAGAGTTCCAGTTTCCAGAAGAGTCCCAGTGTTCCTGATCCAAGGAGTGGAGCCTGCCCCACCCAGGTAAGAAAGTAGTCCCTGTCAGAAGAGGATGTGGACGTCATCTTGTTGGTGAGTATGCAGCATGGTCTGCTGTAGGTAGGTCCACCCAAGCACTTTTACACATCTTATGAGCCCGACGCTTCCAGTGCCGGGACCGATGATCTTTATAAGCCTGGCGCCACCGGCGCCAAGACAAGGTCCAAAAGGTCCCAATAGGGGCCGGCTGGTGCCCGGAATGAAGGTTATGAGCCTGCTTCCAAGGATGTTGGGCAGGTCCTGCATTCTTGGAAGTAGTGATCATGACAGCACCCCCCCTCAAGGCCCCTCCCAAGCTTGTCTTCTCCGGGGGTTTTGGTTTGTTGGGGAAAGTTCGATGAAACCTTTTGATCAGCCGAGGTGCGTGGACATGTTCTGAAGGTTCCCAAGACCTTTCCTGGGGACCGTAACCTTTCCAGTCTATCAGATAGTATAGCTTCGAGTTGGAAATCTTGGAGTCCAGGATATTTTTAACTTCGTATTCAAATTCTCCATTAACTTGAATAGGTTCTGGAGATCTGGTCAGTCGGGTCTCAGGTTGCATAGGTTTTAGGAGGGATACATGGAAAACTGGATGTATCTTCGTGTGGGGAGGTAGGCCCAATTTAACTGCCACTGGATTTATTATGGCTGTGATAGGATAGGGACCCAGGTATTTCGGGTTGAAGGTGCGTGGTCCTTTTAATGGTAAATGTTTAGTGGACAACCAGACTTGGTCTCCCACTAGATATTGGGGGGCCTCTTTTCGATGTTGGTCTGCTCCTTTTTTGTATTGCTCCTTAGCCCGTTGAAGACGAGTATTGGCTTCCTTAAAGGCTTGAGTGATAGCAGAATGTAGATGGTCTACGGCGGGCGTTCCGAGATCCTGGGGTGGATCAAGTTTGGAGGTTCGAGGATGGATTCCATATAAGAGGAAAAAAGGGGTCTTTCCGGTTCCCGAATGGATTGAATTATTATAAGCGTACTCGGCGATCCAAAGGATGTCCTTCCAAGTGCCTTCTGACTGCTGCAGCATGCAGCGTAAATACTGTTCCAGAGTTTGGTTAGTCCTCTCGGTCTGTCCGTCGGTCTGGGGTGGTGGCTGGTTGAAAGCCTTACGTCAATTTGAGCTAGTCGACAGCAATTTCGCCAAAAGTGAGAGATAAACTGACTTCCTCTATCAGAGACCAACACTGAGGGGAAGCCGTGCAACCGAACAATGTTTTCGAGGAATTCTCAGGCCAGAACTGAAGCTGATGGAAGACCTTTCAGTGGGATGAAGTGAGCCATCTTGGAGAATAGATCCACAACTACTAAAATTGTGTTATATCCGGAGCACGGAGGTAAGTCAGTGATAAAATCCATGGAGAGGGTATGCCAGGGACATAGTGGAATGTCTAATGGATGTAAGAGGCCTGCTGGTCTTTCCTTCAGACTCTTATTTTGGGTGCACACACCACAGGAAATTACGAAGTCTCTAATGTCCTTCCTCCAAGACGGCCACCAGAAGTGTCTTTTGATTTTCTCAGAGGTTTTGGCAATACCGGGATGCCCTTCCATTAAGGAATCATGATAACAAGAGATTACCTGTTTTTGTAACTCTGCACAAGGTAGATATAGTCGTCCTTGGAAGTACAGTAGGTTCTTATTCACCGTGAAGCTTTCTCCTTTAAGTGGCCAGTTCTGTAAATCTGCCGGAGTTACGAGTTGTTTGACTTTTGCTTCAACATCTTCAATGGATTGCGCGACGACCAGACCTAGAATTCTTTGTTCGGGAATTATAGGTACGGGTTCAGGATTGACCATGTGTTCATCAACTCCCATCCGGGAAAGTGCATCAGCTTTGCCGTTCTTGTTGCCTGGTTGATAAGTGATCACAAAGTCAAACTGAGCGAAAAATAGTGCCCAGCGGAGTTGTCTCGAGGATTAAGCTTTGGCGGTCTTTAGATACTGTAAATTGCGGTGATCTGTGATTACTGTGACTGTGTGTTTGGCTCCCAGAAGGTAATGCCGCCAGGCCTTGAAGGCGGACTTAATAGCCAAAAGTTCTTTATCTGTGATGGTGTAGTTGATTTCGGGAGCCGAGAACTTGCGGGACCAAAACGCCACGGGTGTAACTGGTTAGTTTCTGGATCTCTCTGCGATAGCACTGCCCCATTTGCAAGACTGGAGGCGTCAGTCTCAACGATGTAAGGAAGCTCTGGGAGGGGATGTTTTAAAACCGATGCGGAGGTAAACTTGGCTTTTAGTTCCTGAAAAGCTTGCTGCGCTTCTGCAGACCACTCGAAACGTTTGTTCTTTCTTAAAAGGGCTGTAATGGGCTGGACTACTCGGGAAAAGTCTGGAATAAATCTGTGGTAGAAGTTGGCGAAACCCAACATGCTTTGGACTCCTTTTACAGAAGTTGGTGAAGGCCACTTGATGATTGCGTCAACCTTTCTTGAATCCATGTGGACTCCGTTGGGTGATAGAATAAATCCCAAAAATCCGACCTCGGTAACATGGAAAACGCACTTTTCCAGCTTGGCAAAAAGTTTATGTTGGCGAAGCCTTTCAAGAACTGCTCTGACGTGTTTCTGATGGTCTGCCTCAGAGGATGAGTATAAAAGGATGTCGTCAATGTAAACAACTACACACACGTCTATAAGTTCCCTAAAGACGTCATTCATGAAGTACTGAAAGGCGGCCGGTGCGTTGCATAAGCCAAAGGGCATTACTTGATATTCAAACAGCCCATACTTGGTGCGAAAGGCCGTCTTCCATTCATTGCCCTCTTTAATTCGTACCAAGTGGTAAGCTCCTCTGAGATCTAACTTCGTGTAGATACAGGCGCCTTTAACTTGGTCAAGGAGTTCAGGGATCAACGGCAGAGGATATCTGTTCTTTACGATGATCTGGTTCAGGGCACGGTAATCTATACAGGTTCTAAGGTCCCCTTCCTTTTTCGGGACGAAGAACAGAGCTGAAGAGGCTGGGGACTTTGAAGGACGGATGAACCCGTTAGCCAGATACTGGTCCAAATACTGTCTCAGGTGAAGATTTTCTGGCTCGGTAAGGGCATAAATTCTACTGCAAGGAGGAGTGGATCCGGGTATCAGACCTATTTGACAGTCGTAAGACCTGTGAGGAGGTAGAGAGTTAGCTTGATCTTTCTGGAAGACGTCTTGGAATTCCCTGTAGTCTGGAGGTAGTTGGGGATCCTCGGAAGTAGTTGCTGCCAGCTTAATGTCGAGCCGAGGATAACAAGTGGGGACACACTCCGGAAACCGAATTGTCTTTGCTCGCCAATCAATTTGGGGATTGTGTTTCTCTAACCAAGGAATTCCCAGGATAACTTGAAACTGAGGGGCCTTGATCACATCAAACACGATCACCTCACGATGTCCATCTTGGCTTAACAACGTCACTTCCGAGGTGGTATGAGTTACTGGTCCGGAAGCTATTTCCGTGCCATCCACTGGGGTAATAACGTCTTTAATTGCCTTGGGACAAAGAGGCAAATTCATCCTGGATGCCATTTCGCGGTCCACATAATTACCGATTGCTCCGCTGTCAATGTATGCTTTAATAGCATGCAAACGATCCAGTCGCTCTGGGCTTATGAGGACCATTGACACTATGAAATGCGAGGTCAAAGAACTGGTTTTTACGCTCGGCAAGCGGACCTCTACACTTGCCGGGCGAGGTCGTTTCCCGGCTCTGGCTTTTCGGTACCTTTATCGGAAGCACCCACTGTCTTCTTCGAAGGTTTCACTGGGCATTCTCGAAGGAAATGTCCTGAGTTTCCGCAATAGAGGCACAATTGCAGTTGTCTTCTTCTGTCTCGTTCCTTTTGGATTAATGGTCCTTTTACAACCCCTATTTGCATAGGTTCTATGGTATCAACTCCTTTGGTGGAACTCTGTGGTCTTGAAAAAACTCGAGCTTCGAACCTGGAACGATCTGCTTTCCTATTCTGTAATCTGTGGTCCAGTTGAACCACCAAGTCAATATATTCAGAACAGTCTTGTGGAGGATTCACTACCTGGGCTAGAACATCTTTGAGTTCTCCACGCAAACCTCTGTAGAAAAGCGTAATCCTCTTATCCTCGGGCCATCTGGTTTCAACTACTATTCTGTTGAATGACGCAATATAAGCCAGGAGATCCTGATTACCCTGTCGTAATGAAAGGAGTTCATTATCTAAGGCCTGCCCCTGTGAGTGTCTTGCAAACAGTCTCTCCATACTGGTCTGGAAGGCCTGGAAATTACGGAGAATTGGGTCATCCTGTGTTACCAGAGGAATTGACCAGTCTGCAGCACTGCCACTGAGATATGAAAGCACGAAAGCTACCTTAGTCTGGTCCGTTGGAAAAGCAGCTGGTCTACACAGAAAGTGCAAGCGGCACTGATTGATGAACACTGCAAACTTTTTTGGATCACCTGAGAAGCGTTCGGGCGGACCCAAAGGCACATTTCCGGGTAGATTAATTTGTACCGGATTAGGTGAGGTTGCTGAAGTATAACTTCCCCCCGAAGCAGGCAGGGGTGTTTGACCCGCTTGCGTTTGTAACAGCTGTCTAGTGAGATAATCTGTTCGCTCTTTGGATATAATTAACTCTCTCCTCAGAGCATTTGTTTCCTGACGGGCTGCCTGTACTTCTGCTCTTAATTCCCCTAATAACTGGGCTAGTTGGTCAGTGTCTGAGGTTTCCATTGCGCCCGGGTGGGAGATTTGCGGTGGGCTTCGCGTTCTGTAACGCTCACCTGATTCCCACGGAGGCGCAGATCTTGACTGGGTTGTAACCGTGTCTTCAATTGTAAAGCGCAGGACTCGGCTGGTTCCCTGGGCTGGACCTCTTCTCACGGTATGCCTGACTTGAAGAGTGAGGTGTCTGCAGGCAGAAGAACAAGGGGTTAATGAACGGTGGTTGGACGGACTTCTCTTCCTCACTCTCTCTTTCCTTGAGCCCAAAGGATAGGTGTGCTCACCTTAAGTAGGTGAATGCTGGGCTCTCCATCCTGCGACTGGTGCAGGGGCGCGGGTACCAGTTACGCCACTGGTGATATTGTAAACCTCTTACTTGGAGAGGACAACTTTGAGCGCGAGGCCGTCGTTAACTGCACGATCGGTTCCTTATATGTATCTGAACACCTTTAATGAAGTCCTTTTCTCTTACAGGCTTTGGATGCTGTAGGCGTTGTTTAATGGACGCCAAAGTACGTGCAAGCGCGTAAGTAGGTGGATGGAGCGCGTGAAGGCACGTAAGTTGAATGGCTGCTGATGGTTTTAAATGCACTCTTTAATGTCTCTTTTTCTCTTGCAGGTTTTGGATGCGGTAGGCGTTGGTTCATGGACGCCAAAGTTCGTGCAAGCGCGTAAGTAGGAAGATGGCACGCGTGAAGGCACGTAAGTAGAATGGCGGCTGATGGTTTTAAAAGCGCTCCTTACTGTCTTTCTTTATTTGCAGGTGCGGATATGCAGCGCTTGTTGGAATCCGGAGCGTGCGTCGCACAGGTAAGCAGATCAAAATATGCAAAATGACTGATCAATGTTCTTTGCCTTTACAGGGATCGATGGACTGCCAAGGAATGCGGCGTGAGGATTGGAAGATGCCGATGGATCGGGTTAGTAAAAATGCTGGCTTTTGGCTTTAAGTTGGCTTTTGCTAACCTGTTGTTTTTTTGTGCTGGCAGGTGCGGCTGAAGACAGGATCCCAGGAAGGTAAGAGTTTGTTCCCACAGGTGCTGGAGTTTTCACTGGAAGACTGGAGCTGACTCGGTGAGCGTGCTGCTGCTGATGCAGAATAACGCGAAGCACGTTGCATCAATCGGACGTGGTTTAAATAGTGTGCAGGAGTGCTTAGGCGTCTTCTTCCACTGCCTCGCCTAGGTAAGGAAAGAGTTCCAGTTTCCAGAAGAGTCCCAGTGTTCCTGATCCAAGGAGTGGAGCCTGCCCCACCCAGGTAAGAAAGTAGTCCCTGTCAGAAGAGGATGTGGACGTCATCTTGTTGGTGAGTATGCAGCATGGTCTGCTGTAGGTAGGTCCACCCAAGCACTTTTACACATCTTATGAGCCCGACGCTTCCAGTGCCGGGACCGATGATCTTTATGAGCCTGGCGCCACCAGCGCCAGGACAAGGTCCAAAAGGTCCCAATAGGGGCCGGCTGGTGCCCGGAATGAAGGTTATGAGCCTGCTTCCAAGGATGTTGGGCAGGTCCTGCATTCTTGGAAGTAGTGATCATGACACATATGGTCTCTGTGCTCTCTCCTTTCTCTTCTTCTCCCATTAATGGTGGCACCCGTTGGGACACCCTCCTGGCCTCCTTCTATTCCTCTAAGGTCATCATTAATGTCTACCCTAATGGGACCGTCTTGGTCCAAGGCCCCCGGACCAACCTCATCTCTTTGATAGATGCTTCCCGTGCTTCATCAACTTCCTTTCTTCTCCTGCTGTCCCCTCCCGCCTTTCCCTGACTCCCTCGCCCCCCCCTTCTGCCTCCTCCTTGGCTACCTTGCCTCCTCCTTCCCTCTCTGCCCCCTCTCGGGCTCCCGCTACACCTCTGAAGGGTGTACCTATGAACTGCACCCCTCACCGGAAGACCTTCAAAGATGGCAACCTTCTCTATATTGCCACTTTAAACGCTTGCTCTGCTGTTAAACACGCCTCTGATATCTGCCGCCTCTGGAGGAACTTGACCGTGATGTCCTTTGTCTCACCGAGACATGGTTCACAGCAGGCCCTGTCACTAGATTCGACACTCTCCTCCCTGATGGCTACAAGATCCTCTCTGTGCCCAGGTCCAACCGCTGTGGTGGTGTAGCCCTGATCTTCCGGAGGGGATTCCTGCCACTGTCACTCCTACGCAGGCCTACTCCTCGTTTGAATGCCTCGTCTGCAGGCTCTCTCTCTCCCCTGGCCACTCCCTTACTGTGACTACTATCTATGGGCCACCTGGTCAGATTTCTTCCTTCCTCTCTGAGTGGGCTGACCTCTCCTCCTCACTCCTGGCCTCTACCACTCAACTCCTCCTTCTTGAAGACTTCAACATCCACCTGGATGCCTCCTGTCCTCCCTCTGGACTCTTTCGTGACCTTTGCGACTCTCTCTCACTCACTATTCTCCCTGTTGGCCCGACTCACTCTGCAGGGCACACTCTCGATGTTCTGATCTCCTCAGACCTTCCCCTCTCTGTCCCTCTGTCCACTCCTCTCTCCTGGAGTGATCACTATCGCCTAGCCTCCCACCTCACCCTCCTTACTCCTCAGGCCAAGCCACCTCCATCACTACCACCCACCTTCTCGGTCATCCGACCAATGAAGAGCGTGTCAGTTGAGGCTTTCACCGCTACCTTCGCACCCCTCCTTCCCCCTTGGCTGACTCTCACCCTGACACAGCCCTCTCCATGCTCCACTCTTCTATATCTGATACACTTGATATCCTTGCCCCTGTCATGAGAATCCACCTGAAACCCAAAGCCAAGTGTAACTGCTGGTATGACTCAGACCTCATCACCCTAAAACGCAAATGCAGGGTGGCCGAGAGGAAATGGCGTGCTTCATGTTCATCCTCTGACAAACTGGCCTGCCGCCTGCTGCAAAGGCAATACCGACTCTCCGTCCTCACCAAGAAGAGAGCTTATATCCAAGCCCGCGTCTCTGGGGCATCTAACAACTCGGCTGAACTCTTTAAAATCTGCAAGGAACTGGCCGCAGTCTCTACCTCTCCTGTCCCTTCCCAGGCCCTCTGCATGGCACTGGCTTCTCACTTCATTTATAAAACTCAGGACATCCTGTTCTTACTCTCCTCCTATCACCTCCCTCCCTCTATTCCCTGCTCTTCTGTTGGCCCTTCTGTAGTCACCCCCCCCCTCCTTCTCTGCCATTCCCCTTTTCTCTGCAGACGAGTTTTCTAGACGAGTCCGATCTATGAAAGTCTCGTCGAAACAAGTTCACCCCTGTAACTCCAAAACTATCAAGGACCACATCGACTCCCTGGCTCCTACCCTGGCTGATTTCTGCAATCACTCCTTTCCACTGCAGTCTTCCCACCCTCCTTGAAGCACTCCTTTGTGCACCCTCTTCTTAAGAAACCCTATGCCGACCACTCCTTGCACACTGCATTGCCGCTCTTTGCCCCATCTTTCAGTGCTATGCGGATGATACCCAGCTCATTTCCAGGCTACCCTCGGCCTCCTCCATCCCTCCCTCATCTCTGTTGGTCTGTCTGCCATCCATGAGTGGTGTGCCGCCAATGACATCTGCCTTAATGCTAGTAAGACTGAGATTCTACTCATCGGCACACCAGCTCCCTCCTTCCTTGCAGCTCTCTGGCCGGCCTCTCTTGGCCCTCTTCCTGCTCCCGCCTGCAAGGCTAAAAACCTTGGAGTCATCTTCGACTCCACACTCTCCTTCTCTCCTCACATCTCTGACATCTCTAAGAAGTTGAACTACCGCACCTCTTCAGAGGTATCCTTCCTTTCCTCTCCATCCCCCAGAAGCTCACTGTCTCCAGAGCCCTGGCTCTCTCTAGGCTGGACTATTGTAACAGCCTCTATCTAGATCTGCCTGCCTCTACTCTCCAACCTCTGCAACTGATCCAGAACAGGACTGCAAGACTTGTTCTTGGCCGTAGGGATACAGAAAACAGTCCCCAGGTGCAGGGGTTGCCAGGGAGGCAGTGCAGGTGGGCAACTGGCAGGGCCTTGGCCTGAGAATCAGAAAGGGTGGCCAGGTAACCAGTGCCGTTTCTGCCAGGAATTCAGCAGGGGAGAGGAAGAGAGAAGGCAGAAGCAAAGAGGAAAGTCTTGAGGTGCTTCCGGAACCAGAGATGGTTCTCCTCAAGTTTCAGAGAGGCAGGGAGGCTATTCCAGAGGGAGGTACCGGCCGAAGAAAGAGATCTGCCACCAACTTGTTGCTTGGAGAAGCGAGTGACCCTGAAGGATTTGGAGGCAGAAGAGCGAAGAGCTTGAGTAGGAAGATATTTAAGAAGAGAGAGTTGGAGGTATTGAGGCGCCAGCCCCAGAAGGCCTTGTAGACAATGCAGCGGTTCTTGAACTTAATCCTCACAGCCACTGGGAGCCAGTGCAGAGATTCAAGTGCTGGAGAGATACGATCCTTGGGCTTGTGTCCCAAGACAAGTCTTGCAGTCCTGATCTGGATGAGTTGCAGAGGGCAGAGAGTAGAAGCAGGCAGATTTAGAAAGAGGCTGTTGCAGTAGTCCAACCTAGAGAGAACCGGAGCTCTGTAGACAGTGAGCTTCTGGTCGGGGGGGAGGAGAGGAAAGGAAGAATACCTCTGAGGAGGTGCATTTGGTAGTGTGACTTCTTAGAGACATCAGAGATGTGAGGAGAAAAGGAGAGTGTGAAGTCGAAGATGGCCCGAGGTTCTTTGCCTCAAAGTTGGGAGCAGGAAGAGGGCCAAGAGAGGCCAGCCAGAAAGTGAGAAGAAAGGAGGGAGCAGGTGTGCCAATGAGGAGAGGAGTGCAATACTTTCAAGGACTGACAGCAGCATGTTTTAAAAAATAATAATGTGGATGCCAGGTGTTTTCTTAGTGTGTTATGAGATATTTTAAACTAAGGAAACACACGTCATCAGGGACTGTCTACCATATGTGCAGTAACTGGGACCACCCCTGCTTAACTTCAAAACGAGGAAGGGGCAGGCCTTCTCATGCCCTGTTGCCTACCAAATTAGCACAAGTTACACGACCACTTAGAGCAACATGGCCAGAGGTGGCTTGCTCCTTCCTCGCTTTGATGCTAAGCAGGGCCGCCTATCGGCCATGGCCAGCGTTCTTCCATCTGTGACATCAGTGCAGCTGTAAAAACGTATATATTTATTTTTTCTATAACCACAGATATGTGCTACAAATTCCCTTAGTTATGCCCTCAGTTATTATTGTGCAGTCCTTATCCCCGTGATTATCGGGGAAAACAGTGACAAATAAATGTTTCCCTGCCCTCCCAGATCTCCCACAAGTGCCCCCTCACATATGTGCCAGCTCCCTCACTCCCCTGATGGCCTCCTCACCTCCCCTGCACTCTCACATGCCCCCACAACACTTGTTATTTCTGTGACGCAGGTTCAGTTGAGATATCGGGTAGATGCGGCTATTCTGCCCAATAGACGAGGTTACATATAAGCTTTGTGTTGCAAAATCAGTCCCTACACCTCCTCCACTTCCCAAATTTAACCTGGTGTCCTATTACCTCCCACCCACCTCTACCATAAAGGCATTTCCCTGATTTTTCGACTGAAATGGTGTTTTCCTACTTTTTCTTTTTCGGTTTACCAATGGTATAGCCCCTGCTATCTCTTGCATTGAGCAAACAAAATATGGCAGCTGTTTCATGTATGAACACCCGGTGTCTTGGCAATTTACCTGAGATATAGTTATCTATTTTGGAGAAGGGGGCACCCCCTTCTCCATCAAATATTTTAAAAATAACTGGACGGAATAACCCCAAACCACAAAAGGATCGTGAGTCATGCTTCGTGCCAAAGTTGTTTCGAACCTGGTCTAAATCTGTCCAGTGGCTTTGGCTGTGCGGTCCGGGAAAACATTTGTATGTCTATAGGAAAATGAGTGGGGACTAGGCCGAAACTATGTTTTTTGTTTTCTTAATAACTTTTTTATTTTTAAAAGAATCCTTTTGAAACGTTCCAGTATGGGGAGGGTTTGAGGGGGTGCGGGAGGGGCATAACTAATCTTTTTTTTGCAAACTTTTGGCCAAATCCATCACACAGTCAAACGTTATTAGCAATTAATTTTCTCAATTTCCTATGTAACTCTTTTTTACCTTAACTATAGGGCGGTAACTGCCACCCTATAATATATTAATCAGTAAGGGGGCCGGGAAGAGAGATTATGTTCAATTTCCCTAACTGAGTGTATCATCTTTTAGTGACATAAACCAAATACTAATTGTAGAAAAACCTTTACATTTCGGTTGCCAGGAGGAGATTATATTCTGTGTCTGTAAAATGGTGTGTCATGTATTACTAGTCATATCAAATTACAGTTGCAACAAAGCATCCTAGAATTCTTAAATGAGATTGCATTGAGTAGATTTAATAGAGTGTATCATCTTTTGGTGGCCGTACCAAATACCAGTTGAAGGATACATCTACATATATAAAACAGAAAATCAGTTAGTTAGGTAGTTTGTTTGTTCCTTATACAATTCCACACTTTTCTACCAGTCTGCACCAAATGTTGCATAGATACCTGTGCGGACCCTCTGGAGGTCACTGGCTACATCACATGTGGACAACCCACCCCGTTCCCTGGATATCAGCCTGTGCACACATGAGACGGGTGCCAGGAAAAGGTGAAACAGCAAGGTGGGTTTCATTTTAAGCATCTCAATGTGAGGAACAAAACCCAAAAGGACCTTGTAAACCACATTTCAAGGCCCTAGGGTGCACTGTTTCTGAGATATTAGTACCACAATGTACACAATTTAGGAAACATCAATGTGGTCATAGAAGGACTGGATAAAGCTAATTTTAAGCATTTCACCACCAGGAACAAAACTCAGAGGTCCATTAACCATGTTTTGCGGCCCTAGGAAGCACAGTTTCAGAGATATTTGCACTGCAACACACTGCACCATGCCAGGGTAAGGCGACAGTTGGGGAGAGCACACAGAAGGTCCTGGTATGCTGCTCCATGCGTACTCTTGTCTCCCCTCCACATCTGCTCCTGGGTAGGTAAGCCAGCCTCACACACCCATTCTCAGTGCAGTTTACTTCAGAGTGCAAAGCACATCAAATGATAAGTGACTCAGAACAGGGACCTACAGGATCATTCATTTTCAACAATTAATGAGTGTGTTATCATGTCTGTCTATTGGCGACATCAGAGTTGCACAAAACTGACTCCTTTCCCCAGATTTCATCACCTTAACACATGACACTATTGCCTGAAATAAGCGAAACATCAATGTGGTCATAGAAGGGACCTTGAATACCAACTGTCAAGGCGCTAGGGTGCACTGTTTCCAAGATATTTGCACTGCAATGCACCACAACTCACAGCACTGCACCAGTGTGAAGGAAAAGATGGTGAAGTGTCACAAAGCGAGAAACAAAATAACCACATTTCAAGGATCTCGGATGCACCATTTCCCGAGATATTTGCACTGCAACAAACAACATTGCACCAGGGTGAGAAGACAGGTGGGGGGAACGCACAACGACAGGTGAGGAAAGCACACAGTAGGTCCCAGCATGATACAGCATGCTAACTCTCACCTCCCCTCCACATCTGTTCCGGGGTATGTAAGCCAGCCACACGCACTCATTCTGAGTGCCCTTTACTTCAGAGTACAAAGCACATCAAACGATAAGCAACTTGGAAAAGCAACCTAAAGGATCATTGATTTTCAACAATTAATGAGAGTTTTATAATGTCTGTCTACATGCAGAACAGCAACCTAAAGAACAGCAACCTAAAGAACAGCAACCTAAAGGATCATTGATTTTCAACAATTAGTACCCGGCGAGAGTCGAGCAGAATGCAACACGCATTCTGATTGGCTCTCGCTAGGTCTTTACCCAGCTGAGAATCCTTTGACTCTCGGCTGGGATTCCAGTCGCCTTTCCCACGGCGGGTGGCGTGGCAGCCTGTCAGCCAATGAGGAGGCTCGAAGTGGGGCCATCCCCGCTCTGAGCCTCCCCACGGCTGAGAGGCTGCCTTTGCCCCTCGCTGGGGACTCGGTTAAGGCTTTTTTAAAAACTTTTTTCCCCCTTTCCTCCCTCCTCCCTCCTCCCTGCCCTCCCCACCCGACTTACCATCTTGATCCTTCATCCCCGGTAGGGTACGATGGCAGCCTCCACACGGCTGTCCCCCGATGGGCACCATGGAAAGGGAAAACGGACTCCATTTTCCCTTTCCCGATGGCCATTTTCTTGGTCGTTCCTTCGTTTCGGGACAGAAAAAAATGCTTTTAGTGCCCCGGTCACGCAAATATTGCGGGCGAGGTACTAATAGCAATATGCCCCGAGCGGCAGGGGCATTACTGACTTCGCTCGGGCCTATAACTATGGGCCCTGGGGCATTACTTGAGTCAGTAATGCCCCCGCCGATCGGGGCACATTGCTTAATTAATGAGAGTGTTATCATGTCTGTCTACAGAACATGTGCACAGTACGGATACTTTTTGCTAGTGTTGTATAATGCTTAAAGGCAAGAGAAGATTAGATTCAATGTCTGTAACTGTATGTGTTATCATATGGTGGTCATACCACATACTAGCTGTAGTTTAAATTAAATTTCTGGTAGGCAGAAGATTACATTGGTTGTCTGTAACTGTGTGTTTTGTTTTAGTCGACATATCACAAACTAGTTGCAGATAAAAAGTTGTATATTTTGTGGACAGGGAGATTACATTTATTGGCTGTAAGTCATTTCACTGTCATTGTATTTATTTATTTATTTATTTATTTAATACACAGGAAGGAACTATGCTCTTTTGATTACAAAAGACTGCACAATATATAGAAATACGATTTGATGGAAAAACATGAGCTTCTCATAATGGGGTGAGTTTGAGTAACATTCTGACCAGGTTGCAGGGAGGAGTAAATGGAACAGTCAACGGGGACATGTGGATGGACTTACAAAGATTAAGGACAATCAACATTAGCCATTTTTATGTGCAGGTGGGTGGTTTGGCCAGCTGTGTAAGGGATGTGACCATGTGACACCTATTTAATCAGTCCTCAGAAAAGGATGGGCGAAGAGAAGGGCCTCACCTGTTTTTGCCTGTTCGGAGCTTATAGGGCCAAAGACCAGAACTGCTATTGTGCATTTCACCTGTAGACTAATTCCTACTACTGCTAGTAACCAAAAGACATCATCATGTGTCTCCTCCCTCCACAGACCAGCCCCATTCTCACTATGGTTCGAATGGCCAAGTTCACTGGGCAACCCCAGCAAGGTACCCTAGCAAACCTCATCAATATTGCACTTGGCCCAATCCAACACCCCCAGACCACATGCACACACCCTCTCATGTTGAGCAATGCTCACTCAGCAATCGCTCACGCTGCAGAGATTGCTGACATCATCTCGTACAACTACCTTGGTGCCCTGTTCATCAGTGAAACATGGTTTACCTCATCTTCCCCACATGTTTACGATGTATTCCTACCCCAGGGCTACTGCATCCAACATATTGACTGGCTAGGAAGTGCAGGAGGCATAGTGGCAACCATCAACATGAGCAATTGGACAGTCACCATTATCCCCTCTCCCAGAACATGCTCATTTGGATCGTTCACCTGCCGATTCCCTCTATCGCACAAGGAATCCATTACCTTCCAATGCATCTACAGACCACCTCACAGGAGTGACTCTTTCAATGATATGATATGATATATGGCATTTATAACGCGCCTATACACAGTGTTTCAAGGCGCCTATACACAAGTGTTTCATTGCAGACATCTCCAACTTACTCTCCTCTACCAAATTAGCACATTCAAATAATGTCTTTCTCAGTGATTTTAACGTCCCAGAGTCAAATGCGGACAACCACACCCGAAGCATGCTTTTTTCACTGACCGTTTCCATAGGCCTTAAGCAAATTGAGTTCTCCCCCACTCACAGCAAAGTAAACACTCTGGACCTAGTCTTCACATCATCTCCCTGCATCACCTGGGCAGCCACTATCCCACTTGACTGATCTGACAACGCCTCCATCCCATTATCAGTCACCCACTTGACTACAGCTAACAAAGGTCAGGCTAAACACCCCCTCACTCAATGTTGCTCATTCAAAACCTTCCTTGTCAAGGAGCTAGAAGCAAACGTTGCAGACCTCCCCACCACCGGGAGTGCATAGCCTCAGCAACTCTGTTATAAAGCTGGTGGACACTCATGCCCCCCTAAAATCCAGCCGGGCAATTACCAAACCATCCACCCCATTGTACACCCCTGAACTCAATCAGAGCCCTTGAGAAATGACAGCACAAAAAACATAGCTCGGGAGGCCTCACATAACTAAATGACTTTCAGTCAGGGTTCTTCCCAAAGTGTAGTATCGAAACAACCACCATCCAGGTGGTGGATGATACTATCCAAATCATGAATAAGGGTGACTCATGCTTCCTTGTCCTCCTTGACCTCTCGGCAGCATTGGACTCTGTCGACCACTACATCCTTCTCTCCCTCCTTGCTGACAGGATGTGATTCTCTGGCACTGTCCAGAATTGGTTTACCTCCTACCTCTCAGGCAGACACCAGGCTGTTCACATTAACCCGTTGTGATCTAATCAACTCCAGGTCTCCTGGGGAGTCCCCTAAGGCTGCATCCTCTCACCGATCATTTTTAACCTTTACATGGAGCCTCTGGGCACTCTCCTCAAAGATCCCAATATAGCTATCCACCAGTGCGCAAATGATACTCAATTGTGCATGAGAGGAAATAGTGTGCGCTACATAATTCGTATCCGAGATTACCTAGCCATCATCCGGTTCTGGATGTCGACTGCCTAGCCCAAACTAAACCCATCCAAGACTGAATTCGTCCTCATCGGTCCACCCCCTAAATATCAACTTGTCGAACAATGGGTCAATGATATGCACCTAGAAGGATTTGATCGACAACTCTCAGCTTCAGCAAAATCCTTAGACTTCACCAATGTTAGCAATCTGTCTCTCGAGAAACACATAGCCCGAAAGCCCAAATAGCTTGGCTGAGAATCTCTACCCCTTGAAAAATCAAACCTTTCATCCCGTTGCAGGACTTCCTGACTGTAGTGCAGCTTTTGTGGTCTTGCACATCGATGGGGGAAATGCTTTTGTGACAGGGCTCCCAGCTGCTCACTTGGCTCCCAGCATTCCACAATGCTGCAGCATGTCTCATTATCACATCCTACGCAAACTACATTGGCTTGCGCTCCAAGCCAGGATTACTGTTTAAGACTGCATGCATGACCTACAAAAAAGTCATTAGTAGCACACAAGCGTACCTGGCGGTTGAGCTCCCCATATCTGGAGGCACATGCTCGTCGCACAGCAAATCAACCAATCAGCTTCACTCACAACTCAACCGCAGAGATAGGACCAACAAACAATCCGTCTCTTATCATGAACCGACCCTCTGGTACTCGATCCAAGTGTCTGCTCGGAATGCCCCCACAATTCACAAATTTCGCAAATCTCTCAAAACATGGCTCTTTCAACAGCACCTCACCAAGGACTATTTCCAATGGATGCACATACTGACACACAGACCTCATAGTACTGTGCTGCTGTTAAAAGATTGCAGCCCAAAAACCGGCTATTAACACTTTGTACAGCGTTCTGCTGATCTCAAGCTAGCTCTGCGCTTTAAACACAAACATTTAAAAAATTAAAAATAAATGATGGATGTGGTGCTAGAGAGAAGGCAGAAAATGTGAGGGACAGAGGCAGGCTAGAGGCAAGGGAAACATGTTGGCTAGAAGGCAGAGGAGAGGTAGGCTAAGAGGGTATCTCTGAAGGGAGGTGGTATCATTTAATTTTGGTTTGAACAAATCAATGTGGACTGTTTCTTGGATGTCCGGTGGAAGGGAATTCTATGCAAGTGGAGCAAGAAGAGAGAAACACCGAAGTGAGAGGAAGCACAGGGAGGGTGAGGTGACACAAGTGTAGTCAAGGAGGCAGAGTGGAGATTACTAGAAGGTCTGCAGAATTGTATAGAGTAGGATAGATATGATAGATTTGTGAACCAGGAGAAAACATTTTAATCTGGCCCTGCTTTGCATCGTCAGCAATCCAGCCTGGTAATGATACAAGGAAGTAGGTGTGAAGTAAGGGAGTTTAAAGAGCCCTGCTAGTGAAGTTAATGATCTTGTCGAGAGGACAGACCTCATAGTTAGAGAGAAACAAGAGGATGTTGGCACTGTAGTCCAATTTAGAGAAGGCAAGTGCAGTCTAGAGATGCTTGCCGCTGTTGAAAGGAATGAGGTGCCAGATTTTCGTAATATTTAGCAGGCGCTGTTACAGTTTTGGAGATGAAAGTAGACATGGTGTGAGAAGAGTCATAGATGACACAGATGTTTTTAGCTGAAGAAGAGTAGGGGAGAGTGTCATGTTGGAACTGGTTAGGCAGAACAAGAGATGAGGGATAGTATTTGGCAGGGAAGAAACATATCTCTGCTTTTGTAGCATTTTACATCATTTAGTTACTAAACCAAAAACATGTTCCTTGAAAAGTTGCAAATAACACATCTATTCAGTGTCTGTAACTAAGTGTGTGATCTTTTAGTGACTATACCAAATACTGGCTACAGACAAAATGTCCTATATTACTTGGTTGGTCGAAGGAGATTATATTCCGTGACTTTAAACAAGTGTGTCATTTATTATTTACCAGACTAAATAGTAGTTCAATAGACAATCTCTTTTATTTCTAAGCACACAAGAGATGATTATAATCAGTGCCTGTATCAGAGCGTGTATTTTTTTGTGGCCAAATCAAAAACAAGCTGTAGAGAAAAAGTCTTAGAATTTTGATAGCAGGCACAAAGAGATTATGATAATTATCTGTGACTGAGTGTGTTGTCTTTTAGTGGCCATGCCAAATACTAGTTGAAGAGAAAAATTCTTATCATTCTAAGTAGGAATAGTGTCTAGTTCTACACGTACCATGAGTGTCTTTGAGAAAGAATAGCTGCCATGCATGCAAGTGTTTGATTGTCCACCAGTTTAACTCATGCCTCCATCCCGCCAGTAAATTGAGTACCCAAAGGTGTGACTAATAATATTAGCAATAAATAACACCCATTACCAAGCACTCTGAAAATGGATTTCTGATGATAATGCACTGTATAAACCACAATAAATATAATAATAATAATAATAATAATAATAATAATAATACTACTAATAATAATAATAATAATAATAATAATTATTATTATTATTATTATTATTATTATTATTATTATTATTATTATTAATAATAATAATAATAATAATAATGGGATAACTGGGGAGTAACTCAGGGGTAACATGTGCATGTTGGGAACAAGACAATGCTGTGCAACAAGTGTTCAATCCATGGTTCAGCGCTTAGAAGCAGAAGATGTTAGACAATAGTGTGATATAAATACACAATAAAATAAAAATGAAAAAGTAAAAGTGGTCATATGAAGTACTTCATGCTTGAATAGTTGTGAATAATACATCTTATAATTCTTGTGAGGCAACTGAGTGCATTCAATGTCTGTAACTGAGTGTGTCAACTTCTAGTTGCCATGCCAAATACTTGTTGCAAAGAAAAGGTCTTATAATTCTGGGTAAGCAGGAGGACAATATATTCAGTGGATCTAACTGATTGTGCTGTCTTTTCATGGCCAGATCAAATATGAGTTGAAGAGAGTATCTTTTACAATTCTTGGAAGGCAGGAAGAGGACGTATTCAGTTACTGTAAGTGACTTTGTCATGTTTTAATGGCCATACCAAATCACCAAATCACAGTTGCAACAAAACATCCTATAATTCTTAAATGAGATTGTATTGATTAGTTCTATATTAGTGTACCATCTTGAGTGGCCCTACTAAATAGGAGTTGCAGGGAAAATGTTGGACAATGGTTGATACACAAGAGAAGATTGTATTCAATGTCTGTTACTGAGCGTGTTATATTTTGGTGGTCATATAACATATTAGCTGCTTGCACATTTGCAAATATGAATTACTAAATCTGGGACCAAGTTTAGTACCACATATTTGTGGTGCCATATGATTCAGCACAAAGCACAGGACTAAACCCACAACAGCTCTACTGCAGCCCACCTTTCAGTAGCCAGTCACCATGGCATCCACTGCCCATATTGTTACCCTAGAAATAGTTCTTGCTTTTGTGCCATAACGCTAGTCACTGACAGCATTGGAGTTGATTAATAATGTTCTATTCTTGAGTTCTGCACCAGCTAGGTTAAAATGCACAGTGGGACAATGTTCAACTGTGCATACAGTAGTACCCCTAGACATTTGTTTATTTTTCTCTGTGAAACTAGAGATGTGAAATGTATATTTGGTCCCACTGTAGTACCTGCAAGAACACAATAACGTGTGATGCAAGTTTCAACAGAATAACATGCTGTGAACATGTTCTAAGACACAATCTGCTTTCATTTGCTTTTCTTTAATTCTTTAATTCTTTAAACGATTGCTTTACAAACTGGTTCAATTTCATTGACAAGAACACATATTTTGAAACAAACATGCATAGTTCCACTTATGTTGTGTTAGATTATTGTAATATGCAGGTTGATAGAAAGTACACTGGAGTCAGAAGGTAAGTCTTCAGGTAAGTTCCTTTTATTGGAGTCCCATTTTACAAGTAAATAGCAACAAGGAAGCCTCTGGCTCTCCCCACCCAGGAAAACAGCTCTAATTGATATCAGCATATCCCTGAGTGTAGGAATACTCTGTGAAATCACATCTTTAGTAGAACATACAGACAGTCAGGTAGAGAAGGGAGAAGGGTGGTGCCACATATCTCTCTCCATTCACAACCAGACACAAGCCTGCAATGTACACCTCTCTAGACATGCCTGATAAAAAGGAAAGGGAGATGGGGCAAGCAAAGATCCTCCAATGCACATGTCAAAGCAGGCATTACCTTAAAGTATGTACAGGTACGTCACATGTACTCATGAGATCTGAAATAAAAGTGACACATAGCCTTTTTATGCATCACAGGCAGCTCATTGTACATATCTTGGCAAATGCACTCAACACAATACTTGGAAAACACACATTCTCCAGCCTCAAATTCTCTTGCGGATATCAAACCCTACAATTAAACACGACTGCTAAACATCTTATAACATCTCACGATTAAACCTAAAAGTCAATTCCTGCTGAGCAAAACTAGCACTTGTACCACCTGAAGGAAACTTTCATTGGGCAACATCTAGTTTGGGTAATTGTCCACCCCCAAATCAGGCGTCAAGAGTGTTTATTTATTTACATTTTCTACATACCCTCCCCCCTTTTTTGGGATCAGAAAAATGCAGGTCTGAACATAAGGTGTTTTAAAAAAAAGTTGAAATATTCAAATCAGTTTAAAATCTAAGCAATTTATACCTCTTTACAATTTTCTATGAAATCCTGATGGCAATGCTTATTAAAATGTTGCGTGCTCAATACACCAGTCCATTCAATTGTCAAGACTGCATTTAACTAGGATATAGACTTTTGTAAAAACACAAGGCTCACCCACCATATGTAAATTCGATTTGTGCACATTGAGAATGGGTTGAAAAAGTGAATGAGGGTTCAGGACAAAGAATTCAGTTTATTTAACAAATTGATCAGAATATCTCAGCCACTCTAAAACTCTCTATTTTCCATTTGTTGAAAATAAGTGCTTCCTTTTTACTAAATGTATATGCCAGTATTTCAAATGAAATTTTAGAAAACTCAATTTAAAGACAGGCTACTTGACATTCCTGCATGTAAATCACTTGCTACAAAGAAAAAGTACATTCAAAGGGTTGTATACAGAATTGTTCGAACTACAATTTTTTGAATTACAATTGACCTTTGCACAATTGACCATAATTGACCGAATTGTGAAGGTCAATTGTTACATATATGCGGGGGGAAACCCCTGCAACCCCCATTATATATAAATATATATATACATATATATACATATATATATATATATATATATTACATGGCCACGGTAGTGGCCATGTAGTTATGGTTAAGTTGCTGTTTCCATAGGAAGAGCACTTTTTGGGCGGCTCATAACTTCGCTCTCCCTAGACTGATCCTCACCAAGCTTTGCGAAAAAAGTATTTGGGTCACTCTGAATTATTTTGCAAAGTTTGGTGAGGATTCGTCCAGGGGGGGCAAAGTTATAGGCGGGGTCCTAAAACTTTTTTTTTCCCCATAGACTGAATGGGAAAAATGTTTTGCTGACGTCTACAGCCCAAACCGCTGGACGGATTTTCACCAAATTTGGACCAGGAGCAGCGGCTTGGTCCCGAAAGCGTGCTTTTGTGAATTTGGTGAAAATCCGTCCAGTAGTTTTTTTTAAAATGACCAAAAAGTAGGTCATAAAAAATTAGTGATATCTGTGTTCGGTCCGCGGACACACTTCCCTGTTCGCTCCGCGGACAGTGTCCTGATTGGCCAATCGGCTTGCGTGAAGTTCGCGGACATGCAACGTGTTCGCTGATTGGATGGCGTGGAGCGTGAAGCGCGTCAGATTTTCGGTAGCGCCCGCCATCTTGGATTTGCGGTCGTCCGCAGACAGCGCGGTGAAACTTTGTTCAAAATTTGTATTTAGTAGAGTGTGTTGGTGTGTAGGAGTGTTTGGGGAGGGTGGGAGTGTATGAGATAGGATGAAAGTTGTGTTTTTATGTGTTAGACGTTCTTTTTGTGTTCGATTTGTCTGCGGACATCTTGGGTGGTCTGAAATGTTCTAAATAAACTGAATGGGGGGTGTTCTGAGGACTCAATATGTGTCCGTTTTGTTCGCAAGCAAACTGAAACTGTTCTAAGAACACTTGCAGTGTCCTGAAATGTTCGCAAATAAACAAAATGGGGGTGTCCTGAGGACGCTGTCCGTATTGTTCGTTGTCACGTTGAATATGTTCTAAGAACACTCGTGGTGTCCTGAATTGTTTGCAAATACACAAAATGGGGGTGTTCTGAAGACGCTGTCGAACACTCGCTGTGTCATGAAAAGTTTGCCAATATGAATGGGGTTGTGGCTGACAAGTTGAATGTGTTCTAAGAACACTTGCGGTGTCCTGAAATGTTCACAAATAAACAAAATGGGGGTGTCCTGAGGACACGGTCCGTATTGTTCTCTGTCAAGTTGAATGTGTTCTAAGAACACTCACGGTGTCCTGAAATGTTCGCAAATAAACAAAATGGGGGTGTCCTGAGGACGCTGTCCGTATTGTTCTCTGTCAAGTTGAATGTGTTCTTAGAACACTCATGGTGTCCTGAAATGTTCACAAATAAACGAAATGGGGGTGTTCTGAGGACACTGTCTGTATTGTTCGTTGTCAAGTTGAATGTGTTCTACGAACACTTGCGGTATCCTGAAATGTTCGCAAATAAACAAGATGGTGGTGTTCTGAAGACGCTTCTAAGAACACTCGCGGTGTGCAGGGAATGTTCGTAGGGGGTGTTCTGAGGACGCTGTCCGTATTGTTCTCTGTCAAGTTGAATGTGTTCTAAGAACACTCGCGGTGTCCTGAAATGTTCACAAATAAACAAAATGGGGGTGTTCTGAAGACGTTTCTAAGAACACTCCCGGTGTCCTGGAATGTTCGTAGGGGGTGTCCTGAAGGCGTAGTCCGTATTGTTCGCTGGCAAGTTGAATGTGTTCTAAGAACACTTGGAGTGTCCTGAAATGTTCGCAAATAAACAAAATGGGGGTGTCCTGAGGACGCTGTCCGTATTGTTCTCTGTCAAGTTAAATGTGTTCTAAGAACACTCGCGGTGTCCTGAAATGTTCACAAATAAACAAAATGGGGGTGTTCTGAAGACGTTTCTAAGAACACTCCCGGTGTCCTGGAATGTTCGTAGGGGGTGTCCTGAGGACGCTGTTCGTATTGTTCTCTGTCAAGTTGAATGTGTTCTAAGAACACTCGCGGTGTCCTGAAATGTTCACAAATAAACAAAATGGGGGTGTTCTGAAGACGTTTCTAAGAACACTCCCGGTGTCCTGGAATGTTCGTAGGGGGTGTCCTGAAGGCGTAGTCCGTATTGTTCGCTGGCAAGTTGAATGTGTTCTAAGAACACTTGGAGTGTCCTGAAATGTTCGCAAATAAACGAAATGGGGGTGTTTTGAGGACACTGTCCGTATTGTTCGTTGTCAAGTTGAATGTGTTCTAAGAATACTCGCGGTGTCCTGAAATGTTCGCAAATAAACAAAATGGGGGTGTTCTGAAGACGTTTCTAAGAACACTCGCGGTGTCCTGGAATGTTCATAGGGGGTGTCCTGAAGGCGTAGTCCATATTGTTCGCTGGCAAGTTGAATGTGTTCTAAGAACACTCGCAGTGTCCTGAAATGTTCGCAAATAAACAAAATGGGGGTGTCCTGAGGACACTGTCCGTATTGTTCGTTGTCAAGTTGAAAGTGTTCTAAGAACTATCGCGTTGTTCTGAAATGTTCGTAGGGGGTGTCCTGAAACCGCTGTCCGTATTGTTCGCTGGCAAGTTGAAAGTGTTCTAAGAACACTCATAATGTCCGCGGACATTAAAAGTTTCCATAGACCATAGTTGAAATGTTTGACTCTATGGATGTGATATGCTGCGGTGGTTGTTGCCAGGGCATAGAGTCTTGGGTGCATGGCCAAATGGCCATGCACCCAAGACTCTATGCCCTGGCAACAACCACCGCAGCATATCACATTCATATTTGCTTATAACTTTGGGTGAAAAACAAATGTATAAGGAACAAAGGTATTAGATACTATGGATGTGATATGCTGCTATGGTTCTCCTTATTATTGTATACTTACTGTTTTGTCTAGTAAGGGGAGTCCATGTTTTTCATGTTAATTTCTGTGATAAAAGAAAATAGCATGTTAGTATTAGTATTTTGTAATGACTTATTACATTGTATAATAAATATACTTTATTTTTTTTGGACCCTCATATTTAGTAGATTACAAATCAGAGTACTGTGCAATTTCCTCAGTTTCTGTATTTGTTGCTAAAATCATTGGGTCTGTGGGAGAAAAAAAAATCCATGTTGGATTAAAAAAAACCTTTTTCTGTTATGCTACAGTTTATTTATTAGTTTGTTTTCAGTGTTCACTTGTTGTTTCAGGCTAATGTTTAATACTTTGGCTTGTTGTATTTTTTTGGAGCAGTAACATATTATTTATTTGTTTGATATTATAAAATTTTGGAGCAGTTAGATACCAATTGGCGTATTCTAACTGTCTATTTTTTTGATATATTTTAGTGGTATTGATTTATCTATTTGGATATTGTAAAATTTTGGGACAGTTAGATACCAATTGGCGTATTCTAACTGTGTATTTTTTGGTCTAATTTAGTGGTATTCATTTATCTGATTAGTTGTTGTAGAATCGTTGAGCAGTTAGATAGCTTTTGGAGTATTCTAACAGTTTATATTTTTTTAACACAAGTTTACTTAGGGTTTAAATACAGTTTAGTTATCAAATTTTGGTTTTAAGAACATCGAATAAGCGTTTCTAAGATTTCCTGGTAATCTCTGCTTTAGAGTAATGGTACTATCATTACATTCAAACGATCCACATTTCTTTTTTATATATGCAGTGTAGTGCCCTGAATTGGTTGTGGCTCCTGCGTGGTAGATTATACCTATTGTTGTGAAGGTTTTCTTACCAAGTGATATTTGACCATGTGTGAATCCATTCAGCTTGCAGTTGTTTTTGGTACCATCTGCATTGTAACGTAGAAGCATTAGTATTATGTATTTACTATGTGTTTGTATTACTAACGTGGAGCGATTATCTGAATTGCAGGTAGAGCATAATCTACCATGGTTTGCATTTTCTACAAGTCGCTGAAATGGAATGGATTCACAATTTGGTACTGATATATATATGAAGCATTCATTGGGAATTTCTTCTTGTGTCACATTGTTGCAGAGAGTGCATGTACGTTTCCACATGTATGAAATCGGAAAGATTTCATTTATAGGTATGTTTTTGTTTTCCAGTACTTGTAGTAAGTACATTGGAAATTCTTGTGGATCTTCCTGTGAATTTATAGTGAATTTCACCATTCCAGAAAAGTAGTCCAATTGTTGTCTTATTCCAAAAACACTATACGTGTTGTCAGGATTATTTGCTACATTTATGTGAAGTACTAACATTTGCAAACACAATGGGTCTGTACTGTGTAAGTAAATGTTGTCAACAATTGGTGGTAATTGAAATAGAATATTCATTGCTACATTTGCGTAGCAACTTACACCAACTATATTTGAAAATTTAAATGGTCCAGGTAGTTCTGTATCTAACTGCTTTTTTTGGAGTTTGTCTTCCTTCTTTAAAGAAGTACTTGGTTTACTTTCCCTAATTGATTCTTTTTTGCTTGTGGTACTTGATGAAGTATTAGTTTCTTTTACTCTCTTTGGAGGATTTGCAGTGACATCCTGTTGCATTTCTGTTTGATTTATTTTTCTTTATAACGTTTTACTTTTTGGGGAACAGAATATGTGTTTAGGTGGGGGGTGTATAGTGAGCAAAGTCTATTGTATTCTAAAATGCAAGGAATATCAGCGTTTATTTTACTTGCATCAAAGTTGATTAGAAATAGACCGTCAAGTGTACGTAAGCGTGATAGTGCTACATAGCTCATGCCTTCTTTAAAGACTGTGTAACAATATCTATCATTGCTTTGTCTAGGGTAAGACCTTGTGATTTATGAATCCTGTCTGCGTATGCAAGAGTTAGAGAAAATTGTTCTCTGCGTACATACATATCTTTGAAGAAAAGGAATCTAGCTGTTGAGCGTCCTATCCTGTTTACTTCTGAAAGTTTGTCAAAGAGTATATTGACAAACTGACTTTTGTTGTCGCGTGGGTATGTTTGAAAGCCAACAACTGTACCCAGTGCTCCATTAACTAGTCCTTGGTCCACGTCAAGGTTACGTTTAAGCATTACTCTGCAATGTAAGGATTATTTTAATATCTTTTCTAAGCCTGCTGTGTTTGAGATTGATTTTTCTAAACTATTTAGTCTTGTTGTGGCTTGGTCACACATGGGTAGTGTCATACCATGTACATCTAGTTTGTCTGTGGTGCTAATTTCCATGATTGGCTGCATTTCTTTACTTAGCATGATTTCATTGAATTTGAAGCAGCTTGCAAGAGTTGGCATTAAGGCCATACAATTGACATTTTTGTGGGCTAATTGTTCCATAACATCTGTAGCACATGCATTATCGCCATAAAGTGCATTAATGTGCCGGGTTTTCAATATTCCTTCTGCTTCTTTAGAAAGTATACCAACTCTGATGCTTTTTAAAATGTTGGCATAAGTGAGATCTGCAGATTGCCGCATGTTTTCTGTTAATTCTCTGTATTGGAAATGTTGCCAAAGGTTGACATTTCCAATGCTGCCAACAGTTTTACGGCAGAGTTTGTGTCCTAATGTTTTAAAAATAGACTCACCTTTAACTGGTGTTAATTGAAGCAGATCTCCAAAAACAATAATGTGTTTTCCTGCAAAGAGCTCTTCATAGTCTGTTTTGAGTACTTCTTGTAATCTGAGGTGAATCAAAGCTAACATCAGGTTGGAGACCATGCTCACTTCATCTATTAGTAGCATTTTCATGTGTTTCAATACTCTGCGTAATTCCATTGCAGCTTCTGCAGATAGTTTGTAATAGTCTAATTTGTTCTGGTGTTCTACTGGTAATAGTAGTAATCGGTGTAATGTAACACCACCTATGTTGTAGGCAGCTAAACCTGTGGGGGCAGTGACAACAGCTAACAGTTTGTTGTTTGTCAATTGTTGAAGGAACTTACTAATGATTTTGATTAGGAATGTTTTGCCAGAACCAGCTTCACCACTGACATACAGTAGTATAGGTTTATAATTATGGCAGGAACATTCTTTATTTTCATGTTTTACACCATGTGCAATTTGTTTTGTTACTTCTTGAAAAATGATACTTTGCTCATTGTTTAGTTTTGATTGTAGTATAGTTAAGTCTTCCTTATCTTCATACTGACACATGGTGTTTTCTACTTCTATCATAGCTAATTCTGCCTCATTCATTATTAGTGGTTCTCCCAGTGGTTCTTGGCTTCCTGTTACAGAAGGTTGACTACTGTCAGGAGTGTCCTTATCTAGTTGGGCTTGGAGTTCTTCTTCGTGTTGCTGTTCATTGTGCAACATTGTTTTGTACTGTGTAAAGTTTACATCAGTTATAGTGCTTTCATTTGCTTTGAAAGCATCCTCATATGAGTCATAGTTATCTAGTAATTGTTCTTCTTTTCTCCATGGTTTGAAGAGTTGTAGCAGGGACATGTAATATACTTCTTTATGTTGAGGAGTTTTTAATGACAATTTGATATGATTAATTAAATTTGGTTTAGTGAGTTTAACTAAGCTGCCTTCACAGTTTGTTACTCTATATTTACCTTTTTTTCATCAGGTTTCATATTATTTTTGTATGTGTAGTTTTGGGCTATGTAGTATAGACACATGTTTTCCAAAGTATTACTTCTGTTTGGGTAGTATGTGTCCAATACATTGTTTTTTAAAATGTCTTGGCTGTTGGGATCATGTTTGTCTATTGTTTCTATATCTTCATATGATTTTAGAACTCTTTTTCTAGATTTAGCTGGATCAAGACTTAGCCATACTATATTTTCAGATTTATCATACAATGCAGTACCAGTTAAACAATCAGCTGCTTCATATGATCCACATTCTCTATGGGTGAGCATTTTTATGCCCATGCTGTATAATTTCTGAGATACTGTTTTATCTGATGACAGGTCATTCCAGAGGTCTTGGAGCTCTGTCTTTTCTGCTTTAGCTAAGTATGCTGTGACATATCATGCAACTGCAGTAGAATTGTCTGCAATGTACTGCACATCTATGTTTGCATTCCATAAGTGGGCAATGATTGCATTATAATCATTGATATATTTTTCTTCTTCTTTTCTTTTTATGTAATATGTATTTTTAGGTGACTTACCTTTAACACTATGTCTAACTGAAGACATGAGGTTGTTCACTTGACCTGCATTTGTAACTGGTCTAGGCAAACCAAATCGGCATTTGATATAGTATTTCCCTTTGTTTTTGTATTTGCGACGACAATATTTTCCACATTTGTGTCTTTGAAATTGTAAAATTTGTGCATGAAGATCACTATTTGTGGCTTCTGATGGAATTTCACAAGTGACATATTTTTCAATAAACTGTAAAACAGTGGCATCACTGTCTTAACCAAATTTAGGAGCATCTTTAATCCATAAAAGCATGTGGATATGTGGTGCTCCTCTGGCTTGGTATTCTTTTCTCCAAAAGAAGTATTGCACTTCTCCAAGGGGAGGAACAGTTTTATTACAAATAAAATGTAGCATAGCAATGAAGCGATGGTGAAAATATCTTGAAACATTAACAGGATCCAAAGAACAAAGTTCTCCAGGTGTTAGAATATCTATGTTTGTTTTGTTTTTATTTGATATGCGTAGGAAATCATGTAAATCTTCCCATGCACATTCTGCACAACTTAATGTAACAAACCAAGTGGGTGGGCCAAGGTTTCTGATCATACAACGTACATCTCCATGACGTCGAAACCAGTACTCTTTAGTACCATGCATATTTGCTAATAGATTTGTAATATTTGATTGTAAAACCTCATCCTTTTTTGCACTTTTTCTAATAATTGTGTAGCTGTCATATTTTGAAAGTGTGATCCCGATTTTAATATGTGTGCAACTCCGTAACATAAAGTTGCTAGTTCACTTTCAAAGAGTAGGTGGAATATGTATTCCACATTTTGTCTAAATCTGGGATCTTCAGAATACATCCGTAATGAGCGGTATTCTGAAGCTGATATTTGAATCGGTCTATCATCATACCTTCCTCCTTTGCCAGTAGGAAAGAGTAGAGGAAAGGCACGTGCTTCTATACTTTTTTCCCATATGCTGATTGGCGATCCTTTTGTTTGACGCATTTGGTAAGTATCCAGTGCATCTTCTACGGTGTAATTACAGTGCAAAGGATGAATTGTATAATGGTCTAAAGTATTTGATATTGTAGCAGGATCTAGTAGGTCAAATCGACCAGCTTCTTGTGCTTCTTGAATTATTTCAGTTGTATCTTTCAAGTTTTCTTCAATATTAATTTCTTTGTAATATTCATTATTCTCTATTATTCTCTTTAAGATATTGGAAGGCTTGTTAGACAAGGCTAAAGTTAGACAAGCCTTCCAATCTCGTAGGTTTTTAGTAGCGCAACTTAACCATAACGTCCCTTTAACAAAGTTTTTTCACTGAATTTCATAGGTTTTTAGTAACGCAACTTAACCATAACGTCCCTTTAACAAAGTTTTTTCACTGAATATATATATATTCAGTAAAAAAAGGTTTTTTTTTACAGTAATTCTCTTAGGGTCCAGTCATATCATATGAAACATATACATAATGGAAGACATAGGCTTGAAAGACAGCAATTGTTTATGTGCATTAAGATAATCATTAGGGTTATCAGCACTTTTGATATTTCTTTTTTTTATTACTATACTTTCCCTCCCTGTATATATTCATATTTGTGCACATTTTACTCACACTACTTTCTTTAGGGTGCAGTCACATCATGTGATACATAGGGTAAGTTGCACCTTTGAAACAGAATAATCATTTCTCTACAAAAAGATAATTAGTTAGGTTATGAACACTTTCTGCTACTGCTATTGTTTTTTTTGCTTATTTCACTTTCCATGTATATACTCATATTTGTATGTGTTGTTATTTATTTGTGTTTTGTCTGTAGTAAGTAGGTTTTTTTAGCTACTTATTACATGTGTAACAGTATGCAAAACTGTAATAAGAAAGTAGTTATCATTTCAGTATTGAATATCGCAAAATTATGTATATTACACTCCTATCATGTATGTTGCACACAATGCGTATGTTTCCACATTTGTATGTTAGTATACTTGATAGAATTTATAATAGAATGTATTTATATCAATGTATTGCTTAATGCACTAAGTAGCTCATGATATTTATGCAAATGATCCTTGACACTTTTTTGTGAACATTATAATAAGAATGCATTTCACAGACTTTTAATGAAAAGTAAATGCACATGTGATGTCATCAGTGATGTCATCAATGACATTTGTGATGGTATCTTTGATGTCCTGGGTGTTAGTTTTAGCATTGCACAGTGGTGGCGCGAGTTATGGTTGTTTAACTTACCATAACTGGCGAATTTCAGGGGTTTTTCAGTTTTACTTGGAACCATAACGTCCCTTTAACAAAGTTTTTTTACTGAATTTCATAGGTTTTTAGTGGCACAAATGTAACCATAACGTTCCTTTAACAAAGTTTTTTTACTGAATTTCATAGGTTTTTAGTAGCGCAACTTAACCATATCGTCCATTTAACAAAGTTGTTTTACTGAATTTCATAGGTTTTTAGTAGCACAGTTTAACAATAATATCTCTGACTTTATGTACATGTAATATGGAACATACTGTACCCCGTCTACTGAATTTGATGTCCGCAAACTCTTCTAATGTCCGCGGACATGTGCGGACAACAGAAGCACTACCCAAAAAGTCTGGCGGGTACCTTTAATTGTTATATCATAACATATGAACACTGCACAAATTCACAAACCAGCACACATACACATTGTATGTAGTAATAAATAAGAAGTGTAACCCATATATATAACACATCAACCATTCATTTAAATACAATATGTTCTAAAATGGAATATACCAAAAGAAGAAAGATAGGCTTCCAACATGATTACCTCACAGAAACTCCACAACTAAGAGCAACAGCAGATCTACAGACCAGTAAGAACACACCTTACCCGAAGCTAGTAAGTGTACTTCATTTTACTCATATATTTCTAAAATGTCTGTATTAGATACAAAAAAAGTGATATTTTTTTTTCTCACAGAAATGTCTAGTACTCTGGAGTGGCTAGAGGAGCATTTCCCACGTGAGGAAATTTCTGAAGATAGTGAACCTAATGGTAGACACTTTTCTATATAAACCAATTAATAAATATTATTGTATATACCTTTAACATATACATTTTTTTTGTTGTACAGACCATACAAACATTGAAAATAGTAAACAAAAAGAAATGTTGGATAAGACTCTCCAGCACATGGAAGAAAACATTGACCTACTCATGGAAAATGTCAACAATTTAAAAAATTGTGTGGAGGATAACTTGAAACAAAAAACTAGATATCATTGTCCGACATGTCCTGTCCCCCCTCACCATATCCCAGTCAATTATCCCCAAACCCTCTCCATGAACAAAAACGTTTTGATGAGATTTCCATCCCTTCTTCACCTCATATGAATCCCTTGAAATCCCCAATTCTCCTGTGTTTGTCTCAGTTTCTGCTTCACCTTCTCTGTCATAAATTTAACAACAAATTATTATATATTATATTATATATCAAATTATTATATTGTGTCCTAATTCATTTCTTGTTTTTTTTTAAAAAAGCAGTTGAGGTGTCCGCAGACAGCGCAGGTGTCTGGAATGTCCGGGAAGAAACGAAATTGGAGGTGTCCTAAGAACACTATACCTGTCCGTACTGTTCGCTAGCAAGTTGAAACTGTTCTAAGAACACACGAGATGTCCGGGATATCCACAATTAACCAAAATGGAGATGTTCACAAACAAGTCCAAACTGTTCTAAGAACACATTCGGTGTCTGGGATGTCCGTAATCAAACTAACACAGGCTGTGTCCTGAAAAGTTCGTAAATAAACAAAATGGGGGTGTCCTGAGGACGCTAGAACTGTCCATGCTGTTCGTATGCAGGTTGAAACTGTTCCAAGAGCACATCAAGTGTTCCGGGATGTTCGTAAATAAACAAAATGGGGGTGTCCTCAGGATACTATGTCTGTCCGTATTGTTTGCAGGCGAGTTGAAACTGTTCTAAGAACACAGGCAACATCCTGAATTGTTCGTAAATAATCAAAAAGTCCTGAGGGCGCTATCCGTATTGTTCGCAAGTGAGTTGAAACTATTCTAAGAACACACGCGGTGTCCTGGCATGTTCGTAAATAAACAAAATGGGGGTGTCCTGAGGACGCTATGCCCGTCCGTATTGTTCGCAAGCGGATTGAAACTGTTCTAAGAACAAACGCCTGTTCGTAACTGTTCGTTTCGCTTGTGTCACACTTTTAATTAGTTTCAGGATCCGAACAGTGTCCGTAGAACACCAACGCGCATGCGCAAAACAGTTCCCGTGCATTTGGTGTCCTGCAGACACCGGTTCCCTTCGCGGACATGTTCGCGAAGCTATCATGTGCCCGCGCCCACGCTGAGCGTGTGTTCTGACTGCGGACACTGTTCGTGTCCCCGAACAATTTTAAACTACCTTTTCAGGCAAACCACACTATTTTTCAATAAAAAATCACCATAGCCCAAGTCCCAGACAGTAATGCTGAGTTTCTACATAATTATTTAGGACTTTTTGAAACTTTTTCTGGTGTTCGATCTGTCCGCGGACAGCGCGGGTGTCTGGGAACCGCACACAAGCACCCCTATAAAAGTCCACACCCCAGAGCTCATCCTCATTGTGTTTCTGGCTATCTTACAGAACACAGTGCATTTCTGCTGCCAATTTTCCAGATTTATTTCTGAAACCTGATGGCATCCATGGCTGCACTACTGCCACCTGGTGCTCCATCTGCCTCAGCACCACCCCACCCCCTCCACCACCACCACCTCCCCAAGGGCCTGAAGAGGGGAACAGGAGTGAGGATGCAGAGGAGGATGAAGAGGATGGCGAGAATGAGGTAGTGGAAGTCCCTACTACCAGCACTCGCCGTGAGTCTTGGGTGTGGCGGTTATTTACCATTCATGGTAACGGATTTAAGGCGCGTGCGAACCAAGTCACCTGCAAAAAGTGCAAAATGGTGCTCAGTCACGGGAGGCTTGGTTCGTACAGCTTTGGTATGACTACTATGAAGCAATACCTAAGGTCGTTCCACGCTGGTGACATTCGCAAGGTTGTACCTTGCGAAGAGTGTAGTAGGTTGACTTCCTCTACTACATCCTCCGTTTCCGATCCTGTCACCACAAGGAACACTCCTGTCTGACAGCGTATTCCTCCAGCTGCCTCAGAGGCCATTTGCAATGCTGATGACCCTTACCTTTCGAGAGTCACAGTTGTGTGAATGTACTGTGACGCAGTACCCTGCAGGGGGGAGAGACTTCGAAGTGCTTTTGAGACTCTGATCTCAGAGCATGAGAAGACCTGCTCACTACCTAAGTAAGGCCCACCCTACATCTTCCTCTCTCCACCCGCCCTTTCTTATCCTCGTGGTTGGTGTCCCCCCTTACCCTCATTTTCCCTCCTCTCCTAGTGTGTTGTGTGTAAAAAAACAAAAAAATATATAAAAAAACAAAAATAAAAAAAGGCTCTTTTCAGAGCCGCCTTTCACAGTTTAAAAATAGAAGTGGAAAATAAATGGAGCAGGGCCTTGTGTATTTTTTAGAAGTCTGCTGACAGACCACGAACATCTAAAATGTTGGGGTGCTGCCATATCATAACCATTGCAGTTTTGTCTGGGAGGAAGTGGTGGCTCTGAAAAGAGCCTTTTGGTGATGTTTGTTTGTGTTTGAAAAACTTGAAATGGTCAACACCTACTACAAAATGGATGCTGTAATTCCAAAAAAGGTCGCAATGCATTTTGTACATTTCTCAGAAAAATCTGATTGCCAGCATAAGTAAGATGGACTCCATCTCTGTGAAAAATGTATGTGCTACGAAACATAATATTTTCATTGTGAAAAGAGGACATGCCAACATCTCTTAGAAAAAGGCACAAACAGCCTTATTGACATTGCACCTTGATTTCTCCATTTGTGGAGCAAATGAAGAAGAACCAAGCCACATTTGTCTCTGCGCAATCCGAGAAAAAATTACTTGAACATTTGGAACCATGTCCATGACCTTCCCAAGTCCTTCTTTCATTGCAAATTGCAAAGAAATTCCAGACACATGTCCTAAACTGTTCCCTCCACAATGAATTACAATTATGTCTGGATGATGCTCTGTCTCCAAAGTAACACAGAGAGGTAGCAAGTTCAACCACTTCATTCCACGTACTACATGCCAGTGCACTTCAACATGTGGGAATCCAAGATCCACAGCTACTCCACAGCTTTCTGCATGCAACTTCAACCAATGTATACACGAGTCTCCCAAAATCCAAGCAATCTGTTTTCTGAAACACACAGCCATAGCTATCTGATCTTCTCTCAGGAAAAAAAGTATTTGACAAACTCTCTCCTGGCACAACACACCCACTAAACTTTACTGACCAATCTCTTACTCTGCTCATTCTGATTTGCATGCCTCCCCACCCCAAAATCCCCGGATGTAACACGCGATGTCCTCGGACTACCGCCATGTCCACGGACATATCATAACATGGACAGTCCTTCTACCATTTCCATTTCACTCTCTGTGCCATTCCCTCATTGGATATAGCTAAGCAGTCACACGACCATCCACCAATCACATCCAAGACCTCTACATCTAACTCCATCATCATAGATCAGCACTTCAAATGTACTGTTAATCACTCTGAGTACAAGTGTCATATCATTGGAAAGCACCTTCTACAAGAAATACTGTACAAGTGTCCAAGATTTCTAATTGCAGCTGCATGCATATCCATATGCATGAACACAAACTACAGGTATGCATATTTTCTGTATAGTACATGTACAGTTCTTATACATTCATATGAACAGATTAACTGACTTTTAGCTTGTATAACCTATAAAATGAATTTACTGTCATGTTTCCCATCTGCTATAATCAACTGTCACTTCCAAACCTTTCCGCTATTTAATTTCTTTTTACACACACTTTTGCAAAGCATGTTGAACTAACATATTTAAAGTAAAATATAAAGAGTGCACATAGTCAAACAAAAATGCATGCACACAGTATGTTCAAATATCAAACAACAATACTTGTACAAAAATATAAAAATCAATGTCTAAATTAACATCAGTGCTATATACAAACAAAATTACTAATTTGTTTCCTTTACAATTGCAGTGAAGACCATTCTACTAAAAAGGAGCAGCAGAATTTGAAGTACAAACAACAACTAAGAAGAAACCTGCTCATTTCACAAAAAAGTATGTTAAATACCACCATAATATTTGTACTATTACTCAAACACACTGTAGGGTTAATTCATGCTATTTCTGTGCCTAATAACAGAAATTGTGCACCATTCTGTCCACAAATCCCAATTTGTTAAACAAAGATTTACAGGCAGAATGGCTCACAAATTCCCATTTTTCAGCGCACAAATGACATAACTCAGCCCCTAGAATTTTAATATTATAGAACAAACAACTGTTTTTATTGTATACCATTAGATTTACTATTTGTGCTTCTCCTCACCACTAGCTTACTTTCTACTGTCATCTGAACCCCAGTTTAGTAGCACATAAATTCAAGAATACCCATCCCAACTGGTTGTAGTTGCCCAATGCACAATCACAAACCATCAGATACATCTTTATCATCTTACTCAGACACTTATGCACACAACACACATACATTGCAGAACACCCCAACCCATACCTTCTTTACTTTTTTCAACAGACCCTAAAGAATGCCTAGAAATAATCAAGTCCGTAGAAAGCAACGCAGAAGTAGAGCAAATGAAAATAGAAGTGTCCAAAATAAGCATCCATCTCTAGCAGAATTTGTAAAAAAAGTTCAAACAAAACAGCTAATACAGTCATTTAGCGAAACAAAACAAGCTTCAAGTACAGAAATTTTCCCTCCTCTATCAAAATGTAAAACGAAACAGAAAACAATTAACAAGAATTCAGCTACCACTACTGATAAAACTGCTCCTATAAATCTTGATATAGTGCCAAGTAAGCATACCAAAAAAAGTATTTTAGCATAAATGTTCCGACACAGAGTCCTTCACAATCTTATAAAAACAGGAGAGAAATCATGCACAATCCTTAAAACCTACCGTAGGAAATTAATCTTAGAAGCTTTGATAGACAGTGCAATCCTTCTCAAAAGAAAGTTATTTATTTTAGTGTTAAACAAAATGAAACCACTAACAAAAGTAATGACTAAATTACAAAAAAGACTTCTCAATAAACAAAATGTCAACAAAAATAACTTCGTAAATATCTGTGGAGGTGAGTGGAGTCACACCACAAGCACAAAACCATATTTTAATGAGGAAGCATACAAACAAAAGCAAACAAATACAATTGCCATACATAGCAGTGGACGAGGTTATGAAAAAGTTAATAATACGATAATGGAACAAGAAATACAGCTTACAAAAATATCCCCAGAAAACCTAGAATTACCTCTCTATTCAACTGAATCAGAACGTCTAGTATACAAATGGCCATGCACGTCAATGTGTAACATTCCCAAAAAATCTTCTAAGTCTTTACGCCAATTCTTCAATCAGTATGTGAAAGGCAAAGACAAAATCAAAATTAAACTACTGCAAAATATGGATACCTGTCCAGTGCGCAAGTACACAGGACTACACGGACATTCATTGGCCTGCATTTCAGGACCTACTTGCAAAACCACCTTCCATCATATCAAAATGCACATCATTCAACTATAAGAAATCTAGTCTATAAACTGTACCATGCTAAAAGTCCTGCTTTAGCACTAGCCAATTTAAATAACAGTCTTCTACATGGTACAGCAAAAGACCTACTTGAAGAAATCGACTATATCAAGAAAAAATATTTTGGAAGTGAAAGCCACTTACAGAATGAAACAGCTTTAAGACAAATTAGGAACAATTTTATGCATGGCAACCTTCTACTACACACATACAAAAAAGAAATACTGAAATTTAAAAGTACCTCTGCTGAAGTACCAAACCATCTGTGTGTATGTTGCCGCAGAACTTTTTATAAAAGTAACACATAACTGTAGACCTAACAAACAAAATAGACGACAATGAAGATTCTAAATGGTTTGAATTAGCTCTCTACCTTATAGCAGAAAACTAATACGAAATAACTGACCCCTTAATACTTTGCAGTTACTGCACTACAAAACTTGACAACAACCAAACTCCTTCACGTGCTATCACAAATAATTTCGAATTATTTCCACTGCCAAAACCCCTACAACAACTCAATGTATTTGAGAGCATAATAATTCAAACAGTGCACCCCTTTCAAGCAATAATACGCCTTCAACCAAAAACAGCTAAATTACCTCCTTCTGAATTGGTGAAAGGCATTTGTGGAAAAGTAGTGCATTTACCATTAGATCTAAAACAAAATGTGCACCCTCTGGGAGTGCAACGTCTAACAGATAAATCAATACCACTACATTATAACAAAAAATAGACAGTTAGAATACGCCAACTGGTATCTAACTGCCCAAAGATTTTACAATATCCAACCAGATAAATCAATACCACTTCATTATAACAAAAAATAGACAGTTACAATATGTAAACACTGAAAACAAACAAACAAATAGACTGTAGCATAACAAAAAAAGGTTTTTTTTATCCAACATGGATTTTTTTTTCCACAGACCCAATGATTCTAGCAACAAACACAGAAACTGAGCAAATTGCACAGTACACTGGTTTGTAAACTACTAAATATGAGGGTAAAAAATTTTTTTTGATTATTCAATGTTATAAGTCGTTACAAAATACCAATACTAACATGATCTTTTCTTTTGTCACAGAAATTAACAAGGAATACATGTACGCCAGTTACTAAACCAAACAGTAAGTATATTATAATAAGTATAACCATCGCAGCAAATCACACCCATAGTGACTTATAACTTCAGTGTTTATAAATTTCGTCTTGACCATGCACCCAAGACTCTAGGCCCTGGCCACAAACACTGCAGCATACCACACCCATAATAGCGTATAACTTCGGTGCTTATAAATTTGGTCTTGTCCATGCACCCAAGGCTGGATAAGCCACTATGGGTGTGATATGCTGCGGTGGTTTTGGCCAGGGCATAGAGTCTTGGGTGCATGGCCATATGGCCAGGCTCCCAAGACACTATGCCCTGGCCAAAACCATCGCAGCATATCACACCCATAGAGTCAAACATTTTAACTATGCCATATGGGCACTTCTAATGTCTGCGGACATGACGAGTGTTCTTAGAACAGTTTCAACTTGCCCACGAACAGTACGGACAGGTATAGCATCCTCAGGACACCCCCATTTCGTTTACTTACGAACATTTCAGAACACAGCACGTGTTCTTAGAACAGTTTCAACTTGCCTGCAAACAGTACGGACAGGCATAGCGTCCTCAGGACACACCTATTCCGTTTAGTTATGAACATCCCAGGACACTTGATGTGTTCTTAGAACAGTTTCAACTTGCCTACGAACAGTACGGACAAGTATAGCGTCCTCAGGACACCCCCATTTTGTTTATTTCACGAACATCCCAGGACACATAATGTGTTCTTAGAACAATTTCAACTTGCCTACGGACAAAACGGACAGCGTCCTCAGAGCAACCCCATTTCGTTTTTATTTACGAACATTTCAGGACACCGCGTGTGTTCTTAGAACAGTTTCAACTTTCCTGTGAACAAAACGGACAAGCATACCATCCTCAGGACACACCCATTTAGTTTATTTACGAACATTTCAGGACACCGCGTGTGTTCTTAGGACAGTTTCAGCTAGCTTGCGAACAATTCAGACAGTTCTGGCGTCTTCAGAACACCCCCATTTTGTTTATTAACGAACATCCCAGAACACTTGATGTTTTCTTAGAACAGTTTCAACTTGCCTACGAACAGTACAGACAGGTATAGCGTCCTCAGGACACCCCCCATTTCATTTATTTAGAACATCCCAGGACACTTGATGTGTTCTTAGAACAGTTTCAACTTGTCTACGAACCATACGGACAGGCGTAGTGTCCTCAGGACACACCCATTTCGTTTATTTACGAACATTTCAGGACACCCATATTGTCCGTGGTCAGAACGAACACAACAGGGGTGCCTGCCACCTAAATAAATACAACATTTAACCCATCTCTTACTCCCCCACCCTCCCCAAACAGTCTTAGACATCAAAACACTTTACTAAATAGTATTTTTCCACATAGTTTCACCGCGCTGTCCATGGACGTCCGTGAATCCAAGATGGCAGGCGTTTCCAAAAATCTGACGCACTTCACGCTCTTCACCGTCCAATCAGTGAACACGTTGCATGTCCGTGGACATGATGCAAGCCGATTGGCCAATCAGGATACTGTCCGCAGAGCAAACAGGAAAGGGTGTCCGTGGACCGAACATAGATATCACTTATTTTTTGTGACCTACTTTTTGGTCATTTTAAAAAAAACTACTGGACGTATTTTCACCAAATTTGCAAAAGAATGCTTTCGGGAGCATGCCGCTGCTCCTGGTCCAAATTTGGTGAAAATCCGTCCAGCGGTTTGGGCTGTAGGCGTGAGCAAATTTTTTTCCCCATTCAGTCTATGGGAAAAAAAGAAGATGTGGGACCCCCCTATAACTTTTCCCCCGGACCAAACCTCACCAATCTTTGCAGAACAATTCAGAGTGACCCATATACTTTTTTGGCAAAGTTTGGCGAGGTTTGGTCCAGGGAGAGCGGAGTTATAAGCCGCCCAAAAAGGGCTCTTCCTATGGATACAGCAACTTAACCATAACTACACAGCCACTACTGTGGCTGTGTAATATATAACCAAACCAATATATATATATATATATTACCTATATATATATATATATATATATATATATGTGCGGTCAATTGTGCAAAGGTCAATTCGGACCCTTGACTTTCAGTTAATTAGGTAATTCGAACAATTGCGTTCGAACAATTTGGGTAATGCCTATTCAAAGTGTGTATTTTCTACATTCCCTTCAATGGTGTTTCTATTGCATTAATATACAGAGAGTGAACATTTGTCATTTTTCAGTGGGCATTTTAGAATGGGAACATTGGGTGGCAGTTAAAATATCTTTCTGTTTTTCATTGAGTGGTTCAGAGCAGGTTTGTGTTCAGTAATGTAACCAGGGAATAACTCCAATTACATTATTTTCCTAGGCAAGGACAAATTTAGATATTATTTGGCTCGCAGTCTGTATGTGGTTATTTTACACCATTTTGACCTATTTTGTGAAACCCAAAGTTTCTAGTAGCACTTCTGAAATATTTACTAATTCCGCAGGATGTACAGTCGATTTATACAAATCCCCATCGTACTTTCACCATTAAAAAGAGCTGGGATTGAAATGATCCCACTTTAGAGTATATATGCCCTCAAAACTATATTTCCCCTAAGTATTATCCTTATGCAGGAATTTCTTTTTTTGCTTTTCCTCACAGGCAGGTGGGTAGCCTCTTAAGTACTGGTTCAAATATCCCACTCTAGTAACATGCCAGAATCAGTCAGCAAGATGGGTCAATTTTCTTCCACAACTTGGTTTCAATACTTCTGTATCATGCCTTTCTTTTTCCTTTTCCACTGAAAAAGGCCTGTGTTGAACTCCAGTTGAACCCTTCTTAAAGTGGTCTGCCAGCAATCCAAAACGTTTCCAAGAGAAAGCAGGCTATTCTATTCTCCTTTCTGAGGTAGTCAACTCTTCTTTCTATCCACACCTTCCAGTCAGCTAGTTCCCTGAAATCTGGGGTTTGGACTTTTATAGGTTAAAGACCACACCCTTTGGAGTTGTTTATCATTTCTATATTTTAATTGCACAGTCTATGTGTCCCAAATGTGACATCACACTAAACCATTCCTTTTGTACGCTAGGCATATTAATGAAGTGGGTATTAGAATGGGAGTACCATTCCAAGCCCAGTTTCTCTCTCATTTAATGTGATGTCATCTGGGATGCTGTTACATATAACAATTGTAATTTCCTAAAACATTATATTCCACACATCTGACTAACCTACTCATTAATTTGTCAGATTTCTCTCACTCAGTTGAATTAAAGAATACTAGTCACATCTTGGGACAACATATAGTGTGCGCGTGACATAATTTTAATTTTTCCTCTTTGATATGTTCTCTTGAAGATTCTATTTCCATCACAGAACATCAGTTTAGCCAGCACGGATGTTAGGATATATGAGCCACTGCTGTGTGATATTTCTGTGCAAAGAAATCTACATTCATATAATATGCATAATATAACATACCATAAAAATATACTTTTACATTCATCTGATAGTATTCTCACTCTGAACAATTTAAGAAAAAAGTAAGTTGTGATGACACTCCTATCAAATGATATTCAGGAAATGTGTGATCCCAAATGTAAATTCAAAGCTGCACTTATTTTGCTTTCCATGTAATATGGATTTAGCACAATATTAAATAACATTTCCATTTCCTGCCTTGACAACAGGCCTTATAGTGTTAGTTCTTTGAGGCTTCAAAGCTGGGCAATATATATTCCATGACAGTCCATTTTTTTCTGGACCCGTTGTCAGAACATTCTTTGAAGTCTACTGCAGGCTCAGGCTTCATAATATATTTATGTATTTTTGGTGAATTCTTTGATAGGCCCTGAGACAAATGAACATTGTTAATGGGCAGCACCTATTTTACTAGCGAAGCTGTTTTTTGTAGAACAAAGAGTGCATTTGATCCTTGGGTGAATTCAGTCTGTGTACTAAAATCTATAGCCACACCTCAAATGTCTTGGTTTAATTTCATTTTGGAAAGCATCTCCTCTGCACTGTTGCTGGGGTCAGAGAAAATGTAATTTTGATTTTCAGCCAATGTTGCTGGTTTTATGATATAAATATATAACATATAAAGTCACTTTCTTTTCCGCATTTGCCCATTATAATTTATTCTTTAAACAGGGGCATCAATACAACATGTTTGCAATCAGGCTTCTGTCAATAAAGAGTTACACTTCAAGTCTTTGCATGTTTAATTTTATAGGGCTAATAATCAGCCCTCTGAAGAAGAGAGCAGAAACAATGTAGCCCTAATTTAGATTTTCACTTTTTTTTAAACAATGTTGTGATTTTTCATCCAAGATTGACTGTTCTCCATTTAATCAAGATTGCTCTGCACTTTCATCTAACTGGAAAGACTTGTTTTTCACCTGGTCACTTATTGTGGGCAAATACACTTTTTTGAGAGATGGGCTGCTGACATCACACTATTTCCCCACATCTGTGTCTTTGCACAGAAGGCAGTTCATTTATTTATTTATTTTTATTTTTAAATGTGGAATTTCCCTTTACATCCTCAGGGCCCAACCTTATTACTACATGCTTGAGAGGAATGCTAGTTGCCGTGGCATTCCTGAATGAATCCGAAGCACATAGACCTCAGTAGGGATGCTGTTCATCTACCTGTGAAAGTATCTTTGAACCCTAGACTGTCTGCCTGAGAACAGTTTCATCTATGGGTCTATTCGCACTGTTGCACACCACTTTTCCAATCCACTTAACTGCTGCAAATGCACTGACTCACTCTGCCCGATTTTAGTCAGTGCAGTACTACTTCATACCCCAGCTCAGTGTGCCTGAGACTTGTTATGTTGTGTCATTACTGACTGCCCTTGAGCACCGGCTTGGCTCCACTTGGAGGACTTAACAATGCCTCTTAGCATTCCACGTCTTTCGTTTGACCTGTTACATGGCTCCACTCGCTTCCCATAGTGTTTAAACATTCCTAGTGCTGGGAAGGCTGATGCTGCCCTGTTTGAACAGGAAAGCCTTGTCAATTTTAACTGATCTCTTTTATCAACTTGTAAACTCTACTGAGCTATTACAATATGCCCTACTTGGCCTCTTTGTCACCTCCCACGTGGTATGTCTTCTCTGGATGGCTAAGCATCCTGCCATTGTCTGCTCCCTCTGTAATAGAATGTGGTTCAGGATCCCAAGCTCAGGATGAGATAAACTTTCCGGCTGCTGCAATGTAGAGGTTGATATAAAGTATAGAGGAGTCATGAGGTAAGTCTTCATGTAAGCTCATTTTATTGCAAGCTTACGTTCAAGTTAATAGGAACAAGAAACCCATTGGCTCTCCTGACCCAGGTAAGCCAGCTCCAGCAGATGCCAGTATAACACTGTCTTAGGGAACATTCTGTCCTGACATCACACTCACACATGAAATCACATCATCCATTACCAGAACATGCAGACAAGCACAGAGGGAGAAACAAAGCAGGATGCCACAATTGTAATAGTGTATATGTGGAGATCGACCTACGGGCCAGAAAGAAACCTTAATGCAGAATTTAGTGGAGAGGTTAATAAAAAAGAAATTACAATTCTTCACATGAGGTGGGGTCACTTTCATGTGGTATGCTGAGAGGCAAAGAACGGTGGGCAAAAAGGCATTTGAGAGTAAGCATAGAGCTACAACGCAACGTGGGATATTTGAGTAATTCAAGAATTTCCTTTGGACATATACAATACAAAAACATATACATATACGCACTTGTTAACTCAGAGACGGTATTAGAGGTTGAGGACTGTCTGATGTTGAAAGTTTAGCTGTAGGTCAATTGCTGTGAGCTAGTAGCTTATTAATAGAAAACATATAAAGCCCTGTTGCTACATGCCGGATATATTTTGGGGTTACACCTGTCACTTTGTGATATTTCTATTATGGTGGTATTTTGTGGTAGCTTCTAGTGATAATATATTGTAGTAACTTGTTGGGGTATTTTTACAGTGGTGAGACTGACTTCAGAATATTGCCTGATAATTGTTTTATCAGGCTCACTCACCAAACAGGATACTGAACTTAGTACGCCACAAACAATGGTTTATATACTTCCTTGTGGAATCTTATGTACAATGCCACAAATATGCCCTTTTGGCTGAGTTTCAAAATTATCATTTTACAACCAAATAGGTTACTCACACGCTTAGCATTTCTGAAAACTCAATTCACAGAAAAACTATTTATCTTATGTTTTACCACATTTGGTAATGTGAATTACTGCCTCCGGTAAAATAGGCTTACCACCTGTTAGAAATCAGTCCATGTGCTAACAACAATTCAGACACATAACATGTACCGCTACCGGCACTGTTGCTACCGTAACGCCATACTAGGAGTTCTGCTCACAGGTGCCCCTGCAGCCGCCAGGTCTGTCCTGGTGGCCGTACCGGCAGCAGCGTAAAACCGGCAAGGCTACCTCCAACCTCGTAATGAGGCCCATTATGTCAATTGTTTCGTCCTTCCACACAAACTGCAATACAATATTAAATATGGGTCTTGGTCAGGACAACATATCATTACGTAGAATATCTAAACATATTAACTGGAGTGCAAATCATATACGGGTCATCTTAGAGCATATGGTGATTGTATGCCAGGTACCACCAGTGCTTGCACATATGTGTTGCTTGTACCCTGCCTGCATTTTTTTAACATTTACAAAGATGTGTAATTCTGAAGAGAATAACTGGGCAAAATCACCTTTGCTCTGCAGTTTTCTCTCTGCTCCAAAAAGAAATAACCCTTGCCTGCAAATTACTGTACATTTCTATTAGCAGGTGCTAATCTGAGGCTGATTGCATAGGAATCCATACACTGCATGAAAATCCCATGCAGGCGTACAATGTTGCGCTCTTGCAATGCAGAGGAGGAAAGCACGGCAGAGATTCAGACTGTGTTTCGTGTCTCTCTTACAGCTTGGAAGAGCACAACAGTAGGGCAGACTTTTAAATGGGGAACAAAATCCTCACACTTCAGTTGTATGCCTCCATTTGACGCGCTGTCGTGTAAAATGAGGCCCAAAGCATTACATTATTCACATTATTGCCATGTCAATGCAACCCTCATCTCTTGCGCCAATTCAAGAGCAGTTTCTTGTGCAGAGACATCGTGTCATATGTAAAGAAGTTTACAATAGTCATGACTACTACAATAGCACCTTGAAGCTCTGTTAGCCAGCATATTTCATTGCCAGCTGCCAGTTTTTTTCTCTCTGAGCCACTCCAAGTTCAAATCATGAACTTTAGAATGAATCTTGTAGACTCTTTAAGACCAGGTGGTGAAAGGATCCGCAGCATACTACATTGGAAACAAGATTGTGACCAGGAATGGAGAACACTGTGGTGCTGCAATGTCCCTAAACTGGATGTGCCAAGTAGAATGAAGGGAGGGTGCTGGGTTCTTTACTGTGTCACAGCAACAGTCAGCACGTGTAAATGACTGTGTACAAAAACATATAAAGATACATTTTGCCATCCCCACATAAATGAGGTGTAGGGTTGGATTGTTTTGTAAGCAAGTGAACAATCAGCAGGAGCCGTTGGGGAGCTTTCTTTGAAGAACAAACCACACCAACTGTGGTGGCTGTTGGGGAGGAATGGTTCTTTTGGCCCCCCTCGACATTCCCGCATGAAATCGATCTCGTGTTCCCCCAATGGTAGGAGACTTCCCCACGTCTGTTTACCAGTGTACCTAATTCGGACTACGTAAAAGCTAAATTAAGACAGTGAACAGAGCGATTTGTAGGGGACATGCAGACTCCATTTTATGCCACCTGACCGCCATGTTTTATTAGGCCACACAATGATCTCTAAAAACCATCACTCCCTTTGTCCAGCGGTGCACGACAGGCCCAGTCACCCCTCCAACTCCCCTGGAAGTTCCGCGCGAAGCCATTTCTCACAGAAGCGTATCCATGTATTGTTGCACACATTTAGTATCCTTCTTCTTTCGATATGTGTGACCAGAGAAAACCCTGATTTGTGTGTTCGTCCATCTCCACAACTCTGCTTGTGTTCCCTCAACCCCCACCTCTAGACGTTACAGCTCACAGAGCCCCTGTCCGCATTCCTTGTGGCTTTGATGCAGATACACCCCTAACCCCTTTGTAGTGACCAAACCAAGCAGCCACCACAGTCCTAATCTCTTTGCACCATATATCCACTGTACAAACAACACATGTCAATCTATAACATGAGTTATCAGGTAGATCAAAACACCATAGATAAGGCACCTGGGAGAGGAACTTTATGTTTTGCCATAAAGGCATGGGTTGGAATGTGCATATATCTGTCTGTAATTTATGAATAACCGCTGTCTAAATGATGATTTTATGCCCAACACTATCTCTTGCATGCCAGTGGCCATTGTGCAGTGTAGGTTAGTTTGGATTGTAACACTCTGTGAACTAAGCTTGACCCTCACCCTGTGAAGATGAGGCCAGCGGACCCACGTGCAAACTGACCGCCACAACCACAGCAGCCAATTGGAGTCTGATATGTCATGATTCCTGCCCCTCATGTCCCCAGCCCTCCAAGATGTCAGGCTGGAGCCAGGCCACGATCACCTACATGGCCCTCAAGGGCCTCACCATCCCTCCAAAGACCCACTTGGAGTCAGACTTGGCGCTTGTGGCACCAGACTCACTCCCATAGGATAACATTGGGGATTGGACTTGTAGTACATTGATGGGGACAAGATGGATGCCTCCACATATTTCGGTTCCCAGAACTGCATATGCGGTCTAGTCTTTTGGGTGTGGTTGAGCCCAGAGACACCTGGGATACCCAGAGACTATTTAAGCCAAACCCAGGCTGAGAAACATGCTTTGCGTTTTCTGCACCTGCAGCGTGACACTCACCATGCTCGGATCGGTCTCCAGTAGGCCTGCATCTTTCTTCTGCGCTCAGCTCCTGCAAGAACAAGAACACCGATAGGAACAGCCTTACCTTGCGGCGCTTCTGCCCATCATTCATCGCTCCTTCTGTTCTGCAGGCATCTTCGGCGGTGTCATTCCCATCCCAGCATGCCGCTTCCTAAGGAAAAGGGAAAAGAACAGGAAAAAGGCATTAGTAAGCATTCTGCAAATCTTCCATTATTTTTAAATACTGTATGAGCTTCAAACGCTTACCTGAATCCCAGCTGGTCTGGGGGAACTCTGTCTCCGGAACTTCTCATCCATCTTCAAGAGGGAAAAGACACTCCAGGTTAGCGTGGAAACATCTAGAGGCGCCGCATACCGCGCTTACCCACCGCATTTGTTCTTCATAACGGCATCCACGCTGAAAACGTTGCGACACCTACAAGACACAGAAAAATAATTCAGTTCAATGCAAATACGAAAGGGGTGCATCGTGCATCACGCTCTCACTCACCTTCAGCACTACTCATCTCAGGAGCACGCCGCCATCCTCGGACGCCGGCCATCATCTAAGGAAGGAAAAGAACAAAGTTAGAGAACTGTTCAAAAGACTCCTTATACTTACCTGTCAGACTCTTGCCAGTGAAGTAACTAGGCAGCAACGAGCCTGCATCAATCAACGCGCCCCTGCACTGAAAGCAGGACGGAGAGCACACTATCCAAGAAAACAAGGTGGGCTGTGGATCAAAGGGAAGGGTTGGACCCCGGGGAAGAAGGGGTTCAAGTCTATAGGGAGTTAAACTCTACCAATCCTGCATTTCAGGCCCAGTCTCCAGTCGAATAGCCTCCAGAGAAGGGTTCGAGGTCATAAGAGGTCAGAACAGGCTGAGTGACGTCCCAGTGGATACCAGGTGAGCGTTACAGATGTCACCTATGCAACATGCTGTGCCATGGGGGCCAACCGATGGAAACCATTATTCTGTACTATATGTTGTTACATCATTCATGACATTTTTTGGATTCATAATGTGCAGCCTTTGTATTATTTGGCAGAGCGCTCTCAGGATTGCAGAGTTCTTTGCATGCACAACTTTATTTAAAACTTTGTTCAACTTACAATACATCTCCTGGTTTCATTCCCTAGCGGCGTGTGTCCATTATTTGGCTTATTTGGTATCTTGTTGAGACCAGGTTGCTTTCATGGCCATGAAGGATTGGGGATGTCCTCCTCAAATGGTGCACAGGAGGAAGATGGTGGGGTATAGATCATGCATACAACACATAAAAGATGAGGGTCACTTTAGAGGGCAGCTCGGCAGCACAGGAGGACTAGGACTGCATCCCTTCTCCCACTTACCCAGCAGCCCTAGCCCTCATAATATGTTAGATGCAAAAGTGCAAATGTGCAGGAAATTTAGACTTTGCCATGCAATAGGCCCATACGATGCACGATCTGCATTGAGGAGCAGCTGGCCGACACTTTAAGATCTACCTACAAAAGCTCTGACGCTAAGCTAAAAATCTCTTTAACCAGATCTAAAACAGGGCAGAGCTAGCACAGCACATATCATGTTGACGAATAGGCACTATCTAAAATAGTTCTGCTGATTTTATACACTTTTGATAACCGTGAACATTATTTCCAGCTGCAACGCGACTCCCTTTTTAACGTGTATTAATAAAAGAGTAATGTAAGAGTTAATAATTTCATTTCCATGCAGCCCCTTCACATAATTATGCCTGAAAGCTTGCTTGGTTAGTGTAACTAATTTACACTGCTTGTTCTGTGCAGCCTGCCACTTCAGTTGGTATTTAATATTTAATTGGATGTGAAAGACCGTTGTTAGCGAGGAATATGACAGAAGCCGAAGAAAGGGCGCTTTGCAGCGTTGACTGAAAATATAATTTACAGTCCATCTCTCATAAAATGGTGATTTTTAATTTCTTAAGGAAATATGACACATTGGACAATATTGTGGCACCGCTGTCCTGTCTGTTTTATTTCATTTTGCTCTTGTGATTTGCTTATTTCCATATGTGTGTGCATTTAGGTCGGGGCAGAAGATTGCAACTTGTTTATGAATATTGAGTCATATTTTTAATTTCATAATGCATCCTTGTGCTCTGGTTGATCAACAGAGACATGTTCAGGTGCATTCTTTTTTCGTTTCTGACAAGGTCAATCGTTGGTTTGTTTGACTTGTTACAAGGCTCATGAAGGCCTTATTCCAGCCTGCATGTCCCTGTTCTGTTGTGCTAATCTTGCTGACATTAGCAAGCAAAATAGGGCATTTAGCCACTTGCACGTTGTACTTCTCTACTTGCTACACCATTGCTATATGTGGTATTCAAATTAAAAGGAAAAATGTGATGTGGGTTAAGACATTGCAGAATCAACTGATATCGAGCCTGGGTTGTTGTTTCAGCTTGCTTTGTCTCCCACAACTACTTTCTGTGTGGTGCAATGAGTATTGCTTGTGTGGTATGAGAAGGAAGGGGGATCAGCCACAGGAGTCATGGCAAGGCTTTTGTGGTGGTGCTGGTTTCCTCTTTTCCACACAGCCTTTCTACTTTGGTGGTGTGGCTATACTACAGGTCAGACTTAATACAGTATGTGCCAGGCTGAGGGGAACCTGGTGGAAGTTGCTCGCTGTTGCACAGCATGGTGTGCATGTCTACTTGAGCTTTAAGATTAATATGGTGTGTGGAAGATGGGCATTAGTAGGCACGACCAGGGCGTTGATCAGTGTGGCATGATTTGTCCCCATTGGTCATCCATTACTTTGCACTTCTTTATCAATTCCCAAAGAAGACTCCAACTGTAACCTTTCCCCTTTCCATTGCTTTACTGTAAAGGACTACTAGTCCTTACCATAACCCTTCTATATGAAAGTCTTGGCGTGCAGACGGTTATGGCAACAGCATGTTTAGCTGGTTTGGAGTGCTACCCTTCTACCAGTTCCTTTTTCATTAAATGGAGATTTGTACGGGCAATTGCTTGAGTATCAGCAAGTGTTGGGTTGTGGCAAGGGGTTGTCTCATCTCTCCCTTGAAGTTATTTCATATTTAAATGTACACCTTTAGATGTAGCTTGTATCTTGTTTGTGACTGTTCACTGAACAGGCATCAACCCTTTGAAATTAGAGGCTAAAAAGGGAGGTGCACTAGATGTTCAACTAAATATGGCCATTCTACTTGTTAAGTGATAACAATATTATTGAAAAGAGTGTTGTGGTTTCAGGTGCATCCAGTTTCTTTAGGGACAGCCAACACTTCTGTTCAATTGATAACATGTTTAAAACTATGCGCAGCTGATGCTCTGGAGGACACTAGGTCTGGACAAATCTTTTTTATAATAGGGACCCACAACTCTCAACCAGCTCAAAAGATATATTTGTGTGAAAAGTTTGCTTTAGAGTTTAAAGGCAGAAATTGAGTTTGACCATTTACATCAATTCATATTTATTTATTTATGTATTGTGTTTTGGTTTTATTTAAACATCTTTCATACGTTCATATGAGATCACAGTTCATTACAAACGGGGAAAATTACATGCTTAAGATATTACAATAAAAGTATTAAATACAAATCAATACTAAAATCAATTAGATAAAAGAAAAATGTGTCGATGTCAACTTATTTAACATCAAATACAATGAATACATGTACGCGCTCTCCTAAACTTAATAGTACTTTGGTCTGCACAGAACTATCCCCTAGTCGTCCAAAGATTTATTTTAGGAATGAATACAGTGAAATAGACAATTATATATAGTTAGTGCTCAACAGCTGCCTCCATACATTTTCACTAACAGCAGCTGAAGTTGAATATATAAAACGGTTAAAATAAAACATGTGTCTTGACAACAGAGTCTCACATTTTGACACCAAATGGTGCAGGGCCTCAACATCATCACTCTTACATAGCCTAACATTCATATTGGAGGCTGATGGGCCTAACCTCGGACCCACCACGTCTAGCAACTACAGACAGTTTAATCTAAAACATAAAAGCCATGTACAATAATCTTTTGAGGGAGCATTACAAACATAAGGTAAAGGAGTAGCCCCATTCAAACATACAGCTGGATTCTTTAAATAATACTCCTTATGCAATGCTCAATTATAGAGGTTAGTCAAAGTCTCAATATGGTCCCATTCCTTTAGTTTCCTCATAAATACTGGTTCAGGCCTTTCAAGTTTATAGCCGCTTCCAGTACAAATTACTCGGAACCTTTCATAAATGTGTCCAGTGATATGCCCCTCTGTATGACTTAGCCAATTCAGCATAAAGATTAAGTACCTGCTTTCTTCTGATGTTAAAATGTAGGCGCAGATTATTCACTTTAAATAAACAACGCCAGGAGTTAAGGCCCAACTTAATACTGATTGCCCCTATAAGGACTCACAAAGGCAATTGTAATACACTACGTCAGATTGTCCTCTCCCAAACCCATCACAGACACTTTTTTGAGTCTATATGGACTGTATTAAAGCCACAAAACGTGTATACACGCAGAAGAAAGGGTTTTATATTTTTCTGTTGGGAGCCTATACATTTTTGTGCTTGATTATTTCCTGTTAGAGAGAACAGTGTTTGTAAGGTAGTTTCCTCTTGTATTAGTTAAACGTTACTTTATTGTCGTTGTTGGGTTTTTTAAAGTTAGCATTTCTTGGGCTTCTTTTTATTCGGGAAACCTTAAATAGCTTTTAGGTTTAGACACATACATGACTTTTGAGCACCATCTGACAGAGCCCAAAACAGAAATATGTAGTGCATATAGAAGAAAATGGCATTCGTCTCGGGAGGATTGCACAGGGGCAACGTGCTCGCCTTGGAGACAAGAGGATACGGAGCACCACAGGTTCGATCCCCAGGGCGGTGCTTAGAAAACTCTGGGCGTTAAGCGCGTTATAAATAACTTATCATATCATTGGTAGATAAATCAGTGCTTGTGATGTACAGTCTCCTTTTACACTCTCCTGGGATTGCTGACGTTAGGACCACTTGCATCCCACTTCCTGACATGGTGTCAATACTTTTTTTTAAAGAGTACCAGCTGTTTCCTTTCTCTTATTGTGGGTTAATTAACAATTAAGTGAGGTAAATGATGTTTTCCTCTGTAATATTTTTTCCTCCTGAGTGCAAGCTGTCCAACATATTATATTCTACTACATGTGTAAGTGTGATTTTAAAGGGTTAGTTCACTCAAACATGTTGTTTTTTAAAAAGATTTCCCATGACACAATATATATATATATATATATATATATATATATATATATATATATATATATATATATATATATATATATATGTAAAATATTAGTGCAAAAAGTTCCTATGTAAAATATTCCGGAAATGACCCTCAAAGTTGGGATTTTTAATCAATATGAGGAATTGGCTGTAATCAAGCAAATGCCGCCTACTGGGAGCTTTTGCTTAATGCAGCCGAAGAGTCCTGATGCTCCTGGTGAGTGCTGTCCCAACCCCTTTGTACTCTGGTGAGAATTTTGTTTTTAAGTTTCCTGGGCTCTCGACTTAAAACTGAAGTACTGGCAATTAGAAATATTAAGCCGCACAGCGCAATCGGCATGCAGTGTTGTATTAATAATTGCTGTGCCTTTTGCTTTAAGTCTCCTGGGCTCCTCCGGCCCGGGGAAGCTCTGGAGACTTAAAACAGAAGTCAAAGCAATTATGAATACTACGCTGTTGGGGAGAAGCTGGACCCCCACCAGGGCAGTGGGGGCCAGCAGCCATACCCTCACCATCTAGGGGAGACCCCAACACCTCCCATATGGGCCCCAGTAATGCAACAGAGTCCCAAGCAGGAAGCAGCATGTTCCAAACTGCGTTTATTTCTGGGCAGCAAAAGAAAAAAAAAACACGCAGAGCATCGTGCACATCGAGAGTTCAGGCGCCGTCTCCCCGGGGCTGGCTTGCAAGCCAGCTTTGTAATCACACTGCAGGCTGACCTCACAGAATTGGATCAGCTCCCAGAAACCTATCTCCTCCTGCTATTGGCTGCTAAGTGGTAGGTTACCTATGTAGCCCTTATAGAGAGACTGACAATTGGATATTAGCCTTTTTGCGTCAGTGGGTTGATTTAGCTGTGCCAGCCCCCCTTACCTAATTCTAACTTGTTGCAATATGACCTTGTTCCCATAACTTTTTAGCTGAACAAGCAGTTTGCACCTGGGCTCTGGGTGCTGGGCTGCGCCATTCTTGTTACAATTTATGTTTCAAATGTTGTGCGAGTCCTTGAGAAAGTGTCTTTCCTTCCCAGAAAGAGAAAAAAGCACACTCGGTTGCCGTGATTTATTCGCATTTGTGGATAATTAAAAAATGTCTGTCGGCAGAAAGCAATCTTATCTTGAATGTGCGTCCTTGGCAGGTCGGATGTTTTGCGAGGAACATTGCTGAAGGCTCCCGCATCCAGTGTTCAGTGAGAGAAATTAACTTGGCTGTAATTTTCCTGAAGCATGGCTTTACACTGTGCATTTAGACCATGTTAATTCATATAGGCATTTGCAAGCCTTTAAACAGGGATTTTTGTGTTTGTAGATTCTGATATTGCAGAATTGATTCTAATGTAGCATGGACGTTGCACTGTTGGTGAAGTGGGTGTATTTCAGCATATTTGTCACCTATGGGTGCGCTGGGGCCTGGTTCAAAGGATAAGTGCGCTCCTTGTTCTTCCTGCTGTTCTTCTATATATGTGCTTGGGGTGAGGGGGCATGGGTTTGGTCTCGATTTTCCCTCTTCAGTCCCCCCTCTGGTCGACTTTGTCGACCACACCACCAAGCAACATTCACCTCCTTCCGGTCTGCATATCTTTGTCAATTCCTTGAAGTGTCCATAATTTTTGCATTTTTGTTGATGAACAGTACATATAGGATTGTTCTCCTTCTGTGTTCCACCACACTCACTTCCTTTCGTACTTCCTCTGACCACAGGGAGTGGCCACCTTTATTACTGCTGGAACCATGTTGCACACCGCTATCTTCTCCCTTAGGCCGGCTCTTCCTTTCACCATGTCTCTTATTTGCATTCCGATAACTTCTTCTGTTGTTCTCTTGCAATGTATCTCTATCTTGCACAATGATGCTGTGCTTGATACTCGTCCTTCCGTTATCACCTTCAATCAACCAGGCAGTCATGATGTCCTCCATTACCATGCAAGCACTAGCTAGTTCTTTGCTTTCTCTTTTCAGATGCTGATCATTCTTTAGTATGCTGGTACTTCACTCAATCATTCTTCTGTCTCGCTCGAGAAGTAATTCCCCCCTCTTTTTACTCCTCTGTCTGTTTCTCTTCTTCCGTTGTTTTCCATCTTGGTGAATGAGTCACTCTTCACATCTTCCTTGGTCATCACCAACAAGGGCATGCTGATGCGCACCAATGAACACTCTCCTCCCCAATTCAGTGGTAGTTTCTCTTGATCTTTAGATGCATGTGCTCAATAGTAGTCCATAAGCAGTGATGTTCCTGCTTTCATCTCGCAACTTCTCTCAACCTTCTCGCATCCAGAATGATTGTCCACTTCTTGTCACTGTTGTGCTGGTAACATAACGCTGGTACCTTAACAGTATACGTCCTTCTTCATTCTCCACCCAAGTGACCATCTTTGCTCTTTTCTCTCACTCCGTTAGGCACTTATCATATTTTTGTCTCTTTTATTTTATTTTTTCTCCTCTTTTTGTTTTTCTTTCTTCTTTTATTATTTATTTATTTATTTTTTCATTTTTTTTTTTTTTTTTTTCTCTTGCAGCTTGCTCACTTGTGCATTTGTTCGTTGTTTCTTCTCTCTCTGGTCACTTTCCACATACAGTTGTTCTCCAATTAGCTGCTTTATGTAATCATCTTCCATAGGGGATCACCGCCTTTTTTTTTTTTTCAATCTCAATGTTGCTGTCTTCCCTTTGCTATCTTCTTTGCACCTTGTCATACATGGGCGTCGTGCTCTGCTGTAGTAATTTCTGTTATAATCAATTCTCTTCCGGCATATGTTAAAGAACAGTCAGGACAGCTCTCTCCAGTGGTGTCCCTACCAATTTTGTACATGTGTGCATGTTGTTGGTCACTTCTGCTATGTGTGTTATGTGTATGTTTTACTCCCTTTGTGTCTGCCCTTAACTCTCCTTACTTTAGCAGCAGCTTTTCCTCACCCACTGATGCCGTAACTCTTCCTGCTTAGGTTAGGGAATGTTAGCAGGGGATACAGCGGTAATGCTCACTATTACAAATAATTTTCAAATTACCACCCCCATTATTTCGTTCATCATTAATAGTCCCATCGTGAAGGTAAAAGTCCTTATTTGCTTGCCCATAACCACTTACGCTGCTGGGTCCTTGCAGCTGATGAGATGATAAAGTTGCCCGCCTGAAAATCGCAAGAAAGGCGTTAATAGTTAGTACTTGTTAGTAACCTCAAGCTCCGCGAACTAAACAATCACTAAGGGCAAAAATCAAACCTCCCCCTGGACATTTCGTGTTTTAAAAATTTCTCAATATGGGTAGGGAAAATCTTGAGCTGTTTATTCAATGGAAGCAAGGAAATATACTTCAGGGAAACATGCTCTAAGGGGTCTGAGGTTTTTGATAGGGTGGGCAATTGAGTGGGGAATGCTTCACAATGTTTTAATCAGTAGGCCTCACAGTTTCTAATGGAAGATAACATTAAGGAAATTCCCTGCACATTTCTAACAGCATACATACGCAACAACCTGCATGTGCGGGGAAAAGAGAAGGAACAAAACAGTGTTACAGCTGTAGGTGCACAAAATGTAATATGAACCGCTATTAAACTTTGGAAATGCGTGTGTCAGTCCCTATTCTAGTTGCTAATGTGCGTTGGACCATAGGATGGCCATGTTTCCCTAACTCGTGAGTGTTCGTGCTATTTTGCAGTTCATGAAAATCTCTTGCTTTGGCCCTGTTGATCGTTGCTCCCTCGTTGCCAGGGTGGCCACCGCTTTGTAGGGCTTGACGCCTTATGCTTCTAACAAAGTCTGTCAGGAGGGGAAAATGTCCCACTGTAGTCCATAGCCATTGGGTGTTGGTTGTCCGTTGTCTTCAGGCCTGCCCTGGGTCCTTTATATCTGGCGAGAAATGAAATGGAAGCGCTTGAGACCTGAGAATTTACATATTCTTCAATTTCTTGACCTAACCTCTCTGCACTACTCTCACACTATTCAGTGTCCTAGTGGGAGGAGCCAATGGTACACCTATGCACCATCCTGTCACCACCTGGTGGCGTTCAATGGCAGTCTGACTGTAAATTGTTACACAGTTCGAAATGTACTCAGAAAATGGGTAGGCACTTAATTTATGTGAAGATACTCATTACACACTCGGATCATATATACGCAATTTAGGTGCTAGTGTACAAATGGGCCTTTGGATCTTTATATTTACTGTGCTTTTGTTGTAAGCTATTTATAGTGCGTGCCTTTGTCCCGTGGGGCATCAGGCACTGACAAGCTAAATAGGGAAACATCAGGGTGGTAAATTTGTCATATAGGGTGGCTGTGTTTCTAAATTAAGTGCACCATGTTACTTAGTTAAGATAATCGCAGGGTTTTTAAATCTTTTTTTTTTTTTTCCTATGGCTCCTCTCTCACTTCTCAGGGCGTGCCTCGCAGTGAACTGCAGGCACTTTAAGCTGGTACTAATGAAATCCGCTACCAATTATTCGCTACCTGTCTCTCCCCCCTCTTTTGTATTTATTTATTTATTTATTTACTTATTTATTTATTTCCTCTTTTCTTTCAAACCCAACCCTCACAATTTACTCCCATTCTCTCTATCCCACCCCATGTCCACTTTTTAAACCCTACCTACTGTGTCAATTACTCATTTAGTCTAGTATTTTATTACTCCACTACTGTAATTACTGTTACATTTAAACAATATATTTCTCTCCCCAATATCTGCTCTCAAATTTTAATACAACCATCATTCTCCAGTTCGTGCAGCAATGACCTCTTTTCCTATGTGTGTTGGCTAATGCATTTGTGCCAGTGCTATTTTCAAAAGCGCTAGTGGCATTACCACTTGCACTGTCATTTTGTCGCCAAATAAATTCTGTTGGGAACATGGATCATCCACCCTTTACCCCTATTTCACTCCTCCTGTGGTGAACTGTCAATGAAATGTAGGCCTCCCCCCTCAAGTTCACCTTCTTCCACCTTGTGTGTCTCATTTAATTGTTCTGTGTTAATCGTGTATTCATGAGCCCAGTCTCCTCACTGAAAGATGTGTGCTCAAAATGTAGCTAAATGTACTCTCTTGTGATGCGCTATCATTATGCACCCCCCTCTGTACCGTGCACCCCCATTATGCTTAAACAATCTTCCTTACTTTCAACATGTGTATGTCTGGTGTTTAACAAGTTCTGGATTTCTCTGTTAATAAGGTGGTCATATCCACATCGCTCATGATGTCAGAAATGTCTCTTCCCTAATGCATGGTCTAGTCGCCCCACTGTCACCCAGAAAAGAAAATGTTTTGATACCTATCACCACCCCTATGCAATTGTCCTCTGCATTATTGAGTGTGCGTGAGTGTGTGTGTCGGCGCGCGTCTCGCCCGCTCTGTCGGGGAGGTGGAGCATGAGTGTGTGTGGCAGAGTAAGTCAAATCAATTTTGTCTTGGGCTGTCCTATTAGGGGTATAATGTCAATCTATGTCCTTTTTGAGGTTTGTTTCCCATCAGGAAGGCCCCTCCCAGTCATGTAACCGGTACCATTGCTATTGTGTCAGTGTTCTGTATGGGTGCTGGCTGCTGTGCAGTGCCCCTGTGTTGTGATTCTTGTCAGTCCTGGGGTAGTGGTGCTGTCATTTGTTGTGTCTGTACATGTAGTGGTGACAGTACCTGCGTTGGTGCTTGTGGTGTCTGCTGAAATGATCCCATCCTGCCCCATGTATCCTCCCCACATGGGCGGTGCATATTGTGGTGATTGTTGACACTGCTATTGTGATTCTTGTGCGTGTGTGTTGAGGCTGTTTTTAACTGCCCCTCCCATTGCATACTTTAATAATTTATTTTGTGCCTACTTGTCCTCATCTGCCTTTCTCTGCCCCTGTGTCATCAAATATTACACTCCCGGAGGTTCAGAAGGGTGAGTCCCCTCTTCCCTCTGCTCGCGCTGGTTCAGCATCAGCTGACCCCTCACATCTTCCCTTTCCTTCGTGCACACAGTTCAACTGTAGCCATGTGCTTTTAAAGCTATTCCCGTGTAAGTGCTGTGTATGTGTGTCCTTAGCGATTGCTGCACGCTTCTGGAGAAGCCGCCTATGAGCAGCCATGGTCTTTTTTAATTTACCTTCAGTACTTTTGAATCTTTGCACACTATGTTTTACTGACTTATTTCGGCATGGAAGCTGTGTGCTACACAACAGGTGAAGGGGAATCGTTTCTGTATTGTGTGATACATTTTACCTCTATTCAATTCGAAAAATTCGATAGTCCGCTGTTCAGGGAGCAAAAGTTAGAAGATAATTGAACATTTTTCAACTTCTGTGAGCCTTCTTGGCTCCGCACCTTAGCCAGTGCACTCCACGTGCAGCCCATCTTCACCAAACCATTGCCTTCTCCGGCACACCCCCACAATCTTGCGCATATGTCTTCCACACACCGCCTCTGGGTCACCTATTCTCCAAATCCAAAACCACACCATTATCTCCTCACCATCAAAACTCTGTGTCCTATGCATCAATCTGAAGGTGACGTCACCAAACAAAAAACACAGTGCAAATGAACAGACAAATGTGCATACACATAACAATAACTCATTTCTCCCAACCCCACAAAAATCCCAAAATAAAACCCCACAATCCCCACAGCTGTCTTCCTGTCTCAACTGGAACAAGGTAAACCACAATAAAACTCTTATAATTAGACTGCACACGCTGCGTCGCCTAACGTGTGATACGCTCCTCACCAGGGGACCTTAACCAGCCAACAATCAACCACTCACTGAACTAAAACGCTCAATTAGCAGGGAACCTCATCTACTCATTGATCTATAACGTCAATTCATAGGAAATCCAGACCACGTACATGAAATCACCATCCAGACCAATCAGCGCGGCACTCCTGTTCTATATGTAGGGAGTCACTACCCCACCCAATAGGTTCAAAAACACAAGAAGGGACCACTCCCACCGCCCCAGTCCCAACTACAATTCACGTGCCGATCACCACCAATGCGCTGAATTTTGCGACAATGTACAATCGCCCACCGCCCAATTTACAATCCCTCCCTCAGTTTCTACCCAAACAAATGAACTTAACATTTCTGCAACATACTGATCAACAATGCATCATAATACTTTAAACATTTCCCCCCCTCAAAGCCCATGTTGCTAGTTGACTTACATTTTCCTATGCTGCACTGGCAGTTGCTCCGCTGCTGGACACCCCCTCAAGGCGCTTCACCGGACCCCTTCTCCTGCAGGGCTCTCACCTGCCCTCAAGCGGGGTATTTCCAAGTGGCCCCCGAAGCCTTTAGCCGGTTACGCGTTTTCCGGTGGTCTTCAGTTGCAGGCGAGGGTCCCACAGCTTCCTTGAGTCGGCGGAAGGGAGTTCAGTTCAACGCAGGGCTTGCACAGGCAGTGCTCATTCACCCATGTTACAATGAGCAATGAGCCTCACAGAGGGCACCAACTTGTTGGGGAGAAGCTGGACCCCCACCAGGGCAGTGGGGGCCAGCAGCCATACCCTCACCATCTATGGGAGACCCCAACACCTCCCATATGGCCCCCAGAAATGCAACAGAGTCCCAAGCAGGCAGCAGCATGTTCCAAACTGCGTTTATTTCTGGGCAGCAAAAGAAAAAAAAAACATGCAGAGCATCGTGCACATCGAGAGTTCAGGCGCCGTCTCCCCGGGGCTGGCTTGCAAGCCAGCTTTGTAATCACACTGCAGGCTGACCTCACAGAAGTGGATCAGCTCCCAGAAACCTATCTCCTCCTGCTATTGGCTGCTAAGTGGTAGGTTACCTATGTAGCCCTTATAGAGAGACTGACAATTGGATATTAGCCTTTTTGCGTCAGTGGGTTTATTTAGCTGTGCCAGCCCCCCTTACCTAATTCTAACTTGTTGCAATATGACCTTGTTCCCATAACTGTTTAGCTGAACAAGCAGTTCGCACCTGGCCTCTGGGCGCTGGGCTGCGCCATTCTTGTTACAATTTATGTTTCAAATGTTGTGCGAGTCCTTGAGAAAGTGTCTTTCCTTCCCAGAAAGAAAAAAAAGCACACTGGGTTGAAGTGATTTATTCGCATTTGTGGATAATTAAAAAATGTCTGTCGGCAGAAAGCAATCTTATCTTGAATGTGCATCCTTGGCAGGTCGAATGTTTTGCGAGGAACATTGCTGAAGGCTCCCGAAGCCAGTGTTCAGTGAGAGAAATTAACTTGGCTGTAATTTTCCTGAAGCATGGCTTTACACTGTGCATTTAGACCATGTTAATTCATATAGGCATTTGCAAGCCTTTAAACAGGGATTTTTGTGTTTGTAGATTCTGATATTGCAGCATTGATTCTAATGTAGCATGGAAGTTGCACTGTTGGTGAAGTGGGTGTGTTTCAGCATATTTGTCACCCATGGGTGCGCTGGGGCCTGGTTCAAAGGATAAGTGCGCTCCTTGTTCTTCCTGCTGTTCTTCTATATATGTGCTTGGGGTGAGGGGGCATGGGTTTGGTCTCGATTTTCCCTCTTCAACGCCATCTGCCATGATCGGTGGAAGCTGTAGTTTTCTGTAGTTTTCATAATTGCTATGTTTTTTGCTTTAAGTGTTCTGTCCCCCTCCCAGGCCAGGGGAGCCAGGAAACCTAAAACTAAATTAATAGCAATTATAAATACTATACCTCCTGTCGCAATCAGCGGGTGGCAAAACAGAAAGTACAGGCCAATAACTGCTGTGGCTTTCGCTTCAAGTTTTCTGGGCTCCCATAAAATGTCAAGCAAAAATTAACTACAATAATGAATACAATGCTGGCAGGTTATAGCCTGCCAGCATTCTCTGTTCTCCGGCAGCAATAAACAAAAGCTTCCAGTAGGGGGCTTTTGCTTACTGCTGTGAAAGTGGAGTCATTGTACAAAATGGATGCCTCCTAGTGCTTGACTTTGGGGCTCATTTCCCAAATATTTTACGAAGGAACTTTTTGTAAAAATATGTCTTATACCTATTTTTTATCAAGGGCAATCTTTTTGAACAATGCAGTTTTGGAGTGAACTACTCCTTTAATTCAGCTATAAATCGTCTAGATGTCACTTTTTCAATGTTTATTTTTATTTGTGTAAAGAAGATTGAATTCCAACAAGCTGGTGGAGAATAATTATCACTTGGTATCTCAAGCTAATTTATAATCTTTTCCTGCTTGAATGAAAGCACACATGTTACAGTCTGAAAATATATTCTTGTAATGTGCATTTGACATGTCTCGAATTGCAAGGTATCATATCAAATCCCCTCTATGAAGCTTGGTGGAGCCAGTGGAGACTGAGTAACATATTAGACACGGATGTCATTTTGGGGTTGCCCCCCGCGTTACCTGGAACTGCCTCTGCGAACCCTGGTAGGGGTTGCAAAGGCAGAGAAACCAAAAGTAAAGAGGGCTCAGATTAACCCACTGCCCCATGTCCCAGGGGGCTCGGATTGCAAAAATAAATAATTTGTTTTTTAAGTGTTGAAGTATTGAAGTCAATCTGACTTCACGCAGATATTATTTAATGACTTGAAAAATAAATTGTTTATTTTTAACAACATCCACAGCGAGGCCCCCCGCCCCCGACAGGACATGTAGGCCTCTGAATACTCTGCTCTGTGCATGACCATGCATGCCTAGAGCATATGAGCTAGAGGCCTGACTGGGCCGCAGTAGAGTTTCTCGAGCAAAAGATTCAGGAAAAAATGTAAGAAGATGTATTGTGTGATTGTATGTATGTATGGATATTATGTAAAGTTGTGAATGAGTGAGTGCATGATCTATTGCTGGCTGGGCGGGTGTGTGTCAGTGAATGGTGAATGGTTGCGCGTGTAAATCACAAAGTGAATTTTGTGTGTATGTGTGCACTTGTGTTTAATGCCTGAATTACTTACCAGTAATCCTCATTACTCCTAGGCCTACTCTTCATCCTCCCAGTACTTACCTTTAAATCACCTTGCCTCATATGTAGAGACTGAAACGCAGAAGAGGGACATGGAGGCAATGCTGGGCCGAGGAGCTTTTAGGGGTAGGAGGAGAATGGGAGGAAGAGGGGATGGGTGGGGATTATGGGGCAGGTGTGGGGTGTACTTAAACATAATGGGCATCAATTATAAAGCAGGCATGATGTGTATAATTAGTGGCTAGACTAGCATTTTTTTTTTACAGCTAGCCTAGTAATTTCTTATTGTGGCATGACATTTTTACTCGGCATCTATAATAAAGTAAGCATCATAAGTGTAATGAACTGGCTATACTAGCGTTGGGTGCAGCCGGTCTAGCCTTTTTTTACTGTAGCATTGTATATTTTCTGGGCATCTATGATAAAGTAAGCATGATAAGTTTTATTACATGGTTAGATTGGCATTTTGGTGCAGCATGTCGAAGTATGTCTTACTGAGGCATGGCATTTTTGAATGTGCATCATCAAGGCTACAGCAAACATGGTACGTGTTATAAAATGTCTGGCCTACATTGTGCCGCTAGTTTTGACATGTTTTCTTACTGTGGCATTGCATTTTTAATAGCAAAGCTGTAAGATAGTTCAGCAGATTGGGCACTAACAGCTGTGATCTATGTGTGATCTGCAGGTCGCAGTTACGCATTCTGGCAAAGCCAACTCAGCCTTTCATTCTTCCGAAGTTGATAAATGAGTACCAACTTTGATTTGGATGATAATTGTGTGTGAATATGTCCTATTTACAGCGGGCTGGTGAAAGCACTATATGAATAATACATCTTTATGAAAGCATTAATGCCCTTGTGCACTGTGGGTGATTGCATCTTTTGGATTTTAGATACTGTATAATCACAGCAACTGGCAATGTAGGGGCCATACTTATCATATAATGACAATACCTGACATTCAGCTATAATTGGCATAACATGTAACTGGCCATACAATGCTGAAGTGGCGTGTCTATGGCAGTGCCTTGGTCTACGTTGATTTTATTTGGTCTAACCCTTTGTATCATGAGCCCATCAAGGGCATATGAAGGCAGCACCCTTGTAAAAATGTGGTTGTCATCTAAAATATTCTTGTCTGCTTTAGTACCTATTTGGTATTTTATAAATTGTAGGTTTAAATACATTTTGTTCTCCTGCAAGCCACTTCCGGTGATGTCACCATGGTTAAAGAGGAAGTGATGCCATTCAGGTCAAAGGTGTGTGATGTCACTTCCGGTACCCCAGGCATTTTGGTGAATCGACCTCCCTGATATTAGGTGAGGAAAAAAGTGGTAGAGTTTCAGCACTGTCAGTTAGGATCATCTCTGAAAGGCTGACATAGTTGGGGAAAGTCAACCACAGTGCAATAGTATAATAGTATGACATGGTTCTGGCAGAGTTAGTCACTTCGTAGACTCTTAGCATTGGTGCTGCTTCCTCTCCAGACCCACTGCATAAAAGGCATATATTTAATTTTATTTAATTGTTTAGTATAGCTTAATAATTAGATTATTAAAATGTTGTGCTTGCAAATACTTGTTACTCTTTACAACACTGAAAGGTGCTGGTTTCTAAAAGAAAAGCTATGGGGCTCATAAGACAAGACAGATGAAAATGTATTTGCAGAAAAGAGGATGGTTCAGGTAAAAATATTAAAGTGTACAGTACAATTGAACACATGGCATTGGAAATTGACTTCAGTGGACTATCGATAGAGCAAGATGCCCTAGTAGGTTAAAGTAAACCACATGTCTGTGCTGTGTAAGAAGGAAATGTAAACAATTCTGGATATCTCTAGGTTTGTAGTGATAGAGCATATTTAGAGCTGAAGACTAAACTGACCATACAGTGTTTCAGCAGGTAAGGAAATATATATATATTACAGGGCCTGCAGTAGTGGCACTGCAGTTATGGTTAAGTTGCTCAACTCATAGAAAGATCATTTTTTGGGTGGGTTATAACTCTGCCCTCCTGGATGAATCCTTACCAAACTTTGCAAAAAAAAAGTATATGGCCATCTCAGAATGATTTTCCAAATTTGGTGCGGTTTTGTCGAGGGGGTGTGCAAAGTTGTAGGGGGGTCCCAAAATGTGTGGAAATCCTCATAGTCACAATGGAAAAAGAATTTTGCTCATGCCTACAGCCCAAACCGCTGGCCAGATTTTTACCAAATTCATGCCAGGACATGCGTCTTGATCCCAAAAGCATGCTTTTGTAAATTTGGTGTAAATCTGCCCAGTAGCTGCAGGTAGGTACAAAAAATGTGTGATATCTGGGTACCGTCGGCATATTCATTTCCTGATTCGAAGTCCACAGACTCCTCTGGACCAATCAGAGAGCAGCTAGATGCTCGTGGACATTATATGTCCTCTACTGCCTAAAGTGCTGGACAGTTTTGCAGAAAATATTTGCAACAAGCATCAGCAAGTACCTCAAAGCATGGTTTAGCAAATTTGTCCCGTGTTTTATTTTTTCTAAAGTGTCAAAATATAAGTACCAAAAATGTGATATAGCTTTGGTTCCTGGGCAATGGTCATGGCCTTGAGAAAGGACAAATGTGTACTCTGAATTGGACCTTATAGGTGCATGCAGCATGGCCAAAACCCCCGGTTTGAATGGGAAAAAATATCCTGCTTGCGGCTGCAGCCCAAAGTGTTGGAAGGGATTGCAGCAAACTTGCGAGAGGGGCAATTTGCCCTGTGTTTTACTTTTTTAAAGTGTGAAAAAGTAAGTACAAAAAATAGTGATATAACTTTGGTGAATTGACAGTGGGCCTAGCCCTCGGCATGGACAAATCTCTACTCTGATTGGCCTACTGGGGAATGCAGAATGGCTGAAGCCCATGCCCATGGATTGTGGAGACTGGCCATGGCTGCAAGCCATAAGCACTGGCCATTGGTCACACGATGAGGGTATAGTGGACACTGAACTAGGATGCAGGGTAAGTGCAGTGGATAACGGGGGTGGTTTGATGGGACACAGGGTTATGGTCGAGCCTCATGCCCTAGGCAATTGAACCATGACTTGAATCCCCAGCATGCGCTGCTGATAACGACACACATCAGTAAGCATTGCAAAAAATATGATTGTTGAAGGAGGTTTATAGTTCTTTCATGTATGTTAAAATTGGAATTATTAATAACATATATACACAGTGATGTAACATCATGAAACACTTTCACTCATAGAAACCTTTGAAATTCACAGAAAAAACCTTGTTAAAGGGACGTTATGGTTAAGTTGCACTAATAAAAACCTATGAAAATCAGTGAAAAACTTTGTTAAAGGGATGTTATGGTTACAAGTAAAACCAAAAACCCCCAGGAATTCACCAGTTATGGTAAGCTAAGCAACCATAACTTGCGCCACACTGTGCACTGCTAAGACTAACACCCAGAATATCAAAGATGACATCACAAATTTTGTGTTCATCAAACAAGAAAGGTCTACCACTGGAGTAGGTAGAATAAAGACAGATTCTGAGTTTGATCTCTAGTTGTGGGGTGTGGGTCACTTCACGTACTTAGTGAGATAAGAGTTCAGTATGCCTTATGAGAGAAATCAATGAGAATTTAAGGTTGATAGATATTAAGGTGCTATTCCTCAACATTTTCGGTGCATGAATAGTTGCTTGTGATGTCAATATTAGCTTTTATATTGAACACTGAGGGTAAAGAATCAGTGGATTAAAAAATGTTTTAATAGAAGACTGACAAACATCAAATAAAGCAGCACACACACCTGTGCACACACAAAATTGGTGAATTTCAACTTTAAATAGAATACAATATAATATGAATTTCACTGGTTAAGTGTGCACAGGTATACACATATGCACATTGTTGAATTTGAACATTAAATAAAATACAAAGCAGATGTCACTGGTTATTTTAGTCTAGAGGGGAGACATAAAACAAAGCTGTCTGAAACAAATTCCAACCATCAGACGCTGAGGTGCCTATGAAAGGAATTAAGTGAAAGGAAAAGAAAAAAGTATATAACAAGAAATAGAAATAGAGGTATTCGAAAAAAGTTAGATCAAATTGTTCAAGACATTAATACGCCCATCCAGTGCAATCTGACATGAAAATGATTGTTGCTTGTTATCTAAAAATATAGTTCAAACGTAGTCCCAAGAATGAAACAGGTTCCTGAATTTAGTTAGTATCTGCATGCTATTACCCCTGACACAGTGACAACAATCCATGGGGGCGAAGTGATTGATGGAACCCATCCAGAAAGTTCGACAACTGCTAATGATTCCTGGGTAAGTATTCCCGTTTACATCATGTTTCAGTGGTGGAATGTGATGTAAACCACCTTACCAAAAGTGCATGTGTAGGTGCGGTACCAAAGGCAATTATTGTAAGGAGGCCTCTATGTCCTGTGTGTTTGCATACCCTCAGGTTAGAAATCCATGTCCTTGCCCAAGGTCAGCTCAGTCCATAGACCATGCACCCAATCATCTGGACGCTGGCCATGGCCACAGTATTGTATGTGCATAGTGATAGCCGTAGGTATAGACACTTAGTTGGATATGGTGAGAAGGCTATAATGTGCACTTGTATGTCTGTAAAGAAAAGAAAATATAGTTTGTTTTCAAACATACTTTATGAAATACAATTAGTTACAGTTTTACACATATGTTTCATTTATCTGACCCTCATAATTTCATAAGTAGTACATCGTATGTACTATGTTTGATTCAACATTTGTGTGTTGTACACTGGTGTTGTCTTCACATACAGTAATCATTGGGTCATTGAGAAAAAATGTGAAGGTGGATTGAAAAAACCCATACACTTTCTTAGAATGTGCTGAACTGAAGGAGGAATCTGTCGTGTTGCAACTGCTCGTCCTTCTCTTTTGTACATCTGATCCTTTAGCCTACGTAATGGTCATGTTTTATTGTAGACAAAGTTTAAGAGAAGATCAAAGAAATAAACCTTTAATGTCAGAGGAAGTTGGAAAAGTGTTGAAGGGGGTTGCCACAGATGTGCAATATGGTACAAACTTTGACTGGGAAGAGAGCAAATCCTGTTAAGTATTTCAATCAGGTGATACAACCTGGTCTCAGCCTAGTATGCAGCGCACAGCTGAAATGCTTATTTTATTATATATATATATAGGTTCAATATTCCGAGTGATATACCACTCATATCACACCCCTTCTCAAATACCCCAGGTCACAATGGACCAGGAATCAGGCTGGTTGGTAAAGGTAATATTTATTTATTTATTTAAAATTCAAATCAAACATATACTTTTGAATAGGGAGCAACAATCACCAATGTGGTGACAATAACAGACAGGAAGGTATGTAATGCACTGAAATTCACTTTTTAGCAACACAAAATATAAAACACCAGAGAAAAGAACACTTTTGGCTTGTTTGGAAAGATAGCACTTACGTTAGGACTTCCCCCTGCAACATTCCTCAACCCACAAATAAACAATTGTAAATAGATATAAGGAAGCAGCAGATAATCAGGAATAAGGAATGGAAAATGGAATTTGAATCCAACCTTCCCTCCCCAAAGAAGAGAGAAAAACAGATTTGAAATCTTACACTTTAAAATGACATTTCAGAAATGGCTGGGTAAAACAATTAATGTGTGCAAAAAGCCTTAAATCAGTACAAACCTGTATGGGAGAAACATTGGAAAGTTACTAACAATCATGAGCTATAGTTTCAGCAAAGGTAAACACTTTGAATCTAAATGGAAGGTTGAAAATAATTTAGAATAAAAATCACACATGTAAAACTTTGCAAAATTGTGGATTCCCGCCTAAAATTAACCAAACGGTGTTTAAGAAAAACAGATGAGTTTGAGTGCAGTTATTTGGTTGTGATATAGCTACAGGTCTTAGGTATAACCCAGACTTGAAATTAAGTCTCAAGCTGTTAAACTGATGGAGATATGCAATGTTGAATGAGAGGCGTTTTTAGAAAAATCAGGTAGTGAAAACAGAAAAGAAACAAGAAAACATTTACTATAATTTTACTCTATGCTAGAGCATTCTGGCCAGAATACCAAAAGAGGGACACAGTAAGCTCTAGAGTTGATTCACGACTTCAACACCAGATCACCAGCGTCCGCCCCTACAGAACCAGTCAGATCACTCAAAGCAGGATTGAGAGTTTGAGATTTACACAAGATAAAAATGACTAAAGAAATGGTGCTTAGCAAGATAAATCAAAGACAGCATTACAATAAGGATTCTGACAATGTTATAAGTTATTAAGGTAAGGATAGGATGGTTTAGAGATTGGGATGAGACAAACCAAGGCACGGTATGCTATGGTTTTCCATGATTTCTATTAATACAGTCCACTTTAATTTAGGATTTTGGACTGTCGAGGGTTCTGGTCATCACACAGATCGGATCTAACCAAGGACAGCTGTGCAATTCTGGTGGGACAGGATCATCTAGGCCGTTCTGGTCACCGGACTGCACTGGACTGCACAGGACTGCTTACTGGAGACTGGAGATCAGTGGGATGGCGAGTTTGCAGGCATGCATCTAGTAGTAAAGCCAGGTTGGATCAGGATGCTTCCCTTGGGTTTTTGGGATTTTTAGAATTTGAGGCCTAGCTGAAAAGGGGTTCAGCAATGCATAGACCTTGGCTTTGCAATGAAATCTGGAATCAGGATCAAGCAGGATGAAGAAATCAGGAACAGGACGCCACACAGGAAATCAGGAAGAAAGTCAGGAATCGGTGTGTGTGCTGTCAGGTTCCCTTATTTATCATGCCAAATAACATCACTACAGTATATGGCAGGGGCAGGCTTACTACCCACACCCATAATGCTAGGATTAGGCTAGAGCATAGTTTCTGCCTTGCTCTTCGCTGATTGGATCACAGAAAAGGATGTTATGTTTATGGGATGATTTTTACAATTAATAGAAACCTCCCTTAGCTACTGGAAACACAATCTAATTTTACCACATATACATATACAGTTATAACCTCTGAGAAAATCAGATACACAGGTTACATATTTTGCGACATACTTCAATCCAAACTCCAAGTCTGTGGGACTTGGTCTAGCCTTTCTGCTACATTTTGGCAATTTTAACCATGAAAGATTTGGCCTAAAATGTCCCAACTTGGAACACAGATGCGCTTTTACCCCTGGGATATGTGTACAAAATGTTATGTGCGCAATATCAATACTTTCCCCACACGCTGTTATTCTTTACAACTTCTGTTCCTTATGCAGTAATGAGTTCTACCAAGTTTTCAAAGGAAGTGCATACAATTAGATTTAAAACTACAAACTTCTCATTTTTTTCCTCATTCTTGCTGCAAAGTTAAATGTCTTGAAGTTCACTTACAATATAAGCTTTTTAAAACCAAAAGGATGTCTATTGTCACTTAATCCATTTTTTTCCCTTTTCCCGAACTGCAAGCAAGGAAGAGGGGCCTCTCTCTCACACTTGAAAGGTCAGAGTTCTAGCCTGCTATTGTTCCAGCCTGGAACAAAGACGAATGTCTGATGCGACTTGGGAAGTCCCTTTGCCTGGATATTCAAAGCCTCCAAGCTAGCAATTAGCCACTTTCCTGTTCCAGAGTGTATGAGGTGTCACTCTTTCTCAGGACTCGCAACTGGTAGAGCACGTTTTTTAATATATAGTTTGCCAACTCAGCCTGAGTTTTAGCTTTGATATTCTCCTTTTAAATCTTGCCTTTAAATCTATAGAATTAAAACAATTTATAAGTGTATTTTTAACAATAACAAATCCTTTTACATTTCTAATTAATCAAGTCTTCACACAACAATGAACTTTTAAATAGGCGATTTTCCCGCTTCAGTCAGGAAAAAGCAAATGTTACTATTTCTTTAAATTCAGTTTTCATCCCCAGCAAATACACACTTTCTGTAGTTGCAGTTCTTTTCTTGAGTGCTGGAGTTGTTTGCAGCATGTATACAGTTATAGCCAACTATTTAGAGTCTTTCTCTGGACAGTTGATTCTTGATACTGTTGCAAAGAAAATAGATGCGTTTCCCGTGAAAAATGAAACCAAAGCCCTTGGTTGATTTTTCAAGGATACATTTGACAGGAGCTGTCATTCAAATGAGGCCCGGTTCCTCTGAGACACAATGAATGATCCCGGGCATGGCAGGGCCTTTTTAATCACAGTGGTTCACGAGAAATTGATGAATTTGGCACCAAGCAGCACTTTTAAGGTTGAGAAAGTGTCATTTAAAAGAGGCATTTTGGATTTTCAGCAAAATTATGCTGCCTCTTTTACTTCACTCCATGTTAAATGCTGCAAAGCACACTGGCACCTTCCCGCGGTGAGTACTCTGTTTCACCCCACCTGAATTGTGTGTGGCAGGGTAGTGAAGTCATTTTCCGGTTGGTACAAACACGCAATTCCGAGATCTTGGTGCGCACAGGAGTCAGCATGGCCATGTTGTGCAGTTTCTTGCACCAATGCAGTAAAGTGATGTAGCATAGCACAGCTGAGTGGGTCAAAATATCCTACAGATTCCGCCACCCCCGACTTTGTGTGGATTTCGAGTCGTGGAGGAGTCGGGCAAGTGGGATTTTTTTTTCTTTTCTTGAAAAAGCAGGTTCAGTCGGGTATGAGTCCTTCTTCCATCAGCGAACGATGCAGCACGCTCTCCTCACTGCCTCTTGTTGGAATGTGGAATGATACCCACATCCTTCTCTCTGGTTTTCTAACTGTCCTCCAATCGGGATGACAGCAGTGGGATATACACATGCATTCATTGACAATTTGAAATATTGCCATGCTTCAGATATATCCCCCACTGGGTTTTCTGTAGATTCCTCCATGTGCTGCAAAGTGTGCCTGGGGTGGCAACTCTTTAGCTGATTGATGTGGACCCACTTTTGTTCTGTCAAGTCACCTTTGGGGATGCAGATTCTATAGGCGACTGGTGAGATTTTGCCACAATTTCAAAAGGTCCCCACCAGCTAGGCAAGAATTTGCACTCTTTGTTTTGGTTCCTTTGGAAATTTAACAAGTAGACCCTGTTTCCTACTTGGTATTCCTTTTTGGTTGTCTTTAGATCATAGTTGGTCTTCATGCTGTCTACAGATCTTTCTAGATTCCGCTAAATATACGCAAAAGCATGTTGAAGGTGTTTTCTCAGATTCACAACATACTAATGAGTTGTGGAGGCATTCATTAGTGTCTGCTTTTGTGTTCTATAGAGCAGATGCTGGGGTATCACCATCCTTCGTCCAGTCATCAGCTCAAATGAAGACATTTTAGTTGCAGAAGAAGGCCTCGATCTGATGGCCATCAGGACAAGTGGTAATCGGATGTCCCAACTTGGCCTAGAGTCTGCCACAAACTTTTTTAATCTACTAAAATGGTTTTATTGTACCTCTTAGGACTGGTGGTATGCAATGTGTAGTTTCCTTTTTACCCCAAGTATCTACCACATCTTTGTCATCACTTCCCTGGTGAAGTGACTACCTCGGTCTGACTCAATCCTTTGGGGTAGTCCAAAATGCGAGAAGATGTGATTGATCATCAGGGCAGCTGCTGTTTCTGCCTTGCAATTTGGGGCCGGGAGACATTTCACCCATTTAGTAAAGAAACATGTTATGGTTAAAATGTACTTGTTCCCGCTACAGGAGCGAATCACAGGCCAGATGAAATCTACTTGTAAATCTGACCAAGGCAGTGTCATTCCCATCTTTTGGAGGGGAGCTCAGTGTGTGAGTGATGTTGGCTGAAATTGTGCACACACAAGACACCCCTTCAAGTATTGGTCGAGGTCTTGCCCCATGTGTGGCCAGTATGCAACCTCTCGCAAGATTTCTAATGTAGTATGAAACCCCTGATGACCGGCTGTGGCCGCATCATGGGCGTGACATAGCATCAGGCTTTGGAATAAGGTAGGGACCACCCACTGGTCACAGCTAGATATGGATCTCCTCACCAACAAACCGTTTTGGATTCGGAACATTTTTGGACATTTCATCAACACTCTGAGGTCCTCTTTCCCAATGCAATCGGTATCCATCAGGGGAAAGTTCTCAGGGTCCTCAATGTGTTGATAAAATTTACCAATGATTGGATCCCCTTTTTGAGCCATGATTAAATCAGCATCTGGGGTCTCCTTACTCCACTTGGTAGTAGAGAGTTCATTGTGATTATTTGTCTGGGACCTAGTGATAGCAGTGACCTGGATTTCCCCCAACAGGGACTCGATCTCAAGGAGCTCACCTTGGATGGCTCCGGTTTTGGCCAGCAGATCATCAAGGTCATTTCCAGTTTTGTCTGGTCCCTCTGTTCTGGAATGACCCTTGATCTTTTTCCAGTTTGTTTGCTTGTTTATTTGTTTTATATAGCGCTCCAGACCCAGGGGTAAATCGGCGCTTAAAAGACAGGTTACATAAGTACAATATATATAGATTTTGCAGTTATACAATTGTAAAGGTAATATGCAATATACAATATATACAAGCAGGGTAGTTAGATCGTGCGGTTAAACATTTCTAAGGTGTGTACAATATATACAGTTAGTAATGTGCTTAATCTATCTTAGGGTTGGTTTCTCCAGAAGCCAGCTAATGACTAATTTCCTGAACAGTTGGAAGGATTTGGTCGATTTGATGTTCAGCGGCAGGGTGTTCCAGAGTTGATGGCAAGGACAGTGCAACTCGAGCCACCAGCTCTTTTGGAGGTGAATCTGGGCACAGTGAGGCAGAGAGTATTGGAGGATCTAGTGATTCCTGTACATGGTTTCAGAGTGAGTTTGTTGGTGAGATAGGGGGGCTAGGTGGTTTAGGGCTTTCTAGGTAAGGCAGAGGGTTTTTAAATCAATTTTTTGTTGAATGGAAAGCCATTTGCAAGATATTCTTATGTGGGAGATGTGCTCTCTCCTGGGAATATTTAGTGCTGCTTGCAACGCATTGTTTTGTAGTATCTGAAGTTTATTGATTATAGCTTGGTTGGCGCCTAGGTAGAGGCTGTTGCAGTAGTCAAGCTTCGATTGTATGAGGGGCCTGGCCTAAGTGAGGCAGCTATTCATAGATAGAAAAGGTCTGCAGGTCCTAATTAGTTTCCCAGTGTAGGCGGTGGCTGAGGCGGTCATGTTGATTTGTTTGGAGAGGTCGGTGTTAGCGTCAAGGTAGAAGCCTAAGTTGTTCACGTTTTTAACGACTGGGATGATGTTGCCATCTATGATGAAGTTGGAATAATCAGGGCTAAGTTTCTGTTGATTGTTGGGGGATCCGACTCGGAGGAGCTCAGTCTTCTCATCATTCAGGCAGAGGCCCTGTGTGGCCATCCATGCCTGAATGATGGAGAAGATTTCGTTATTCCTAATGACGTCTGTATTGTAGTTGCCAGTGATGGTGAGGAGTATCTGGGTGTCAACTGCGTAGTTAGTGTAGGTGACACCCAGATGGTCCAGCTTATCAAAGAGGGGTTTTGTAAAGATATTGTAGAGGGTGGGGGAGACGCAGGACCCTTGTGGCACACCGCAGGTGATGGGGACGGGGTCTGCTGCAGCCACCGATGAGAAAACCCTCATGGTTCTGTTGGCTAAGAAGGATTGTATCCACATGACAGCAGCGGGGGAGAGGTGGGCAGCAGATGAGAGGTGGTCGCAGAGTATTTTGTGGTCAACCAGGTCAAAGGCTGCTGAGAGGTCTAGGTGGAGTAGGATAGCTGCTTTGTTTTTGTCCTTGATGTCATCAATCTGCCTTTTGAGGTCAACAAGGGCAGTTTCTGTTCCATGTTGAGGACGAAAGCCAGATTTACGTAGGCCTTGCAGTTGATTGGACTCTAAGTAGTCTTGAATTTGCAGGTAGGCAACTCTGTCGAGGATTTTTAGCAGGAAGGGGACCGTGGTGATAGGCCTGTAATTGGCGGGAATGGCAGGGTTAAGGGATTGTTTTTTTAGAAGAGGGAGAACCCATGACTGTTTCAGGTTGTTGTGTACAGAATTAGTCGAGAAGGATAGGTTTATTAGTTTGGAGATGAAGGGGCTAGGTCTCTCGCAGCATCTTTGATGATCTGGGTGGGGCAGCTATCCCCTTTGCAATTAGAGGGTTTGAGGGATGCTATAATTTTTTGGACTTCGAGTATAGTGACCATTTTGAATGTGAAGCCGGAAGTGTTGTTGGTCGGGGTGGATGTGCTAGGTATGAAGGCGTTGCTGTTGGAAAGTTGTAGACGTTTGGCCTCTATTTTAGTTTGAAAACCAGTGATTTTGTTGGCCAGGGAACTTTGGATGCTAGTGCACCATGGCTTGTCTTTTACGCAAGTGTCGGTCAGAGGATTGGGATTTTCTAATTCCTTCAGAATGGTGAAGAGTTCTTTAGCAGAGGATTGTGCATTGTTTATTCTAACATTGTAGGCTTCCTTTTTGGTGCAGAATACCTCTTTCTTGTAGTGGGAGGAGATGGTCATGAGGTTGGATTTGTTTTCTGCTGAGGGATTGGTTTTCCATAGCGTTTCCATCTTGGCTTTCTTTTTTCTAAGAATTTTGAGTTCCGGTGTGTAGCAAGATTTCAGATGAGCTCTGGGTCTACCTTTGTGTAGCTTTAGTGGGGCAACAGCATCAATGGCATTAGTTAGGGCATCATTATAGGTGTTGACTAGGAGGTTAAGGTCAGCGGTGGCTGAGAGTGTGTTTAGGAGGGGGAGAATCAGTGGTGTGAGGGTCTGCGCAGTGATGTTGCGCTTGTTTCTAGTCTGGCAGGCTGGTGCGTGGGGGCGCTGCTTGGGGTTAGGGTTGTTATGGTTAATATCGAATAGTATGAGGGAATGGTCAGTCCACGCAAGAGGTTGTGGGGCTTTGCAGGTGATATTGCAGTTATGGGCTGCGACCCAATCGATAGTTCTACCTTTCTGGTGAGTAGGTAGTGTAATGACTTGAGTAAAGTCATGCTCAGATAGGGCGTTAGCCAGGGAGGTGGCTGAAGTGTCATTAGGGTCATTATACCCTAGATTAAAGTCTCCTAGAATGATATTTTGGGAATGGGGCTTAGAGTTCTCTGCTATGAGGGTGGGAATGTCTTCCTCGAAGGAGCCTGTGGGGTCTGGGGGTCTGTATATTAGTTGCAGAGTAATTGTGCTCTTAGGGGTAGTTTGTAATTTAATGGTGAGGTGCTTGCAGGATTTTAGCGGGGGAAGTGATGGGTCTGAGGTCGAGTGAGGATTTCAATATGACTGGTACACCTCCTCCGCGAGCATTGGGTCTGTCCGCTCTGAGGATGGAGTAGTTGTCGGGAATAGCAAGAGTAAGGTATGGTCCTGCAGCTTCATGTAGCCATGTTTCTGTAGTAGCAAGGAAGTCAAGGTCTGCTGAAAGAATGATGTCAGCAATTTCGGTGGGGTGAGCTACTAGGGATCTGACATTGAGTAGTGCTCCTTTTAGGGATGCCGTGTTAGTGGCATTAGCGCTATTCTTGATGGTGGCCTTGGTCATGGGTATGGCAGGCAACTTGCTGGATGTGGTATGGAGTCTAGCGCCAAGTCTGTTGTTGCGGTCAAGGAGGGTAGGGTTGGTTGTGGGGCGGTATCCTAATGGATTGGGAGGGTTGGCATTGGTAGTAGTGTGGTCATCTTTAGTGAGGTTAGGTGGGGTGTTAGCTGGTGTGGCACTAACTTTAGCAGTGTGGTGTTGGTGAGCGATGTGTGGGAATGGAGGGAGGGTGGGCAGGAAAGGTGTGGGACAGGGGATGGGATGGTGCCTAGGGCAACTGAGTTTAGCTAGTCCATTATTTTATGGTATGTAGCTGTTGCTGCTACATGGAATGCTGTTGTTCATGATGGAAAAAGGGAACATGGTGAGAATGAGCCAAGGGAGCATAGTTAGGAATGCAGCGTTGGCTAAGCTGCTTAGTTATTATGCAGATAATGGGCAATTTCAGTTAGGCTATAGCAAGGCAGGCATAGGCTATATTCGAAATTGCTAACAAGGTGCAGAACATGGGCAATTTTAGTTAGGCTACAGCAAGGCAGGCATAGGCTATATTCGAAATTGCTAACAAGGTGCAGAAAATGGGCAATTTCAGTTAGGCTACAGCAAGACAGTTTCAATTGTGCAACATCAAGGCAGGCAAAGACTAGATTCGAAATTGCTAACAAGGTGCAGAAAATGGGTAATTTCAGTTAGGCTACAGCAAGACAGTTTCAATTGTGTAACATCTAGGCAGGCAAGGACTAGAATCGAAATTGCTGATATGGGACAAGAGTGGGCTTGATACTTCTGCTAATGCAGAGCAAGAGCCTAGCTCAGTAGGTAATAGTAACGGTCACACAAAGGTAATGGTTTGCAAAGTTGAGTAGTTGTGAGTCATGATGTAGTAGATTCTGAGCACAAGGGTGCAGAATGGACCTCAGGGGTGGCAATATTAGGTGGTGCATGAGCAGCGGTTCCGTGATAGTTGGGGAGCAGTTCAGGTCACTGTTTACAGGTGGATGGCAAAGTTGTGGGTGATAGCGGCATGCTTACCTTTATTAATTTGAAGGACGGCCCGGAAGGGTTAGAGGTCATGGCCCTGGGCTCGCCGGCGTAGACAGGCGAGAGACAGGCACTGCGCCTTCGATCGTGTGCCTTAGAGCGTTGGCCTGCCGGCTTGTGGTTGGCTGTAAATTTGGGAATTGAGCCAATCACAGAGCGAGCAGTGCTGAGGGGCCGGATGGGTGGCTGTGTGGATGGCGGACGGCCATCTTGGAAGGTGGCAAGGCTCATGGCTTGCAATGGAGGCTGGCACACTCACAGTGCAGATCTGGGGCAAATCCTGGTGTAAGAGGGGCAGCTGGGCAAATCCATCGACCAGTCGATGGTCATCCCACTAGAGGTGACCAGAGCATCAATATTTTGTATTAGCTTGCCATGCTTGAGTGGTTTGTTGTTAGCGCATAGCATGCCTCTGGTTTTCCAAGTAACCAGGTGCTCCACAAACCCGTTCCGGACATAGTCTGAATCAGTTATTATGACCAGTTTGTGGAGTTGGTGTTGGACAGCAGTGAGGATGGCTTGATGAACTGCCATCAGCTCTCCAACCTGACTACTACAGGGATCGATTTTGTACCCAGCGGAGGGTTCCAGGGAATCATTCACCCAGGCATTCCCAACGCCGGCCACCAGTTCCTTTTCCCTGTTGTCTACATGGTAGGAGCACCCATCCACATAAGCAGTGGGCATTCCCTTGCACTTATCTTCTTCATAGACTTTGTGCAGGGAATTCAGGTACGCCTCCATGTTGTCCTGGGTTTTAAGACTTTCGTGCTCGAGACAGTTTTCTCTGGCCCAATCATGCAAGTCAGCCAGACCTTGCGTGAGGGGATTCTTCTTGTTTTGGCCATATCTGACCTCCACAGGAAAGCCTTGCATTGACAGAATTCAGGAAGTAATTCTGGGATTACTCACATTTCCGGCCCAGATTCTGTCACTTTGGAGATGTTGCAGAGGCTGGTGTGGAGTCTCCACTATGATGTGTTCCCCCTGGATAAACGGGTGGTAATTGTTCAATGCCCACACCATGGCCTGGAGTGCTTTCTCTCGTTTAATTTTTCCTCCACGGATGATAAAGTCTTGCTTGTGTAGGAGATGACTTTATTGACCTTGTCAAGCTTTTGATATAATACTGCGATCAAGCATGTATTTGAGAACCCTGTCTCCAAGAAGAACTCCTTGTTTTTGACAGAGTAAGCTAGACAAGGTGCTTGTGAGAGGCTTCTTTTGAGTTGCTTTATTACCTCAGCTTGTTCTGGACCCCACTCCCACTTGACCCCCCCTTCAACAGATGGATCAGGGGTCTTGTGATCTCTGCGTAATCCTCAATGAACCTCCGACTGTAATTAGTCAGTCCAAGGAGGCTCCTTAGCTCACGCAGAATTGTGGGGTCTTTTAGTTTCAAGAGTGCTTCCAATTTCTTTTCCTGGGGACAGAGACCTTTAGTAGTTATCTCATGCCCCAAGAAATTGACACAAGTCCTGCACCACTGTGCCTTTTGGAAGGATAGTTTTGCTCTGGTAAACCTCAACTGTGTCAGAACATACTGGATTTCCGCTATGTGTTCCTCCACAGTTGAGCTTTTGATCAGAACATCATCTACATAGGCCAGGTTACCCCTTTCACCCAAGTCGGGCATGGCCTTGTGTAAGAATATGTTAAATGCATTTCCGGAGTTGATGTATCCGAAGGGAGTCCGGGACCATGTGTACTGCTGCCCCCTGAAGGTAAAGGCCTGGTTGTATTAGTCCTCCCTACTGACAGGTACGGTCCAGTACCCATTGGTCAGGTCAATGGCAATGTATACCTTTGACCTCTGGATCTGGGCCAGCCCCTGGTCAATGTAGGGGAGCGCCCATCGGGACATGTGAACCCGTTTGTTCAGCTCCCATACATCAGCACAGAGTCTCCACTGGCCGTTTGGCTTCAAAATCCCCAGCACCGGATTATGAAAGGTGCTGTGAACTGGACGAATTATCCTACGAGACTCAAGGTTTTTGATTATTTCTGTGAGGGACTCCATGGATGTGAGAGGCAAGTGGTATTGCTTCACAAACACTGGAGTCACACCAGGCTCCGTGGGAATTGTTGTATGGATTTTGAGTCCACCGCAAAGAGATCTTGAAAATCTAAGTAAACTTGTTTCAACTTTTGCTTTTGCTCCAGAGTCTCACAGTCTCACTCTGGTCCCTGACTCTGTTGCAGAGAGTCAACCCTTTCCTGACACTCCTCTTTTAGTGTCTGTAATTGGGTGTCTTGCTCTGCATTCTCTCTCTGTAGGAGAGACAGATCTTCTTTTAATTTTGTGACGTAATCTCTAGATTCTGCCTCTAATTCTTGACTCTTCAGTAGCCTTTGTTCTGCAGAGTCTAGATCATCCTGAAAATAGAATTCAAATCCAACCTTTCCTCCCCAAACAAGAGAGAAAAACGGATTTGAAATCTTACACTTTAAATGACATTTCGGAAATGGCTGGGTAAAACAATGAATGTATGCAAAAATCCTTAAATCAGTACAAATCTCTTTGGAGCAACATTGGAAAGTTACTAACAATCACAAGCTATAGTTTGAGCAAAAGTAACAACTTTTAATCTAACTGGAAGTTTGAAAATAATTTACACACATTTAAAACTTTGCAGAATTGTGAATTCCCGCCTAAAATTAACCAAACAGTTTTTAAGAAAAACAGGTGAAATACTGATTTTGAGTGGGCTGTGATGTAGCTACTGGTCTTAGGTATAATCCAGAGTTGAAATGAAGTCTCTAGCTATTAAACTGATGGAGATATGCAATGTTGAATGAGAGGCGTTTTTAGAAAAATCGGGTAGTGAAAACAGAAAGGAAACTCAATTTGGACAAGAAAATATTTACTATCATTTTACTCTATGCTAGAGCATTCCAGCCAGAATACCAAAGAGGGACACATTAAGCTCTAGAGTTGATTTATGACTTCAACACTAGATCGCCAGCGTCCACCCCGGCGGAACCAGTCAGATCACTCGAAGTAGGATTGAGAGTTTGAGATTGACACAAGATAGAAATGACTAAAGAAAAGGCACTTAGCACGATAAATCAAAGACAGGATTGCCATACGCATTCTGACAATGTTACAAGTTATTAAGATAAGGACAGGATGGTGTAGAGATTGGGATGAGACAAAGCAAGGCACAGTATGCTATAGTTTTCTATGATTCCTATTACTACTTAGAGTCCACTTTAATTTAGGATTTTGAACCGTCAAGGGTTCTGGTCATCACATGGTCTAACCAAGGACAGCTGGGCAATTCTGGTGGGACAGGATCATCTAGGCTGTTCTGGTCACCGCACTGCCCTGGACCGCACTGGACTGGTTACTGTAGACTTTTGATCAGTGGAAGGGCAAGTTTGCAGGCATACATCTAGTAGTAGCAAGCCAGGATGGATCAGGATGCTTCCCTTGGGTTTTTGGGATTTTTAGAATTTGAGGCCTAGCTGAAAAGGGGCTCAACAATGCACAGGCATTGGCTTTGCAATGAAATCTGGAATCAGGATCAAGTAGGATGAAGAAATCAGGAACAGGACGCCACACAGGAAATCAGGAAGAAAGTCAGGAATCAGTGTGTGTGTGTGCTGTCACTTTCCCTTATTTATCATGCCAAATGACATCACTAAAGTATATGGCAGGGGCAGGCTTACTACCCACACCCATAATGCTAGGATTGGGCAAGAACATAGTTTCCGCCTTGCTCTTCACTGATTGGATCACAGAAAAGGATGTCATGTTTATGGGATTATTTTTACAATGAATACAAACCTCCCCTAGCTACTGGAACCACAATCTAATTTTACCACAAATACATATGTATACAGTTATAGGGGGAGGTCACCATGGAAGAGATGGGGGGCACCAACCTGCTTTAAAATGTTGCCCTATGCAAGTATCATGACCCCATAGGGTCAGTGACACCCAGATGTCAAACCAATGGGGGGAGGGTCAGGGACCGGATATCAAGGGCTCTTGCCGTCTGCCGCTCCCGTTTCACATGAGGATGAAGGCTATCAGAGTCAAACCAAAATGATGCATATTGAGCCTGGGCTGCAATCCAGTATCTTTCAAAGTTCGGGGCAGCCAATACTCCCTGATTTTATGGTCTTGCCAGGTGTCCCATTTCAGCCGGACTGCCCCAGAATGCCACAGAAAGCTGATGATCGCTGAAGTAATTTTCTCAAACAGTTCAGCCCCTGACCAGAGCGGGACATTCAGGAACCGATACAGCAGCTGCGGTAGCACTACCATCTTGAGGAGTGCAAGCCGTCCAGCCACTGGGATTGGTAGCTTAGCCCAGCCGCCTTGCTTGTGTACAAGTGTCAACAAGTAGCACCCATAATTCTAGTTGTACAGTGAAGTCTGGTGGCACATGATGACAACCTCCAGATATTTTATTTCTGATGGGGACCAGATGAACCCGAGGAGGTCCTGTGGAGCCCCTGTGGAGTCCGTCAGTGGGAACAGTTCAGACTTTGTACAATTTACCCTGAGCCCAGAAAGGGTGCTAAAGAGGAGGGCATTGTGCATAATTGGTGTGAGATTCACTTCAGAGCTGCGGACATAGAGCAGTGCGTCATCTACATAAAGTGAGATGATCTCAGGCTCTCCAGTAAGTCTCACTCGTCTATGGGCATGTCTCCAGCGAATCCTATCAGCCAATGGTTCAATGGCCACTGAAATTATCAGGGGCAACAAGAGTCAGCCCTGTCTGGTACCCTTTGCAATGATGAACTGAGCAGAGTGAAGGCCGTTAGTGCATACTCTAGTCACTGGGAAGGGTTATAGCATCTTCATCCACAAAATGAAATGAGGGCCAAAGTTGCTTCTTTCCAGCACAGCCCACAGGAACCGCCAGGAAACCAAATGGAAGGCCTCTTGAATGTCCAGTGCCACCGCTACTGCTTGTGCCTCTGGGTCTATCCGGGCCAAGATGTTGAAGAGATGCCCGAGGTTAAGCGCTGTGGAGTGCCCCGGTATAAACCCAGCCTGATCAGGGTGAATAATATATGTCATATATGGGGCAAGCCAAATGGCCAGCACCTTGGCAAAAACCTTTACATCACTCTTTATCAGTGAGAGGGGCCAGTAGGAGCCGTATTGTGTGGCTGGTTTGTCAGGCTTTAGTAACACTGAGATAATTGCTTCTTGCAGCTTGGGGGGTAGTTTCCCAGTTGTGCACGACTCTTCACACACGTCGGACAGTCGAGGCTGCAGGTCACCCCTGTAGCATTTATAAAATTTGATGGTGAGGCCGTCGGAGTCGGGGGCTTTTCCCGCTGCGAGTGAGTCAATGGCTCTCAGTATCTCCTCACTGGACTTTGGGTGATCCAGCATCTCTCTGATCATTGAGAAATGCCTCGATATCAGACATAGGTCCTGTGTCGTTGTTTGCATATGGTAAATCATAGTAGGAGTGAAACTCCTCATTAACCTCAGAAACGGAATGGAGAAGGACCCCGTCTGCTCTTTCCATCTGGGGAATATGTTAAGTGCCATTCCCTTTGTCGCACCAGTCCGGCCTGCAGTCTGCTGGAATGCTCTCTTTCTCCATGTTGTCTCACAGTTTCGGGATCATCGAGGAATTTGTGTTCCTGGTCCGCATGATTCCTGAAGGTGTTCAAAGCGACTACAATATCGCTGAGCTTGATAGTGGAGGAGCACGGGCGTAGTGCGCTTCTAGCCGAGAAAGCAGGATCTCACTCTCATGAATGGTCCTGCAAATTGTTCTAAGGTTCCCAGATTCTTTTGCCAGGGCGACACCACGGATGTAAATTTTAAAGGTCTCCCAGAGGGTAGCATGAGAATCGACCATCCTAGTATTAATCTCAAAGTATTCGTCAATACAAGATGCAAGCTCGGTCGCAAAGGCATGATCTAGTAGTGCATTCGGTTTGAGTCTCCATGATCAACCTGTCCCGTGCTTTTCACACCATGTCAGTGACACTGTCACCGGGCAGTGGTCAGAGAAGGTCCTAGGCAGGATGTCCACCCCCACAAAATGCCCAACGAGGGTATCCGACAGCAACCACCTGTTGATCTGCGAATGCGAATCGTGTACCATAGAGTAGAAAGAAAACTCGTGTGACAATGGGTGCAACAGTCTCCAAGCCTCGATGACACCCAGCGAGGCCTGCCCCTCTAAGATGGTCTTGGCAGCCCTAGTTAGCTGTAAAGGCCTGGTACCAGATGTATCAAGGTTGGTGTTGACTATGGTGTTAAAATCACCACCTCACAGTATGGGAACAAATGGAAATCAGGCTTGTAAGGCAGTCAACTTTCAGGGTCCTCGACATTGGGACCATATATATTCAGGAGAACCACCTCTCACTCCATCAATATGTCATGTAATAGGACATACCGCCCCAGGGGGTCTATATGTGTAACCGTGTGAGTGTATCTAAGAGAATTATGCAATAGGGTCATCACACCGTGGCTCTGAGTGGAATAGGGAGTATAGTAGTATTGTGCACCCCAGGACTTGGCAAACATGTCACAACCCCATACCAGTGCATGTGTCTCCTGTAAAAATAGAACCCAGGGTTTGTGGCGTTCAACATTCAGTTGCAGTTTACGCATCTTTACAGGGTTGCCTAACCCTCTTACATGCCAGCTCATGAATGCAAGCCCCTCATCCGCCATTCAGTCGGTAACAGTATGCTAACTTAAAAAAAAATAAGGGGTTAAGCAAAAAGTTACGCCGTCCTCCCACATGTGTCCTTTACTGGCGCCCTGAAAAGCAACCACAATCAGGGGAAAATAACTGCACCAGTGTCCAGGATAGCAAACTCTCTTGCCACATCATGGACAAATACGGTTATAGGTCAAATGGTCGAAAAAAAATGATAGAAATACAAATTGATCGAAACAATTTGGCCGAATGTCAAATGGTCGACATCCCATGTACACACTGTAAACGGGTCATTACATCGAATCAAACTGGATCGAAAGTCAAATGGTCGACACTCACATAAATAATATACATGGGTCGAAAGTACGATTAACATAAAAGAAGGTCACAGGAGATAACATTTAGTGAAGAGTAAAGCACCTTGTACGAAATCTATGATCACAGACGACGGTTACAAACAAACCTGTCAGTGCGTCAGGAAAGTGACAGAGAGAGCAGCTGATCAAAACACGCAAGTGAAGGCCATATACGTGACTAGAAAAAAACAGTGAGTTAAACACACTAAATAAGCAAATTAAAGAGTGGTTCACACAATTTTATATTATAAATGGGGGGAAATCTATAGACATAAAGAAGGAGAAAATGTTAATTTTTACTACTTTTCAGAGCATAACGGACTTGGGAAATTCAAACACTTGGCATGGAGACGCCATGTTTAAAACCTGTCCAACCCCTTTTCATCAGTTTTATAGCATTCATGGAACAATGAATGACACAGTTATACCTCTGATTTTCGTTTTAATGCAGGGAAAAACAGAAGAGCTATACAGCTGTATATGCAAATTAATTCACGAATCACTGCCAGATAAAAACCCAGAAACAATAATCATGGACTATGAACAGGGACAAATGAACGCATTTTCAAAAATGTATCCAGAAACTCGTATTCAAGGTTGTTTTTTTCATTTTGGTCAATCATTGTGGAGCCAAATTCAAAAATTAGGATTACGGACATTATACATAGAAGATACCGAATTTCAGCACCAAATAAAGAGATTATACGCTTTAGCATTTGTGAAAGAGGACATGGTTACTAAATATTATGATACTTTGATTGCATCTAATTACTATACTAATCCTGAAGAACAATTGTGTAATTTACTTAACTACATGGAAAACACATGGATTGGGCAACTTACAAGACATGGGACCAGACGAAAGGGAAAATATGACATTAAAATATGGAATTGCTATACATCAGTAATACAAAAAAAACCCAGAACAAACTGTTGGAATTGAAATAATATTATGCCTCCTATCGCAGTATGTGAATGTGTGTTGGCCTACGCCAAGTTGTCTGAAATATTGTGTAAATAGTCTCCGCGGCAAGGTCTTGACCTTAACGAAAACTGTGTAAGTCGCCATCTTGGATTTAGCCGCCATTTTAGGTTCTCTTGTAATGTGGAAGTCACCCTGAACATCAAAATGGAGGCCGAATGACATTCCGAGTGAGATTCTGGCCGTTGTGACCTCCGCACACATGAATAAGTAATATGCCTGCAGGCCACTTGTCGGGGTCGTGAACTGAGACCTTGTCCTATCCCTGACCTATGTGTAAATGAACAACTATATCAGCGGAACTGATCAAAATGCATACATTATGGGATTGACCTGGCAAGGAACCCTAGGCCTGGTCCTAAGAATGGTTAACCCGCGAGGGGGTTGGCCAGGGCTGGATAATGAGTATAAAGGCACAAGTATTCCAATGTACGGTCTCTCTACTAATGCATCGAACCTTCGTTGAAGTTTGTTACGTTACTCTGAGAGCCGAATAGCTATCCGTTTGTCAATTGACTTTTTGGTAACTGCTGTAGCTTTTAAATAAAGCACTTTGTATGTCCTTTGTAACCTGTGTTGGTGTGTTTCCTCTGGGCTTCCCAGCCTCATATCAATTTCTTTGTTTTCACAGTTGGCGCCCGAATAGGGACCCTCAAGATTGATGCCAGATCATTGAAGGTTGACGCAGACTATCGAACCGGGATCGGACGGTGTGATTCTGCGGGCCCAACCGATCGAGACGCGATACCTCGGCAGCGCTGCACGATCCGATCCTTGGACGATAGTCGTGTGGTCTGACAGGGCATCTTGACGAGGGTCCATTTTTGAGGCGGGCATATTTGTCGAAACCACCAAACACAAGGTAAAATTTGTTAGGTAAGTTCTTTGATAAACCGTACGGTCCTCCTTAGGTTTGGTCAGGTGCAGTCGTGACCCGGCTCTTAATTTAACCCTGACAATTTGAATTTGGCGTATTGCATCTGCAGACACAATTATTGACCCGGTAACACCAATTTTTTTGTGAAATGCCTGGGAAATTGTCTAGCTGCTTTAGGGCTCTGTTCCGCAGCGATCGACAATCTTTGGAATTTAGCTGCCCGGCACCACAGGAGGGGTCGCCGGCATGTACTATGTACTGTAAATATGGCATTGGTAGTATAGTATTTAATGATATTTGGCACAGACAGACCAGACATGCCTCCGAATTTCAGTGGCCAATCAACGGTAGTTTTGAGATCCCCCGTATTGAATCAATCTTGCTAAAAAAGAAGGCTAGACCTGCAGCCTTTGATGTTTTACAGAATTGGAAAAAAGAAGCGTTACAGCAGCTTAAAAGTAGGGACAAACATGCATGCCGTCATAAAACAAACGCCGAAAAGGCGTTGTTATATGATAAAGAAAAACATTCAGAATCAGTTAAAAATATGGATAGGGCCTTTTCACTTGGAATCCAGAAAATGTATCCCTCTAGAGATTTCCATGTTTCTGAAGAATTTATTGATAAATTGTTAAACGAACGCAGGCCTGATGCCTCAGCGCCACCTCCGTATGTTCTTTTTTTTGGCACTCTGCCCATTCCTGCTGTTGTTCCTGCCGTTATTCCTGTTCCCCCTGTACAACCTATTGTTCCTAGTCCCATAGTTGTTGTTCCTCCACCTATCGCACCGCTCCTTCCTTCTGCACCGATAGTTGCACCTTTATTAAATTTACCTACACCTCCGCTCCCAAGTGGCCCCGTATTGACTGAAGTTGATCCAGGTGCAGGATCGAAGATCGTCACTCGTAATACTGTTTCTGCAGATAAGAAACAGGAATTGTTTGCATGGGCTAAGCATTGTATGGAGAAAGGTGATCAAGTTAATGTTTTTTCCACATTATTTAATTTTAATAGTTTTCCCGAGAAAAATGTTTTTATCGAAGGTTTGGGGACTCATTTATGTGTGATGTGGGGTAGATTACAAAATTCGGATCTTCCACAAGGAGTGAGAGATCTGAATGCTTTGGCACTTTCGAGGGACACAGAGCAGAAAGTATATGGGCATGTTGAAAAATTGTTTGAGTTTAGGAAAGACTTTGAAAAGTCACGAGATGAGGACGACGAAGACGATAGAATATATGTACAGAAACGGTTCCTTCCGTGCCGTAGATCGGCACCTGAGGAAATACGAATTTGTACCAAAGATGCGGTTCGATGGATCTCGGATTCATCGATTCCGCCAGATGAAGTATATGACACGTATAGTCAGTATACAGTAAAAATGCAAAGAAAGGTAATTCAGGTAATGGTACAGTACCTGCAAGAAGAATGTGTAAGAAAGAAGGTTAGTTGCCCCATAGAATTATTGAGGATTTGTAAAAGGGCTTTTTCGCCCGATACTTCTTCAGCTGCCTTAGCGCTCGACCTGGCTCTGTTGCTTAGTAAGCGGCTGGAGGTACCTATATCTCAGTTGCCTATGAGAGAGGTTCCTCCGACCTATGTCCCAAAAGTTGAGATCCCCGCCAACGCTGGGACTGGTGCCCCCGCTGTGGATATCCCTGCACATTATGTATCACAATTCGTTCACGTCCTGTTTTCACGACAGGAAGTGAACACTATTAGACAATCAGTTCCCGATATCAGGAAAAACCTGACAGGGTTTTACAAAGAAATAGAGTCCATCTTGCAGTCTTCTGTGTTCACCTTGAGTGATATTGACTTGCTATTTCCTGTACTCCTACCCGTAGATGTATGGAAACAGGTTCGGACAGTAGACGATGTGCCAGGGTTGGGAGATACGTGGGCTAATATGATTAGGATTGATGGGGAAAGACCAGCTGGTGAGAAACCACCACAGGTAATACTTACTTTGCCTGATAGAATTGTCGCAAAATTAAAAACTATAATTCCAGAGAAAAGAATTATTTGGGACAAGCTTACGGCCTGTGTCCAAGGAAAAACTGAAGGCGCCACCGAATTTTTTAATAGATTCGAGCAGGTATTTTCTGACTTCAGTGGTCAGGATTTAGGTACGGAGTCTGGGAAAAGGTTGTTCGTGGACAAATTTGTACGTGGACTGTTGCCTGACATCCAGTCACAGATTATGTCCTCTGAGAGCGCTTGGCAGGCAAAATCTCAATCTGAGGTTTTGCACATGGCTCAGTATTATGAGAACAGTGTTGACAATGAGAAGGACAAAATTGAAAAGAGGAAAGGAGATTTGAAAACCAAAGTATTATTACAGCAAATTGTTAGAAACCCCAGAGGAGGCACGACACAGACCAGAGGTCAGTATGTCCCAAAAGGAAATGCTCCTTTGGGTCTTGTGAATATTAATCAATGTGCTTATTGCCGCCAGGAAGGTCATTGGCGAGCACAGTGCCTGGTCCTTCGCCAAAGGTCAAACAGTGCGTTTGGGAGTATGGGTAGACGACCTAGGGGCCGCCCTGGAGCAGGGGGCCCTGATAGAGGTCAGTTTTTACAAGATCCTCAGCAACCTTTTTCACGGGAAAATCAGACCTCGAGTGTGGACTCGAGGAACATATTTGATCACCCTTCTGCTGCCTACCTTTCTGAAGAGCTTCCTTCCGACAATACTCTATTTCATTAGGATTGCCCGAAGCAGGGTTTGGAACCTTCACCTATTCCCATTAATCAGAAAGGCCCCTACGTTGAATTATTAGTAGGGAATAGGAAACACCAGTTTTTGATAGACACTGGAGCGCAGAAGTGCTCCATTGATCATTCTCGGGTTCCAAACATTCCAATGTCAGGGCGAACAAATGTTTCCGTAGGGTTTTCTGGTATACCAACTGTCTGTCCGGTTTCTGCACCGGTGTCTGTTTCTTTGGGTCCCTTTACGGACCATTGCCCTTTTCCTCTCACTTCAAACAGAGGAGAGAATTTGCTGGGGTTGAATTTGTTAAAGAAATTGAACGCAGTAATTCATTGTTCTTCTGATGGAGTACGGCTGACGGTTTCACCACAGCAACTTCCTAATTCTCAGTTCCTGATTCGACCTTTACCTCCTGAGTTTAGCATTGTCCCAGAATGTTTATGGGCGGTAGACGACAATGGTGTCGGGGTATTACAGATTGTGCCCGTTAAAATAGTTTTGAAACATGGAGTGAAATTACCACGCATTCCGCAGCATAAAATATCAGTTGAGGGCGAGCGTGCTTTGAAATGCATTGTCTCCGATTTTGTGCATCGTGGGGTGATCGAGGAGATTACAGGTAGTCTGTGTAATAGTCCGATCTTGCCTGTATATAAGAAAGGCGAAAATGCAATTCCATACCGGTTCATAATTGATCTTCGTGCTATTAACAGAGTGGTCGCCCCACAATTTCCAATTGTGCCCGATGTGACGACGATATTGACAATGATCCCTGCTACGGCTACGCACTTCAGCGTTGTGGATTTAAAAAACGCTTTCTTTAGCATTCCTATGCATGAGGAAAGTAGATATCTGTTTGCATTCACCTTGGGGGACGCTCATTTACATTTACCAGGGCACCTCAAGGGTATACTGAAAGTCCTAGCATTTATAGTAGATCTTTGAAAGAGCAGCTCGACACCCTTGAATTGCCACCTACTTGTACGCTGCTTCAATATGTTGATGAGTTGCTTTTGGCTGCAGACTCTGAGAGTGCTTGTAAAGAAGGCACTGTACTGTTGCTTGTTCATTTATCCAAAAATGGTCATAAAGCTTCGCTTACAAAATTTCAATATTGTTGTCAGGAGGTCGCCTATTTAGGCTACCTGCTGTCAAAGGAGGGGAGAAGATTGACACCTGAAAGAATAAAACACATTTCTGGTATGTCTATTCCAAATACACAGAAGGAAGTCAGAGCCTTAATAGGTATGGCTTCTTACTGTAGGTTGTGGATCCCGAACTTTTCGCTAGTGATAAAACCGATGTTGGCTTTGACGAAGAAGGGCATTTCTCTGCCACTGCCATGGAAATCGGAACATCAACGATCATTTGAGCTTCTCAAAACCGCGTTATGCTCTGCACCGGTTCTGGGTACTCCAAATTATGACAAGGCCTTTGTGTTGTTTGTGCATGAATGTGATGGATGTGCTTTGGCTGTGTTAACACAGGAACATGGAGGGAAGAATAGGCCATGCGGCTACTACTCCTCCGCCCTTGATCCTGTCGCATGCGCTTTGTCAAGATGTTTGTGCGCTGTCGCTGCTGCTGCCGCGTCTGTAAAACAGAGTGAGGGAAAGGTCCTAGGCCATGATTTGATTTTGATGGTACCACACTCTGTTGATATTCTATTGAACAAAACCCAAACGCAACACCTCACCTCTGCGCGGTTAACAAGGTATGAATTAATTCTGTTTGCCCCTCACATCCAAATTAAGAGGTGTTGTGTTCTTAATCCGGCTGAACTCTTACCTTTCCCACAAAACACTGTTTGCGGTGACGAAGAATTACATGACTGCCTGTATACCACTGAACAAGAAACGAAGGGCAGGATAGATCTCATAGATACTCCTTTGGATAATGCAGAAGGGGAGCTGTTTTGTGATGGCTCCTGCTTCAAACTTTCGGATGGTACATCTACAGCTGCTTATGCAGTTACTACATTGAGCAAAGTTGTTGAAACTAAGAAAATTTCGCATAACTCCGCGCAGGCCGCAGAGATTATAGCGTTGACCCGAGCTTGTGAACTCTCCCGGGCGTATAGTAAATATATATACTGATAGCCAGTACGCATTTGGGGTGGCTCACAACTTTGGAAGGCTCTGGTCGGAAAGAGGGTTCCTGACCTCACATGGGACCAAGATCCAGCATGGCCCCTTGATAGTGCAATTACCCTCGGCACTCTCACTCCCTAAACAGTTAGCGATCATGAAATGTGCAGCACATCGTAAGGTCATAGATGATGTGGGCAAAGGGAACTCTTTTGCGGACCTGATAGCCAGACAAACGGCCACAGACCTTAGCACGGACATGTATGCCTTGAGGGAAATGAGAGATGCTTACACAATGGATGAAGGTATTGGATCTGTGCGAGATATTGAAACTGATGCCACAATAGAAGAATCTAAAAGTTGGGCTGAAGGAATGGGGAAATTGGATGATGAAGGGTGTTGGGTGGATACATCCGAAGGAAAATGGTTGCTCCCTGATTCATATGTTTTGGCAATGGTTACGATGGCACACGGTCCTACACATGTGTGTGCCCAGCAGATCACGAAAATGTTAGAACAAGTTTGGGTGAATAACAAGATTCTGGAGACTCGAAGAGGCATGTCCAGAACTGTATGATCTGCTTACAGCACAATGTGGGTAAGGGGACAGTAACTCCAAGGGGAAGCTTTGGGCCCCCTTCTGTTCCCTTCGAGGTCATTCACTTTGATTTTATTGAGATGCAACAATGTAATAATCTGAAATATGTTCTTGTAATTATTTTTGCCTTCAGTAAATGGGTCGAGGCTTTCCCTGATAAAGATGCTACCGCCATGACCACTGCAAAGATTATGGTAAAAGAATTCTTTCCTCGATTTGGGCTCCCGAGGGTAATTTGGTCGGATAATGGTCCCCATTTTATTGCAGCAGTAATTTTGCAGATATGCACAGCCTTACGAATTGAAAAACAATTTCACTCAGCTAGACATCCTCAAAGTGCTGGGTTGGTGGAAAGACACAATGGTATCTTAAAGAATAAGCTTGCGAAAACATGTGCCGATACCAAACTGAAATGGCCAGATGCCTTACCTATTGTATTATTAGCTATGCATACCACACCTCAGACTAAGACTGGGCTTTCTCCATTTGAGGTAGTGATGGGGAGACCTGCTAACATTTGGGGTCTCCCAAAACATAAAGCCCTGAGAGAGGTGGAAAATGTATTGCTTGTAGACTACTGTAACCAGTTAACTAAAAACCTGTATTTCATTTATCACCAGGTGCACTCAGCTTTACCTGTACGGTTCACGGGCCCAGGACACGATATACAGCCTGGAAGTTGGGTCCCAGTGAAGGCCTACGAGAGGTCTTCCTGTCTCGTGCCTCGCTGGCGGGGACCCTACCAGGTGTTACTGGTCACCAGGACAGCAGTGCAGGTGGCTGGAAAGAAGCACTGGATCCACGCGACGCATGTCAAGAAACTTCCTCACTCGACGCCACACGTTACAGAAGAAGCAGAACCCCTCGCTGATGCTACAGTCTCTGATCTTGGAGTAGCAAACAGCGCTGTGAGTGCATCGGAGAATTTCTCTGAGCCCGAGGAGCTTGGGGAACAGTCCATTTCATCTCCGCACTCTCTTGAAAAATCACTTCCAGAAAATACTGTTTCAAGCTCCGCGACTTCCGTCGCCTCCGATACGTCGCTTCCCTCAGGAAGTGACGACACCTTATTTCTGGATCAGACAATCTTGGGTACCACCAGGTACAACCTTCGACGAAGGAAATAGAACTACGGCACGGGTTTTTTTCCGTGCATCTGGAAAAAGGAAGTGATTGGAAGTTTTCCTTTGTACAAGAAAGTTCTGTTGAGCAAAAAGGGATTCTGCTGGCCAGGGTTGGGAAGGACTAAGAAACCGTGCGACCGTAGCGTCACCAGCAACGAACATTGGGGTCGTCGATTGAGGAACTACAATGCCTGCCACCTCCGCTGCTGCTCCCCGCACTGGACTTGTGAATAAGGGTGTGACCAACTTGGACAATGAACAATGTGCCTGGGCTCCGAAAACGTACTGCTGTGTTTTGATAATGATAATTGTTATTTTTGCAACTGCTGCTGTAGGACTTTGGTATTTTGAAGAAATCTATCCTCTGAAACCTTTACTACCGACCCAGGTTGTACCAACTGTTTTGACTCCCTCTGTACACCTTCACACTCTGTCCCCTAGAGACTCCCAACATAGACAAAAGTATCATAATAACACTCTAATGATAGTAATGAATGCAACTCATGCCATTTTTAATAAGAGTAACTGTTGGATTTGTACTCATTTACCGCAACATGGGAACAAGGGACTGGGATGGTATATACATCCTTTACCTTTAACGACTGCTTGCTATGCCTCTCTTAGAGCACTATTCTTTGGCCGATGGAATGATAGCATCTCAGGGAACTTTGATGGAACTAATCTGAATGATTTCAAGAAACGTGAATTAACTCCCCTGGGATGCTCGCTTTTTGCAAATAGAAGTAAACCTAATGTCGCTTCTATTAGGCCGTCTGATAAACTATCTCTTCCTTTTCAAACTCTAATTTCCTTTAAAATGGCTCTGATAGGCAATAAGGACGCCGTACCCCCTTCTTATTCTATAAATCATAGCCCTGACTCGGTCCCCTTTTGTGAACAAAGAAATGGCACTCGGCCAATGGGAGATTTTGAAGGTTGTAAGAACATTGTAAATTTGACTGGAGAAAACAGGCCTCTGTATGTAGGGGGGCCTGTCTATTTTGTTTGTGGTAGTTTAGCATTTCCCTGGTTGCCCAAGGACTGGCAGGGAACCTGTTATTTAGGAATATTGTTACCCGGGATATTTGTAGCTAGTACATTGGAGGTTTCTAAGGCTCGCCCGCGGCGAGACAAGAACGGAGATACCCCTGGGCAAGTATTGGGAGATATAGCGAAATCAGTTGTGCCCTTTTGGGGACAAATAACAAACTCTGAGAACATTAGGGGATTAGCAAGGGTACTGGAGAGAACGATCAACCGGACCACGGACATACTCTACAATATGACCTTAGAGCAAAAAGCAATAAGATTGGTAGCACTCCAAAATCGGATGGCATTAGATGTCATTTTGGCAGAACGAGGTGGAGTATGCAAATTAGTGGCCTCCGCTTGCTGTGTTTTCGTACCAGATTCCTCGCCGACAATTTTTAAAGCAATACAGAACTTGCATACTCTTAGTTCTGAATTACATATCCCTGTAGGAGATTGGAATCTTAGCACCTGGTTCTGGGATTCTTTACGATCTTGGGGTTGGAAGGTGCTTTCTGTTATTCTGGTTATTTTGGGGATCCTGCTATTCCTTTGTTGCTGTTTTCAATGTCTTCCGAGTATATGTGGAATGCTAGGGGGATGTTGTGCCCAAGCAATGAGCACAATAGGGCATAAAATATATGCCCCAGATGCAGCATCTAAAGAATTCGTGTTACAAGAGGTTCTGATGAACGACCTAATGGCTATAGATATTACAGACAATGATTCGGGATCTATGGATGACAACACATGGAGTTATTTTCAAAAGTATTAGAAATGATGTTAGCACTTGGCATAGGCCAAAAGGAGGGTCTGTTGGAATTGAAATAATATTATGCCTCCTATGCAGTATTTGAATGTGTGTTGGCCTACGCCAAGTTGTCTAAAATATCGTGTAAATAGTCTCCGCGGCAAGGTCTTGACCTTAACGAAAACTGTGTAAATCGCCATCTTGGAATTAGCCGCCATTTTAGGTTCTCTTGTAATGTGGAAGTCACCCTAAACATCAAAATGGAGGCCGAATGACATTCCGAGTGAGATTCTGGCCGTTGTGACCTCCGCACACATGAATAAGTAATATGCCTGCAGGCAACTTGTCGGGGTCGCGAACTGAGACCTTGTCCTATCCCTGACCTATGTGTAAATGAACAACTATATCAGCGGAACTGATCAAAATGCATACATTATGGGATTGACCTGGCAAGGAACCCTAGGCCTGGTCCTAAGAATGGTTAACCCGCGAGGGGGTTGGCCAGGGCTGGATAAAGTGTATAAAAGCACAAGTATTCCAATGTACGGTCTCTCTACTAATGCATCGAACCTTCGTTGAAGTTTGTTATGTTACTCTGAGAGCCGAATAGCTATCCGTTTGTCAATTGACTTTTTGGTAACTGCTGTAGCTTTTAAATAAAGCACTTTGTATGTCCTTTGTAACCTGTGTTCGTGTGTTTCCTTTGGGCTTCCCAGCCTCATATCAATTTCTTTGTTTTCACAAAACAACGTACAGGAAGGTTGGCATAGCAAGATAAATAAAGAATTTAATTCTAATAACCCGACACTATGGCACTTCCTCAAAAGTCTAAAAAATGAACAAAATAGACAATAAATAAAACTATCCCAGACACTATCACTAGAAAACCAACCAGTAACCAAAAAAATACAGAGATAATGAAGATAGAATTGCAAGCATAGTACACAATTTTACAAATACAGAGCCTATACAGTTCCTGGAAGCAGTGGCCTACAATTTGATATGTTAAAAATAAATAAAAAAACTCACCGGACAGAAAAAAACAGCTCCAGGCACGAAAACCATTCACCAACTACAGGACACACCGACTCCAAAAAGGGGCTCGCTGCTAAATCCATCAATGGCAAAAACCCCCAATCCCCAAAAAACACATACTCCATGAAAAACCATGAAAACCAGAACTCCTCACGTTGCAAAATGAAAACATCAGCTGCAGTGAAACACCCAAATCCATGAAAAAAAAACATCTTGAACAGAATCCAGCGAAAAAAACATCCAGACGGTGGAAATCCATTAATAAAACCATCGATAAATCCAAGAAAAAAAAATCCATTAGAAAATCCATGAAAAAGAGGAATCCTGGCGTTGCAAAAAAATACATCCGTTGCGGTGAACATCTCCAAATCCTTGAAAAACTCCTTCCAGAACACCATCCATGGGAAAAAAAACATCCAATCGGGTAAAATCCATTTTGAAATGCATCGAAAAAATCCCCCCAAAAAAAATCCATCAGAAAATCCAGGAGCGTGAGCAACAGGTCTCCAACCACGAACACGGAACTTCCAAAATGGCGTCTACGTCGAAAACGTAACACATCACGAATTACAATATTTAAGAAATGTAATGTAAATATGCTATGCAAAACTGATACAATACCACCACCTAGTGTTGGAAAAGAAATACACGTTTATTATTTTTTTTTAAACAGGACTGTTGGTATATTTAATTATTTTTAAAAGTTAACATTACAAAGTTTAAACAGTTTAAGATGTTAAAATAAAACATACTGTTATACACAATACAATGCATTAATATTTAACAAAACAAAATAAAATAAATATTTAATTCTAAAAAGTGTATGCTTCAGTCATTTCGACCAAAATTAAATATTGTCGACCAAATTGTATTTAGACCAAATTATAATTCGACCAAATTCAATCGACCAATTTTCTGTCGACCAATTCACTGTCGACCATTTGACGGCACAGCGGCAAATACTCATGACTTACTTGCTTTCTCATCATTTCCCTTCCTCACGCCATGTCTGTCTTTCAAAAATGCTCTGTTTTATAAAGCTAACTTCAAAACTACACATACCATATTGTCTCTCAAATATATAAAATCCTATTGAACTATGTTAGACAATAGTAATAAATAAAGGGAATACACAGTGGTGGTGCAGCCAGAAAGTGGCAAGTGCTGGGTTTAGCAGTCAGGGTACGTCTGATAAGTTCAGAAGAAAAGTGGGTGGGGGACTGTATGGGTAGAGATACAGACCCCAGTGCAAGAGGTGGCCAGGAGCCAGTGCAGGTGGGTGGCAGGGTGAGCAGGTACCTGGGCCCGGAGGAGAGAGGGTGGCCAGGTGCTCAGTGCTGGGAGAGAGACAGATCAGCAAGGGATAAAGGGGGCAAAGGCAGAAGCAAAGAGGAAGGTCTTGAGGTGCTTCTGGAATCAGGGTTGGTTCTCCTCAAGTTTCAGAGTGGCAGGGAGGCTGTTCCAAAGGGAGGCCCCAGCCAAAGACAGCCATCTACCCACAGCTTGTTTCTTTCAGAAATGCCTGACCTTGAGAGAGTTAGAGGTAGAGGAGCAAAGAACTCGAGAGGGGAGGTATTTGGGGAGGGATAGTTGAAGGTATTTTGGTCCAAGGCCCCAGAAATCCTTGTGGACAATGCAGAGGGTTTTAAATGTAATTTAGGCCAGCTCCGCTCTATGCAGTCAATGGCATTGTATGGGTATCCACCAAACACCTTGACATCCATGGTTGTCGAAAACTGCTTCCTGGTTTTGTGGGTCCATACAAGGTCCTCAAGGTCATTAATGCAGTCTCATACCGTCTTGCCTTACCAGAATCCTGGCAAATCCATCCCGTCTTTCACACTTCCCTCCTTAAACCTTGCCCTCCTTCCACTCGGATAGTGTTACCCCGTACACCCCTGCTGCAAGGTTCTGCTGATGAATACGAGGTGCATGTCATCATGGATTCCCGAGTCTGTAGGGGTCAACTCCAGTACCTTGTCGATTGGAAGGGTTTCGATCCTGAGGAACGATCTTGGGAACCCGCTGGCAATGTCCATGCCCGATTCTGGTTGCCCGTTTTCATAATGCTCATCCATCGTGCCCACGGGTCATGGGCAATTGAGGGGGGACTCTGTCATGCTCCACTACGCTCCGGCCATGGGGTCGACTTACCCCTCGCCATCCGGCTCTTCGCCGACTCTGTTTGCATTCTGACCCAGAGGCTCCCTCCACTCCTGTCTTCCATCATGGGTGGCATGCTGAATTGTAGCGGAGAACATACCGTTTGCGATCTAAGCTGCATTCCCGTTGGTGATTGCCTTGGCGACTGCACAACGCTTAGGGAGCGCTCCCATCTGCTCACATGATGCGTAGGAGGTCACATGTTCTATTGTCAAGGCAACGAGTATAAACGCACGCCCAGCACGGCACACGCTGCTTCTCAGATGTGTCTCCGGCTGGCATTTGGCGTTCTTTGTTACTCGTTTTTCTGGTTTTAGATCTCACGTTTACCTGACTTCTGGCTACGCTCTCCTTGATTGCTCTACTGGATTTCCCCTGTATTTGTTTTCTTCAGATTTGTCTTTGTACTGGATTGCTTCTGTGCATGACCTTGGATTGCTTACTGGACTGCCTCTGGACCTCCTCCATAGTACCTTGCATTTTTTACTTCCTTTCTGCATCTTTTTTCCTAGATTCTCTGGAACTGTTTCTTCGCTCTGCTGGTGGGTTGACCCTTGCATCCAGTTTCCCCTGGGACTCTCCTCTGGCTGCTGGAACCAACTTGTTACCTGCACTGCACCACGCCTCGTGCAGAAGAGCTTCCTGTACACCGGGAGCTATTCATCCTTGCTCATTTCGGTGCCTTTTGACAGTCTCCTTGTAGGTAGGTGAGAGGGCTGGGTTTTTGCATGTCATTTAGTCATAACACACACTGTATAGTTTCTTACCTGTTCTGTTTCCTTTTTCAGCTACCTGGAGGCCCAGTGCTGTTGTTCCAGCCACCTGTGGCCTCAATAACTGGTCAGCGAGTGATTGCACTGTCCCTGACTGGGGTTTGGGGACGGAGGTATTCTAGTCCACACAGTAATTCACGTCTTGACAATGCACAAGGGTGTGCTTCAGAAGGGAGGGGAAGGATAATGAGGCAAATGAGAGGTTGCAAGAACTGGCAAGAGCCAGAGCAAGGGTATCGATGTGGTCCTTGATGGTTTAGAGGAACAGGGATGCACCTGTTTTGACAAGATTTTTATAGATCAGACTTGTCTAGGCACCTCATCGGGGAGAAAAGAGGAAAGGATGAGAAAAAGGGTGGGGGGTTGGCTGAATGAGGGTCAGCCAGCAGAAACGGAGAGGGGAGTGGAGCGGTAGAGGAGAAGAGGGTGGACAGGATTTCCTGGGTTTTAGAGATAAAGTGAGAGGCAAGGGCATTGCAAAGAGCTTGGGAGGCAAGAGGATAGGTAGAGACTGAAGCAGGGTTGGCCAGCCCCTTGTAGATTTTAAAGAGTTCAGCCGAGTTGTTAGATGCCACAGAAACACAGGCTTGAATGTGAACTCTCTTCTTGGTGTGGACAGAGAGTTGGTATTGCCTTGGGATCAGGTGGCAGGCCAGTTGGTCAGAGGATGAACAAGAAGCCCTCTATGTCCTCTTAGCCGCCCTACACATATGTTTAAGTGTGGCTAGCTCAGAGTCATACCAAGAATTGCACTTGGCTTTGGACTTCAAATGGATCGTCATGACAGGGGCAAGAGCATCAAGAGGAGCAGAAAAAGAGGAAAATGTAGGGACAGAGCTGTGTCAGGGTGTGAGTCAATCAGGGGTGGGGGGGAGAGAAGGTGGCAGCGAAAGCCTCAACCGACACACGCTTCATGCGCCGGATGTCCGAGAAGATAGGTGGCAAGGGAGGGAGAGATGAGAGGAGGCAGTGATCGCTCCAAGAGAGAGGATTGGTCAGATGAATAGAGGGGAGGCCATAGGAGATCAAGACATCAAGCTGTGACCTGCAGAGTGAGTCAGGCCAGAGGGGAGGATAGAACGTGAGAGGGAATAGCAGAATATATTATATGAATATATTCATGAACTTGAGTCATATTGTACTACTTGTCCCCTTTACAGTGCTGAACACATCCTCAGGACGTTGCGCTGCACATTGCCCGTCCAACTGGGCCGTTCCGGGAACTCCACATTGACTATGTGGACATGTTAAAGAGGTGCTGTAATTGCTGTTATTTAGTTGTTTCCCCATTTTCCCATTGGATTGATGTTGGCCCTTGCTAAATTAGCAGCTAACCAGATGCTAAATTAGCAGCTAAAGTTCGAGTATGCAAGGTTTGTCCTTGCTGGGGTATATGTGAAGTTTCAAAATCAGAAAACGGGACACACCTTTTTATGATTTGTTTAAGGAAATTGCATCCCTAGTATGGATACGTCACAAGTTCTGCTTGATTTACCAACCTCAGGCCAACAGAGTTGTGGAGCGATTGAACAGACGGTTGAAAATTAGATTATCTAAAGTTCGTACTATGATAGAGAGGAATTGGCTGCATTGTTTCCCTCTGGCTCTGTTCAGCCAGAGAGCACAGCCAAATAAGGATCACCACTTCCCCCCACACAAGATTGTGACATGGAGAAGAATGCATACACCTCTCACAACTTCATGCACCGTATCAGATGCTAACAGGGCAGCAGAGGTATTGGGGGAGGAGTTTCAGTGGCATTTGAGGGAGCTAACAAAAAGTATTAAGCTCTTGTCTTGACAAATTTCTCCTAGAAGAGAAGATATGGCTGCAACATCATCAACGGATTCGGTGAGCCTACCACCATCACAGCTGCATCCCAGGAACCAGTTCTACATTCAGAACTTTGTGAGGCAGTGGCAGAAAAATCGGCTCCAGGTTCCATATACCGTAGTATATGCCACCCCATTCGCAGTTCATGTGAAGGAGTTGCGATGCTGTGTTCACTTGTCTGATGTTAGGAAATGCCCAGTACCACTCCACCTTCTCAGGAAAATCAATGAACCATTGAGGAGAGTGACAGTGCACTTAGCATCCTGTTTGATTATGATACTGCAATTGATCAATCCATATAACTTCAGGAAATGTGTTGATTTTTCTGTGTGTTTTTTCTGTTTTTTCTACCCTTCTGCAGGTTCAAGAATTCAAGTGCCGTGTATTATACATAATATGTTGCATAACTTGTCATACTTTTATTTTTACTATATTGTTTCTCTGTGTTTATTCCACACTGACCACTTGTCCTACCAGTCCCTGATTCCCATCTGACAGTTATAAATGTGCCACCCTTGGGTGCAACTAAGCCCCTGTCCCAAAAGCATGCCCACCACTGAACCAGGCCTCATCGGCAGAAAAGATCCAATTACGGGTCAAAGGACTCATCTGATTAACTGAAGGTGATCCCAGTTCAGTTTCCTCTGTTCTCTAGGACCGAGACATTTTCTACCTCCCTCCTGGTGCCAGGTATCCAGACTGCAGCAAATTCCAAGTGGCTGCAGATCACCAAGTGGGGAATGCATTAGTTAGCGAACCAGACAGAGCAGGGTCGTAATTCTATTAAGACTGAATTACAGGCTAAAAGACTCATGACCCTCCAGAACAGATGTTCTGGATTTTCTCATAGCTATGTAGGGGAGCTTGTGCAAGAAAATTGTCTTTTTGCACATAAATTCCCCCAAATGGTGCAGATAATGGGTCCCTGACACATGTGATAGGGCCCTTTACAGCTTAGGGATTGCCAGGGTGAAGGAAGAAGGAGTCAATGCTGATGACTGAGTTGATTCTATGTTCTCCTGCACCTTGTCATGGTTGGAATTAGCAATAAAGTTACTGGCTCCTCACATGGTTTTCTGCTCATGATTTTTTGCTCGTGCCAGATGATTTTGTGATGCTGTTCGAAGACCCTTCCAAAGAATGCGTCTATGATGGTGTCTATCACAACAGGTAGTGCTCCTCCCCTCACAGGACACTTGTACAACCAGACTGATAAGTGGGATGGTGTTGGAAATCCAAGAATGATGAGGGTAGAGTAGGATTTTAGACCCGAGGGTACATTGACCTCCCCTCCATGTGACCCTGTGAATTATGTAGATCATTGGGTTGACTTAGCTGGAGAGGGGGCTTGTTGTTTTATGACATGCACTCAGGAACAATTTTCCTCAAGGGGGGATTTTACACCATGTGTGTAGGGCATGGGTACCCAAAGAGGATTACTATAGAACATGGGAAGCAGCTGTGTTAGCTAATGGAGTATTAACTAAAAGGGGGAATGTTGGGATGCATGGTGGGATGCACATACAGCGTCCAAGCCAGGCAAAAGGTTTAGGTGGAGAAACACCTATTAGTGTGCGTCACAGTGGGAGCAGTTTGAGGTTTGCAAGGCAGAAGGCGAACTTTACACTTGTAGTTAGTTTTGACACATAATAGATACATCATATAACAACACAGAAAGAACAGCACATGTATTAATGTTGTGGTTACAGAGGCTATAGATAGGGCAGTGTGTTATAGGTCCTGTGTTTAGAAAAAGTACACAAAGTTACATTTCGAGTGAGGTGCAAGAAGGGAGCTGAAGTAGGTGGAAGATGGAGCCAGAAAGGTATTGTGGTAAAAGTGAGGTCGGCGGGTCGACATGGCATGAGTTCGCCATATTGGATTTTAAGGCCTAGTACATGATGTGCAGAGTGAAGGTAATGATGTGGATCTGCAGCTCTATTTAACTTTGTCCAAAAACAAATCCCTGTTCCATCCCCCAAGTGAGAACCCGAGGTCAGAGGCACCTGCGCTGTGCAGATAAACACTAATTGTATCGAGCTGCAGAGCATGCAGGTGGTGGAAATGGAATGTTAGATGCAGGGAGGGAAGATGGGGATGCGCCCTTTGAAGAACAAATTCATGAGAACAGGGCACAAGGTTTTGTGATGCCAACAGGCCAGGCAAAGATTTAGAGCACTACTGCCATCATCCAAGGAGCGGTCATACCATTTGAACGACAAAAAGACCCATATTCAAAGTAAATAAATCCCTGAAATTGAAGACCAAGAGTGGTGCCCTGATAACGTCATTACTGGGAAACTGGGGCATGAAGGAGATAATGGGGGAGCAGTGTCTGGAACGTACCATGATTTGGGATAGGAGGAGCAGAGGTAACACTAGTAAATTTTGGCCAAGGTTGGAGGTGCAGCTTGTCTGTGTCACAGCGTCTGGTATTATGAAAATGGACATTGTTTTATCAAAGCACAGTTGGCCTTGCCAGTTTTACTTTGAACGTGCCTGGGTCGGAGGGGTGCACATCACGTGACGGTTTAGATTTATTAGTGTATCACTATATCTGTTAGCCAATCATGTACTAGGATTCAATAATGATGATGTAGTGGACCATGTGTATAGGGGAATGTGCTTAGATAAGGTGTGGCCAATCGGTCATGGGACTATAGGGGGATATTAGCATGTCATATAGGTTGTAGCCAATGAGAGTGGTGGGATGAATGTGTAACCTACACATGATAATGTGCGATTTTCAAATGTATAACCTGTAACTTCTTTGGGTGTGACGAGCGCTGAGACTTTTACATATAACAAACTTTGTTTTCGCTTGCAAAGCGGTGCAGTGGTTATATGGCCTTCTTGGATTATTTTGATCATACAGGCTTTGGGTCACGCCTCTCTACAGAACACATTATTAAAAAGGCTCAGTGGAAGTTGCAAGATAGAGAACCTATGTTGCAGGACGTATACTTTATCCAAGTCAGGAGCTTTGAAGCTGCTACAATACTTCAGTACAACAAGCTCCAGAATGCATTATTCTTTGACTGAATTTTCAGGGCTCACAGCAGCTGAAACTTGTGATATGGAAGGAGCCTTGTTACAACTGACTTGCTGAATGTGGTAGCCACAAGCCCTATATGCAATAATACCCATTTATAGATAGGCTAATGGCACAAATACAATCAGCACAAAAACACGTTTTGTTCTCACCCCTTGCATCGTTTACAAAGGGAATCGTACTTCTATTTTCTGGGTCACTGCATGCTGAGATGCCAGAGAGGGGTAAAGGCCAGCTGGTATGAACAAAGGTGGGTTTATAAACACATTATCTTCTTTGAACTATTCACACCACGTTGGGATGTGAAGGGGGGGGGGATTTGTGTCCACAAAATGTACATAGCATGCAACAGCACACCACCACAACAATGGCGCAAAAGAACGTGAAACAATAATACCATTAATCTGAAAAATGCAAACAAAAGTCACGCAAAGCAAGATACCTCTCAGCAACCCGAGGCTTTACGGTCTATACAGAGTGCAACTCATTGGTTAATTCCCCGTTAAATGCGATACATCATGGGCAAGCGGTGAACTTTGATAATATCAACCCAGCGCTAAGGCTGCTGCTAAAACAAACACAAACAGTTCTACCATTTTATAATCTGGCCCAGCAAAACGTGTAACTATACTAATAAAGCAGCCAGCCCTGTCCTAGTCCTTAAACATTGCGAACCACATCACAACAGCTTTACTTTGCTTGTATTGGCTGCCATTTAGCTCACCCATCGTCTTCCAAGTTCTTTTCCAGTCACAGGGCCTAGGGAGACGGCTGCCTCAGACAAAATGTAATCAAATATTGCCCTTTCAGTGTGCTGAGATTGGCTGGTTCAAGGTCACTTGTTGTAACTTCCTTCAGGATAGAAAGGTTTGGCGACAAAATGCTTGATGCAGCTGGAGCCTGCCTCTAGAATGACCTTCCTGGTTTTATCAGAGCTGCGGAGGATAACCTACACTTCCAAAAGAGTCTAAAAACCGTTCTTTTCAAGAAATCCTTTGGACTGCATCCATTTTCCATGGAATACCTTCGAATGGATGCAGGTGGCTGCTCACTTAACTCTGCGTTGTTTACTTTTGCATCTATCACTTCCTATGCATTACACTTCCTCTGCACTTAGGAACTTTATATGTAATTGTCCTCTACATGCTCTTCTCCATGTGTTTGCACCTACATCATCCGACTGTTTCCAAACCTCGCGAAAAGCATTATATAGATAAACGGATTGTCAATTACAGGTAAGTGAAGGCTCAGCTTGTGAAAAGAGCCCTGCATAGTCTATTGTGCATGCTTTAACCTCTCAAGTAGGTCTCATTGTTCTTCCCATTTGTTAAAATTGAGATGATTTCTCCTTATCGTGCCCCTTTATTTGAATGCTGTGGGATGACTGTGCCTCACTGATATAAATGGGGCTGTGGCAGGACCTTTAGCAAGACAAAGGCCCTCATTCCGAGGTTGGTGGTAGTCATGGTGCTATTTGCGCCATGACTACCACCAATAACGGTACCGTGTCCGATTTGGTGCAATGGGGACTTACCGGTCTAGTCACACCTTGGCGGGACCGGTAAGTCTCCATTCACCAAACCATTCCCCATTCCCTTTTGAGCCCTCATAGGGCTCAATGGGAATGGGGAGGGTGCAAATAACGGGCCGGCGTATGCCAAGCCCGTTATTTGCGCCCAGGTCCCTTAACGGGTCCCGTCCTTAACACCTGGTCAGACCAGGCGTTAAGGAATTGACCCACTAAGGGACCTCGTAGTAGGGCGGTAAGGGATTACCGGCACCGGTCTCCTTACCGCTGCTTGGTATCCCTTACCGCCCTACTTGGAATGAGGGCCAAAGTTGTGCTCGACCATCATGGTGACATGGGATCAGGATGGGGTGAAACAGAGAGGTGCAAAAAACTCCTTAATCTGAAAAGTCATTTCAAAAACACCCCGCCTCATGGAACGTGGGGCAGATCTGCAACCCTGCAGATGCAATGCTTGTGTGTGGGAACAGCAAGTCCTCACTGCGTTATCATTTCACATGAAAACTGAAGGGGCCTCATTACGAGTTGGCCGGGCAGTAAATATGCAGCAGTAATACCGTTATTGCCGTATTACCACTGTGAGTTAGCCGGAAAGTTGGAGGATTCAACTCCAGCTATGAGATGGAGGTAAATCTACCGACTTTCTGCCCATTTCTGGTGGAGTTACCATGGCAAAATTGTCGCTGAAGTAATTCTGCCGAAAATACCAATTGAGTGTTATGGATTTACGATGTCACCACCACTTGTAATCCGGCGCTAATAATGTTAGACCAAGTGGCGGTAATGGTGATTGTGTTAGGTAGTATTTCCGTGGAATTACCACTGGAATGCTGCCCAACTCGTAATGAGGCCTAAGTACTTTTAAGAGATATGTTCTGCAATACAATTTACTGTATTAAAAAATGTATTATCAGTGGTTGTCGAAAGGAATGGGACAGCAGAGAATATGCAATGTGTGCATATTGTGTGCCTTTTAATGTGTGCTGTATGAGCTGCAACAGTAATAATTGATGAAGGGAAAACAAATAAAATAAAGCAACATTCCGTTGGGAACAAGTTGTGATGTGGGACTAACATGTCCTTCCATCTCTGGGAGGTGGCAGTCACCAAGAGGAGAAGAATGCAAAGTATGGAGAAGGGGTATGCCACCATTCCTCCCCTTTTCTGCACATGGGATCTGCAACCCAAACTCAGTTTTTGCAGTGACATTGCGAATACAGCATATGGTATAAAAGCATATTACATTTTTTTAAATATATCATAATAAATACAAAAGCAACCTGGATTCATGGGAGTGCATGAAAAAACACAGTCATTTATTAATTTATTTCAAAAAGAATTTTGATGCCATGATATATAAAAGGTGCATATAGGTTACATCTAAAAACACAGAACAAGACACTGATTCAATATCCTCATTGAAGAACACAGAAAAGCACAGACCATTCCATTCACATTTCCATTCTCCCAATCACAGTGTGAACGTTTGTACACAAATAGTAATCAAACTCCACTATTGCATACAAATATAACCAAAAAGTGCTAAGTGCTCCAGAGCAAAACCAGTGTACACAATTGTATACAGGCAAGTTGCTTCATAAGTTGATATGATGTCTATAATTTCAAAAGAGTTCACAGTGGTGAAAAGTTTCCTTATGAGGCAACTTGCTGTCTTTCATTTGATGTTGTCTATAGTCAAAAATGGTCTACTAGCAGAGATCGTACTTCCTTGAACATCATAACTGAATAGTCAGACATTGACCTTCCATCAATGGTTTCGACTATTAAGTGAACATATCACTATAGTGAACAGTCTTCTTCAGGATGAAAAGAGTTCTGTGAAAAGTGAAAACAATAATAACCTTTCATGAGAACTCATACTGCCATTAACCAGGTCAGCTAATGTGCAGGGATTAAGATTTGATACCTCTAATGTTAATTGTAGAGGTTTTCACTTTGGGGCGAATTCCTCGCCAATCACTTCAATTACCGTCAGTTGTAGCAAAATAAATATGGATAATGTCTTGCTCCCTGTAAACACATCAGTGGGCATGCATTACGCTCCTCTTGGTCATACACTCCACCCTACTCTAGCTCAACTCCAAGCAGCACCACAAGCATAGCCAAATGATTTACTTCAAGCAATAATTCTGTGGACAGTTGCATAAACTTGCCCTGGCTCCTCTTAATGACAAATGGTCCTTTTAATAGCTCCAGAGAATGCAACTGAGAAGCAGTCATGGTCTCAAGCTTCCTCATGTGTAAGATATAAAATGCAGAGGTCTTATCTAAGTAACTGAAACTGTAATCTCTCCATAATTATACAATAAAAAATGCAAAGGTTCATGTAAAGACAGTCCTGGTCACAGTGGACATCAATGGACTTGTTCATTTCATTTAGCCGCATCCTAAGGTACCATCTGCCTCAGCCGAAACAAAATAACAGTTTCAAGAAGGAAACTGTCTGGTTTCCATGTGAGCTGTTAATATCAAAAAGCAAAACAAGTTACTTGGGAAGGTCTAGCACTCAAAAATGAGTTTTCTAGCAGCATTGCTCTAAAGGCTGAAAGTGGTCGCACACACTAGGCAATCTGTTTTGTCTAATTGTTTTTGGCATAGTAAATCCTCTCTATCCTGAAAACGGCTTCTGTTAGATGATTGCCTCATTAATTCACTGGGATAAGCACTCTCTAGCAATTTATGGGTAAGAATCGTCACCTGTTCACTCTAGGACAGTTCCGCCTCACTCTAAGTAACTGACCATAAGGGGATATACTTGATTAAACTGTGGCGCAAAATTACCAATTCGAAAATTTCAAATTTGAAAAGCGTGCTGCAGTGTAATCGTGCATTCAATTACCCACATCGCCTTACTCGGTTGTATGGCTTCAACCATAGGGAATATTATTTCTTGTGGATTAAAGAACTGTAGTGTAAAATGGTGTTTATGTCAGTCATTTATTCCATAAAAACTCACTGCCAGCATTCATTGGCAAACTTTGATGGTTAGATCCAAAAACAAAATGTCATACTGATGACTGTTAAGAGTGAAATGTAGATTCTCATTGCAACCATTTATCCAGGGTAGACAATCTTTCAAAAAGCCCTTGGTTGAGTTCCAGATCATTAGGATATAATTGATATAATGCTTGAATAACTTAATGGCTGAGGGAAACAGATTGGTAGAAGAAAATATATACCACTTTTCAAATTTAGCCATAAATAAATTGACAAAGTATGGCATGAAAAAAAATACCATTGCTGTTCCCCTAATCTGCATATAGAAATTGTTTTTGAAATGAAAGACATTTTTGTCAGTGTTCATTCTAACAAATTAATTAGGAACTCACTGGGAAAATAGTGAGGTCTAGCTCTTTTATCCAGAAATGTCTTAATGAGGTTTAAGGCTTTCGCTTGCAGAATATTCAAATATAGCTCTTCCACATCAAGTGTCACTAGTATGTCGGAAGCTGGATCAAATTCCATGCCTACCATTATTATAATGACTGTTGTTGAATCTTCCAGGTACGTCATAGTCTCTGAAGCTAAAGGCTTTAAGAAAGAAATCATTGAATTTGCCATTAGCCTCCAAAGTCGACCAGCACGGAGTCACAATGGGTCTATATGGTGGATGGACTAGATCTTTGTTCATTTTTGGCAACACATAATCGGGTGCATGTTTGTGCAGGGTTCGAAAATTTGAATTCTTTACGGCTTACAAACCCCATATCAAATGCTGATTGTGTAATGGTTTGCAATTCTTGTTTAATTGTTGCACTGGGATCGTTACCTAATAAAAGATAGCGATCCTCATTGTCTAGAAACCTTAAGCATTCTTCATCATAGGCTTGAGAGTTCCAAACACCAATTCCACCCCCCATATCAGTGCTCTTAATGACAATGGAATCATCCTCACTAAGAGCCTGTATCCTTTCCTTGTCTTGTTGTTTGAGATTAAACATTCTGGACTGGTTTCATCAAGTGGGTACAAAGTTATAATACTTTTGTTTTCCCATTCGATCTTCATACACATTTACACCGTCTATAGCCCAAACCAGTGAATGCCTTTGAATCAAACCTTCATGCGTACTAGATCTGACTGGCAATACCTTTGTGAAGTGGTGCAAGACTGCCCATGGGTTTCTTTTATATAAGTGCCCAGTGGTAGCCACAAAACGATTTGCAACATCTTGTATATGGAAGTACATGGATGACTACAGATCTACACATAGTTCATTGTCTACCTGATTGGGACTATACCCAGGTCTCTTCCTGCTAAGTGGCAACCAGACTGGCTTTCTTGATGAGATACAATCCTGTTGGTGGACACAGGAGGACTTTTTGTTTCGATGACCACCCTTATTGTTTGCAGACTATTTTTAGGGCCTACAGACATGCACTGGAAAATGTTCTAAAAGTGACATGTTGCAGCCGCCTGACTGTTCCACACTCTAGGCAAGGTCAGTTAATTTTAGAGGGGTGCAATATTCACCTACTTCAGTTGTGTCCATGTACCTGCATTGAGGGTGACCTGGCCCTGTCTGGGGACTGTTATCTGGGCCAGGGATAAGTCTCAAATCCAGCCTGAGGCATACTCAGATGTGAGTACCCAGAACAGCCAGAGGGCTTGTAGTACCCTGCAGATACACCAAGGTCATGTCCATTGGTCTGTAAACCCACAAGTGGGGAAAGGTGGCCGCAGGGCCTGGCCGCACATATAGCTTTCTGTGGTGCATTTATAGGCCCTAAACTGAAGGTCCCTTTCACCTGGAAAGCAGGATTTTTCAACACTGACACAAAAACGGCTTTACATGTGTGGTTACAAGGGAAAACTGAAGGTCCCTTTCACAGAAAAGCTGAATTTTAAACACAGACCCAGAAACAGATTTTCATGTGTGTTTTTCAAGTTAAAATTGAAGGGCCATGTGAAAAAGGCCTCCCTCTCACCAGCAAAGAAAAAGCAGCATTTTAATCCATAAAAGAAGAAGGAATCAAAGGTCCCTTTTAAGTGAAAACTAGATTTTTAAACACTGACACAAACACAGCTTTGCATGTGTGTTTGCAATTTAAATGTGAAAAATGTACCATTGTTAACAGAAAAATGTCAGGGAAACATAGATGGTGCATGTTGACAAAAAGTCATGTATATTATGTTTTGCATGGAAAATATCAGCAGACATTTGAAAAGAAAATCCCACTTTGTTTTCCACTGAAATGTTTCTGTAGGCCAGAGGCAAAGCCTTTTGCTGGCTGTGGAATACATGTCACAATAACTCCCCCACGGGAACGCTGGCATCTTGCTGTTTACAACTGCAATAAAATGTGGCTTGCTCTGCAAGGTGTGGAAAACCAAGGGTCCTTTACACTGACTGTCTCTGCAGGACCATTACCCTTGGCTGATGCATGACCAGAATGTAGAAGGGAGGTGTGAAGACAAGGGCTACCATTAAGAGAGGCTGAATCTCCAACTTCAAAGAACAAGCTTCCAACACAAAGAGACTGATAAAAAGAGAAACTGAAGGGTGGAGAGTTGCCATTTGTTCAACCTGAAGATTTACTATTAATTCAAAATGACCATTATAATTTAGGGATTTTTCCCAGCAGCCATAAGTTCGATTTAATTTAATTATGTGTCATATTTATGTAATTTCTAGGCGATTGTAGTGATATAAAATTCATCCACCTGCGACTCAGGGAACTGTAACAGCCATCTAAAATGTGTTTCTAGATGATTTTAAAATGTTCCAAATGTGAGAGTTGGTGAATGGGTGGAAGATAATATTAGGAATATGGGTAATACATTACATGTTCCTAACTATTTTGTTTTCTGTAAAAACGGCAAATAATTGCTAAATGGCCTTACACAATGGTGCAGACCTGGCTGTCATTTTGTTTAATTCCCCATGATTATCTGAAAAGCAATATACATATATTACGGCAGTTGCTAGTAAAATATGAAGTTTTGCTACATAACTAGTTTTTGTCAAAGATTTGACAGGAGAACAAATGGGGATTGCAAATGGGACTGCCATATGTCTGCTCCAGACTCTTTAACCAATCTGTTGAGATGGGATGGATTTGGGAGGAGAGAGAAGGATAACAGTACAATCCTAGTTGCCAGAACTCTTGCATGGTACTTCACCAAGATTGTAAAATTGGTGGTGTCATCGCTGCTATATAAGGGGGACTGCACTAGGAGGAAGTAATAAAGTGGTAATAAAGGCTAGAATTCCAAGCTTGGTGGCAATCCATGCTCCAGAATCCCAGAGGAGGGTCGCCTCTGTAACCTGGGTGGATTGGGTTGAGCAGCTAAGCCCACGCTTTAGGATTTCGGAGACACAAATGAGTGACCCAGCCTGGTGATCGGACTTGATTCATATTAAGTTCATGGAAAAAAGTATGTTGGCAAATAGTCCTTTCCTGAATAGATCTTGGCTGCTGGAATTGCTACATATGATACCTGACTTAGGCCTGATTACCACCAAGGACCTCCTAAAATTGGCAGTGGTTACCTTGTTGTCCCCCATTGTGGTGGAAAGATTCTGCAAAAATGCGGAGGCTTTAAGCAAGTTAGGTTTTGATATCCAGGTCTTTATTCCTGCCTCTCACAAAATGTTTGTTTCTGAAGGAAGGCCTCTCATGGACTATCAACTGGGTTTCAGGAGGTTTGATGTAGCCTTAGATTCCAGGAGACAAAGGGGAAGATGTGCGGATATTCCTTTGCAAGTCCAGTGACAGGATACAGGGCTAAGTACTAACGGGTTCTCATTCCTATCCTGGAACCCGAGAGGTCATGGGTCCTTCCTATGGAATGTGGAAATAACGAACACTTTGAGAACTATGTCCTGTTTTTGCCTTCAAGAGACATGGTTATATGGCTCATTCTTCTTGGATGGTTACACCTTAATTTTCTACGTGGCAAAAACTCCCATGAAGGGTCGACTCAAAGGTGGCCTGTGTATAGGAGCCAGAGCCTTGCTCAACCTGGCTGAATATACCCAGTGCCATGCACCCTCGAATTTTCTTGATGTTTCACTGATGAACCCCAGAAAGAACTTGCTACCAATTTTGGTAGCAATACTCTATGACCCGCCAGCAGGGGCCATGTCCTCTGGAATTATGAATGCCATGACAGAAACTGTAAGAGCTTGGGTGGTTAAATTCCATGGCGCAAAGGTTTTTGTAACAGGGGACTTTAACCTGGATTGTGTTCAAGCCCAACTGGAAAGAAAAGGAACAAACATGGGTACCAGATTGAGGGGGAGAGGGAGGTCAGGGGAATGGCTGAGAGTAATGGCTGAGATCAATCTCGCTCCCATGGGGTGGGTGATGGACTAGAGATGAAAAAGTGGTCAAAAGGGCATGCCAGCTCCCAAATTGATTTTGTATTTATTAATACGCAGGTGGAGAGGCTAACACCTTTGCTACAGATTAGAGCAACATAGGCATGTGACCACTCAATGCTGATAATGTCCTTGGAGAAACTAATACAAATAGACAGAGATTGCCGGATGAGTAAGGTAGAGGTTAACTCTGGTGGCAACCGCCTTCGTTGGTCAGCAAGTAGAATTTAAATATTTAATGCTCAGCCGAGAAGCTATGACTTGGAAGGCAGTGGGCCCCAGAGACAGGACTTTCTAGGGGCGATGGTCAGACAAGGATTGTTGAACACTAGCCCACACAGGCTAGTGGTTACTCAAAACGATCAATCTAGATCTGACTGTCAATTCGACCCTGAGATTGAAGAGAGAAAAGATAGTTAGCCTAAAGAAAAGATATAAAAATTGGGTGAGAAATCATCGGTTTTTGCAAAAGTATGAGGGCTGGAAGTATCTAAACAGGTTAATTAGGACAAATGATGCACAAAAAATTGGTGGCTGTTACAGAAGAGAAGTGGGTAGATTACATAAAGAAAACCTCTGAGGGTCCCATTGGTATATTTGCGGAAGCTAGATCTATGGCAAACACCAAGGTTGGAGAATACATAAAAACAGTTGACATGGAGGCACACATTAATCAATTAAAAACATCCTGTGCAGTAGGCCCGGATGGCCTCTCCAACCTGGTGTTGAAGGCAGCCTTAGATTTGTGGGCATAAATCCTAAAACAAATGTTTCTAGAAGTTTGTGTAACAGGCCAAATCCCTGAGACACGGAAGAATTGCATTCTAATTACAGTCTTCAAAAAGGGCCAGCCTGATCTCCAGAAAACTACAGGCTTTTAGCCATGCTAGATTGTAGCAGAACATTTTTTGCCAGCAGTTTGCTGGAAATGTTATCTACCTTGGTGACACAAAAGGGATTACTACTGGTTTGACCTCTGTTTCAGCATCTTGCTGACCCAAAGTCTGGTACCCCAAGCTAGGAATCAGATAACATGTCTGACTGAGTTAGCGGACATCAATCTACTTTTAGATCACACAGGACTTAAGCAAGAATTTGTCCTAATACACTAAGGAAACATTGGAATTTTAGTTTCTCTTTTCAGAACCAAAGCTCTGTGTCAATATATATGTGACTGTCAAATATTATGTAATATTTGTCTGATTTTCACAATAACATACTTGTGATTGGAGCAATGCTCGTCTTGTTCAATAACTCACCTGTGCC